>NC_073733.1:11555100-12180100 GCF_023634155.1 Falco peregrinus
TATCAATTAATTAGGTAAAATAGTTACAGTTTTAGTTAAATAGATATTCTAGGCATATGGTAAATGTTAATGGGAAAATATGAAGGTGGGTAACCACACTGCAGACAGCACTGCTGTTCAGTGCTAATATGAGATATAATGTTAGCCAGTTATTTTACTGGACCCAAAGTATTGTCATTACTTAGTGTTTTCCTTTCAAGCTTGTAGAAATTTTGTCTCAGTAAGTATGACAGGATTACATGACGCACTTTGTAAAAGTGAATGTCTAAGAACTAAGCTACAGTAAAGTGTATAAAAGGAAAAACTTTTCTTGTGTTGGTCTTAAATAACATTTGTTGATTAAATAGAAGCAGACCTTTGGAAAAAATAAATGTGGATTCATTAACATCACCACATGGTACACATGATAGAATTTTGCTCAAAGGGAAAAGAACTGAGAAAACATCTATTCCCTTTGGCTGCTTACATTTTAAAGCAGAAAATTAGGGAATTGCTTATCTTCAAGATATAGGGTATCTTGATTTAAAAATAAGTATGTCTACTTCTGGTGTCATAATTCCATGCTTTGTCAAAAAGGAAAGTTCAAACTCCTTTTAACGCTTACTTTGTTGCCTGCCTAAGCCTCGCTAAATGGCCAGCTATTGGGATCTAATCTTCCCAAAATAAGTTTGGAGCTCTGTTGGTCTTAACTTGCAAGACAGTAATGCAGTATTTCATCTCCACAAATATTCAGCAACAATAAGATTAATACGTGATTCCTACACCATTTCTAAAGCCATTTTTATATCAAACTTTGCTTCTGATTTTTACATGGATAGAGCACAAAGACTGTACAACCTTCAAAGGAAGTGAAATTTGCAGGGGTAGCTGCTCCTCAAGGTGTGAAATCCTACTCAGTAATCAATTATTTTTTTTTGTGGGGAACGTGTTTCCTTTCTTGATCCTTTTCACTCTTAGCTGAGTTTCTCATGTCCTATCTCAGGGCCCTGAGCAGAATTTTTGTATACCTTATTGGTGATTGCTTTCCTTCAGAGATCTCATTATTATGTCAAGAGGAAGCAGAATTGTGTTTGGATGAAACACTCTTAAATATTTTCCTTAGATTCATAACTCCTTAGTGCTAAAGAAATGTTACCTGTGTGAATTTGACAAGTGGTATGTCTGGTAAATGTGCAAAATAATCTTATAAGTAAATCATCACTGGGTTTATAGCGCTGATTGGGATATCTTTTGTACACTTATGCCCTTCATATCGTTTATTTTGTTAGTGTGCATGCTGAGGGTCATACATTTAAAAAGTTTGTGTTACCCTGTGTCTAGTTCTAGGTTGGGGGTGGATGGGTGTGTTTGTAACTGCAGTATCTGCAAAGAGAATTATTTTTAATAAGATGAATTCTGTCTGCCAAAACATTGTATTTGCAAATTCTGCAGATCTTATGAGTTCTTAACCTGTCAAGCTCTTTGCAAGCACTTTGAATTTAAATCTGATAAACACAAAAGCATAGCTCCAACTTTTAAGTGCAGCACAAAGTGTTTATTTCAATGGGAAAATCTACAACTGTGATGTCTTATAGTAATAGAATAAGATATCTAGGCACACTATTTAGATTTATTAGCCCAGAGCTCTTGGGAGTAGTTCCTAGGTGTGTTTGTGTGTCTTATGGAATAACTTTTATGTTAATGCACAGATGCATTTTGCATAGAATAGTAGGTGACGACTTCTTATTATATGAAGACAGGTGCATGGGAAGTATATTCTAATCCATTTAAGAGAAAAAGTAATTATTATTTTTTTAGTCTTTAGGAATCTCTTCCAGGATAGCAATAATAATTATTTACTTTAATAGAACTGGTTCATGAAATAGCTCAATGCTTAAGAGGGTGTTTGGGTTTTGTTTTTTCTTTTTAGTATTGGAAATAATTGCTAGTGAAGCTAGGAAAAGCATGCTTTATTACAGACAGATAATTTCAAGGAAAGGAAGAAACCAAATCAGTAACTGTCGTAATATTAAGGAAGGTGAATAATTTTATTATATGTATATTAAAAAAGAGGATTTTCTCTACTGTCAGTACTTCATAAAGCTCCTATTTGACTGAAGTTCTTTTCAGTCTTTTCCTCAGTTTAAGCTAAATGATGCTATGCTTAATATAATGTTGTCTTAATAAAAATAATCTTATTGTGCACTAATATTATCAGTGATAACTGCTCAAAATAAAGATAACTGATCTAAAATGAAGATCAAAGTGTAGAAACTACTTATTTCAAAAGTAATGGTTCACATTCTGAGAATTTTTCTTCATGATTGAACTCTTTTAAATAAAAGTGAAATATAGGATTCTGTTACATGTTTTCAAGATCTGGGATTTAAAAGCTTAACAACCAATATAAAATTTTGATAAAATACAGAGTTGAAACCTGAATTGGATCCTTTCTCTATCCTCCAGCACAATCCGGGTTGGTCTACTCAAATTTAATACCATGTAAAATGTCAACATGGTTTGCTGAACCATGAAGTAGTATTTCACATGAAGCTTTATCTTCATAACTCCTCACAAAACACTGATATTTTTGAATGTGCTTTTAATCATAAATTGTTATGCATTATAATTATAATGAAAATATAATTATCACTAGAAATGAAAATCACACAAAATCACACATTATAATTATAATGAAAATATAATTATCACTAGAAATGAAAATCACACAAAATGAAAATAATTATCACTAGAATTTTCATGGTTTCTCCCCTCCCAGCAGAAAGTGTGGCTCCATGGAGGTAAACCTGAAAATTTTTTGTTTTACATTTTGATGAGGTGTAAACCATGTATTGTATTGAGAGTCAAATCATATCAAATGAATCAATTCATTGAACCAAATCAAGAAGCACTTAGTTATGGATCTGTCTGAACCTAATTAGTGCCTGCCTAATGAGGAGGCACCGAAGTACCTTGTGGGACTTGTGTAGATGTGTCATGCCCTCCTTTCCCATGCTTTTCCTGGCTGGCCTACATTGCTGAAGCACACTGCAGTTTCTCTCATGGCTTGCAACAGAAGCAGATCATGCGTACCGTGTGCCCCAGAGAGCAGGTCCTAATGGAGAGAACAGCTCTGCTAACTGTTGACTAGGGGACAGCAGTACATGTTGAAAGCCAGCAACTCTGCTTTTAAAGTAGAATTTTAAACCACCTCCTTTAGACCTTAAACTCTAGTTTCTGATTCTGGAAAACATGCTAGGATTGTATGAAGAGCAGTTGTGAGGCTATTGCTGTTCTGTGCTTAATTAAAATACCGAGCAGTTTGGTGAATTATGTTCCCTCTTGCATGGAACTTTAACACTGAGCTTACCTGCCATTTTTTAACCTGCTGGAAATTCTGCTGATCTTGATACATTCAGTTCTTGTTGACACGATAGGATCAGAACCTGAACCTTGATGCGACCTTATCTTGAATACTATGTGCAGTTCTGTGCCCCACAGCTTAAGAAGCATGTGAAGGTCCTTGAATGTGCCCACAGGAGGACAACAAAGACAGTGAATGGGCTGGAAGGCATGGCCTATGAGGAGCAGCTGAGGTCTTTGGACTCATCTAGTTTGGAGAAAATGAGGCTAAAGCTTAACTCCATTGCTCCCTACAGATTCCTGAGGAGGGGAAGCGGAGGGGGAGGCACTGAGCTCTTCTCCCTGGGATCCAGTGGTAGGGATGCATGATTCAAAGCTGTGTCAGGGAGGTTCAGACCTGACAATATTAGGAAGCATTCCTTTAGAGAGTGGTTAAACACTGGAGCAGGCTTCCTACAGTGGTCGTTGATGCCCCAAGCCTGTCAGTGTTTAAAAGGCATTTGGACAATGTCCTTAATGATATGTTTTAGCTCTGAATTGATCAGGCAGTTGGACTGGATGATTGTTGTAGGTCCCTTCTGACTGACATAGTCTATTCTATAATCTTCAATATTTTCATCCTCATTCTGAACCATGATGTAGAGGAATGAAGCTGGGTTAATTAGCATTGATAATATACAGCTGTAGCCTGGCTTCAGGGATGGTGGGTTGGCTGATGTAGATAAGGTGCAGCTGTGGCTGTTTCTGTGAAGTGGTTGGGCAGCCAAGGAAGAGAGGGGAGGAAGAAGCAGAGAGACATGAGAGAGAGCATGCCCTGGATGAGGAGAGATTAGGAGAAGGCAGCAGAGGAACTGGCATGAAGAGTGTGCTGGTACGAGATGGTAAAAGACCTTGTTGCAGCCGGCTAGCTTGGAGAGTGCTGTGACACTGTGAGACCTTGAACAAATACCCTGGGGAGGAGAAGTATATTTTTTTTTTCCATGATTCTTTAAAGAGTTTTTATTTTTAGTAGTGTAACTACAAATTTATTACTTTAGAGAGTTATAAAAAATGAATTTTTAGATTTTTTTAAAAATAAAATGCTCCCCCCTCCCCCCTCGCCCTGTAATGGTTTTCTCTACCTCCACAACATAACAATATCAGAGGTAACAACTGAAAGACTTAATAGGGTTCTGGCAGACTTCAAGTGTGCCTAAATGGATACCTCCATATGGAAAAGAGGAGCTGTTCAGCTAGATTTGACTTGCTTGTTGTCATGCTTATTCCAATATACCGATATTAGTTTTCAGTGTGGGTAGGAGGTAATTGTTTGACTGAAATCTGACTTATAGTGGCAACATTTGTTATGTTGCTGAAGTGTTTAAGAACAGCTTGAAAAATAGAATTGTAAGGTATATTGATATTTTGGAAGCTCATGACTAGGGGAAGCTATGATTTTCAAAGTTTTAAATCTTCCTCCCTTCCATGTTCTAATTTGCCTCCACAAATTGGAGGAACAAAGTGAAGATAATCACAATATATCTAATCAGACAAAAGGAGGAAAAGAAGTGTGTGCCAGATGATTCAATGAGCAAGGAGATGTAGTGGCCAGATGGGAATGTTTAAGTAATGAGTGACTTGGGGGTAGGAGGAGGGAATCAGACATACTGTACAGATATTTATTGGTCATAGACTGAAGTGTTGCAGGCTGGAATTATTCATTTTGGTAGTTTTATTGAGCAGTTGGAGGTGGTATCCTGAAAAAGAAGATAAACATCACACACATGGGGTTTCTTCAGACGTGATGCGAGTACTGCAAAACTGCCACAGAATTTTACCACCCAAATCACAAAATAAGCCTAGCTGTTCTTTGCCAGTATGACTAATGGGGGTTTAAACACAGGTGGTGTCATTACAAAAACAAATATGAACACCTGTTCCCTAGAGTAGTGGGTAAGAAGAGGTATGCAAAACAGAACCTCAGTATTACTATGTTGGTAACATTGCTGTGTTTTTCTTTGTCCTAACTTTTGGCTCTCCATATAGTTTGTTGTTTAAGTAATGGGAAAAGGAAGTACAGCAAATAACAATAGCCTTCATTATCAGTAGATATCGGAGTTGAGAAAATATCTTGGAAAGAAAGCCTCTGTCAACATTTGTTTGAATTTCTAAGTAGCTTTGCCTTGATTGTACTTGCATTCTCTTACTTCACTTGCTGAAGGATCAAGTTTTAGTGAAGAGGTTATCCTCAGAGATGGATTACAAGGTGCTTTGAACAAGTGTCTGAGTTCGGTGTAGAAATATTAACTTCATGGTAAGGATGCTGTAATACCATCTAGTTACATGTTCAAATGTGAACAACTGTGAGCACTGTTCATTTTGAAACTAGGCGTAGCTGAGTTGGACTCAAAGTAGAGCACAAACAACTTTTAAGTGGTTTGAAATCTGGGTGTCACAATTCTTAATGGAATGAATCTGAGTATGTGGAATTTTTTAACATGGGTAAATTTCTGGGGAATCTGATATTCTTGAATCTTGGATTTTGTGTATCACAACTGAAATACTCCCAATATTTTAAAAGTAGAAAGGAAAAAATATCTTCAAGATTACTGTTAAGCAGCATGTACTATGAAGTTCATAATAATCAGCAAGACTGATTTATCTGAAAAGTAAAGCTTAAGTGCATTTTTAGCTTATCTTAAAGATTTGAGATGTTGAGAAGCCAGATAAAAAAGCCAGATAAACATGGGATCTTGTGTAAAATGGATGGGGCAGCCACAACCTCTCTGGGCAACTTATTCTAGTGTTTCACCACCCTCATCATAAAGTTTCTTCCCTATACATAGTCTGAATCTATGCTCTCTTAGTTTAAAACTATTACCCCTTTTCCTATCACTACGGTCCCTACTAAAAAGTCTGTCCCCATCATTTTATAAGCCCCCTTTAAGTATTGAAAAGCCTCTAAGGTCTTCCTGGAGCATTCTTTTCCAAGCTGAACAATCCCAACTCTCTCAGCTTGTCTTCATAGGAGAGGTGCTCCGGCCCTCTGGACCCGCTCTAACAGGTCCATTTTTCCTGTGCTGAGGACTCCAGATCTGGATGCGTGACGGCAGGTGGGGTCTCACCAGAGCTGAGTACAGGGGTGGAATCATGTCCCTTGACCTGCTGGCTGTGGTTCTTTTGATACAGCCCAGGATATAGTTGGCTTTCTGGGATGCAAGTGCATACCCCTGGCTCATGACTAGTTGTTTTTCATCCCCTATGTCCCTCTCCATAGGGCTGCACTCAATCCGTTCATCCCCCAACCTGTATTGGTACTAGGGGTTGCCCTGAGCCATGTGCAGGACCTTACACTTAGCCTTGTGAGGTTCAACAAGGCCTACATGGGCACAACTGAGCTTTTCCAGGTCCCTCTGAATGACATCCCATCCCTCAGGCATGTTAACTGCACTACTCTGCTTGGTGTCATCTGCAAACTTGCTGAGGGTGCATTTGATGCCACTGTCTATGAAGATAATAAACAGCACTGGTCCCAACAGAGCCCTCCTGTGTATTCCTCCAGTCTCCAACTAAAAGCATGCATGTGCTGGACAGGAATGCAATGAAGACTAACATGTAAATTTCTCATAAAACTTTCTTCTGAGAGAACATCAGATTGATTGATCTTGATCTGATTATTTTAAGTAATCCACATTTCTTAGTGTTACTTAACAAAATCATGTCTACAACAGTAACTAGGTCTAATTTTGTTGAATGTAGTTGTCCTGCTACTTATTCTTTGTTAGAAGGATTTTGCTGCTTTGCAGTCCCCGTTTTTCTAAAATTAAGTGTTTTATCCATGTTAAATTTTTTTCTACATCTTAAATTTTCTGAGTCATGTCTCAGTAAACTATGCAATGGTTATTTTTAAAGAAATTAGACTGAGTCAGCAAAAATAATTGTCAACTGCATTGATTTCCTAGGAATGTAAGAGCTTGCCCTTCTCAAAAAAAAAAAAAAAACAACCAACAAACTTCTAATCACTACATTTTTAGTAATTAGGAAGTGGATGAGGCTTTCTATAGCTAAAATTTAAGAGGGGTTTTTTTTCCACTGAAATGTTATAGGGCCAAAAGTGTAAACTACAGGTATACAAGAACAGAAACAGAACAATTATGCTGTAGTTAATGTAAATGAATACATATGAGAACAAGATAATGAAAGAAAATCAACAAAATAGTAGAAAATACAATTTAGAGTACAAAAATGGGGAAAACCTATGTAAATGATGGGTAAGTGGCATGCATTCTTTTGGAAGCCTAAAAATTTGCTTTTTGGACAATCTGAAACGAGATTTGAAAAGATCTGAGACTAGTAAACTTGGGTCATAACATAAATTAATTAGATTAGAGATTAAGTGGTGATCATATAAAGAGACTAATGAGGAGTAGAGTTTGTAACTAGGGCAGATATTCACATTGGGACGTTTAGGCTATGGACAAGTTCTGAAGTTCACAGCAGCTGCAAAAAGTGGGGAATAGGTATCCTAATAGTATAGGGGCTAACATCTCACCTGAGACACCTCTCATTCTGAAGTTATTTGGTTAAAAAAAAAAAAGTAGGAGATTGTCTTGGGACACAAAGCATTGCAGATCTCCACTTGATGTGGGTAGGGACCAGCATCATTAACTATATCAAAAGTAATTTTTGCAGTGTATTAAGTATCATACTCCCAAAAATCTCATTTGAAACATCTTTGGTTGAAGGTAACACCTTTCATATAACTGACTTAAATGTTTGCTATTTTTTGGAATGGCAATTACATATTTCAGTATGGCCATGAGAACCTAAAAGGTATGAGCTAAACCAAGGGGGATTAAATTTTCTTTTTATGGATAGAAGATTTATCTAGATCAGAATAAAATAACTAGGAAAAAGTTATTGTATATCAGCTTTCACTAAAACTAATTTAATTTGGTCTGGAGCTCTGTGATGTCAAGTACTAACCAACAGAGATAAAATAATATGTCAAAATGAGAAGAAACTAAATGGGAATTGAAAGAGTGTGTTTCTGAGATATGCAAAAGGACTAACAGTGAAAACTGTTGATTAAAAGGGAAGTTCTATGATGCATCACTTTGGAGTAATATAGGTGTTACTATCACCAGGCTGATGTTTTGATATTGACATGATTTTAATAATTAATTTATATCAACAATTTTCTGTTCCAGTGTAGTCAGGATTTTACTACTTTATGTTGATAAATAAAATACTCTTGCAAAATGGTATACATGTCTAAGTGCCTTCCATACCAGTTTTGTAATTATTCTCTCTTGTATAACTGGGAGCTCTTTGTAACATGCAAATTAAGTAAAAAAAAAAAAAAAAAAATTAAGTGGATTTTAAATAGGTGGCTGGAGGAAAATATATTAAGAGAATGAATGGTGTAAAGTTAGATTAAAAGAAAAAAAAATCATAGCTACAAGAAAAATCCAAGCAAAACCTACTGAGGCAGATCTCTTGAAGGAAAGCAAAAGGAGACATTTATATGAAGATAAAAATTACCCATGAGTAAAAGTTTTGTGCCTTGGAATTGGTGATGAAAGGAGGGGAAAGAACTCTGTTTGGTATGCAATAACAGTTCAGGCAGTCTTCTACATTAATCTTCTGTGTCAGGTATTTTCCTGATACTGCATTTCCAGAGCAATCCTCTGCAGCATGAAGCTATATACTCTGAAGGAAAACTACAACCCAAAAAGGAACAGATCAGAAGGAGGGAAAGCCTTAAAAAAAAAAAAAATCCAAATGACCAAATACCCATGTGATAAAAGTGTATAAGACAGTAAACAATGAAAGGGAAAACCAGACCCCTCTCTATTTTCCCTTCTGCAAAGTCTGAAGGAGGATTAAAAATTAGATATGAGATCAATATTTAATTTCACAGAAGGCGATACATAGGCACAGGAAGTCTCTTTAAAATAGTTTGCGAAGCAGAAAAAAAAAAAATCATTGAAAAATACATATACATCTCCTGTGTCCTTCATGGAAAAAAAGGGAATTCTATTGTGCAGTTCTGGTTCTAGTCAATTAAAATACTTTCTGCTGATTTTGATTAACAAAACTGAAGTTAAACTCAGACCATTTCAGCTATTCCCCAGGAACAGTCTGGTATAGCTGCATACGTTTATGCCAGTGTGCCTCATCTGTGTGGATCAGGTGGACTTCCTTCCATTGAAATACAGTGGGGTTTGTGTTTTTTTTTTTTTTCTCCAGAAAATGGTTTCATCCTAATTTTATGGCAAAATATGCAAATATTTTCCTTTAGTTTCAACAAAATCTCATGTTTTAAGATCATGCAGTATGCAATACAGGGATATTAATGTTATGGTGAAATTAGCCTACAGAATTTTCCTCTATTACATTGCCTAGGTTCATTTTAAAACGTTTTTCTTATCTATTTTTAAAATCACTTCATGTAAGAACACAGCTATAGGACAGCAGCTGAAAATATTTTGAACTTGGGTCCAATTATTGAATTTTTTTTTGCTGAGATGAAAATGACTATGCATACTTGAAATGCTGGGGAGAAATCAATAAAAGCTGAGGAAATAATGGAGTCCCAGAAACACTGCTGCAGAAGGCAATATAATTACTGTACTGCTTTTTTTCTTCCTACACCACCTAATGGGTTGAGTCATTGCCCAGGATATAGCATGTTCAGCCTCCTTACATTACCTGCGTGCCTTGTCCTTCCCCTCACAGAAATACTCTAACTGTGAATGTGGATGTGGGGTGTGGACTGAGGCAGAAATAAACTGGATCTTTGTTGTGAAGGAACCTGTGATAAAGAGGATATTTGAATGATGATCTGACATGTTGCAGAAGAATGTCTTCTAGTCACTGGCCAAATTCCCTTTTCTTTTTTTCTTAATAAATATAAGCACTTACTACATTGCAAAATAAACATTTTTTCTCCCCCCCCCTTTATAATTTTATATATTTTTCTGAATTTTGATATAATCTAACTTTAACTGCTTTTGTTGAGGGCCATGTTGAAAAATCATGTATTAGCATGCAAGTCTTAAACAAAATGTATAATTACATTTAACACTGAGAATGTACCATATATAAATATAAAAGGCAAAAAAACCCATAATGTAGTATTCGGTGCTTTAATCCCACTGGAAAAAAGATGATTATGTTGGAGTTTTGCACCTCAACGATTTAGCTTGCATCCAAAGAATATCTCAGGAGCTAGTGGAAGTCATAGCTATTGGTTGAAAGGTGCTGAGTTACCATGTGGTTCTTGAAATAGGTTAAGTCTTGTTCAGCTAAGTGATAGTACATACAATGGTAAAACTTTACATCTGCTACTTTCCATCTGGCATCTTCTACTTAAGTCTTGAAAGACTGTGCATCTCCTTAAACAGCAAAAATACATAAAATTAATACACCACGTACCTTCCCTCCTGTTCCTTCTGGAGCTGGAAGAAAATCCTTTGTGGTTCTTTTGCAGGACTTGGCCTTGAATGCAGAATATGGCCCTTTGGTGTCTTATTGAGATGAAATAAAGTACTGTGGGAGTTTGATGAATATACTGAACGGGACTGTATACCTATTAAAGTGTATTTTGAATGCTCCTCCTAAAAATATCACGTATAAATATAACTACTTTAAAATATTGGGGACATCTGCTTTTGTAAAAGATCTTTGTGCCTCTCTGGTTTCTTGTATGTTTAAAAAGTCAATTATTGCAAACTTTCCCTGTATTTCTGGATCATTACCCATTTTTCCTTAAGCAAAAATATCCTTTTCAGAGAATACTTGGTTTATAATCTGGTTACTCTACATTTGTAATGTTTTCATGAGATTTGAAATAGTGATTCCTGCATTCAATAAGTACAATGTACATATAATAAGTAATGCCAATGAATATTTTTTGACTGCATAAATATCGACAATTAAAATTAAAGCTCACATCTAAACGTTTGTTTCTTCCAGAAGATGTTTCTCAGATATATTGATCAGAGTTGATATTATATTACAACTCCTAAAAAAATATATTTTAATACATGGATATTTCAAATGATTGCCTTTCACATCTGCTGTATCACATAATGGGTAGTGAACAATGTAACTTTTTTTCTTTCAGTTTTTGTCATATGTTGGAGTTTTTTTAGAAGCAATTAATGGTTGTGTTACTTTTGGGTAATGTTTCATACTTGCTCTTAGTTTTCATTTTCAGTTTTTAAAGTACTGGCATTAACAAGGTATATGCACACTTATGGGTGGCTTGCTGCTCTGGTCTACTGGTCATTAGTGGATATGAAAAGGAAATTTAACTTCTTTTTGTCTTAGTTTCTGTACCTCAGTTTATCTTTTGGCCCAATGGAGACAAACTAATCATCTTGGTTGTGAAGTTCTTTATGAAATACTGATGACCAGTATTACTGATTAGAATTAATAATTGTTAACACTGTTCTTTTTCTTTGCTTCTGTTAGCTAAGAGAATCTTTTATTTCCATGTTTACTACTGAAGGCTGAATTATGATGTTTTCTCTAAATGGACCGTCAACTCCAAGATATCTAGAAGCTCTGTTTCCTCTCCTTAAAGTTATTTCGTATACAGAGCATTCTATCTTTCCCATTTCTGTTCCCTGCAGCGCTTTATAGTAGACATTAATTCTCAATTTTGGAGCTCCCTTCAGTCACCCACATACTTCTGATATCTACCCACTGCTAATGAATATGAATGAAATGAAAAGAAATCCTTCATAACTTAAAATAATTGTTTTAGCATCTGATAGAAATGGGCAGGTTTACATAAAACACTGTAAAGTATATTTTTAAGAACCCTCCCTGTAATTTTTTGAGGAACAGATGTCAAAATGTGCTGCAGTAATTTCTCTGAGAAAGGAAACTGTATTAAATTAGAGGCATAAAATTCACACAAGAGGCAAATACTTAAATTCTTAAATTAAATTTTATACAGTATTGTGCATATGAATAGAGCTGCTTGAATTATTCATTCTGCATAACTAATTGGCCAAATTTAAGCCTTTTATGCTGAGGCAATCGTGATTTTGAAAGCTTTATTTTTTGGTTATTTATAGTGCTCCAGTGAAGTCCTTATAAGAACAAATGTACCGTGCATCTTGCTCTGAAAAATATTTAGCCAAAATCATGGTATAGAAATCTGTATTTTACAGGTCCATTATTAATCCCCTTCCTTAGAAATAAAATCATGCATCATAATCAGTAATGGAATAATTTGCATAATGACCAACAGCACACCTACATCTGCTCTTGAGTTAAAACATTTACACACAGGTGTACAAAGACAATAGGTTTCACAGTAAGCTGAAATGCAGAGCAAATAAGGACAGTATTATTAACTGCTTTGGAAAAGAATAAAGCGATTGTGGATTCTCAGCAGTTGATAATTGATGGCCACCTTTTGAAATTTTTTTATTCTATTTAAGAAATTTACTGTAGAAAATAAGTGGACTATGATACTGAGTGGGAGTATATAAGGCCGATGTGAACATAAACAGAAAATCTTTATTCAAGTACTATAAACCTAGGTGAGAATCCACATAGAATCAGTTTGCATTTATCTTGCCCTAGTACATCCCTTCTCAAAATAATGCTGATACTGGTTGGTTGCTTTAGCAGAAGTGTTTAATTATTTCCTAGGGAGGGTATGTGTACAGTTATGTACCTATAAGTACAAATAATAACAATGTAAAATGAGAAGAAGCATCTTATCGCAGGTGTCTCCAAATGTGCCACACATAAACAAAACTGCTAAATTATTTTCTTAGTCTGGTTACTTCATTTGGATTAAAGACCTTGTGTGCTGAGATTTAATGATAATTAGTTTCCTAAATTGTAGTTTCTAACATTCAAAACCTATGTCTAGACTGAAGGAATAACGAAAGACTCAAAGAGTTCAAAAACAAAATAGTAAGAAACTAAACTATGGCAACTCTTGAAATTCTGGCACCAGTATCCACTATTACCAAACACAATATATGTAGATTATGTTAACGAGGTCTATGAAGTTGTCCCAGGGTACTATAATGTATCAAAATACAACGCAGATAGAAGATGTTTTATAACATCTGTAGTGTTTCATCGCAATGGCATTAAGTGCATTACAGAGTTTAATGGTTAGATATCAGTGTGTAACCCATTCAACAGTTAGATACACTGTTAGTAAATATTTTGTGGTCACTAAGATTCAAAACGCTCTGAGTTTGTGCTGAATAGATACTTAAGTCAGTTTTCGTAGCAGAAGTGGAAGTCAGTAGTTTGCTTTGTCACTCTTAAATAAGAAGTTAAGATAGTTGTCATGATGCTGATGCATCATCAGGACAGAGATGAAAAAAATAACATCAGTGTAACAAATTGCAGTTCAGTGTGGTTGGGGTCAGGATTTTAATCCTAGCTGGCTGACATGCTAGCCATGCAACTACCTTTGGTCCCTGCTGGAGAGTGAGTATTACAGCAGCGCTGCTGACTAGTAGGGGAACGTGCTGATTTTCTGCCACGTACAGAAATCCTCCAACAGGAATGGGAACCGCAGTGAGCACTTACTGTCACGTTCTTAGGTAGCAGTTATGTACCACTCTGGATCAGACATGGTTACTCCAAAGAGTCTTTAATGTAAAACCAAGCAAATTAACAAGCACTGGAAGAAAACGTGTTGTGTGTGTCTGCCTTTAGGATGTGCAATGTTACGTACTCACTGAACAAAGAATTCCTAGAGATGAAACATTTAGTTAGACTGGTTACCCTTGTAAGTACTATTGAATTTCTGCCCTCTTTCCTCTTGGATATGAGGAAAGAGCATGGGTTTTATATGGGGTTGTTAAATATAAACCTTGTTCATCGTTAGTGAGATCCTGTGGATTCATCCCACCAGTATAACTGGACAAGCAGTACAATTCAGTGCTTTTCTTTTTTTTTTTTTTTCCTATTGCTTTTGTGGCTGGTGATCATTCTTTGAGAAACCAAATAAAACTACTTTTACAAAAAGGAAAATAGAAGCTGTTGTTAAGGGAAGCCGTGACTTAGCTCTTTGCAGTGATTGGCATCCCAGATGTCTCTGGAGTAAATTCACTTTTTGCAGGTATGGATACAAGTTGCTACCTGAGGGACTTAAGGCATGTAGCAATAACAGACACTTTAACTCTTTGGGGTTTTTTATTATAATTAGACAGCCTTGTCAGCTTCACAAAAATTTTCCTTCAACCCAGTCTCCCAGAAGCTTTGTAGCAGGCATCTTTTCCTTACTGTTGTGGAGTATCTTAGGTTTGGCTTATAGCCAGGAAGCTGCAGCTTATAATTTCTGGTTTGTCTCAGTCTGTTTTCCTACTTTTCTGTATCTGTATTGAGATCTCGGTGAATATTCTTTCTTGCTCACTCTTGTGGCTTTTTACTCTTGAGCTTTTGCTTGCTTTTTCTGTTTCCTAACAGGAAAAGCCTGGATTACAAAGATATTTTAATATTAAACTTTATTTTTTGAATTAAGAGTTGCTGGAATCGGATAGCTGCTGTGCTACTGACCAGACTGCACCATCCTAATCATTTGGTGCTTGGAGCTCATGTCACAGTTAAGCACATTGTGGAGCTAGATCAAACCCCTTGCCAGTGCATTTGTAAATTGTTGACAGTAAAAATGTATTTCTTTATTTCCAAGTCTAATTAGCAATCTTGTTTGTTTAGCCATTACATTATCAATAATATTTAATAAAGTTAGATTTAAGTTAAGCTAAATTAAAAAAAACACATTAATTTTAAGAAAATGCTTTTAGCTTATAGTTTAAAACACCTACTTGGTGCAAGGATACCTGGGGCAATAAATGAGAAGGAGGGGAAGGTGTAAGGGAATACCCCTTACAAGAGGAAGTGTGGTGTATATGACAGTAATTGAGAGCAGACATTTGGGGGAACTATTTAAATGTAATTGTATTAAGCTTACAGTATATTCTTAGTCAATGTTCCTTTAGGACACTTCTTGACTCTCATGATATTCTTTCTGTCCTTGTCATACATTGTGAGTAACTGCATTGCAGAATGGCTGAGGCTGGAAGGGACTTCTGGAGGTAATCTTCTCCATTCCCCCTGCTCGAGTAGGACCACCTAGAACAGGCTGTCTGGGACCATGTCCAGAAGGCTTTTGATACTGTAAAACTATTAATAACATGAATATGTTTAAATTTACATTCTCTAGAAAAAAAAAAAAATCTTTTTAAACCAACTTTGAATTCAATAAACTTATACTGCATTTTGGAGCGAAGCAAAGAAAGGAAAACATAGAAGCAGACAATAGAAATGAGGGGAAAAAGTGTTCTGTGCAGTTGAATAAGCTTTATCTGATTGTTGACCAAAGGCTAGTTTCCATTTTGTCTCTTGATGATCCAGATGGACTGTAGTTCTCATGGATATTGGCAGAAGATTTTTACCTTTAGGGTTCATTAATATCCATCTTTCCCAATGTTATAGTATCAGTTTCAATTTGGAGTGCCTCCTATCACAAAGTTTTTAAGGATTATTATTATTGGTAATGGTAGAACTTCACATTGATTGTGCTTTCAACATATTTCATAATCTATATGCATAATAAATTTTTAATGTCTGTCTTCACAGGGCAGTTTGATTGTTTTGCCTTGTGTGGTGGATTGACCCTGGCTGGATGCCAGGTGCCCACCAAGCTGTTCTGCCACTTCTCTCAGCACAACAGGGCAGGGAGAAAATAAGATGGGGGAAAAAAAAATGCAGGTCAAAAATAAAGGCAGTTTAATGAAGCAGTAACAAGGTGCATGTGTGTAGAAGCAAAGGGGGGGGAAGATGCTGCTCTTTACTTTCTATTAGCAGGTAACGTTCAGCCACTTTCCGGGAATCAGGGCTGCAGTATGCATAGTGGTTGCTCCAGAAGACAAACATTATAAATAATGAACTCCTGCCTTTTCTTCTCCTTTCTCTTAGCTTTTGTTGCTGAGCAGAAGTCATACGGTATGGACTATCCCTTTGGTCAGTTTGGGTCAGCTGTCCTGGCTGTGTCCCCTCCCAAGACCTTGCCCACCCCCAGCCTAGCGGTGATGGGGGCAGTGCTGGAGAGACAGCCGTGATGCTGTGGGAGCGCTGCTCAGCACCAGCCAAAGCACCCTGTGTTATCAGCACCGCTCCAGCCACCAGCACAAGCTCAGCACTGTGAGGGATGGTAGGGGGCTCAGCCAGGCTCAATACACTTTGGGTTGCCTAGCTTTGTTATAGAGAAAAATAAAGCTGAGGCTTTTTTTGGAGGCCAGGTGAAATGTTAGGAGAGTGGGAAAACAGAGGCAAGGACGTTCCACAATTACAGTGATATATGGCAAAACAGGAACAGCCAGAATCGGTGAGATGCAGAGCCATGTTGTTTTAGCTACTGTATGAGCAGGGATCATGAATCTCTTTCCCAAGGAGCATAAAGGCTGAGAAAATAAGGCATAGAGAGGGGTTTACAACAATAAATTATTAGTAGTGTAAATCTAAAATATTTGTATGTTTTATATTGCTAATTCCATTAAAAGTGTATCATGTAGAATAGCCTGCAATATAAATGGTGTTTGTTACAGCCATTACTCTTCTAAATCTGACTTTGTCGGTTGAGGGGGTTTGTAGCTTTGGCAAGCCGAAGGTGTCTGGCACTTTCATTTTATTGTAAGATGCCCCACAGCCCTGAGAAACATGGTTGTCCTCAGATTCTGGAATGCAGAGCCAGGAACAGAGGAAACTTGGTTTTATCTTTTTTAACAGAAAGAAAAAAATCCCAGTACTTGTCAGTGTTTCGTTATATGTCTAGACCACAGAAATTGACAAACGATTCCTACAAATATATCTTATATTCATATATTCTTTGTGCCAAACTACCTTGGAGACTAACATGGCTCTTTATGGGCTTGAAGAAACAGTGTTCTAGGAGACTATTTATATTTTGGATTAGTAATTACATGAATTAAACCCTTCCAAATGGAATGGAGTTTTTTATGTATTTATTATTTGAGACTAATGTCTTTTCAGCCTAGAATATCCTAGAACCTTCAAAATGGTAGGCTTGGAAATGGGAACCTGGTACATAGCACTATTCCATGGAAATAATTAACATTTTGATTCAACAAAAGGCTTGTGAACTAAGGTAATTCAAGCTCCGTGACAGTCTGTCTGAAACCAATAGCTCTTTAAAGCACTTGGGAAGAATCTTACTAAGCCTCAAACTAAGCGTTGCCAGTGTTACCTTATTCTAAAAGTGGTAGCTTTAGCTAGAAATATTCGTAAACAGAACAGAAACGCAAGACTTCAGGAGTATGTTCTTGGCCGGAGTCTTCACAGACAACATAGTGGTTCCTTTTTATTTTCTGCTATATTTTTAGTGGTTAATATTAGTATAAATGCATCTAACTTCATAAGACAGGTTCTGATTTTAATTGGTGTTTAACTTGATAGTTAAAGCAAGCAAGTTACTGTATATTTTGTTTTATTAGCATAATGTTACTGTACTGTTAAATTTAGAATAAAGTGTCCATATTTAAGATAGTTATAATAGTAATTATTTTACACTGGAGTTTTTACACTTAACAGTAAAGTGATTTGTCTCAGCTGATACATATTAAATCCAGATCCTTGTGAAATATGCTTAACACCTTGTTTCAGTATTTTAGGGAGTGTATTTCTAGCAAATGTAACTAGCTTATGTAACTGCATTAGCACCTACCCAAGTAACATGCACAATTGCTCTTTTTCATCTTTTGAAAGAGATTTCAGTAACAAGTAGGAATGACAATTGTGGTTTTCCCCATAAAAGAACGTTTTAAACATTACAAATGTTGGCAGTATATTACCATTCCTTTTTTGGGAAGTGTAAGCTTTTTCATTGACAAAAGACAGTGCTTTTCGGAAGCTTCTCTGCACAAGTTTACTCTGTGGAATGATGCAGATTTGAGAGAACCATCTCTGAAACTATTGCATTTCCACATAGTATGCATTCCGACTACTAGTGTATGCAAGTGGTTTTACCCAGCTTTGTGTGTTTTGAAATGCTGGCCAGTTCCTCTCAGTGACATCAGTCTCCTGAATGCAGGGGTTTTAAATTTTTTTCCTCATACCTCACTGTTCAGCATCTTATTTCCAGGAAATCTCCTTCCTGCCTTTTCAGGTTTTTTTGCTGTTTTCTGTAGACATACTAGTGGATTTTGGTACTAGTAATTGTATGACTGCATTTATCTTTTAGAATGGCAGACTGAACTTTGATCTTTCTTCTGAATCAAAGATTTTTTTTTTTTTTTTTTAACACTCCAGAGAAGTTGTTTCTGTGTGTTACCTTCAATGGACGACTTAGTCTTTGTACAATAGAATAAACTTGCAGATGACTACATACTTCTGCTAATGAAAATGGGATAAATTATATAGTTTTTTGTTTGTCCTTTGGCATTGTGAGTACGTTTTGCTTGTCCATTCGTGCATTTGAGTTTTTGTTTGTAATTTTTTCAAAGTTTACAGACTTATTTCAAAGACACCTAAAAAAATCTTAAAAAAGAAAAAAAAATATCCAAAACATTAAACAATTAGTACCCTTTTTTCTAGAGGTAATGAAGAATTACTGGACAAAATCTTTCACCTTTTCATCAGATAGAACTACTGTATCAAAACATTTTTTAATTTAATTTTTCATATTTTTAGAGCTTTTTCCTTTTTCTAATGAACCAGAAATAGAATATGTTGAATGAAATAAAAATATTTTTAATCAATTATATATAATTTAAATTTAATGATATGTTTTAAAATTAAAACCAAATACAGTTAACAGGAAAAAAATTAAAATTAAAAATTAAAATGAAGTAATTGAATGTGAACAAGGTGTTGGCTTTTTTACAACTGAAAAATTTCTAAGGCTTTGCTTTTTCAGCTTCTTAGGTGACAAAGTTTATAAAATTCTTGCAAAAGCCAACACTAAGAAAAATTATTCTGATATTTTGATAGTGGTCTTTCATATTACGGTCTCTTTCAAAAAATGTATCCCATTAAATCAGTCACTTTTATGCAGAGATGTTCTCCTAAGTATAATACAAAAATGTATTCACATTGAGAAAATTCTTTAGCCAACTTGTCATGTGCATGTTTGTGCCCCCTTCCCCTCCCAATTATTTTAACACTGTCCAGGATTTTCCCTCTTCCTTCCTTATTTTTTCATAAATTTTGTGGCACTGAGAGCTGAGTAAGTTGAAGCAAACTTTAGTAAATCACTGATTGATTTTACTTTCTCAAGTCAAAGTAACTTTCCCACAGTCCTCCTATGGATCCTTATAGGTTTTATCTGTAAAGAAATTGTTACTCTGTTCAGATATGATATATTTTAATACGCGCTGTATTCTGGCATGTATGGGACTTAGGTGGAAAATTTGAACTCTAAAGCAATTTGAGATGATGCATGAAGTCTGCCAGTCCCACTGCATCGTTTATTGTATCTTAAAGTTGGTTGAAGGGGAGGCAAACAAAACCAGAGAAGTTGGAAGGAACAGGGGGTTTAAGAGGTCATATAAACAAGGAATGCAAATACATGGCTGGACAGTCACATAGCAAAAGAAGCCTGAGGAAGAGAAGTATAATTTTAAGTCAATTTCTGACATTTGAGTATACAAAATTGAAACACTGAGTCTGTATTTCAGGAACTCCCAGTTCATGATAATGGGAAATGGCAGCAAAGGGAACAGAGGATATTGAAGATGTTGGGAAGGATATAACTGGGCTCTTAATAAATGTGAACTAAGAGAATTAATATTAGAAGGGGAAGTGTTGGACCCATCCAGATACAAAGCTAGGAAACTGATTTTATAATTATATGTAATCACTCAGGAAAAACTACAACTGAAGTACAACAGAGGGTGAAAAACTGTACTTGAACTGGTTTATTAGAAAACTCCCTCTTTTATATATACTATGTCTGCATGATACCAGCAGAAGTATAAGGCAAAGATTCCACCTAGGAAACCTGAGACTGGCTGTAGTTATGGTCATAGTAATGTGGTAGAGCTTTTAACAGGCTTTTTTCCCTTACTGCCAACAGGGAGGTGTCAGACCACTGTGACAGCACTGCTACCTGAACATGGAAAATGATGCTAAATATCCCCCTTGGGTCTCTGTCCAGATTGCTTGGGACTGTTATATATACACATACATTATTTTTTTTTTTAAAAAAACAAGCAGTAAAACAAAAAAAGAACCCAAGGAAACAAAACCAAAAATACACCCCCAAACAAACACCACTACCTCCAAATAAAAAAAAAAAAAAAAGCAAATGCCCTACAAAAATCCCACTTATGTGCATTTGGAAACTATTATGTTATGAATTTTCCAAGGTCCACAGCTATGCATGAGCCTACCAGTAGCAATAAAGCAATGACACTTCCTTTTGGAAACTTGAATATTATTTTCTATGACTACTTAGGTTGGAATTGCTATGTCTCCTCTTTTCTCTACCATTGGGTCAGGTTTTCTTAAATGGTGTTTTTGAAAGACGTTTTGTTTTTTTTTTTTTCCTGAGATGCACTGAAAGAACACTGCAGTAAAATCAAAAAGCCAAATAACAATATGACATTTGTCTTCCATATACATATTAACTTGTTTTCCCTGAGCTCTTGCAATATGGGACTTTGTTCTTACTGTCCATTGGCTCTGATATTTCCTGAATGACTAGGAAATTTGCTGTTGTCTGTCACAATTACAGCTATAACAGCCGACTCGTGTGTCTTCCAATGTTTGCAGAAGAGACGAATATTGTAATAAATTGATATACATAGAGAAAAATGGGTCAAGAAAATGTTCTGCACCGCCTCAGACTGCCAGTTTAGTATTCCTGTTCCCTTTGGAAGCAGATAAGGTGGGGAAGCATTCCCCCCTCCCCCTTAGGCATAACCTGTTAGTTCACTTAACTGTTTAAGAAATACTCAACTAAAAGGTATAACTGGCCTTTGCTCATTTGTGGGTGGGGCGGGGGTGACAGTTATGCCATTCTGTCAGTTGTTCCTCCTCAACAAAAAAGATAGATTTATTTATATAGCCTATGTCTTTGTTTCTCTTTTCTGTAGTCATTAGCTTCACTTCACTACTCTCTATAGCACTGGAAGCAAGATTATCTTCAGTGTTTCCTATGTAAATTTTGAATTTATGTATTAGATTAAAAAACCCTCAAACACTCAAAATAAAAACCCCAAACCCTATGTCATCCTAGTAACAGGCCCAGAAGGCATGGAGACAGGTTGGAAATAAAATAGGTGTTTTGCTTTTATAACAAAAACATTTAAAAAGCCTAAACTGTAATTGACTCTCAAAACTGTTGTAGGAATTATAGTGTTTTTTATTTTAAAATTATTAGCTTTAATACTAAATAAACCTTTCATTTTGGAAGGAGCAGCTATTGTGCCAGAATTAACTCTTCAAGAAGATCATCGTAAGAAATTCTTGTTTGTATTGCAGTAGCATCAAGACTCTATAGCTTATGGATAATTTTTGAGAAGTGTTATAGAAATTTTGGATTAGAAAAATATGGGTTTAGTATTTAGTAACCATTTAAAGATTTATCTATCAGTTTCAAAAATGCATCTCAAAGACTTACAGGGCATGTGTGTTTTTTCTTGTGGAGAAACTGAGGTTCAGAGAGGTGAAGGTCCTTTAACACTTGTCAATGCTAAAAGCAGCGGTTAAGAGAATTGGTTCAGCACATTCATGGGTTCATGACACCACCACCTCTTCTAAGATAAATACACTTAAAATTAGGTGAATAAACAAGGAAAGAGGTTGCAAGAGTTAAGTGATTTGTTTTAGGATGACTTGGAGTGAACTGTTTCAAGCCAGTCAGTAATGCAATACCTCAACCCCAGCATGTCATAAATCCTTCTTTCTGGCTAGTCCATGCAGACCGAGTTTCTCACAGCTCTACTACAGGTGACGACTTCGTGGTTTAGTCTGTAGAGACTGAATGCTTCAGCTCTGAAAGCCTGTTTACTCAGTCCCCTCAGTGATGGCCAACATACCATTGTCACAGCTGTCAGTGCATCTATACCAGTGTCCAAAGCATGAGCAACAAACAGGAGGTGCTGGAAGACATCATGCAGCAGGAGGACTGTTGCCATCTCAGGAACATGGCAGGGTACCTTGTACAACTGGAATGCTGCAATGGATGGCTACAGAGTCTTCGAAAGGGATAGGCAAGGAAGGAGAAGTGATGGGGTCCCTTTGTATGTCAACAAGTGTTTCAGCTCCTAGGGCTGAATAACAGTGATAATAGGGTTGAGTGTTTATGGGTGAGAATCCGGGAAAGGCCAACAAGGCACATATCCTGGTGGGAATCTGTTATAGCTGATCCAAGCAAGAGGAAGAGATAGATAAAATTTCTACAAGCAACTAGGAGAACTCTCGAGATCACTAGCCCTTGTCATCATGGGAGACATCAACCTACTGGATGTCCACTGGAAATACAACACAATGGAGAGGAAACAGTCCAGGAGGTTCCTGGAGTGTGTGGAAGAGACCTTCCTGAAACAGCTGGTCAGTGAGCCAGCCGGGGGAAATGCCCCTCTGGACATGAAGTTTACAAGCAGGGAAAGACTGGTGTGGAATGTGGTTGTCAGAGAAGGTCTTGGGCATAGTGATCATGAGATGATAGAGTTTTCAATTCTCGGAGAAGTAAGGAAGGGGGGGTCTGCAGAATTGCTACCTTGGAATTCTGGAGGGCATAATTTGGCCTATTTAGGAGCATGGTCAACAGGGTGCATAAAAGATAACAAAAAAGTTTTAAAAAGCCCATTAGAAACAAAAGGAGGGACAAGGATAATCTACATTCTTTATTGGATGCAGTAGGGGCATTACCGAGAAGTCTGAGGTACTTAATGCTTTCTTTGCCTCATTCTTTAATAGTAAGACCAGTTACCCTCAGGGTACTCAGCCCCCTTGAGCTGGAAGACAGGGATGAGGAGAAGCAGAATGAAGTCCTCACAACCTAGGAGGAAACAGTGACCTGCTGCTCTGTTTAGACACACACAAGTCTATGGGGCTGGATGGGATCCAACCAAGGGTACTGCGGGAGCTGGTGGAGGAACTTGCCAAGCCACTGATCATTCATCAGCAGTTCTGGCAGACTGGAGAGGTCCCAGAAGACTGGAGGTTAACCCATTTGATGTCCATCTACGTGAAGGGCAGGAAAGAGCATCTGGAGAACTATACAGGCCTGTCAGCCTGGCCTTGGTGCTGGGGAAGATTCTGGAGCAGATCATCCTGAGTGCCATCACACGGCATGTGCAGGACAGCCAGTGGATCAGGCCCAGCCAGAGAGAGTGGGGTTATGGAAGGCAGGTCCTGCCTGACGAACCACATCTCCTTGTGTGACAAGGTGACCTGCCTAGTGGCTGAGGGAAAAGCTGTGGCTGGTGTCTGCCTGGGCCTTAGCGAAGCCTTTGGCACCGTCTCCCGCAGCATCTCCCGGAGACACCGGCTGCCCGTGGCCGGGGCGGGTGTGCTCTGCGCTGGGCTAAGAGCTGGCTGGGCGGCCGGGCAGAGCGTGGTGGGGGATGGGGTGACATCCCGCTGGCGGGGGCACACGGGGTGTCCCCAGGGCTCAGCGCTGGGGCCGGCCCTGTTTGATATCTTTATCGATGACCTGGATGAGGGCACCGAGAGCACCCCCAGCCGGTCTGTGGAGGACACCAGGCTGGGGCAGTGCTGCCCTGCAGGGGGGTCCATTTGCTGTAACATTTTAAGCTTTGTTTTTGTAAAATCTATACGGTATCATTGTGATATTTACAGCTCAGCTGAGGGAATGCTACAGCCAAATATTTCTTATTGTGAAGTTGAAGATGACGCTGCATAGAATTTGTGAAGTTAATTTGTGAAATAGCGATGCCTTTCTATACTGCTGGTTTTGGCTGGGATAGAGTTAATTTTCTTCACAGTAGTCGGTGTGGGGCTATGTTTTGGATTTGTGCTGGAAACAGCATTGCTAACAGGGATGTTTTTGTTATTGCTGAGCAGGGCTGGCACAGAGCCAAGGCCTTTGCTGCTCCGCACCCTACACCACCAGCAGGGGAGCTGGGGGTGCACAAGGAAATGGGAGGGGGCACAGCTGGGACAGCCGACCCAAGGCATATTCCATGCCATATGGCATCATGCTGAGCATATAAATCTGAGGGAAGAAGAAGGAAGGAGGGGGACATTCAGAGTATATGGGTTTTTTGTCTTCCCAAGTAACTGTTATGTAGCCCTTCTCTCCTGGAGGTGGCTGAACACCTGCTTGCTGATGGGAAATAGTGAATTAATTCCTTGTTTTGCTTTGCTTGTGTGGGCAGCTTTTGTTTTAATCTCAACCTGTGAGTTTACTCTTCCAATTCTCTTCCTCATCCCACTGTGCGGGAATGAGCAAGCAGCTGTGTGGGGCTTAGTTTCTGGCCAGGGCTAAACCACAACATATACTCAGTGACAAATCAGTAGCTCTAGCTCATATGTAATTCATAAGATAAAGTACATTTTTTAATGAACAATATTTTTGTCATGTCCCATACCAATATAAAACAAAAAACCACCACACCAGAAGAACCTGATTCATTCATAACTTTCAACTGAGATAAAAGATATCCACAGTCCAAGGTAGGTTTTGCATAATTACATAAACTCCTTCTCACATACTGTTGAAAAGGGGCTAGTATAACATTATTGATTTTCCCCTCCTCCCACTGGATTACAAAAGTCAGTGAAAAGATACCACTCTTCTATGAAGCCTTTCTTATCATGCATCCTTTTCACTGAATCGTATCTATCTAACTATAAATAACCTCTAACTAAATTTTACATTACGTGAATTTTGAAGCGGCAAAGATTAGGTACCAGATTTCCCATCAAGTGGTCTGATTTATCTGGCTGACACCATACCATCAACTCTGTGCAAATCAGTGTTGCAAGGGACTATTGGGGATTTTTTTGGTACATTCTCATATAGAGGAATATCCTCAGATTTGCCCTGACAGAATAGCAATCCAATAGGTACCATGGCAAGAAGTTACATTTATCAACCAGATGCTTTCCTTGCCACTGTCGGCAACATCAGCTGGTAACTCTGGAGTGCAGAATCCATTCTAAAGTATGCAACAAAGGTGATAATGATGACATACCCAATTTCATCGGCATTATCAAACTATTATATTGATAATTAAATTGCCACTCTTAAAAATTGTGAGCTCTGTTGAATATTTTTAAAGTGTCTCTAAAGTAGGCGTATGGTTTGAACGAGCTACTGAATATTAATTTAACTTTAATTTGGCAGTTATCAATCAAATACCCAGTTACCAATGTTTCTTTTCTTTTACTCCTCTGTCCCCCAATTTCTCTCCCTCTCTTCTTTTCAATTTTAAGCAGATTTATTGCCTGGAAGCTGTCACTTACCTTCCATATCCAAGCAGACATAATTACTGGTGGATAGAAATACTGTTATGTCAATTCCAGAAAGATTCATACCTCCCATTAGCTGATGCACAAAAGCAAGCTTTTTGAGACATAGGAAGCAAAAGGTTAATTTCCTGACTCACAATATCATCTTCTTAATTCTTTGCACATTCTTTTCAATGCATGATAGCTTCACAAAGCAACAGATTAATAAAAAGAATTGAAAAATGGGTTTTCAGTCAACACCACCAATAACTATCTCTCTTACCAAATTAATTCTGTTGAAAGAGACTTTGTGTAGTATTATGTTTTGGGATGTTTCTTTAACATAACATGTTTCATTTACATATCTGATACCCTACTTCCACATATTCTGTCAGTGTTGCCTGTCACCACGTATAATGACAAATCTTGTGCAGAGGGCTATTTTAGTGCCAGTCAGTTGCTAGCAGGGACTAAGAAAGTAGTGCAATTCTAATGGCTTCAGTATATGCATACATTCTTCATAAATATTTTGTCTTTTAAGCTGTTTACAATTTTGCAGAAATCCTTCTATTACTACTGGTTATGTCTATATATATTTGTCATACTTTACATAAACTTATACTTTTTATAGTCTTGAAAAATCTTGAGAATACTCAACATTTCTGTTTAAATCAGTAGCATTTTCATTTAAAAATAAGCCTTAAAGTCAGTTTGGTTTTGGATTTATAGTCAGAATTGATCTCACTTAGGTTTTTAGTTCTTTCCAACATAATATGAAGAATTATTTTCATGCAAGAATTCCTATAGTCAGCAACAAATGTTTTGCTTCACCTAGTACTAAAAGATTGTGTTTACACTAACAAACTTTTAAAACCCTATACAGGTTTGTACTTATTTTTTAAATAGTTCAAAGAACATATGAAAAATGATGTGCATATGAAAAATAATGTACCTAGATGATGCTTTAATCCAGGGAGATAAACATGGATTATGCCTGCCTGCCTGGATTATAATTCTGTAAATTACTATGCGTGTAGTTAACTCAAAATGCATAGGAATTCACTTGTCGTGACTACATTCGTGACTAGAATGAAGCACAATGAACAGAGCGGTCTTCTGTATCGTTATAATACATAAAAACACATTATGATCTCCTTCAGACTTTTTCTTGTGTTGTAATAATTATTTATTCATTTTTTAACTCTATCCTACGTAACCAATTGAAAGGAATTCCTAGAGATAAAAAACTAAACTTATATTCAAGTTTTCTGTGGATTGATGATGTCTCCCAGGAGGTGAGCTTGGAAGAATTTGCATCACCATTTTTTGCATCACTGTTACAGAATATTAATCGAATGCTTTCAGGCCAGCAAGGAATTATTTTTCACTGTGATACATTAATTGCCTTCTCAATTTTTCTTTTTTTCAACTTCACTGGCAGTTTATAATATGGACTGCAAATAGAGAAAGAGCAGGACTAATATTAAAAATCTTGATGGCAACAAAAGGCAACAGGATGCTGGATTGCATCAACGAGGGCATCACCAGCAGAGATAAAGAAGTCATTATCCCAATCTACTCAGTGCTTGCCAGGCCACAGCTGGAATACTGGATTTGTTTTTGGTCCCTGCTATACAAAAAAGATGTGGACAGGCTAAAGAGGGTCTAGAGAGGGACTCTAAGGGTGATCAAAGGACTGGGAAGCTTCTCAAGTGAAGAAAATTTGAGAGAAGTGGATTTGTTCAGTCTTGAGAAAAGGTGGCTCAGGGGAGACCTTATCACTGTGTTCAGTATTTAAGGAAGGGGAACAAAGAAGATGGAAACTCCCATTTAAAAGGAGTCCTTTGGAAAAAGGCAAAGAGTAACAGGTACAGCTTACCCATGGGAAGATTCCTACTGGACACAACAGGAACTTTATTCACAATGAGAACAGTTAGCTGTTGGAATAATCTCCCCAGGGATTTCCCAGCATTGGAGACTTTTAAGATTCAGCTTAATCTGAATTAGATTGAATTCATCTGAAAAGATGAATTAGATCATGCTTTTGACAAGAAAAGTTGGACCAAATGATCCACGAGGTCCCTTCCAACCTAGTAATCTAGGATTTAAAATCTCTGATGCCATATTGGTATGTTTGTTCTCATGAAGTCAATGTTAAATTGGAACAGGGGGCTGGGGGTGATGTTTGTGTGAACTGCTTTCAAAGATCAGCTGGAAATGCTACCTGGCAATTTCTAGATTCTTGGCATGACTCAGGATATTGATATTCTTGATCCCTCCTGTTTGCTTTCTAGGCTTATTAGTTCTGGCTCCTGTTGTTCCACTGGCTCTGAAGCTTCTGAAAGGGTAACAGAGGTGTTGTCAGGCTTTGGTGGTGAGGCAAATGTTTTACAAACCTTCTGGACTGTTGCAATTAAATAAAGTTGTAGAGGACTACATTGTACTCGCTTCCAGTCCACAAGGATTATGGATAAAATACAGGGATTTATTTGTACCTGATATTGCATCTCAGTTGCTGCTTGTTCTTGCATCCCAGCGAGCTTTCAGGATCACATACAGCAAGCTACTGGCCTGGAAGATAACATGTCATGCCTGTAACTTTCATTTAAGTATCCTTTGCAGGAAAAAAAACCTTTAAAATAAGACAAAATTAAACATCATACTCTGTTTATAAAGGCTTCAGTCACTGTAGATGTGGGGTCAAGTAAAGTTCAGTTTGAAACAAGCTAAGAAAAAAAGAAAGATAAAATCAGCCTTAAAGAAGGGTCAGAGACTAAGCATTTATTTGAAAAGCATGCACTTATCTGAAGAACAACACAGCTAATTCATTTACCGGAGGAGGGGAAAGTATTTGTGCAGGGAATATGTCTTTACAATTAATATATACTTTGCAAACAGAATGGGACTGGTATGATTGCTCCATTAAGTGCAGGTATTTTTCTGGTTTAAACCTCTGAAGTCAATGCCACTAATCTCATAAATGAAGCAAGATTTGACTTTGAGGGTATTAATGCAACCCAAATGAGACTGGATATAGATTTAAGGAAGGAATGTATTTATATTATATATCTAAAATAATTTGACAAACTAATCTAAAAACAATAATGTTCCAACCCGGAAGAGGAAAAACTGGATTAAAGTTAACACGTTTCATTTAAACTCAGTGAAATCCCCAAAAGACACTTTATGTGGAAGATTATCGCATACAACAGGAACTCCAAGATTTTTGCGACAAAGTCTTTAAGCCAGGGGAAGATTTCTAAAAGGAAGCGTACTAATTCAGTTCTCACCAAGCTTTTTAGGTAGAGCAAAGAAATGCTGATACATTGTCACAAATCAGATTGCATTCTATACACTACATAAACAATAACATCATCCTTTTAGGACAAGTAACCCTGCATTTCCCTCTTCAGAAGGCTTTATTTCCTCAGTTACTGAAACATACGTATGCTTTAACCATTCTGTTCCAATATCCTTCGGGAAAGGGTAGCACTTTGTCATGATGAATCATGACTACACAAATACGAGGAGGAAGATCCGATGCCCAGTTAACAATGACTGAACACCTCAGGATAAGTAAAAGTAGCATAAACTATTACGAAGCAAATTTTCACCAGTTTGAATCACGTGCAAAGGTAAAGAAAAACCCACAAAATCACTGAGATTGAAATGTATCCTGATTTGAATAAATAACAAATACCACTACCATACTCCTCGAACATCAGGGGAGGGAAGGGGGGGGTGTGTTTGTTTGTTTGTTGATTTTTTTGTTGTTGTTGTTTTGTTGGGTTTTGTGGTGTGTAGGGTTTTGTGTTTTTGGTTTTTTTGTTTTGTTTTGTTGGGGTTTTTTTCCTAACAGGTCCTTAGCCTAAACAAGTCTATTGCTCCTCATTTCTTTGTTTTTGTGAGTGTGGGATTTTGTTTGGACTAAAGCAAAAGGGTGGTGCATCACTTGGGATCTTTATTTAAAAGATCAGAGTGTTATTGCAAACTGATTGCCAGTAATCTCTAAAGGCACCAGCTCCTGATTACTGTCTTTGGAATGAAATGTGTTATGGTAGTGCTATAGGCCAGCTAGACTGAGCAGGATCTTTCACTCATCTTAAAAGGCAGCCTTTAAAGACTGACTTGATGTGGAAAACCTAAGTATTCTTATTGTGACTCTCTTGTACTCGTGCAAGCTGTTTACAAACTTCACCTCTATTCTCATGCTTCCAAAACAAGAAAAATCAACTCAAAGGTCAGTGACAATTCCTTAATAGCTGTTTAGTTGGTTTAATGAGTAAGAGATGTTATTTGTATGCACTCTTATGATTTAATTCATGGGACTGCCCATAAGGAGCCGCCTTCTAGATAAAGGGGTAAGCATAGCCTCAAAAAAAACCCCACAGCCTTTAAAGAATCATAGCAGTAAAAGGATATTTCTGTAACTGAAATGGAAGTGTTACTCTGAATAGCAATTGTATGAATGGGTTTCAAAGTCCTTTGTCATCCTGTATTTACATCATAATTTTTCTAAAGAGAGTCTTCAGTCCCCTGCTGCGTATTCGAAAACTTAATGTTCTGTTCTTTGGGAACAAGAGCAATTAAGATGTAGATCATGCAAAATATTTCTGGTTGTACAGTCATTAAAAATGATCTCTCTGGCCCTGTCATGGCACTGCTGGGAATGTTGAAGGGCTACTGCAGTGACAGCAGAAAACAATCCTAATGTTACCCATCTCAGCCAATCCTGGAAGGTTACAGGGTAGTTCTGCTCTATCCAAATTTTCCTCTCCTTATTGAGAAGATAAAAATATTGAAACTGCTAGGTCTATTATTGCAGATAATACAGTCTTTCATTATTTGAATTTCATTGTATTCCAGCTTTTTGTTCCAGATAATTTAAAAAATTCAGAACGAAAATTGTATTTTATGGCCTAAAAGTTTAAAATTACGTAGACAAAGTAATGAAATAATATAAGTAGCTTTAATGTAGTCCTGCACCTGTATGTTTCACATGCTTTATAGGGGAGCCTTATGTATAAAAGCTACCTACAGTCCTAATATTTATAAATACACCTGAGTGGTTTTCCCTGATGTGTTTGGATGAAAAAAATGTCCATCTCTGGAAAGGTGGTGGAACAGCTTATCCTGGAGGTCATCTCAAAGCATGTGGAGGAAAAGAAGGTTATCAGGAGTAGTCAGCATGGATTGACCAAAGGGAAATCCTGCCTCACCAAACTGACAACCTTCTATGATGGAGTTACAAGCTGGGTAGATGATGGGAGAGTAGTGAATGTTGTCACCCTGACCTCAGCAAGGCCTTTGGCACTGTTTCCCATAAAATCTTCATAAATAAGCTCAGGCATTTTGGGTTCAGTGAGTGGACAGTGAGGTGGGTTGGGAACTGGCTGAGTGGCAGAGCTGAGAGGGATGTGATCAGTGGTGCAGTCTGGCTGGAGTCCTGTAGCCATCGGTGTTCCCCAAGGGTCAGTGCTGGGTCCAGTCTTGTTCCATTTATCCATCAATGACTGGGATGAAGAGAAAAAGAGAAAAAGGGGAGAAAATGTTCCATGTAAAAATGGAAGAAATAAAAGTTTTCAAAGGCAAGGTATTTTGCCATTTTCAACATGATATGTGGCTGGTAGGTTAGGTTAAAATCCTCTGTCAGAATGGAAACCAGAAGTAGGAAAGAAGATGTTGCTGGGCTCAAGCCTGACTCAGAGCCTTCTAGGACAGTCACCTATTCTGATATCATGGAGAGGTATGCATGTGATGTTTGCTTATTGGTATATTACAGAAATTATTTATAATATTTTATCTGGCTCATATGTTTCTCCCCTCCACAGTTTCTGTTTGATTGCCTTTACTTTTCCTGTTTTCCCTCCACATGAATCAACTGTATTTTCCACAAGCATTCTTGAAACTGCACTATAGCATACTATTGTTTTCCTTCAATCAATCAAACTGTCTTAACTGTTGTAAAAGTTTCAAACCAGCATCCCTCTTTTCTTCAAGTCCCCAGTGTGTCCTAACATCACTGCTATTTGCTGTTTCTTTTATGCCTTTTTTCTTCTTCTTCTTTTTTTTTTTATACTTAGAAGATGAAAATCAGACAATATATGTGGATACCAACACCCTTCTCCACTTTGTTTCTTAATAATGTCATGCCCTCTCTCTGTTTCTCTCAAATGAAAGTCACCAGTCAGATTGCCCTGTACAGTTCTCTCTAATTTGTTCAACATGTTCATCAAGGTCATCTAATCAGGTCTTTATTTTTCTTGTACAGATTTCATGCATCTTTACATCACAAACGTCATACCTCATTGATCTTTGTCAGCACAAATATTACCGGCTTCTCTGTCCTCCCCTCACCTCCATTTTCAAGCAATTTTATGAAGTGCAGAATAATTTTCTTAGCCCAGCTTGTCTAATCATGTTCAACCCTTCCTAAAAGCTTGTCTTGCACAAATAAAAATGAGAGCATTATGAGAGCAGGAAATAAAAAAGACAACTGCTAGGATGAACCACGTGGCTTAGTCACAAAAAATTTGAGACACAACTCTTCATGAGTTATCTTCTAGATTTCCTAATGTTGCTTGCTCATTGTGTGTATCTTTTGTTCTACTGCTGGCACTCCAGGCACATTCTATATCGTACTAGACGGTGTTGAAGTGATCCAGGTACCTGCTCATAACTGCAAAAAGCTGTTTGGTGGTATTCAGTGGGACTGTTCCTATAGCTTCTGCGTAAGCCTCAGCTGTTGCTTTGTTTCTGAGTATGTTACTGAATAGTTGACCAGCACACAGAGCTCTCTGAATGAATACCCCATAATGTTACTAGTAGGTGTAGTAGGTCTTCATTTGCAATTGTGTACATTCTTTTTCAACTGAAATCTGTACTTCAAATCCATCTGCTAATGAGCAGAGCCTATTTGTGTTGAATTTATATTCTTTCTGACACCCATCATTTCTGTTTTTCTGAGTGCAAAGTTGTTTTGAAACACCATTAGAAATGTACTAAATAGACTTGCTGTCATTCATTGTTACAAGGGCCTGTATGAGTAAGACAGTTTTCTTCCCAACAGAAATGTGTACTAACGGTCAAAAGACCTGCAAACACAATCAGCTCTCATTAAATTTAATGGGAATCGGGTTTCAGACCTGTCTGACAACTGACAGGACACCACTTAGTAAGAAAGTTTGTTTAGGGAGAAAAAAAAAAAAATTATCAGCTCTAATATGTTTTAAATATTTTTTTCCTCTTTCTGTTTTCCCTACATTTTGTTTTTCCAAAACTCTTTTACAAAGGCCTTCTACAGTACACTTGAAGAATTCCCCCTTCCCAAAGCACTTTTTCCAGGTATTCCTTCTCCCTTTCCTCAGTTCCCAGAAACAAACGTAAGTTTTCCTTAGGCATCATGCTGCAGATCTTGTTTTTTTAAAATGGAAAAATAATCCATTGTAGCAGTTCAATACAATATTTTGGGTGAGATATTGCTAAAAGAGAAGGCTGGATTTTTTTGGTTACTTTAGCATGATGTTAATGCTTTGTTTTTCTTTTTCTACCCACCCCCACACCCCCCCCACCCCCCCCCCCACACCCCCCCACCCCCCCCCGCCTCTTCCCCTTGCCTTGCTTATTGTTTCTCAGTTTAGTTACGTCCAGTTCAACACTAAGTAGGCAGTGCTATTAAATTCTAATCACTTGGTTGAACAAAAGCCTGCTTCATAAATCATTCTTTAATAGCCTGTCTCAAATTTCTTTAGGGTGTTGCAGCTGCATTGCAATGTTGCTTAGCCGGTCAGACTCTAATTATAGAAATTATACACCTAGAAGTTAAACCAGTAAACAAGCCTACTCAGACTGGTGCAGTAATCCTGTGTCAGTTAGGATCTTTCATGTTGATTCTGGATTTCTGTCACTCTTTAATCCTGCTGTGCCCTGAAATATCTACTGTTATATATTGCCCCTGGACTACTTGGACTCCACATATAACTGTTTTAACTGCTGTTTATGGGCTGCCTCACTAGATTAATTTTTTATAAGTCCACATCAAGTGATTTAGCAATTAACTCAAAAAATGTAACAATTAAAAATATTCTGTAGCGTGAGGTAGTACCACTGAATACAGTATAGAAGAAAGGAAAAAAAAAATCATACTGTTTTGTGGGTCATTATTTTAGTCTCCTGGTTATGTTATGTAAAAGCTAAACAGAACAGACATACTATTAGCACTGTTGTTTTAGAATGGGGATTAAAATTAAAGTAGCTATAAGGTTCTTGTAAAATTATTTTTGTGCTATCCATCAGGTAAACACTCTCCCTTCTCTGTTTAATTTTTTTAATAGTAGTAATTTCTGTCACGAAATTTGGCAGCATTAGAGTTGCACCCCAGGAACTGGTTAAAATGTGAAGGCATAACATAGCTTGCCAAACATGAAGTGTTTATTTTCCAACTTCTTATTGTTGGTATCAAGATTCCCTTTCAACAACATAAGATGTACGCTAAGACGACAATAGGAAGTGATGCAAGAGGATGGAGACACAGAAGAGAGCAAGGAGGCTTAACTAAGTATTTGCAATATAAAATTTAAACCCGTGATCTAGTTTTTCTCTCTTCTGTTATGTTTTAATTCCTTTTTTAATCATTTTATCTTTATGACATTGTGTTGTGACCTGAGTTCTGGATCAAAACTTCAGTTTCAATTCATCAGTTACAGCCTAACTACAATAAATCTAATAAAACTGTTATCAGTTTTATGGGATGCAAAAGTTATCACAGAATGAGGAGATGACTGACAGAAACATGGTTTGGTCTTACTTTTGTAGAAACCTGCATACTTGCAGATCACTGCTCTTCTCAGTGCATTTAATTAAATAATCCAACTCAGTATATGTATGTGGGGGGCTGGCAAATGGGAAAGCTGTCTGCCACGTACTCCAAGACTGTGAAATTAGAATGTGGGTGGGCTGCTTCCTTGGTAATTTTGTCAAATAGAACAGCCTTACATCTGTCCTTCTGTCCTGTTACTGAGCTGTATTTTGTAGGATCAAGAACCTTTGTGTCTGGGTGGAGTTTTTTAGCAGTTTTCTGTATGTTTCTTTACCTTAAAGGCAGTAATCAAGTTTGTCTCAAATTAACATCTATACCTACCCAGAATTTCCTAAGTTGTCATGGTTATAGCTTAATAGTCTTGACATGGATGAACTGAAAATTAGTCATTATTTGACAGATAAAACAATAACATGCTTCTCAGTCACAATCAAATATTACCAATGAGTGTTAGTTTCAGACACTACATTGACACAAACCCACTTTTACTCAGTCATGAGGCTAAAACAAAGTTTGGTCATCTGGGATTATTGTATAAAAAGATTTTTTTTTTTTTTTTTTTGGTTTGTACCACTGAGTGGGAGAGAAGGCTTTTTCTGAGCCTCTTTCATGCACCAAGGACTTCGATGCACACATGAGCACCCCCGACCCTAGTAAGAAGTACCAAATCCTAAAGCTCCCAATATTGCTATTGTCTCTGTGGGCTGGAGGCATCCTGCTGCCGATACACTCAGCTCTATGGAGATTAAAGGGTAGACGATGTCTGCTGCCATAGGGATGAATTCAAACTGATTTGCTCCACTGGCTGCTCATCCTGATTTAAATCCTGGCAGAGGAGGAATTACTAACAGTTTACTTTTATGTCAGCATAACCAAATAAAAGCTCTTTGAAGGGTAATAGCTGGAACCATAGTTAAGAACTTGTCACAGAAGCAGTTCAAGAAAGATGGATGCAATATTAATTATTTTACAAGTAATTTAACTGAATATTATGCCATGAAAAAGAATCATGGTTACCAGTCGCCTAATTCCCCAGAAAATTGGAGCCAGTCCAGTTTATGGTGGTCTGTGAATTTGTTTGCTACAAATGTCTTCAATACTTGATAGTTCATTCATTCAAAACGTTCCAGGAAATGATTCAGTAGTTCGTAAAATGTTTTTGAAAACTCTTAGTTAACTCTTTTTTTTTTTTTTTTTTTTTTGTTAACTTCTATGAAGCCATTTATCAGCCTTTACAGCGCTCTGATAACAAACAAGGATGACAGCACAAACTGCTTGTTAGCAGTATAGGATTTTCCAAGGAAGGAGTTCTTCCTTCTTACAGGAAGATGGGACCACATCTTTGTTAGACCCCCTAAGCACTGCTGCAGTGTAGGTAAAACAGATACCGAGAGACACTGAAGTCCTGTCATTTCTCTGAGCTTTGAATCCATTCCTATATGTAGATTCCTTGCAAGGAGTGAATTCAGTGTTTACAGAGTCGTTTAATGCAGCCCAAGTTGCATAATTCAAAACAAAATATGAAGAAGTCAAGCATTCATCAGTTTCTCATTGCTCACAGGATTGTTTTTCCACAATACCTGCTAGTTTGACTGTTGGGAGGTAAGCTTAGTCATTTCTGCCTGCTGACTTCTACCACAGGTAGGCAGGGAAAGGGACCACCACCACCTTTGTGAACTTGCCAGATCACTGAGAAAACATAATTAAAACACTTACAAAAGAAAGAAAAGGGTTTAGTTAATGATTTTCCTTGCCTTTGCTCTGACTGTCTTTGCAATGGTTTGCTGATGACTTGCAAGCTGTGAATTCTGACATAAATGCAAATTTTTGTATTTGTATTCATTGCAAGTATTTATGTAAGAGGCTACCTTTTGCTGCAAAGTTCTACTTGGATTGATGTTGTGACAAGTTTATAGTAAGTTAACAAGTTTATCTGATGAGCATAAGGCACTGGAATATCTTTAAATAATGTAACAATCAAGGTTGGGTTTTTTTGTTTCTGTTTGGTTTTTTGTTTTGTGGGGGTTTTTTTGGTTTGGTTTTTTTTTTTTTTTTTTTAAATCTTTGTTAGGGGTAAACGGAGATGGGTACTGTGCAAAGTCTAATGTATTCCAGTCCAGTGAGCATTTGCTTCTTATCATGCATTTTAGCAAATGATGTGTTACAAAATTTCAGATGAAATATGACTTTGGGCAGGATGGGCACTGTTCCATAAAATCCTAGAAGTCTACACTAGGTATACAAAAATCAGTGTGGGTTTGGTGGTTTGTTTTCAGCTTGAGCTATTTAACAAGTATAATTAACACTATAAGCATTACATCTATTTATTTAATGATAAAGTACTATTAACTCAATGTTTTGCCTGAAGAGTCATGGGAGCATCATATATTGATGCTCAGATTGTGGAAAACTGTCCATCACACCTTTCTATGTGCAGTGCCTGGCTCACCATGTCTGCTCATGGGTCCTTGCTGAAAAGGTTTTCAGAGGTTTCCTCCCTTGCTGCAATTCCACAAACAGTGACCAGGTCTGTTTTCTGTTGAGAAAATGGATCAGTAGCACTATGTTGTGTTGACACCCAGAAATGAGCTGCCTCTGTGTCCTTTCTGGAAGACACAAGTTACATCAGGTTTCCTGAGTCCATACTTCCTCTGGCTCCCCTTCTTTCTTTTCTGCTGCATGTTCCTGGGGAGAAACTGCAAGCACAACAAGGCACAAGCTGCAACCAAGAAAAACAAAACCATCAAAAGCCTTCTGGTAATTATCCATTTCAGTAGATTCTCCTGCTTGGTGACTCATCTCTACTCAGAAGTTTTGTGCTGTATGATTGACACCAAGAAGTATAATTTTGCTGGCAGCTCAGTTTTGTGGGAATCAGAATTTCTTCCACTCAGTGGTCACTGGTCAGCTTATTAATTAGCAAGAGCTGAGAGGTTTGCAGTAGGTGGATGTAAGCAAATAACATGAAAAGCAGGTTGTCTCTCTGCTACTATTCCACAAAGCATCTCAGTCCTGCAGAATCAATGCTCCTGTTCTCATAGTGTGAACTAGAACAATCCATCTGATGCAATTATAGTACAAATAAATAGCTGCTAAAAATTTGGCCAAATTTACTTCCTCCAGTACTGATATATTGTTGGCCACTTTTGTAAGATCATGTAAAGCATTTCTACTTGTCTTCATCAGGGCTTGTTTCACTATGGTATTTTGGTATTTGACAGGTGTTTGTGTATTCAAGTTAAAAGGAAAATGAGGGGGAAACAAAGGACTATTGATTTGTCTAATAACAAGTCAATTACACTTAATATGTGTTCTTCCTCAGGTGAGTATAAAAGGATAATAAATCCTCATTTAAGAGAGAATGATTAATTCCACCTTGTTTCATGCTGTCATTTTCGGTACCTAGAAAGACTGTGTAGTGATTTAACACCAAATTACACCCACTTCTTGCATGCTTCAATTGGTGATGCTGGCTACATTAAACAATACTAGTTATGTTGAAATATCTGGTTATTTTTAGTTAATAAAGCTGCTTTATGTAAAGAGAAATACATAGCAACTCAGGTTTTTGCTGGTTTTTTAATGCAGTTGCACACACATGCAAGCATTTTGCATGTACATTGAAAGTGGTGTCTCTTCATATACAGTTATATGAATTTGTTAATCTACTGAAAAAGAAGCAGAAGTTAAAGCTAAATGAAGACATCAAAGACAGATTTGGAGTGATGTATGATTCATGAGAAATAGAATTGTAAGTAGGAAATAATGAACATTTATGTAATTACAGACATGTATAAACTTAATGGATATATGCTGGCAATTTATAGATGCCATACCATCTTTTGCACTTATTTTCTAATGTGTGGTTCTGTTGGAAAATGTTGGTTAATTAATGGGGAAGTTGGAGACTCGGTATTTTTAGTGGGGTAGGTCTGTTTCATTTTAACAAAGCCAGCTGATTAATTCTTGTATTTGCTTTTTGTTTGGCCTTTTTTTTTTTTGGGGGGGGGGGGTGGGGGGGTGGAGGAGGGGGGCACTCTCGATTAAGTTTTTGCTTGCTTTAACAGAAATCTGACTTTTAAAATAATTTTTTATCAATTTTTAAGTTTAGATACTTATTAAAACATATCAAATGCATTCTGCCATTTTGTAGACTTTCCTTATTAACATGGACTAAGCTGAAAACCAGCATGTCTGATCAAAATTACAAAGTTTTTATTTATATTTTTTTCATGGTGTATTAGTACCAGCTAAAAAAACCTCAAGTATATTTTCTGCCTTTCTTTCTAACAAGTAGCAAAGACACATGCTTTCTATTTGGCTGCATTCCTTCTGCACATGAAAACTTCGTTCGTTAAATTTTCCCTAATGATGACAAGAAGAGTATCATTATTTTGGGCTTCATTTGTTTTAGTGAAGAAGCAAAAGGGTAGGAGAAGGAAGTTGGGTAGGAAAATACTTCCAGCATCTGTGGGAAATTATCCTTGACCTTCTGCCCTCCTGAGAAAGTTACAAGCTACAAGAAGCTATTTCCTATATTTTTGAAGGTATTAAGATTTATTAGAACACTTATTTAATTAGGGGTTCTTCATTGGTCGTGAGGGTTACTGATTTTGGTGGGCTTTCGGGGGTTCTAAGAGGATTATGTTCCCATCCCAAGTGGGGAAGGGTAGAAAGGAGAACTTGTGTTCTAATACACCTTCCTAATTTTTCTGTTTTAATACACTAGCTTATTTTTTGTCCCTCTTCTGTTCTCTGGATGTTTACCCTCTCTTTTCCCCCTCATTATTCTATATTTTTAATCCCATCTTACGTTTCTCACTATGTTCAGCTGTTTAATCTTTCTTTCTCCTTCCATATGCATTATGCTGAAACTTTTCCTCTTGTGGCATTCCCTGTACTGCTTCCTCATCCCTCTTCCTCTGTTCTGTCTCTCTGATGCCTTTCTCCAACTCCTCTTCCTCACTTCTGTGTTATTTTTGTGCTCACCTTTCTGAGTCAATTGCTTCTCTCTATCCCAAGTTTATAGTTTCAGAAACAAAAATATTAATTTATGTTCATTACAGGGCTTTCTTTTTCAAGTATTTATGAAAAATTATTCCAGATGTAAAATATATCGCACAAAACCACTACTCATTTGATTAGTACACTGAATAAGCTCTCCATTCTATTCAACTGCAAAACTATTTTCATTATATAACAACTGGGGGATGTTGTGACATGGAACATTCCCCAAGACATTTGAATTATGAAAATTATCATAATTATTTGAGGAATGCTGTGATCTTTTTTCATTTTTATATAATAAATTTACATTCGTTAAAAATATTAGCAGACAATACATAATTAAAAAAAATCAGAAATCACCTTTTTTTTTTTTTTTCCAGGTATGTCAACAAATAGTTTTGTTCCTTTCAGCAGGAAAAAAGAAACATTTTGATACTTTAAAATGTTTTTCTTCAAAATTAAATTTTGACAGTTGACACAGCTTGCAAAAGATTTCAGTATAAATGAGGATGTGTTACCAGATCAGAAGCTGTCCTAACAAATACTTTTTGGAAGATTTGAACAATTCTGGTGGTAATTCAACAGTTCTTGTAGTCAGAGTTAATTGGCAGTTAGAAATAACTTAATATCTTTTAATAAATATAATAAAAAAAAATATAGTTCTATTTTGCAACCTAAAATTAATTTGATTGGCTAACTAAAATTTTCCTTGCAGGATAGTTTTCATTCTGGGATTTTGGCACGGGGTTTTTTTGTGGGTGAGTGGGGAGTGTTTATTTGTTTTTAACTTTACTACTACTATCATAGTTTTTATATTCTGGAAGGAATTAAAATCATCCCCCCCATACATTTGGAGTCCTTGAAACATTTTAACAGATATTACGTTGTACTCAGCAGAAGAGGCCTGTTTTACTACTGCTACAGGAAAAAACAGTAACAAACTGTGTTGTAAAAATGACAGTTTTTAAGACATTGTGGTTTCCCCTACTCCTGCTTTTTCTGAACTCTCGAGCTTGTGTGCTATTTCTGAGGCTGCAGAGGAAAGTGAAAGGATTCTGGCAGAGTGTAAATCATGAGATCATTAACATTTCAGACCAATTTTTCCCCAGCAATGTATAATCTTAGCAGAGATGATTGATGGGATTGGGGATTCACAAGATAGATATTATGGGTCATTCCCCCATATTTCTTCATTTTCTTTCCCCTTTTGCTAATCCTGGTTTCAGATAACATCATTCAATCAATTTCACTGTTGATCTATAGCTGTATTCTTCTAATATTAGATATATCTCTAGGTAGATATATGTTCTTCCTTACTGCTTTTTGAGCATGCCCCTTTTATTTTTGTTTATGCTCCATTAGAACATATGGTAGAAATAATCGCATTGATATCTCATTGGTTTAGTCCTTGAAATTGTACAGTCTGTTTTTCCTATTCCCTTGATACAAAATCCCTTCTTAGTAGATACAGCATTTAAACGACAATGAGTATCTACCTGCACTATGTAAAAAATGAAAGGAAGGAAATTATATCTTTTTCTTCCCCTTCCTGCTGGGGGTCCCATGGAACATGATAAAAATGTATTCTGTTGTAAAGCACTCTTAACATTCATTTGTTTTCATGGGGGGAAGCAGAGGCAAATGGGGACATGAGATACTGAATTGTCACGTATTTCTTCCAAGTCTATTAAATTCTAAAAAATAAAATAATACAAAATTATCTTCTTTTTTTAAAACATCATTTGAAAACAAAATAATTGGTTGACATTGAAAGAGTATGTAATATGTGCTAGCAGTGGGTCTAGGACAGCAAAGCATATGAAAGACAACCTGTAAGAAGGGATTTTGCTAGATACCAAAGCTGTGTCCATTAGAGGCTATGGTTTATGTGCAGAACACTCCAGTCTGTGTGCTCTGGATGTTACCCCATTTGTCAGACCATTCTAATAGAAGCTTTCTGTGGATACAGATCAACTGTGCTGTATAGGGAGAAATTTTTTTCAGTTATTCTACCAACTTTACAAAGGCCTGCATCAAAACTACAGAAGGAAACTGCAAGAGAACTGGTTTACATGCACATTAAGCATCTCTGCAGATTTTAGCTATGAAGGTGACGAAGTTACAAAGTGTATGAGCTAAATACAGCGTAATCTTAATATACCATAATTGACCCTTGACTGATTTAAATCTCAGTTCCTTAGTTTCTCTGCATTTTATTGTAGCACCAGAAACTAATTAATTAAAAGAAATAATTTATCTACCGGTGGTTTTATACTACCACTTTAGTATTTAATGAGATTCATTGGCTTATATTAAATTCTATTTCACGATTTCTTCCAAGAACAAAAGAATATATTCACAATATTATGAGAAGAGTTTGTAGATAGGCGTTATCTTTCCTACAGGTTTTTGTATGCAGGTATGAAAATATCGGTTTAATCTTCAGTAGTTTTGGTTGACAGAGGAAAAATGGGTCATGCAGCTGCGGTTATTTTTTTTTAAGAGGTGAAATGTGTATTGAGATGGAGGAAAATGAGATTTGGATTTAATGTTGCGTGTGAAGAACGGCATGTCTCAATGAAGCAACACTTCTAGATGACTAGTGCTTAGTGGTGCTTTGTTATTGACAGTTACCAGAACCTCATCCAAAGGGACGGTACCACATATGTACCCTGGTGCTCTCACAAAGCCAGCTGGGTAATCAGTCGTATAAGGATGACATTGCTGACTGCAAACTCTATTGTGACTTCACACACATACGCTTAGTCTAGATATTATATTCTGTAAGGGAAATAAAATACCCCCAAACTGCAGATATTTCTTGATAAACTTGACTTTCCTGCATTTCAATCCTGTTTAATTCAACAAAGTTGTTCTCAAAAGCTAAAGTCTTATGCCAAAGTGTTCTGCTGTACTGGGACCAGCATATTCTTTCAGGCTGCTGAATATTAAGTACATAGGGTCAGTCTGATATGGACAGTAACAACATATGTTAGTATGAAAGTATATGATAAAATATTGTTATTAATAATATTAATATTATTTAAATGTCTAGCTATTAGTCCTGTTTAACATATGTATGTTTGATTATGAATACACAATAATCAAGTATAAAATACTGTAAGTTTTGTTACTCCTATATCATTCCATTCTCCTGTTCTACTGGATATCTGTGGTTAGATATGAAACTGTCAGAAGTCCTTTGAATTTTTTTCCCCCAGCAAAATTTTCAGCAAAGGAGTTTTATTACTATCAGAACAGTCTGCTGAAAGTTATCTATACTTTATGTCATATTTTAGTTGGCTGCAACTTTAGCAGTTTGTTTTAATATCAGTGCAGCAGAACAAAATTCCACAGAAAGCCAGCATAGAACAACAGATTGGGATTTTTCTGCTCTGAGTTTTCTGATTGAGGTTAAGAATGAAGTGGGAATTTCCTCCGTGTTTGGTGGTTTTTTTGTGGGTTTGGTTTGTTTTGGTTTTTTGGGGGTTTGGTGGGTTTTTTGTTTGGTTTTTTTATTTATTTTATTCAGTTGAGGAATTCCCAACTCCTTTAGCTGAAGAAGTGGATCTTTTGGGCAAGTTGGTAGTTTGTTTGTTAGGAAGTCACTTACTGCTTCAGGCAGCAGCTGGGTTTGATGGATCTTTCTCTTCCACTGAACTGCCTTCAGACTGAAAAACAGTTGAATGTCATTCCTTCATTTTAAAAAGTTTTTTCCAAGTCAACTTTACAACTGTGGGTACCTTATAGCAGATACCTGAATTTTTTATCAAAGTGAAAAAAACTAGCTTCCCTTTCCACTCTGTAGAAATGGCATATTTTAAGCTTTTGGACATTGAGCTCAGATTCTTCTAGAGCTCAATGTACATCAGTGTGTATCAGTGCCCCTCACTCAAAAGGCTTTTGTAGTTACAACTATGTTGACAAAGAGGGAAATGTATGCTAAAGTACTTTAGCTACAAGGAAATGTACAAGCTACAAGGAAAAAAATGTTTATTGTTAGAAATTCAAGTATGTACTGGTCTCAAACTACAGTTGTGCAAATCAATCCTCTTTCTAGTGTGAACAGACAGATTAGACTGTAGAAATAGCATGGCCCAAAGCCAAGTTACAAAAAGCAGAGAAGCTAAGAAAGATTGATCTTGCCTTATTTCTGAAACGATTAGGTTTTTATTTAGTAACTGAGAAAATGCCTTCAATTGTAAGTTGGTTTTTTTAAGTGTCATTTCAAGATACTTTGCATTAAATTTGCTATGACATTAACCTTTTATAGTGCATAGTGGAAAGACAATTTGCAGACTGTGGGCTGAGAACCAGTGTCTGAATTGGATTGCCACCGTAGCCCTAGGTGACAAAAATCTATAGAAGGGAGGGTAGGAGTCAGATGGACTTCCCTATAAGTGGAAGATTAACTGTCAAGATGCTGCACTCTACTTTCCAGGGGGGCTTTACCCCAGGCACCAGCCTTGCCCCAGTTGCCATCATAGCGAGAGCTACGCTGCTGCAGGTTCGTGACTTTATACTTACTGCTAGTATGGAGCTGGCTTGCACAGTGACCCCTATCCAGCGCAGAGCACATTCACTCTTACGTGTAATCTTAGAGTGCTGAGGTCAGAGAATCTGTGACTACTGTAAAGACTCTGGATCCAGGTTTCCAGAGCATTCCATATCTTCGTTGTGCTGAACTTGACTTAGAAACTGGCTTTCATGTTAATACATATTGAAGAAATCAATTGTGCCAAATGTAGTGCTGGTGTGGAGGTTTTTTCTGGTTTTTGTTTTGTTTTGTTTTTACTTCCTTCTGAATTTGCTTTCAAAATGTGGCTTGTCATATCTCTGGACCTCATTTCTATCTCTGTAAAGTAGGGAAAAATATTGCAGCAACCCAGCAGAGATAAGATTTGAAAGAAGCCCCTGTAACAGGCTGAATCATACCATTATTTACTGGTATTATTAACGTTAGAGTTATTACCATCGCTTGTAAAAGAGAAACATTAAGAGACTGGATTGGTGTGCCTGGCCCTTGCTCCCTCACTTTGCATGAGGTTCTCTCAAAAGAAAGGTTACAGAGCAGTCAAGCCTCACATGTGCAAAGATACAATCAAAATCCTTCAAAGCTCTGACACTATATTCTCTCTTTAGCCTGCGTTAGGCATGTTTGTCTTTAGTAGTACTCCAAGGTAATACAGCCTGATAAAAAATCAGAAAAATCACACAGAGGGATGAAGCAAATACTTTCCAGCACTGGAGCATTCCTGATAGATAACATAGTTTTGTAACACTAAGGACCTGTTTAAATAGGGTAAGATCTACCTTTTTCAGAGATACTTCCCTTTGCCTGAATATACAATGAGTATTTGATGAAGTGGTATAGTCCTTGCTCTCCATTTTCCCCTGCTGGGTGGTGTTACAAGAGGTGTAACGCTGGAGTTTTCTTCCTAACTGGCTTTCTGGTTTTGTTTCTGTGTGGGTGCAATTTGGAATCTGAATCTTCTTAGCTTGAATATGAGAATGACTAGTGATACCGAGTCTCTTAGTGATCCTGCTGAGATAATGCAGGCTGGCTGGAAGACTGTGGTATTAAAAGTAATAAACCCAACAATAACAAACCCCTTCTTGTAGCATTCATCATCTTTGTTTTTTTAGAAAGCAGCATATGCCTGGATACGTTTGTCAGTGCAGTATTTGTTATTCTCTAAGGAGCCGTAGTCTGCTGCCTCACCCCCTCAGCTGGGTGCCACTCGGTGCCCTGGCTGAGCTCTCAGCACGGCTGTGCACTGGGCTGTGCTGGCAGCCTTGCCTGCGGGGTAGAAGGAGCAGGGCAGCTTCTGTGCCCTGTCACACTCCCAGAAGGGACCAGGGTTTTTCTTTCATTAGCCAACTCTTCTGTGCCTTTGTTCCTTTCTCCAGTCTAAAATTTTACAGATACAGCTTGGGAAAAATAAATTATTAATAAGTGCAAATTAAATCCCAAGTACTATTGTTGGGGCAGAAATATGTTACAGAAAGCTTGCAAGCCACGGAGATTTTCACTAAAGTATATTACTGAAAGTCATTATCAAATATAAATAAGTAGGCCTGAAGATGAGTCCTTAATATCTAGATTTAGTTTTCCAGAGTATTTACTTATCGTATTCCACATTATGCTGACTTTATAGACTGGTAAGTAGTTGATTACTTATTTCCCAAATGGATTTACTACAGACTACTTCAGCCATGTTTTTTGTAATTGTGAATTTTGCAGACATCACTACCTGATGTGTAATCAATTTAAATTGCTTCAGTTTCACAAAACACAGAGCTTTCACCTAGCTCCTTCTCTTCCTTCCTCCCTTCCTTTCCTTCTCTTCCTTCCTCCCTTCCTTTCCTTCTCTTCCTTCCTCCCTTCCTTTCCTTCTCTTCCTTCCTCCCTTCCTTTCCTTCTCTTCCTTCCTCCCTTCCTTTCCTTCTCTTCCTTCCTCCCTTCCTTTCCTTCTCTTCCTTCCTCCCTTCCTTTCCTTCTCTTCCTTCCTCCCTTCCTTTCCTTCTCTTCCTTCCTCCCTTCCTTTCCTTCTCTTCCTTCCTCCCTTCCTTTCCTTCTCTTCCTTCCTCCCTTCCTTTCCTTCTCTTCCTTCCTCCCTTCCTTTCCTTCTCTTCCTTCCTCCCTTCCTTTCCTTCTCTTCCTTCCTCCCTTCCTTTCCTTCTCTTCCTTCCTCCCTTCCTTTCCTTCTCTTCCTTCCTCCCTTCCTTTCCTTCTCTTCCTTCCTCCCTTCCTTTCCTTCTCTTCCTTCCTCCCTTCCTTTCCTTCTCTTCCTTCCTCCCTTCCTTTCCTTCTCTTCCTTCCTCCCTTCCTTTCCTTCTCTTCCTTCCTCCCTTCCTTTCCTTCTCTTCCTTCCTCCCTTCCTTTCCTTCTCTTCCTTCCTCCCTTCCTTTCCTTCTCTTCCTTCCTCCCTTCCTTTCCTTCTCTTCCTTCCTCCCTTCCTTTCCTTCTCTTCCTTCTCCACAAAAAGCATCAAAGGGTCTTTAAAAGTTTCTCTAGTGATTATCTGAAAGCAATTTATTCTTGTCTAGGTGGACATGTTTGAAGGTTGCAAACAGCACAGAATGTTGCATTCGATAACATGTTTCAATAAGTACACAGTCTTTGAAAATTTTTCTTAATTAATATGTAGAAAAGAGTGGGGTTTTTCTATTAGCAGCAGCATAACCAATCCTAACAGCTAGTCTGCTGCTGGGTATTTTCTAGTATGCTGTAGTTTAGTTATTGAAAAGCTAAGGTAATACGGTCTGTTAACTTGATGACATTTATAAATGACTCTACTGAGAAAGAGTGTAAGAAAATACAATGTCAGTTCTTCAAAATCTAATGATGCTATTTTTTATTTAAAAACAAACAAAAAAAAAAAAATCCCAAACATGCCTTTAGGCTTTCTCACACATCGAGTTCTGTACCATGAACACACCTGACCTGGTGTACATATGTAATGTGCAGGACATACACAAAACCAAATTACATACCAATATTAATTGGTTGTGTTTTGAAAATGCATCTCATTACATACTATTTTCCTGTGTATCTGCCTAACCACTATCACTAAATTTAAATATTCAAGGCAAGGTACCCAGGTGGTGTCAATCAGCACAACCCCATTGGCTTTGGTTCTGCCAATTTAAACCAACTGAGGTTATGACTCTTACAGTATTCTTCAAAAAGTCATAGTGAAACATTTTCTTTCTGTTAGCTTCAAGGGCTGGCACCACATTTTATTTTTCTTAAAGTGATTGTAATGGAGCATGTGTCACCTAAACATAATAATATCACCAGTTATGGCTTCTGAACTGGTGCTATAGGCAATATTGGGAAAAGCTTTAAAAAGTGCTTATAAGACTTAGGAACATGATTCCCACTTCAAAATCAATGCTAGCACTGTGACATTTAGCTTCAGCTCAAATAATGGTACAACGTTATTTTGAAAATTTGCTTTGCACTCATATTACAACTCTCACTTAAGAATTTGGTAGGAGTTTTCTGTAACAGGTAAAGCACCATATGTCATTGGTGAAATCCAGATTTGGGGAGGGACATTATGACTCACTAACTTCTAGCTCATGTGAAAACCCAACATACACCTTTTCTACATATTTTGTCTTATCATCCTTTTATGTACTAAAAAAGAAGTGGAGTGGTGGTTCATTTCTCTTCCTTTCCTGCTTTTTACAGTTCATGTGAGCTCTGGCACTGAACCCAGACAAGCAAAGGCCATAACTGTAGGAATGAACTGCACATGGGACTGCGTTGCTTTTAAACAGATGGTAGCCATGTGCTGTTGCAAACAGGCAAAGCTGTCTTGTCGCATCCATGTGCAAATGTGATGATTAGGGCATTCTTCTGGCACTTGAGAGAAGGAGATTCCGTTCCCTTCAAGCTGAGGAGGAACAGAGGACTTCTTTCCTCTTTCCTGACCCTGTGCTTCAGCCAGAAAGCTGTTATGTGGAAGACCAGGACAGGCATTGCTGCCGCTAATGACTTTGTTTGAAAAGAAAGGACTGATCCTTCTGCTTCTTAAACAAACCAGATCAAAAAAGTTCATAGAGTTTTAGGTAGGTGCTCATTCTGAAGAGAGGATTTTGGAGTCGGGATCCTAAGCAGAGAGCGGTGCCTGCATGCAGCCCCAGGTGAGGCCATTAAGTTTTGGAGAGAGGATGTCTCTGTATCTGTTGTCTGGTCAAAGACTTCCCAGCTCCATGCTAGCCTGGAGATTTGGCCTTTGCTCTGGCAGGGAGATTCCTGAAATGTAAGGTGTTGCACCACCTGACTTCAGACACACTGGTCATTCTTCATGTTTCTGGCCTTTACTATTTCCTTGAGATGGAAAAAAAAAATGCCAAAACTAATAAAACAAAGCAGCTGGCTAAACTGCCATGCTATGTAAAGAAAAGGAAAGGTTTTCCATTTGGCTGAAATTACCTTTTCTTTTAAAGGCTAAGGATAGCTGCCTGTTTTCTAAGCATTGTAAAAATGTCATTAGCCAAGAGCCCAGTCCTCAAAACAACAGGGGAATAACTTACATTAGACCATCAGATGGATTATGAAGGGCCATCATTTATTAAGTTCCACACATTTTTCCTTTTTTTTTTTTTTTTTTTTTGGCTACTGGATTGTAATCATAAAACCAGCATATAAAATTGACTGCCTCGTTTCTGGCATGCCCCACATAGATTTGATTCACCAAGTTCTTACTCCATCTAACCTGACAAAAGTCCAAACTGCTTTATGCATAATAAATAAAGACATTTGTGACATGAAACAGCCTGTGTTCCCAAGCCCTGTGCAATTTTCTGGGCCACCTAGGATGTCAAAGATTTTTGGACTTTTATCACTTCGGGGTTTTTTTCTGAGATACTTGTGCTCAGGTGGCTGAAGAAAAATGTAATTATCTGGCATGACAAGGAGCAGCTAGTTTGAGTCCAAAAGGAAATGTCAGTCAAAATAAAAGGCAATGTTACAAAGTGGTAGTGTCCTCACTGATTAAGGTTTGAACTGAATTTTTATTATGAACTATTGTTGATTGATACAGAACTTTAAGAACACAAAAGGGAAACTTTACAATCATAACACTTGATAGGTAGACAAAATATTCTTGCAAGTAGTGAAAGTGCTTTCTCAGATGCTACAAGGATGAAGGAAGCATAAGGGCTTCATGAAATTTTCAGGTTCTGTTTAGGTCAAAGATGGTATTTGGGATGTGACATAATTTTTATTCTGTAACCACATAATGTTCTATAAGTATGTACTAATTTGGGATGCTGTTAGAAAGAGCACCCTGCAGAGCAGGGATGAATTTAATGTTGGGTAGGGTTTTTCTGTTGGCTCTTCCAAAAGGGATATATGACTTAGTGAAGATCTTGCAAGTTCTAGCACCAAAAAAATAACACTATTACCCTGATTACAGCAATATTTCAGGGTTAAATATAGCATTGTGTAGCTACAGATTTTTTCAAATATTTTTAGTATCTTTTTATTATTTTCTGACTGCACATCATTGGGTCACTTTGTCCTTTATGTAAACATAGAACATATCTGAAACAAACACTGTGATTGCTTGTGTCTTACCTCCCATTCATAAAAGTGGGTGTGACTGAGCAACAGGGAATCAGGACCCATTGCATTTTCCCAGCAGACTTGGAAATCACATGGTGCCATGTATGGCTCTCTATCTTACAGTTATATCTACAAACTAGCCATGTAATAAATCTTCATAAAATTTCCATGTTATTATTGTAATCAGGAAGAAATCTTCCTCTTGTTATATCATAGTTATATTTTTTTTTTTCTGCTGTAGTGTTAAATTGTTAGAATTTAAATTACATCACAATTGTTGTTAGAAAAAGGATTCCAGCTTTAATATGCAGTAGGTTGAGGCACTAATAGTGAGCTCGTTGGAATGGGCTGGAAGAAATTCCAGAACAATGTCTTTGTGATAAGAGTCTTTGCCTCTTTGGGACTTCATCTGGGAGGTGATGATCACCAAGGTGATTATGCTTCTCAAGGCATTTTCGTCAAAGCCAGTGGAAATATAGCCTAATAGGCAATGGTTGCTAGAGATATACGGCAGAGTAAAACACTTTAGTTCAGATTTGCATCATTAATCCAGTTTCTTATTATTCTTCAGTAAATTCATAGTGTCAGATATACCAAGATATCTAAGCATTTGTATTTAATTCAGTGGGAGTTAGATGCTTAAACTATGTTATCTGCGAGAATCTGGAACTTGCTGCCTTGGGGCTTTTTTCTCATGGTAGAAGGAGGGGACAGCCACCATAAGGTGCTCAAAGGCTGTAGAGGTCGAGAAGTGTTCATGGTAGAGAAACTAATTTAGTAAGCTGATTAATGGCAAGCGATGCCTTGCTTGCAGCTATTCAGTCCAGCTTGGAATGGGTTTTTGATTTGGACTGTGGGATCACTGTAGTACTTTGTGGAGCTTGTGCTCACTTGGAAACTTTCCCTGCCTGTGTACCACCCTAAAAAAAGTGTAACAGAAAATTCAGTTTTTCAGGCTGGAGGTATTCAGGATCCTCTTCACAGTTACTAGCTGCATGTGTTTTGGAGCCAAACATTTCAGATATTTTCTCCCATTTAACTGAAATAATCTGGGAATAATTGCCGCATTTGGTGGCCACATCCACTCCCTCATTTTTTCCTGCAACCAAACCAGCACTGCTGAAAGATGTGTGCAGTCTTTCACGTTCCATCTAATCAGGAACGTTTCCACTTGTTTTTGATAATATTGTCACCCTTGGTAATGGTTATGACATTTTCTTGAAAATATGCCCTGTGATTAAGTCCATTTAGACCCATTATCAAGGTTTAAAGGGTTGTGCAACCTATTTTCCTTCTTGTTACGTTCCCCTGTGGCATATTAACCATCTGGCTTGGTGTAGAAGCTGCCTCCGAACAGTTTTTCATAACTGTGCCAGCTTTCTGTTTCCACGGAAACTGTTTTAAGAGTGTTTTAAAATTTGAGAGGTGTACCATTTGCTATCTAGAACAGGTCATATTTCCTTTTTCTTTAGTATTTGTAATTTCTTTCTTTTTATTACTGGTTAGTGTTGCCACCTCCTGAAAAAAAAGACGAGAGTTGTGAGTTTTGGACACCAGTCTTGTCTCATTTTCCATTTTTTCTGTGTTGTGAAGAACAACTCTTAAAGGGTTTAAAGCTGCTTTAGTGCATAATTTAAAAGCCAGCAAGGAAACTGCACACATTAATAGAAGGTAGAAGAATAACAACTTTAAAAATGTGTAGTTTTGATTTTTTGAAAGGGGCTTTGGAAACTGTTAAAAATGCTTTTACCATCCGTGATTAAATAAGCTTACTAGATATGAAAGGAATTGTTTGTATCCAACGTATGTGCAGTGTATATGTATAGTGCATATATGAGTTATGCAGGCCCATTTCACACAAAGGCTTTCAAAGCTATTCAGCAGTTCCATAGAAGAAATAAATCTTTGTTTTCCATTCACAGGAAACTGATCTGCTGCCTTTACTAAGTATTTTGTAGAAAGAGATTAAATGTCACAGTTGCTGAGGTCTACTTAACCATTGCACTAAACCAATGCATTACTAAATAATCCCATCCTAGATTCCACTCACGTAGCCGCAGGCTTCAGACTAAAGAGCAGGAAAAAAAATACAGATTTCAGAGATGTCTTTCATTGATGAAGAGAGCAAAGGTTTTGAACATTTCTGTGCTTATATGTTGCCATAAGATGCTATTTGTGGGATGCCATAAACATGTCATCTGTCTTCTACTGTCTGTTGATGCATTTTATGTGAATTATTTACATACATTTAGGCTTCAGAGAGGACTCTGTAAGGATAAGGAGGGCAGAGGTAACCTGTCATGACAGTATCTCTATTTGGACTTAATATTAATAAGATTTAATGTGTGATATATTTCCTAACCAACACAAAAATGCTGCTCACTGCTAGAACAAAGGTTTGCTTAAGGTGGTTGATGGGTGGAATACTAATTTCCAGACCGTTGACTTACCTTATTTTCTCCCATAGAATCCTTCCTTCAGAAAAGCTCTTAATCAGGGAGTTGAATTAAAGCCCAATTAAAAGGTGCTATGGGGCTTTTGTATGTGCTCTAAATATTTTCTGGAACAGTGATGAAATTAGGAATCATAAACCTTTTGCTAAAGTTGTAATTTTTGTAACAGACTGTGCTTATATACTACTTTTTGTTAAGAACACAACATGGGAAATGACAGGTATATAGGCTTTGTGAAGGTTTCAAAAACTGATTCTCTTTGCTTTAGCTAGCAAGACTTAGACCAAACAAATTACTTTCACATGTTTCTCTTTTTCACCTTTAGCATCTTTCCATCAGATGTGAAGTTTTCACTAAGAATGCTGGGATTCCTTCTGTTCTCTCTTGCATAGTTTCTTTTCATCAAAATTCTGTTCTCTTCTGTGCTGTTCTTCTGCCACAAGAAGACTAAGCAACCTGCCTGTTCTAAACCTCAACTTATGGAGAGCGTCTGAGACCAGCCTCACTGTAGTTACATTTTCACTCAAGCCAGTGGTGTTTAATCCCCTCTTCTGAAAGATCAGAATTTAAACATGTTTTACCCTGGGCTTTTTCTTGAGAGTGTTATCCCTTAAATAAATGATCATAAAAGTGGAGAGATATTCTATTGTTCAGCACAGAGTGCCAATAGAAGGGCAGAAGAGAAGGTAGTCACGATGTAAGCTCCAAATGGAGTGTGCATACTGAAACAAAGAGTCTCTCATCTCAAACGAAAATAACTTGTGCCAGGATTTCTCAAATCATCAAATTGGTACATCAAAATAAAGGTCAACAACTGCTATTTAATCTGTTGTGAAGTCAGGGTCTGTTATAAATCTGAAGGGCAACACAATATAATTAATTATTAACCTTTAAAAAAATCTGTGCAAACAGCGAAAAATAAGGATTCCAACAACCATAAGTAAAATTAAGGATTTTCATGCCCACTAAAAAATGTTCGGAATATTTAAGTCTGAGCAGAATATAAAATCAAACATTTTTCAACACATTTAGAAACAAGGGCAAAAATGATGTGAAATTGTTTATTAGGCTACTGATACAAATTCCTTGGAAAGGTCCCACTAACTTCATGAACCTTTATATCAGACTCTAAATATGTATAATTAACTGAATGAGACAGGAACTCTTAAATAACAGGTGCAAACAATTAAATAATCACTCAGGCTGTTGTGCAAGATAAGATTTAAATAAGGTACAGCCTGACTCTGCAGGTTTTTTGGTGTGGTTTTTTTGGGGTTTTTTTGGTTTTGTTTTGGTTTGGTTTTTTTTGAGGAAAAGAACAAGAAAGGGATTGATCCTTAGAAATCTAGTATATGCCCTTTTTAACTGAGAGGAGAACATATGTCAATATTGCCTGCTATCTCAATGGATGGATGGAAGGCAGGAGAGGAATCAGTGTCCAAGGGGAGTACTATATGTACAGCTTATACTTCTGCATCTTTTCATAACGTCACACAGAAATTCCAATCAAGTCTTATATGGCTGTTTAGATTCAGAAGGAAGAGGGAGAAAATGAAGCACAATAAAGTCCCAAAATCATGAAAAAAAAATTCTCACTAAAATAAAAAGTACAGGAAGAACAAGTGTAGGAAGAAAACTGCAGTTGGTAAATCTTAGTCATGAGTCAAGATTTGTTATAAAGTCTGGTGTACATCACTAGGCTGTATCATCTCTGAGCTGTCCATGTGGGAAGTGCCCAAGAGCAGGGAGCAACATCTAAATGAAAAAGGTAATTGATGGCCTTGTTATATGGCAAAACCCAGCAGTATGCAGCTGAAAGAACTGAAAAGTTTTCATTCTAAATTTGAATTACATTTTACAGACTTTATAGAGCCTTTCTTACGCTGCCACAGTATCTGCTTTAAAATATATATATATAGCTGCAAAAATATAATAAAAAAATGTTTGTATTGAAAATAGCTGAGAAATTCTTGGTTATATACAAATGCACAGGAAGATCACCCAAGTGTGAAAAGGAAATTAAGAATAAAAGTGGGCGGAAGGAAGAATAGTTCCATCTAAGGTTAAACTCAAGAATATTCTTTGGAGCAGAATGGGGGAATCTATTGTAATCACTAAGACTTGGCTGGATAGATTGGTGGGGAAGAGAAAAAACAAAACTACAGTGTATACATATATTTTAGTAACACAACATCTGCAGGAAGCTTCCTTTCAGAACTGACTGGTGTTACCCTCAATTCCTGTCCTTATGTCCTGTTTTGATCCAGGTATCAATGCCCAGCATATGGTGTTCTTCATATTTATTGTACAGCACAAGTGTCCCTGCCTGCGTATTAAGGCACATATTCCTAATGATAGGGCCAGTCTTGGTGGACTACAGAGGCCTTTGCATTCCACCATCAAAAAGGAATTTGAACATACTACAACAACATTAATGTATGGGACAAGCAGGTTAGCATTGTGGGAAGGGTGCCCTGAGCAACATGCACGACAGATGCCTGTCTGCAGTGCAAGAAGAGCAAAGCTGCCTGTGTCCCAGCTTCAGTGGCAATTGGTTCAGTGAGGACTGGATAGCCAAAGCAATACAAGTCTCTGACCCGATCCAGGCTCTACTTGTAGGAATAAAAGGAGCTCCTAGGTTATCAGTCAGTGGGCAGGGATGGCACCGCAGGTTGCAGGCAGTTTCTTCTCATTTTTTAACAGAGACAATTCTACAAAACAATTCAATTTTCACTAAAATGATCAGTCGTTCCACCTCAGTTGTGTGCAGTATTATGGAGTGGGAACTAGGAGACTAGGGATGAAGATCTCTCTCCTCCCTACGGGCATCGAACACACCATTACTCTCCTGGTTCTCTGCAGTGGAGCAGACATGCAGTGTCAGCTTGTGCGATGAGTAGAGATCTGACCTTGAGCCCTCTCCCTTGACTTTTGGAATGCGAGGGCTTATTTACACAGTCTGCCTCCTCCTTTCCATATCAGCCTTACAAGACTCCAACGCAAAGGTAGCCCACTGCTCTTGGAGTGGAAGGCAGCTTTCACAAAGATGGGAGGTTGGTGGAATCTGGCCGGATGCTCTGTGCTGAGGGAGTAACAGAATAAATCACCGGAGCCAGCACTGCTGGACATGTTGGCTATTTACTGTCAGTGTTCGTACCCCAAGCCTGAAAAAGATTTGCAAAGATTTAACCTTGCAGGCCTTACCCTGCTGTTGGCACACACTGCTCAGTTGAACACATGTAATTCCCTGAAGGATCAGGGCCTTCGTTCCCGACAGATGAAACCGCTGCCAGAGGAAACAACTGTGCGGTGTTCAGACATTAAGATTCAGGAGGTGCCATGTCAGTAGGGGAGGAAAAATGAAGGGATACAGAGCTACTTAAAATGGCTTCTGTTTCCATTTGAAGGACACTTCTTTCTGTTTGGGTGTGGATGTTTGCTACAGAAATGCAGATCTGGCCAAAGAGCTGGATCCTGAGATCTATAAGATCTGAATTGGAGCTTTAACCCATTCCTGATGTATGTGCTGTAAGTATGCCAGCATATTTACCTCCCACACATTTTTTCATGTGTTCATTTAATGTAATTATCATAATTGTAGCAATTAATGGCATCCTTAAAGAATAGTAGGTTTTCTCATTTAAAGTACCATTCCCTTGCAGGGATAGTCATAAACATAATTTAGGAGCAAATGCTGGGAAATGTTGTTACTCTATAGAAAAAGAATGCATTTTCATACTGCAATTACATAATCATGAGTGCAAGCATATGAAAAATGGCTTAGAATAAATTGTGGGTAGAAACCACTTCCAAATAAGAAATAACCACTCATGAGTAGCATATCTAATTGCTTATCTGCCCTACCAATCCCTATGGAATAGATGGATAGGAAAGAATTAAGTAGTTGCACCAGCTTCTCTGAATTCAGAAGATAAAAAGAAAGGCTGAAAATGAGATAGAAGATAAAACCTGAAATCTAATGAAAATAAAAAAAAAAATTGTTCATAATATATTGTTTGGGTGACTTAAGGGGGCAGTTATGCCACCATCAGGGTCCATATCCACCCCTTGTGGTGGATATAGCTGTATTGGACAATTCTAAACAAAGTTGAAACTAAGTCAGGATAAGGAAGTGATTTTTAAAAAGTTAAAATTTAAAGAAATAAAAGAATGTCCTTTTTTTTGTGCCAGAGAAAGACTTTTGTGAGAGACTTCTCTGAATAGATTCTTCAGTGGGCCACAACAAGGTGATTCCATGTATTCCAAATATGAAGCTGTCCAGTAACCAAAAATCCAATCTACTGTGTCAGGTTTTTTTCCTTGGGAATGTGGCTGATGACATGAAGATGACTCTTTGGAATAGAGTAAAAGAATGCTTTAGATACTGAAACAATTAGAATGAGCAGCTTAATTTCCAGGCATAAACTTCACACAATGCTTGAATAGGGAGCTCTGGTTGCGAGTATAGGGATGGAAGAAACATCAGATTCCTGTCCAGAGGAAAATATGACCCCAGGTGAGTGTCCAGCCAACCGAGCCTTCTGTGCCAGTTGGACAGTGTCAGTAATGACTATTTCCTAAAACGTGATACAGTCACCTGCCAATGTTCAGCCTGTGGGGCCAGCCAATTTTTGCACCTGGTCACCACATGGTAGTATTGGAATTCATAGAAGAAGCTAATAGCAGTCAGTTATCCACAAATGATTGTCATCTTCCGTATTTTGTTCCTAAAAGTTAAACCTATACACCTTCTATAGCATTATCTAGAAACTGGGAAAACTTTGACTTTCTTATGCATCAATTGTCCAAGCTGAAAGAACCACAGATACACATGAGGAAAAAGAAGGAAAAAATTAGCCATTTATTTCATCTTTTGTAATACTGAATAAAGGAATTCTGGGTACAAGTATCACCGAAACTTGTAGCTTCCTTGGGACTATGGAAAAAAATCTGCAAAGAAGAGAGTTGTGCAAACCCCTAAGGTGATGCTGACTCCCCCACTCCTGCTTTTGATTTCAGTACAATGTGTTTCAAGGACTCCAGTTTTCACTTGAGTTTGGAGGTTACATGAGCATAAAATCACAATGCAAAACAAATTTGACTACTGAGTCTCACCTGGATTAATTTCAGAACCTTGTGAAATGGCAAATTTAGCATGTTTTTTGCAGCCAGAGTTGTAAAATGAGCCAGCTTTTATTTGTAACTGGATACCAGGTTGAAATTCCTGTAAAATCAAAAGCGTGATGGGGAAGTGCCTTTACGTGGTTTCATGTATTATTGTCCACATGGTGGATTTTTATTACTGATGTCAGAATAGTTTAGGACATTTCATGTTTTCAAATGAGATCAATAGACAGAACATTCTGGCACTGTCTAGGAATGGTGCTTTTGAAATAAATGTCCTGATTCACATAGTTTTAGCTGAAAGATATAGTAATGCTAAAGTCAAATATCATATATTTCTAGTCTTTGAATTTTTTAAGTGTGTAAGCAGGCTAGAGAAAACAAGTGGAGGTAGTAGCGAGGTTTTTAGCCTCTGTTTCCTTGCTGCTCAGTGACATTGACTTCTGAGGTGCTGTTCAGGAGAGTGTTTGTATTGTCAGGTATGAGAGGCTGTGTTTGCTGCGACATGAGCTTTTGCATCATTGCCACTGAAAGCATGTCAGTTATACAAGGAGTTTTTATGAGCCCTTAAAGGAACACTTCTCTTTCTGAAATTTAACTGAGAGTTTGATTTATGCACCAGAGAACAGCAAAAATATTAACCTTTCAGTGTCTTTATTCTGCTGCAAGCTCTGTTTATTTTAATTGATTGCCTCATTGAATCATTCTGTGAGTAGCTGGCAGTTTCTTGCTCCTGTACCCAGCTAAAGTAAAGAAGAATTTAAGCCTGCATTTGTCAGACAAGCCTACTAGTGCTTGTTTGAGCCTCTTGTGTACAGCTCACATCAGCTAAGCTAATCTCTCTAATGTGATGGAAATTACTTCACCTGTCAAAATCTGCTTTTGGCAAGGTTACCAGAGTGAAAAGTGAGTGAATGTAAAAGTATGAATAGAAGCTGAAAACATATGTCTCTAAATAGTTAAAGGAACCCATGCTGTAAAGAATGAAAAGGATGGACTGCACGAGGGGCCAGGAAGAGGAAGCCCAGCAATTTTAGTTCAGCATTGTGCCAATTTTGGGGGTAGCCTCCTACCAAAGTGCTCAGCTGGAAACAATACATGCCTGATTTCAAGCATTGTGCTTCCCTCCAGCACTCAGAAGTCCAAATTAATTCAAAGGAAGTGTGTGGTTCTTCGGTGCAGCACCACCAACAGAGCCAGTGAAAACCAGTGTCATTTTGAAAAACCAGCTCTAGGTGTTATTATGAAAACATTTTGTAAATGCTGAGTGGTTTCACAATAATAAAAGAGGAGAAAAGAAAGAAAGAACAAGAATAAAAATGGCTTAATGCTTCCAATTTCAATGTAAAAACTTACATCTAAATGCCAAGTACATCCCTGTTGAGAGTCAAACATCGTGACCGGGCACGGTGAGCAAACTTCTACTTTCTCAAGGGATCACACAGACGACTACAGTCCATGCTGCTGGCCAGCTGTGATAATAATGCGTATGTAAATGCTGTTACAATTTGTCTGTTGTCCACTGCTGAATGCCAGAAAGCCTAGGGTACAAATAAGTCCTGCTCATGCTACTTACCACGTCTATCTTTCTTCTGTCCCAGAATATACAATATTCAAAGTGCTGTGTGGCAGGAGAAAAGAGCTGGAGAAAAATTCTTTCTCTAGGGATTGGCTCGGAGAAGCTCCAATGCTGATTTAATTCTTTTTGTTTTACAGTTGTACTGTCCATCAGCAGCTTGATCTTTCGTTATGGAGGACAGTGGGATTTTTCTTTTGTCTATAATGCAGAAGAACCAAGTTCCATAATACATTTAACTTATTCATTTGTTGGAGTATTTTATTTCCAGTTACGTCTGAGTAGGCAACACATGTGATGATAGTTTGATGGTTTGATGCACAGGGAAATATACAGATCAATACTCGACTCTGCAGTTAGGAAGATTCCTGCTGAAGAAGATTGAAAACCCATTTGTTTAACCCCTTCACATTGAATAAGTGACTACTTCATGATCTGACAGCTCCCTAGTAGGTATGTGAAAAGGCATACAAGAGAATCACAGATTCTACATATTGTTTGATGTGTCTGCATAGCATTTTTGGAGGTAGACATAAAGCGTCTGAAGTGACAAGAATTCTTGTGACTTCCACTAAGGTGGCAGCAAGCCCAGCTCAGCGCATCACCCTCTCAGCAGAGCTTGGCCTCAGTGTCATGCCAAATGCGTATACAGGTTCTGGCTGACTCAAGTCATAGGCAAATTTCCATCTGTCTGCTGAATTCTGGATAGACGTTCCAATAATAGTAGCATGCAGTAAATAGCAAAATTCTTGAGATAGTTTTGCTGGAAACGCCTGAATATTGTCATTATAAAAATAAACAAAGGGATATTTGTTCATTTGACTTAATCACCACCCTTTTTAAGTGTGTAGCTAAGAAAGTCAGACAGGAGAGTGAATTCCGTCAGATGCTATAAATGCAAACCTGTGACTCCTAAGAAAACTTTGGCAAGAACTGATGTATTAGTCCAGCACTGAGGTCCATTTTGTCCAATATCCTACCTGCAGCTGTAATCAGAGACACTGAAAAAAAGAAAGCCATAAATGTACAGTGATACTTCCCTGCTCCCAGTTTCTGCCAGTCAGTGATCTAGGGATGGGGAAACAGAGCTGATGGTTTTGGCTTGTTTGGTGAAGGAAATATGATGTTGACCTATTTCCTCTATTAAGGATGTTGTGTTTTCAGCTTGCTTGCAGTTTTGGTGGAAAAGTTAGAAGTGTATAGACGATTAAAGGTTAGAACACTGACCTTGAATTAAAAGAAGGAAACATGCCTCTTTACTGATTGTTAATGTAATAGTGCTACATTTCTTTCTGTTGGCATCATTAAAAACAAAGCAAACAAACCCTTGCTCCCCCCGAAAGTGCAAAGGGCATAATTCACAGTAATTAATTGTATGCTACCTGAAGTCTCTCAGTTCCCTTACTAATGATGCTGAATTAGATGTACAGTAGATATTTTATAAGTCTTTTATAGTTAAAGGTCACATGTGCTTGTTTTCTGGGTCTTAATTTACACATGGTTTTTGATACAGTTCAAGCAAGATCACCTGTTTTACTGTCCAGTCCTCTGTACTTGCTTCTGTAATACTTGCATCATTTTTCCAGTAAGATGTTCTGAACTTGCTTCTCTGAGTGTATTTGAAAGTGACATAAATTGGTTATGCTTATCACATATCAGGAAGTGCACATTATTTTGTAGATCTAGGCCAGTAACTGTGCTAATATTATCTATTAATCATTTTGCAGTAGCTCCAAGGTACGTATGTAGAAGACCAGGGCTTTATTCCTGCTAATTGCTGTAAAAATTCAGCGAAAACTTGCACATATTTCTTTTTCTTAATTCACAAACAGTATTTAACAGTCACATTCTTGTATGTTGTGTCTTGAACTGAAAAAACATCAATTTTCAAGTATTTTAATGCAGTTCTGTGATTTACTACTTTTATATCTCTTTCTGTAGTGCTTTAATCTCATTGCTTTTTACTGTCTGATACAATAATTACTGCTTCATTTTGAAGATGAAACAAGCAGGACCAGAAATATATATATTTTTTTTCTTAAATAATGTTGTTATACATTAATTTTTCTGTTTGCTTGTGCCAGTTCTCATCTATTGTATATGTTCTGCATTAAACTTCTGTTTCTACTTTGATCCTAAGGCCCAGTACTGCTCAGGAATCCTATATTCTTTGTCCTTGTATTGGTTCTTGTAGTGAATGGATTTTCAGGTTGTGGAAACAGAGACATGGAGACATGGTGTTGAACATGTGTAACTTAGGCCATCCATTATTCTTCTGAGTTGTTATTCACTGCTGATGTCCTCTTTTAAAAAGCGAAGACATGTAAAGAACACATGGTACCAGAAGAGAGTAAAAAACAGCTATAAAAATGCATATTTTTATTAGTTTTTGTTTAAAGTATGAACAGCAATGATATTACATCATTGTCAGAGTTTTACTCTGGGTAATCAACCATTTGTCAAATCTTTGCATTGGTTTGGAGGAAGTATCATCTGCCCTGCAAGGACATGAAAGAACATGTGCCTTTGTAAAGTAACTGTAAAGTAGGTATGAATCAAAGGGACTTCACAGTATTATAATTCTATTTTATAGCATTACAGCAGCAAACATACAGCAAAAACAGCAGATGTCCGTAACTGACGATCAAGCTATTTTTCTGAGGTTGTAACCCTGAAAAATTAAACCGTCAAATAAAAAGAACATTTTTTCATGAGATTTCTGAATATCTATAACCGGCTTTTACATATTATCATATACAATTAATAGATCAGGTCAGGGATTTAATGCAACAGAAATATCCAGCTCAAAGTAATTCACTATAGTATAGATGAAACCTCTGAATAATAATAATGGAGAGCTGTGCATGTGTACAGAGCTCCTGCCTTTTCTGTTAAACTTGTTAAATATACCTAAATTCAGATTTCTTATTGCTGTACAAGGACTATTAGGAATGTAATTTTTATTTATTTAGCTTTATGATAAGAAGGATTGTTACACAGCCTTTAGTGTTTCTTAAGCATTCAGAAAACACCACCATTAGAAAAATCCCTTGACAAGTGTAAAAGGTACACCCCCTGCCCACTGTAAGGGAACAAGCTATATAAGTGTACAGAACGTTGTGATGCAGCATTGTGAGCAGGGGTTCACAGTCCTTGGGAGGGAGCCGTGGTGCTCTGCTAAGCCTTTGCTTCCTCCGCATCTGCAGCATCTACCCCTTCTCAAAGTAGAGGCTGCCTCCCTTAGCTAAGGAAGAAAAGTTAACTCAGCCACCTACCTCAGCGGACACCGTACAATTAGCCCTGTTAATGAGCTGTCAAAGTATTGCAAACTTGATATTTAATGGCCACAGCCATTGCTAAGACTTTTCCAGCAGGCTAATTACTAAAAGATTCTGGCTTTTGGCATGTCCCTTGGATGTGACAATGAGAATCCAAGTCCTGGCCAGACCCTAACAACTGTCCTACTCTATTATCAGAAACTTTTCTACCTTTGTGAAAGCAAGACCCTCGTCAGAGGGACAGGTTACAGTTTAAACATTGCAGCATCGCTCTTAATGCTGTGAAGCATGCCAGTTCACAGCTGTGCTTTATGCAGGCGTATGCAGGAGAGCGATGCATGCCATTTGTCTCCAGCTGTCAGCAAAGCCTAGACGTGACAGTATCCGAGCAAATCCGAGGGTGACGAAGGGCTTCAGGGAATGACTCGCAGCCTCGCTTGTTGAGATTGAAGGAGACCATGACATATGTCTGACAGTTTTCTGAGTAAAATAGTGTGCCCTACTGCTGCGCTAATATGTAGGAAAGCATTATTACTTGTGTCACAGTGATCTTGCGTTCAGTTGGTTGAAAAAGATTTTCAGAAAAGAATATCTCTGATTGAGGGGAGAAGACAAGACGTTCTTCTGGCTGAAATTTCTATTAATAAAAATAAAAATTTTCTAGAAATCACAAAAATGCATCAGCATGTTTCATTTTAATCTTTTTTTTATCACATACAAAGCAAAGTTTATGATCTGCTTTGAATGCAGGATTCTGAACTACTTTATCTTTTCGCTATGTAGGAATAGAAAGTAAGATTTGCAAGAGGTTTGGGGCTTTTTTCCTCCTCTTTGGGGTAGCAATTTTTAAGTAAATTGAATTAATCTAAATACTGAGAAATATTAATGGAATACGCTTACATTTTAAAGAAATAAAAATTAAATCCTTCTTTGGAAGGAGCACAGTGAAATCAGTGGAGATTAATTAATTGGAATTAATTTGGCCCAATGAATTCTGAGCGAAAAAGTATTCAAAAAGAATGTCCCAATAACCTTAATTTAAGTAGATCTGGGCATTAATTGATTTTTAATTTTCCAATAATCTTATAATATTTTTGGCTATGGATTGGAATGAATAATTTTAAAAATATGTTTTTATCAAACACATTTAAACTATTGGGCTAATCTGCGTAATTACACTAATCTAAACAAATTTTGGCTTTTCAGACAATCTGGTCTTTCAAAAAATTTGACCAGTGAGGTTTTAGTGTAAATAATTTAAAAGGAAAAATAAAATGTCTGTTTTAAAGTGCTCTTTTTTCTCCTACATACAATTTCAACAAGATTAACGTTTTTCATAAATAATACATTTTGTTAAAATGATAACATTTCCGATCAGTTTTTGGTTTAAGTTTTTGGAAATTTAGTGCCTGGATTGTATTATAGAAAGCAGTCAAGTCTGAGCACTTTAGAGCTTTTACTTCTGTTTATAGAATCTGTCAAAGAAAAATTGACCATAAATTCACACTTTTGGAAATAGAACAATTATTTGAGGAACCTTGACCTCTGAGATAATGGGCCAAGTTTTCAGTTGATGTCAGCTGATGTCACTTCACAAAAGACAAAGTCTCTGACCCAGAGTTGATTATGGTTTGGGATCCTGGAATTTCAACTAAATGTAAGTGGATTTTCTGACGAAGCTTCTTTATTGCTCAAGAGTTGGTTGTAATTCATATAAATATACACTCTGTCAAAAAAATACAATGAATTATTTGGCATAGAAGTGCTGTTACAGTAATAAATGTCACAGACTTCTTTCTCCATGTAAAAGGAATGGTGCAATCAATAATGCCTGCTGCAGGAGTTCTCAGACTGTGGTCCATGGAGCCCTTGCCTCTGGTCTGGGGAGAACCAGCTGGTCAAAGGGAGCTGACTCTCCCGGTTTCAAGCTGACAAAACACATTAAAACATAACTAAAATAAATTACTCTCCTTTTGCTTCTAAGCAGTTGCTGTAGTTGCCACAGGCTTATTATACAGTCACAAACAGTAAAGGGGAAAAATATCCGCGAGCTTATGTGTCAGCATTGCTGACTGGAAAGCTGTGAGGATTTCTGTACTTTCAGGCCACCTTTGTTTATGCTGATGAGATTTCACTTTCTAACACTGAAATAGCAAACCAAAATTGTTGTGTATTCCTACTAGCTCACTCATGCTTACTCAAGCTTCTTAATAAGCTCATTGCAGAATCAGGTTTTAAGAAGCCTCACTTATAAATGAGTAGGTTTTTCCCCTGTGGAAGACTTCATGGATTGTTGTCAGAAATTTTATGGGTGTCTGTAAACACAAAAGGGATCTTATTCCCATGAGTTACCTTCCTCCTTGTCATTTATTTTCTGTGCTGGCTATCTATCCTATAAAGAAGCTGTTTTCACCACTGGTAGAATGTAAATCATATCAGATTGATAAACCATGCAACAGAAAGCTGAGATATGTTATTGCCAAAGATGATATTACCACTTGTTCTACGGCTGATAGCATGACCCACTTCCACTGCCTCGTGTGATCCCGGGGCTGGGGGGGCGGGGGGGGTGGGGGGGGAGAAGGGGAGGTGAGGGTAGACTGGAAAAAGTTGGGTGCTCAAGTCTAGACTTTGGATTTCCAGTGCACTCTGAAGAAAGATTATCAGCAGTGGAGTTCTGTTCTCAACATCTGCAGAGTTTCCATACCCAGTTGTGCGTATAGCCAGTTGTTTCCATTATATCTGTTTCCCCTATTTTAAAGAATTTTACATTAGCTTCTGCATTTGCATCTTCCCTGCTGTTGTTAGCAGGGTTCTGTGAACGCTGGATGCTGTGAATCATTAGTTGACACACTTTTTATTAGCTTTTATCTGGTGCCTTCTGGCTTCTTCAGAATATGAGCTTTTCTCTATGAAAGCCTCTTTCATTCTCTTTCTCTCTGCTTAGTTTTTAAAGATTTTTTTCTCCAAAATATTAACAGGAACATCAAAGTCAACATATGTGTCTTCTATGTTTTTCTAGTTTTGGTTGCCCTTAGGTAGCATTTTGAAACAACTAGTTGGTAATCATAAGGGAGGCTATAAGCAAAATATCATAAGGTAAGTTATTTCAGAAACTGAAATAGTTTGTGATTTTAGTACTGGCTTCATGGAGAGAATCACCTTTACAGACCCAGGGCTCAGGTTGTGTTGACTCAGTAGCCTTAGAGCTGATGTTAGTTTATGTAGAGACTGGTCTTTGTAAGCTGCCGTTATCTGGAAATGCTTTTTCTCTGCAATAAATAATTCTATTGGTATAGTGCTAATGTTAGTATCTCATACTTGTGGCTGCCCAGTGCATCCCATTGCAAGAATTTGCTCTCAGGTTTTCTTAGCTTTTTAAAACTTCAGTTGCTCAGTCTGAAAATTGCATTGTCAGGTATCTACACGAGGCTGTACTTTTCCAGTGTCAACTAGAATGATTCAGCCATTTCAGAGAATGAATTTAGTAGAAAATACATTTTCTCTTTTACAAATATATAGGTTAAGACAGGCTAGGGGATACATGCTTCATAGTAGATGCTAGAAACTTAGGTAGTGTTGCTTTGATGGCAGAGCAGTACCTTCAAAAAATTGTTTATTTTTGTTAAGTTATGAATAAAGGACGGGGGGAAGAAAGTCAGTACATACTATCCTTCATGCAGACAACAGAGATCTTGTTCCATCCCAGGGCACCAGGAGCAGAGGACACAGTTCCCCCTGCCTTTTGTGACATCAGAGGAAGAAAATACTGGAAAGAAACTTGGTTAAAGGGAAGAGAGTAAAACTGAAAGCTGATGAGAGAAAGAAGTTGTTACTAGAAACCAGAGACCAGAAAGGAAGACAGGCATTAGCTGGATAGGGAAACTAGGATGGAAATTGGGGGGTGGGACGGGGGTGGGACATGGAAATAGGGTAGGAAGCTGAGAACAGAGGTTAGGAAGTAGAAAACACAGGGATGATGTGCGAATTATAAGGAATTTGGTCACAAACTTCAGGATAATCCACAATGAATCATTCTGGGGTTGGATCAAGATCCTGGCACTCGGCTATGTCTTGTGTCACTTCACATCCCACCATAGCTGCTTCCATGCTTGGTTACTCCAGGGCCACCTTTCTGTGGCAGCAGCTTCTGCTAAATGCAGTCTCTTGTGATATCTGTGCTCCGACAGGGAGCTGAGCTGTCACAGCTGTCCTTGCCATCCTGAAAAACCAGGATCCCCTGGTCTCCCACACTGCTGCCCCTCCTATGGGGAGCAGGGAGGGCACTGGCCCTGGCAGCTGCAGCATCTTCCCATCTGTGCTGCCTGGCCTCCAGAGGCATTGGCAGCTGCTGCCACATCCCAGCGCTGGGTGTTACAGGGCAGGAGACAGGAGAAGCCTTTTTTGCCTAATTGAGCAATGCTAGCTGCTGAGCAACCTCATCTGCTCTTGGGAAAAGGCTGCAGTCTTGATGGAAGCCTCCAGCAAGCTGGATTCAATGTCCCAGGCCACTCTAGACTACATCTCTTTGGACTTTATTTACTGTGCCTTGCTCCAACCTTAGAGTGAATCTAGGATTCTTTATGTCCTCATGGGCTTTTCTCTGGCCCTCAGCGTTATTGTGTCTGATTGCTCAAGCAAAAGAAAGTCAAAGTGAAGCTAAGCAGGCTACTTCAGAGACAGCCCTTCCTAACTCATGTGTGCTTGACTTTATAACCCTAACGCTCTTGCAATATAGAGGTTTTTTCTATGTTATGTGCCTAGAGCTGTAGTTGGTTCTTACCGATAAATCTTTGTAAAAACAGGGAACTGAGTTTACAGAAGTCCTCTTGTGACCCATTTTTATAGTACATATGCTACTTACATGAAGACGCTGTTGTCTGAACAGAAAAGCTGCACGTAGTATATGATCATCTTGGGTACATAATTAATATGTCTGGAATCTTGCTGCAGAGTGATGAATCATTATAGTTCCCTTAGTACAAATATTTTTAAAATGAACTTTTTTGTATTTTATCCACAAACAGGATATTATGGTAAAGAAGTCATCCACCTAATTTTCAAATAGTGTTAATGCAAATGTGAGCCAAAGATTGGTATATCATAACCAGAATATATTTAAATTTTGTCCCTGTGACATGGCTAGATATCACAGGCACACACTTAGATTTGCTGTTATAAAGTTTTATTTTATTATTTATTTTATTTATTTATTTTTATGGTTAACGATCTCAGTGTAGATGTGTTGAAGTTTGTGCTACTCTGAAGGCAAGCATAGTTCTAAGAAGCCAATCAACTATTTAGACACTAGGAGCCATCTGCAAGCTTCAGCTCAAAAATATGGCTGTCTACATAGCAGTGGTGTATTATTAATTAAAATTTGATGAAGTTTGGAACACTAGTTGCCACAGAAACTTAATTCCTGCCCCATAAGACTGACTCTATTAGAGGAGAACAGATAAAGAACTTGGGAACAGATGTGCTCCCAACAGATATGCTCCTGCAAATCCAGTTACAAGATTTCTTCGCTACTAAAAAAGAAAGAGGTGGGGAGTTGCAGGGAGGCATGGCAGCTATATAAATAAAACTAACATTGGATTCTGTCCTGAAGTAGCATAGGTGTAGACAAACACTTGCCTAGTCATCTCACACAGTGAACATGGCACATGAGCACTGTCCTCACCTTTTCTTCCTTTCAGCTAGGTACGCCCAGCTATGTGCAGCACAGGCAATGTTGCATTGCGCTCCTCCTTGTACACCGGTAAGGCAGATGCAGTAGATTTTCTTTGGCCATACTCATCTGGAAGTTTCATGGACTTATAAACTCCATATTCCTCTCACTGATGCATATGTTATATTTTAAGACCATACTGACTGCCACTGCTACGAAAGCAAAGATAACAGCTTTATAGTTCAGTTGTTGAGAACGGAGCGTGACTTAGCAGTATTACATAGCTAAATGATCAAAAGGAAATCCTGACAAGCCTCATTGCTCATTAAAAAAAAAGTCTAACTCTCTTTAGGTATTTTACAAATGTGTATTCTAGAGTAGAGGCATTGAAACAGAAATCTAATGCTATGTTTATTTACATACTGGAAAGGTTCATACTAAACATTGATTAGGTCTTCTGGAAGAATAAAAGGCATAAAATATAAAACATTCTTTCTAGAGGAATATGCTGTGATAAAAAACCTTGTATTAAAGCCAAGATGAAAAATACCCTTCAGATGTGCATATGCTACAGTAAGAACCATGGAAATGGTACAGAGAGAAAAGCTTTTTGTGCTGCAAAAGGAAAAGTCCTTCATGCCTCTTACTAGTAGACTAAATTAGTTTATTAAAAGGTTTCATTTAGTTATATTATATTTAAATTATACTTCTCATTTGTAAAACATGTCCTTTCATTAAATCTCAAGGCATTTTACCTGCACTAATAAAGTCTCAAGACTGTTGTGTCTTTCAACAGGGATTCTCTCTGTGTTTGTGCATGACACAGCATAACTGAGCCCTACACCCAGTGGGCACCACACTAGTCGTTACTGTAGTACAAATCATTATCAACAATGTGTTAAAAAACATTCTGAGATAAATATTGGCATTATAATTTTAGAACTGAAGAAAGTGAATTACTTTTATCTCAGACAATTGTGAATCAGACAAGGAAAAATGTAAAACTTACGCTAAGTAGACTTTTATCATACAGAAGTTATCATAGAATGGTTTGAGTTAGAAGAGACCTTAAAGATCACCCAGTTCCAACCCCCTGCCATGGGCAGGGACACCTTTCACTAGACCAGGCTGCTCAAAGCCCCATCCAGCCTGGCCTTGAACACTGCCAGGGATGGGGCATTCACAGCTCCTCTAGGTAACCTGTTCCAGTATCTCACTACCCTCACAGTGAAGAATTTCTTCCTAATATCTAACCTAAATCTACCCTCTTTCAGTTTAAAGCCATTACCCCTTGCCCTGTCACTACCTGCCCTTGAAAAAAGTCCCTCTCCAGCTTTCTTGCAAGTCTTCTTTATGTACTGGCAGGCTGCTATAAGGTCTCCTTGGAGCCTTCTCTCCTCCAGGCTGAACAACTCTCAGCCTGTCCTCACAGCAGAGGTGCTCCAGCCTTCTGATCATATTCATGACCCTCCTCTGGCCTTGCTCCAACAGGTCCATGTCCTTCTTGTGTTCAGGGCCAGAGCTGAACGCACTGCTCCAGAGGAGGTCTCATAAAAGTGGAGTAAAAGGGAAGAACCACCTCCCTTGAACTGCTGGTCATGCTTCTTTTGATGCAGCCCAGGATTCATTCTGCTTTCTGGGCTGTGAGTGCACATTGCTGGGTCATGCTGAGTTTCTCACCAACCAACACCCCCAAGTCCTTCTCCTCAGGGCTGCTCTCAATCCCTTCTTTGCCCAGCCTGTATTTGTGCTTGGGATTGCCCCCACCCATGTGTGGGACCTTGCACTTGGCCTTGTTGAATTTCATGAGGTTTTCACTTCTCAAGCCTTTCAGGGTCCCTCTGGATGGCATCCTTTCCCTCCAGCATGTCTACCACACCACGCACTTGGTGTCGTTGGCAAACTCGATGAGGATGCACTCAGTCCCGCTGTCTATGCTGCTGACAAAGATGTTAAACAGCTCTGGTCTCAATACCGACCCCTGAGGAATGCCACTCGTTACTGGTCTCCACTTGAACATTGAGCCATTGACTACAACTTTTTGAGAGTGACCATCCAACCAATTCCTTACCTACCAAGTGCTACATCCATTAAATCCATGTCTTTCCAGTTTAGAGACAAGGGTGTTGTGTGGGACAATGTCAAATGCTTTGCACAAGTACAGGTAGATGACATCAGTTGCTCTTCTCTCATCTGTCAATGCTGTAACCCCGTTATAGAAGATCACCAGATCTTTCAGGCACGATTTGCCCTTAGCAAAGCCATGCTGGCTTTTAACCAATCACCTTATTTTCCGTGTGTCTTAACACAGTTTCCAGGAGGACCTGCTTTATGATCTTGCCAGGCACAGAGATGAGAGTGACCAGCCTGTAGTTCCTTGGGCCTTTTTTTTTTTTTTTTTTCCCTTTTCCAGCTAAAGGGAACTTCACTGGACTGCCACAACTTATCAAATATGATCAATAGTGGCTTAGCTACTTCATCTGCTGATTCCCTCACGACCCATGGATGCATCTCATCAGGTGTCATGGACTTGTGCATCTTCAGGTTTCTTAGATGGTCTTGAACCTGATCTTCTCCAAGTTAGGGTTTCTTCATTCTCCCAGTCCCTTCCTTTATGTTCTGTGACTTGGGTAGTGTAGCTGGAGCACTTGCCAGCGAAGACTGAGGCAAAATAGCTGTTGATTACTTCAGCCTTCTCCACATCCCTGATAATCAGGTCTCCCATTTCCTTCCAAAGAGGTCCCGTGGTTTTACTCTTGCTTCTATAACCAATGAATACCCTCTGTTGATCTTTGCTTAGTAGTTTGCACTTCTATTGTAAACATGAAAAGTATTTTAACTAAAATATTCATTATTATAATATTAGCACAATCATTGGACTTACAACTTACAAATGAGCTAGGACAGTTAGGAGACTGTAATTACAGTGTGGACGGTCTTCTGTTCTGACAGTCCAGCAGTGGCCCACAGGCTACAGGCTGAATAACACTTCTGGAGAAAGTACATGAAATTCAGGCATCCAAGTGATTGATCTCTCAAACATGCAAACACCCACACACTGTCTGTCTCTATTTTTTTCCTTGAAAAGTAAATGTCAATACGATATTATTTTTAGCTATTACATTTTTATGTTAATGGTAGAATGGTACTAACAGATGATCTCAGCGTTTCCTACAGGATATGCATAGCTTCAATACACATGCACCATTCGGTAGCAGGCAGAATCTGACAACCTTTTTCATTCCTTGAATGCCAATTCATTGCTTAACAACCCGCTTTATTTCAGTGGATATACTCATGGAGTTTTTCAGCTTGAAGTACTGGAATCTAACCTCTTCAAGACATGTAAGACTTGATTTTGCATTAGAAAGTTTGTACTTTTCATTTTTACTTTAAAAAAAAGAGAAACTGCTGTTGGTTTCAGTTAATTAGGGACTGCAGAACTGTGTCACAGATTTGTTCAAAACACTTGTGAGAAGCTATCAATATGAATTCATATGAATATGAATGGTAAGGGTCACTCATTCATAAACAATGCCATCTACTATCCACACTTCATTAGTGCAGCCCTGCTCTGAAAACATAAAGAAGAGGCAGTTCTTTGAAAATTCCTTTTGCTGGGAGCTCATATTTTTAAGGAAACAACCTGCTGCTTCTATATGTTGGTTGGTTTTGTTCGTTTTTTTTTTTTTTTAAAATAAAACAACTAATCTAGATTTTGAAATATGGAGTTCTTTTAAAAGATCATCAGTTTTCCTAGTCCAGCTGAGCCCAGAAACTATTGTCCCCTGTAAGAAGTCAAAATAGGTCAACTGTCTTTGAAGATTCTGGAGACAAGATCATCTGGAATCCAAATGCATCTGGAACTAAGTCAGCTATCAAGTGCAGCACTGCTTAACATTACCAAGTGTACTGTTTATTCTTAATGCTTGCCTCTGCACAACTGCAAGGCTCAGCATTGCTTCTGAATCCATCAGAACTTTGCAATTATTCTTACATGGCTTGACCCTGAGAAGTTCCAAACATCCTCAACTCATCACAAGTCCCAGGATTGCAATACTGTAATTCTATCATGCAAGAATCAGGACTTCAGTGCCCAAACATCAAGAAAGAGAGGTTATTTCTATTTTTTCTTCTGATTTTGAAGACCTTTGAGGAAAGAATAGTCCTCAGCCTGATCCCATATGAGCATTCCAGTTCTCCAAAGACATACCTTACTCCTCATGCTTACCTTTACACCTTTAATCCTTTTCATTCAAATCAACAAGCATGTGTTCACTACAAAGAAAGCACCAAGGGAGTCTGATTTCTGTATGCGTTAGGGCTGACAATTGATGGAAAAGCTCAATGTGTACATATATTCCTGTATCAGTCATGTGTAGGTCTGGACACAGCATTCTAGACCAAATTAGTACAGACTGCCTGGTGCTGGCTCACCTTTTTGTGGCTTGTAGAGTAAGTGATGCAAGCACAGAGTAGATATCCTTGTGTTTCTTACATCTGTTTTGAGTTTAACCTTGATGGCTAAAATGGGATTCATTGCATCAGACATATACAGACAGTTTGACGTAAGGACAGGTCCCAAAAGCCTTGTAATTAATGTATACCTCATGTCTAATCCACACTGGTATGCACAGCTCTCTAAATTTTGTCTCGTAAGTTACCGTGGAGAATATTTTCTCGAGCAAAATAGTAGACTTCAAAGCACATATTAGACAAAAGCAAATAATTCTGTAATAGTTCCATTTTAAAACTATGACATTTAAACAAAGTATCTGAGGTTGCCTAATTAAATTTTCCTCCTTCTTTCATGATATTTTCCAGATTACATCTAATTGAAAAAAGTGGTGTAATAATTACTAAGCTGTGCTGCTCAAATTTATATTGATTATCAATAATATTAAGGTTCATTTATTATATATTATTTCTAGTAAGTGTGCCAAAATTGGAAGCCATTGTTATTCTTCTTAGCTCTTTAAAATTAGATGAGTATATTACTTACATGTATGAAAACAAAGTCTTCCGTTTCAATTCTACTTTTTTGGCATTTCTTTCTTTTTACCTTACCTACTTAAATATTTATTTCCATTTCACAATGATCACCTCTCAGCCCAATATATATTAATTTCATAAACCCTTGCAGTAAAGCAGTTCAATGTCATGCTAAGCCACCCAAGGTAGCTTAATAAAACCACCCTGCTAATGTGACTGTTTCAGAATGCAAGACTGCATTTCAAGCACAAAGGGTAACTCTCCATGGTTCTGTGCTGTGCACACTGGACTATAAAGAAGTTTAATGATACAGACAGCTAATCTTAGATTGTCTGGCCTTCCAGGTAATGCAACATTTCAGGTAACATTATTTGATGCTTTTTTTAAAAAAATATATGTTTAATGTCTGCTTTTCTTACAATATATGTTTTGCCCTTGTAATAATCAGTATCTTGCATTGGATGCAGCCTATAAGGAGTCACCAAAACTATGTTTTCTATTTGCCTATTTCTAGGCAAAAGTGTGGTAAAGAACAAGAAAATTTCCTTTAATGTCTGAATGTTGTCTATTAACTGTAATAAAGAAAAGGTTGTGAACATGCATCGATGTTCATGTGATATACATGATGAACGTGATCGTGTGTGGTACTGGGGAGATGCGCAGCCAATGAAAAAGAATGTGGATAGCATTAGGAGCCAGATAAATCTATTCACTTACAAAACATACCATTTTTTCTGGCCTGTCATGTTCTAAAATTTAGAGCTTTCCTTCCAATAAGGACTTCCCCCCACACACCCCAAATCTAATTATGGCCTTATCTCTGACATGCTTAATTTTCTTTGCATGTCTAGTATGTTCAAAATGAAGAGCTACTCGTTGCCTCTTATTCACAAGTCCATGAATATGGGTCATGGACTTGTGACCCTAATCAATTACAATTTTTCCTTCACTGACTGAACAGACGACGCAAGGTAGCATGGAAGAGCCTTTATCCTGAACACCTGCCATCACCAGTCACTTTGTGATCTTTAGAAAAGAGCAAAACCTTCAAGTTGCTTTAGTCTGGGCAGCCTGTGATATCTAATCTAAAATTGTACAAAACAACCTTATCTCCAGATGGACTGAAATACACAGTCTCACAGTTTATTAATTCTCAAATGTTGATTTTTTAGGAGTAGCAAATATAGAAATAGAACTTGAATAATTTTGATATTTATTTAACATTTGGCTAATAAATAAGAATTTTTATTCACAAGGATTAAAAATATTTTTAAATATTTTACTGTATTCTTCAGACAGAATTAAACTCAGATTGTCAGGCACCAACCTTTATAATCTTTCTTAAGCATGTGTTAAGGTTATTCACGTCATTTACTGCACATAGCTAACATTAAGGAAAAAGTCTCAATGACTTTCAAGAACTTTTTATTTTACCTGGTAAGCCAAAACACATGTTGTTAGTTTATGTATGTCTTTGCCTCAAATAATAAAGTGAGGCCATTATTCAAGAAATTACTTTGATACTTACTCTAATTTTGGGCTTTCATATTTAATTGAAACTTTCAGCACAGTAGCCCATGTAAGATTGGATAGGCATGTGTTTTGAGTAAGGACTCATGTCAACAACCGGTAGAAAATAAGTATTTATAGGAATTACAGCGACTGTCCAGTCTCTCAAAGGAGTAGCTCAGCAGAGAGATTTCTTTCCTCCCTCATGTATGCGTCTTATATACCTTGCTTTTTCTTTAATTGAGCCCTGCTCTGACACAACATCAGAGTAGTTTGTGACAGTAACGTAATTTATTTGTTCATGTTAACGGTTCATCTGAAACAACTGGAGGAAAATTCTTGCTTATATAGCTTTAAAACTAGAACCAGTTGTGTCTGGTCACTCTTAGGGTATCCCAAGAAACTCGCCATTGAGTTAGGAAGATTTTGTTTAGTTTCTTCAATATTCCTTTCGCTGGCAATCACAGTAAAAATGGGACACCAACATATATAGCATGGGCCAAAAATGTAATACTTGTAATAGCTAAGGGAAGGGAGGCAATAGCAAAAATAAACTCTATTTCTATTAATTGAATTGGTTCAAGAAGATAGAAAAGAGAACATATTTACAGCAGGTGAAATAAAGAATGGTCATGAAAAGAGGAAATATGCAGGGAACATTTTTTTTCCCACTTGATTTCTTACTATTTTTTCTGATGGAGCATATAGAACAAAGACCTTAGTATGATTAAAAGCTTGATCAAATATTTATAGCAAAGATCTACCTATTATAAAATAAAATACAGGTTTGTGGAAGAGGAATAAATTCTCAGAACCCAAAGTGCTATGTACTAAATACAAGAGAACTGGATGAAACAAAAAAATACGTGAAGGAGGAAGGTTGATATTCATGGGAACAGTGAACTACTCCTGAATTCCCAGTCTTTGGTGATGGCCAGCATCAGAGTCATGATTTTGGGCTAGCTCAGTCTTACACAACCAGTACTTTTGTGAGCTAACTGAAAGACAGGTTTAACAGATTTACTTCGCCTGCATTTCAGACTGGTAGAAGCTTCGTAAGGCTGGTGAAGAATTTCCTATGTGTAGGGGTTAAGTAAATTTCAGTGTCTCTTTTCTTTCATTTCCCAAATTTCTGTCTCACAGATGCATCTCCTAATTAATCTCTCAGTCACCATCGATTTCCAAGTCTACTGTGCAGTGGACTCGCAGCCCACAGCCAGACAGCCATCAAGTCCCCCACCAACACACACAAAAGGGATAATACAATAATGCAGAAGAATGGAAGACCATAATGGCAAGGACCTGCAGGAGGAACGGACTTCTCCTGAAGCCTGAGGCACCCTTGCAGAACTGCTTTGCTGCTCCGCCAGCTGAAGAAGAAAGACCCATCACATCAGGAAAGACGCTGGAGCTTTCCTGATGCTGCAGTAAGGCAGCCCGATCTGCCCGCTGTATAACAAGCAGGGCAACTAAGAGAAGGCGATGGGTGACAGTGGCAGACCGTTCTCTTCTGAGAGGTAGGGAGGCACCCACCTGCTGACCTGATGCGCTCACTGCAGAGCTGTGCTGCTTACTGGGGGTCACGTCAGGGATGCTACCAAGAGACTACCTAGCCTAGCACAGCCCGCTGGCTGATACCTGCTGCTGCTGTTTCACTTGGACACCAATGATCCAGCCAGGAGCAGTCTGAGGGGCATCAGGAAAGGTTACAGAGCCCTGGCAGTGGCAGTGGGAGACCCTGGAACACAGCTGGTTTTTCATTAATCCTCCTGGTCAAAGGGGAAGGGTTTGAAAGGGCCGGCTGAATCTCACAGATCAACACTTACAGGACTGGTGACGCAGGTTCTCCAGAAGAGTAAAGGGATGGGGGAGGTAGTAGCAGCATAAATAAGCATAGCTCTCTTGGATTTATTACAATGGAAGCTATTATATAGTTTAAAATTTGGCCTGTATCATTGAGAAATATGAAGATAAATTAGTGCTGTCTTTAATTCAGTTGCCTGAATTGTCAACAGCATGAATGTCCTTTCTTTCACTGCCAGTAAAGGTAGAAAAAGGGTGAAGTCAGATGAAGAACCCAGAACAAATCTAAAGATTATATTTCGATTAACCTATAGTTAAGAGGCTTTATCAGGCTTTCCAAAGTAGAGACTTGCTTGTTTTTTCTATGTAAAATAATTTAAATTCCCAACTAGAGAGTTGTTTGAGGTCTGTGATACCAGAAATTAGTGAAGGATTTATCAGTGACAGTGAAACATTTTCCTTTCATATTCTGCCATATTGTGCCTAAAAAACAAAACACTTTTTATGAGTCTATGTTGGGAGGGGTGGGGTGGGTGTAGACAAATTATATGCATTTAGAAGCCTAAATTCTGCTTTTTTTAACTGAAACACAGTCAGCATGTAGGAGCTGAAAAAACATTTCTTTTCCTATATATGTCTAGGATAATACAGTGTTATCTTCTAAGGCCAGAAATAAACCAAAATTGTAATGCATAAAAATGTTTTGCAGTAGCAGTTCTACCATTGAGTATGAGAGTTTGGTACAGTTGTGCGAGTCCTACAGACAGTATTTTGTTTGTAATTGAGAGAATCTTTTTCTATGAATATACTATACAGAGAAATGAGAAACACATCATTTATACAATGGATTTAGAGTAATCTGCAAGAAGCCTTCTCAAATAAAGCTTATAAGCTATCATCTCCTCCAAAGCAGAGTTGATCTATATTTATATTTCCATAAATGAGAATAGAATTTGACACAGTGAGTCTGTGTCAGTGAAGCACTGAGAAATCAGCAGGATATTTTCACTGGTTCAGGACCATTGTAAAGGGTTTGCCATCCCTATGTAAAGCGTTACATGTAAAATATTAGAGCTCAAAATTGTACTGTTTTCTAAGCAGTGAAGTCAGTAATTCTGTGCTATTTGTCAAACTCAAGAGCTCTTCTAAAGGTTTCTTAGCTTTCCTGTGTGTGTTAGTATAATCCTTGTATCTTTGAGAAGGATACTGTTCATTTTGTTAACATGTGTTTGTGTATATATATTTCACTGCTCTTCAGTTACGTGCAACATTGCAACCACCGCTTTCAAGTGGTTTGCTCTGGTAATAGAAGCAGCACAGCATTACAATCTCTACCTTTTTTACAGAAATTATCTTTTTTGTGTGTTCTCACTTTTCCCCTTTTATAGCTTGCTGTTGTACCATTTCCTAGCCTCATTAAAAGACTTTTCATGTGACTAAGCTTCATTTTGGTCTTAACTGTGCAAGTAATTTTACTGGGTACTTCCCTGGTTTGTTTGTTTGTTTTTATTTCTGGACCAACAGTGCTGTAAACTACTTAAGGTAAATATTGCAGAACTAAAGAAACAGGTTCTGTGGCAGTGTTTGATAGGGCTGAAAGTGACATTTTGTCTTTCATATAGTATTTACCCTGTCAGTTTATTGCAGTTTTTAGGTGTTTTGCTACAGTGGGAGGGAAAGAAAAATAAACATGGTGGGGAAGGGAGCGGTGGTGGAAAACAGGAAACATGAAAGCAGAGAACTTGCAACACGATAGGTAAAACATACTTCATTTGAACTAGAAATAGCCTTATAATGGTTTTATTGCTGCTGAAAAAATTATTGTGCTTAATAGAACTTTATGCAGATGAAAAAAGACATCTTTGCTTCTGGTTGTGCAATATCAATGTAGGTAAAGGAAAGAAGTTTTCATCATTTTAATACTTGAAAGGTTTAGAAATCAATATCTAGTGATGCATTTGCTTCATATCCATCTAGAAACAAGCAGTACACAACAGCTGAATTTCTGACTAAAAGAATAGATTGTCAATGTCCAAGAATATAATAAACTCTTATTATATAAATATCTAGAGAGTATAAAATGTCTCTGAGATTACTCACAATGCACTCTGCTGTATTAGGTCAGTATTAAAATGTCAATTCTGAAAATCTAATCTAAGTGATTACGAAGAAAAACCAAAAGATCCCCAGAGCCTGAACCAAAATAAATACAGGCACCCAGCTCTGAATTCATAGGTTAAACTCACTAGTCTTGTCTAAGACACCGTACCTTTACTGAGCGTTCGTTTGAATTTAAGCATCACTGAGAATCAAGCCACTTCCTTATTTCAAATAAGTGGACAAGGAATCATAAAATCTACACTGCAAGAACGTAGTCAGAATTAGAGCTTTTCATATATGTTGTTCTATATGGCTCCTCTGCATGTTCATAGGCAGTAAATTATATGCTAGTTATTGGCAGAAATAGCTTTACCTGCCCTCTTCTCAACTAATCTCCTGATGATTTTTTATTTTCTCCTGTCACATTATCTTTCCTTTAAATATTATCCTAAATGCAAAAGTGGAACTGTATGGATAGTTCTCTTATGATGTTTGCTAATTTGTCTTAAAGAGGCACTTCAAAGGTAGTATGGATCAGCAGAAGCATGAAACCTAGTACTTTTTCAAAGCTATAAAATGGCAATATGCCTTTTCTCAGTATGTCTGATGTTATTGTTGACATATAGTCAACATGATTTCAGATATTGTTGAGCTTTATTGCAAATACATCAGGTAAACTTAGTTATGTACGATGGATCCTGGCTTCCAGTTAGTCTGGAATAATTTGAGTTAATATTTTTACATCTGAACAAAGATCAATACAAATAGAACACAAGATCCTTACCTGTTAGTGTAAGAGTTGGTCTAAAGAGAACAATATTGTCTCAACATTGCCAACTGACACCTGGAGATGGAATGTGGTCCTCATGGACACCAAGACACAAAGACCCTGGGAAAGAGAACTGCACGGTACGAGGAGTACTATGCCGTTCTCTGCCACCTGGGATTGAATAAGGCCGCATAACAGCTGTCCAGAAGATGGATCACAGCCGTGGTCATAACAACGAACCAGAAAACAATGCAAGAACACACCTCCTGGTCTGAAGCTACCCGCCTCTGGGGCAAGATAACCTGGCTCGAGAGGGCGGAGACTGGCGGCAGTCCATGGACCAGAGGAGGAGCAAGGTGTGTTGCTTGGCATAAAAAGATGCCTTCTTAGCAACTGAACTCTGGAGATCTTCCGCACCAAGGATCACGACGATCGGAAGGACCGGCGGGACGCTGCCTGGACCTGGGACCACAGGGACGCCTTGGACCCGTGGTGGTAGCTATAATCCTCTTTCCTTTTCTTTTTACTTTACCTTTTATTCACTTTCTGTCTTTCTACCTATCGCACGCCGCTTTATGGGCAAACAATAACATTGTGCTGTTTGATTGAAGCATAACCCCTTGGCGTGGTCGCCTTGATTTTTGCGCTTTGAGATCATAGTTAACGAACCATCACGAGTCCACTGAGTGGACCGTGACAGTTTGCCATCCTATATTTCTACTGTTCCGTTTGATATCTTGTAACTAGTACCTAACAGTATGTTTAGTATTTTGAGCAGATTTTTTATAGTGTTTAATTCAGCTTTGGGAGGCTTTTATATCTATGAGCTTTGTCATCTGCACTTCATTATGTTAAAGTACTTTTTCCCTAGAAATTATTAATCCATAAAACAGGTATGTTAAAATTAGACAAATGTTGTTTGTAGTTACAGTATTAACTACCTCTCCCTCCAATCCAGATTTCTCTCTCTCCTATAGTTTCATGGAGCCACCTGCCCTGGTAGGTTGTATGAGCTGCTGGTCACAGTCAGGTCAAAAAGACAAGTCACAAGGAGCTGATACTCTTAAAATATTAGGTAGCTATACTTTGTGTGTATGAAACACCTCTTCCTAAAAAACTGTGGCCTCTTTTTCATTTCCAGGCAGTGGAGCTACGTGAAAGGTGTTAAATTAAATGTTATAGGCCATACTCCTTCCGTTTGCACGTGAATAATTTTGTTCTCAGTTTGCCACGTGCAATCTGGTATTTCAGCTCTGTGTTTATCTCCAAAATTAATATCAGGTAAATTTGTTCCCTTGATGGCAGATGGTTAGCTAGCATACATGCTTTTTCATTTTAATTAATTGCTTCTCACAAAACTTGTTATCTCCTGGTCTCAATCCCTTTTGTCTTTTAATATTAGTATAAAAATCCTCTAACATTGTTCTGCCCAGCAACTTGATTTGCTTTCCTTTGCCACATACCAGGATACATGCATGTACAGAAAGAGAAAATAATTTTCATATTTCTTGTTCCATGTTTTTACGTTTCTGAACTATTTAAATATATAACCCTTATATCTGTGCTGTGTTTAAAAATAAATCTTACTTATGTGCAGGCAGGCTGAAATTATTTGTGGTGTGAGGCATCTATGTCAGGCTATATTGAAACCAGCAGTGAGTGGAATCAAAATGTTATGTATGAGTGGCATTGCACCTGAGCAGCAGGGTTTGGTGTGGTGTAGAGTAAACAACCCTTTGGGTACTAGGATGGCCTCAGCTTTTTATTCATTATAGTCTTGGACATTCAGGCAGGAATTAATATCAGACCTCAATCTGGTCTTCAGCATTTTAAGCACATTGACTTCTAGGGAAAACAACATGAGCAAGTGCTTATGTATGTACAAACATCAATTTTAATCTATGCAAGATAGAGGCTTTGCAATCAACGTGTGCTCCAACTGGAGTCCTTCTGCTGGACAGAATCAAGCCCTTTGATGAAAACCTTTTGCTACAGGGCCTCTCATGGCCCAGATCTAAGTGGGGAGGTGGGAAGCCATCCAGCTGCTGCTTCTGGGAGCCTACTGAGACTACAGCAAAGCAGTACTTCTGATGTAATGTAAATAAAGTTAATAAAAATTTATGCCTGATGACTAGGTTTTAATCATTCATGATTTAATATAATCAGATATATGCTATGTTAATGAAATCAAATTCCAGACATATACATCCCTTAAAGAGAAACATTGACATGAGTGAGAATTCGGCATTTTTTCCAAACAATTTCTTTTACATTCCACAGGGAAATCTGTATGTTTGGCAAGGGGGGTAGTACAAGGCAGAAATCCCACTAACGAAAATGACAGTAGGTTATAGTGAAATAATATCTGAATTATATAAAATACAAGCTCGCTCATGAAGGAGTTGTGAATATTGGTAATCCAATGTACTCAGCTCAAAACAAGATAAGCAATCTGTTGTTTTATTTCTAGATAATAAATTTTTAAATCAGCCACTATAACTCTCTTACAATTACTTTGACTTTTACTTATCTTACAGTTCAGGTTACTGTCAAGAATACAAAGAAATTATGATTCCTCTAAGGTTAGAGCAAAGAGGACATACAAATCTGCAGGCAGGCTACTGCCTCCAAGACAATGTTGGTTGTCTCTGTAGCACTCAGCAATTAGCCATCTTTCCCTCATTTTTACCTGTGTTTAAAAAGCAATCCTCTAATTAGGCAAGCAGGAACAAATTAAAAACATACAATGCAGCTGTGCTCTTCAAGTTGCCCTGTGCATCCCAAAGCAGGCAGCCAGGGGTCTGGTCCTAGAGAATGTAGACATTTGTAGCTCACTTTGTGATATGGTTTTAAATGAACTTCTCTGGCAGCAAAGGCTGTCAATTTTTTCAAGACACCTGAGCAACACAGCTCCTCCTTTTCTTTAAGGAAATATCATGGATTATAGAAAAATACCACAAAAATTCTGAAGTTCTGTTGGGATTCCCGTCAGCAGAATAGTCCCACAGGAGACTGATTCCTTCAGAAGTAGCTGGAAAGGCAGCTGGACACAGAATCCCTTCCCATGGGAATCGCGTATATTAGAATTTATTTCATGGATTTTCAATAACGTGCAGGTATTTTGTTTGCTTCTGGGTGGCTTTTTTGTTTGGTTATGTTTTGTTTTTTAGAAATACTTCATCAATAAAATAAAACTTATTGCAAAAGGGTCATTTTAAACAAAAATTACCTTTAGGAAAAAAACCATGGAATTTACTGATATTTTCACAAATTACCCCTTTTTATGAATTTTTTATGTGTGGAAGACTAAAAATTGTGTGGGTTTGAAAGGGTTTTGTGTCTTTTAAAGGAAAGACACCACAAAAAGAATAAAACCATTTCAAAGTATTCACAAGAAAGATTTTGTCTAGTCACAGATAACTGTTTTTTGGGTTTTTTTACTTTTGTTTTACAAAGTGTTAAAAAATTTCAAGAATTATCCTGATAAAAGATAGGAAATATTCTGAATTACTCAAGAATTTTCTTTGGGTAGGGAGTTTGGTTATGGAGCAAGTGGAGAACCCCCGTGTTCTCTATGAACTTCTCCAACATGAGTCTTTCCCATGGGCTGCAGTTCTTCACAAACTGCTCCAGTGTGGGTCACTCCCACGGGTGCAGTCCTCCAGGGACAGACTGCTCCAGCCTGGGTCCCCACAGGGTCACAAGTCCTGCCAGAAAACTTGTTTCAGCATGGACTTTTCACTCCATGCGTCCACAGGTCCTGCCAGCAAACCTACTTCAGCGTGGGCTTCCCATGGGTCACAGCCTCCTTCGGGCATCCCTCTGCTCTGGTGTGGGATCCTCCCCGGGTATCTGCTCCACCATGGAGGTCCAGTGGGCCCATCTTGGAGCTGGCTGGCATTGGCTCCATTGAACATGGAGGAAACTTTTAGCAGCTTCTCGCAGAAGCCACCCCTGTAGCCCCCCCACTGTCCAAACCTGGCCACGCCAACCCAATACACTGCTACTGGCTCACAGGGATGGTGGTGCCTTTACTAACCTTGGCCTGCAGGAAAGTGCATTCCACACAGATGAACTGTCCATTTACAGCAATTAAGCCACTTTAATGATACCAATAAAACTCTAAACACACCTTGTCAGTAATGTAGTACTTTAAATCTAGGCTATGAATAAAGTTTTAATTCTTGTTCGTTTGAATTGCACTGACATTTATTATTAGAAGGCTTGTTACAGGAAATTTGTCAGTTAATTTAAGAATTTTTAAAGATTTGCCTCTAGCTGGAGACATATTTGAGCAACAGATTCAGTGAGATTCTATTTTTCCCTCTGAATTTTACAGGTCAAACCCTCAGCCAATATTAGACCAGAGGTAAAACTAATTATATATGCCTTAAGTTCTATGAAAGAATCACTAGAGATGTTTTTCAAAGATCTTTGTCTAAGGTTATTTCATAGTCAAACAAAAATTATTCTGTTTCTGTTTGACATCGTTAATTAGAACACCCTTCAATTAAGAAAATGTTACCAGCTATACTCACAACTACTTAATAAGAAATTTGCAATATCTCTGTCTTTTTAATATTTGAAGTGTTGTGCGGGAGAGAAAGAGGATTCTGGGAATCAGTGCTTATGTACTTCTCATCACTTTAGCAGGGGGAAATCCATAATTATTAATAAACTTGTCATTTGCCTACAAAAGCTCCCAGCCTTGATAATGAACTGGTTGCCGTAGGACAGGGCACGTTTACAGGTAAACGACTGATGCAGCAGTCTTTTTTTTTTTTTCTTTTTTTTTTTTTTCTTTTTTTTTCCCCCCTTTCCTTTCCTCCGCCTCCCTATTTCTGGAAAGCCCCTTCACAGGGAAGATGAGGTTAATTATTTTTGTATGTGTAGGGGTTATTTACACTGATATTTAGTGAGCTTCATGGAGCACCATTCTGACCTTGTTCATCTATGGTCTGCAAATGGTTTCAAATGTAAATCTTCATAACCAGAAGTCTGAGATGTATAGTATTCATATCCGTAAATAGAGAGGTAGAAAGCAACAGGTTTGGAGCAAGAGCTGGACGTTATGTACTACTTTGTTATCTTCTATCACAAAAAAAAAGCCTTTATACCCAATATGTTGCCACTTAAGCTGCATCAGGAAGTAGCCTGTTGTCACCACGGATGCAGCAAATGTAGAGAATCCTGGGGTTCGGGAATATTACTCAATTAGAATAAAAGGCAATCTGACTGTGTCTTGGTATGCATCTTTCTGAGCGAAGCTGAGCTCGTCCAGAAAAAATGCTCTAATTGTTTCTTTTTTAAAAAAAACTGCATAAACTCAAATGTTGGGCCTTCTATTTGGGATTAAGTAGGGAGGATCTGTGGGACAGTCATCTAGAAAGTTACCATGTTTTTTTTCTAGGTGTCAGGGGAATATGATGGGTGTCTTTCCTGGCCTCCTTTAGAATGCAAGTCCTCTAGCCCCTGGTATATGCAACTACAAGTGGTGACTGAGACTTCATGGGGATGGATTTTATTAGCCGCCTTCATACATTCAGCTGCATTCACTGGAATCGTACCTATGAAATGAAGAAGTTTTCTTCTTCCCTTGAAATATATCCAAAGCAGGAATTGAAAAATATTGCCCTTCAGGGCAGTAAAAGTAATTTTTTGTGACTTTTTAAAGGAATAGGCTTATTGCTTATGTAATTTACTAGTAAACCAGCCTTCTGTGTCCATGTCATTATAATCCATTCTTCTCTCCACACCTCAGAAGCCTGATTTTTCTTGGATTTTATTAAATGCTCTTAAAATACCTTCTTCCCTTCCAGCTAAATCGACTAATGGCTGATCCCAGTGTTGTACTGAATCTTAATTTAAAGTTAACATTTTTTTTTTAGTCCCTGTTGCATTAAAGTTTCTATTCTTTAGCTCAACCTTTGTTATTTTAATGTATGTATTGCAGAATCCTATTTCTTTGCTATACAGTATGTCAGATCCAAGATCTAAAGGAGTTACCTTATGAAAATTTAATTTGATATGTTCATACACAGATGATAAGTTTGTAGGCAACTTCCTTCCTTTACCATCCTTGTCAGATGAAAGAAAACTTATAAATGCAGCAGCTAAGTGTGGGCTAGTCATACTATAGTGGTGAGTTTTTTGCATTCTTCTGCATAGAATTAAAGTCACTCTACTATAGTACTGGAATAGCTTCTGGAAAAAGGGCTAAGTGACAACACTTAGCATCCACATTCTTAATATTCCTTGAGAATGAAATTTTGGCTATGATAAAGTCATAGCAACGTTGCTGTTTACTGGAGCTGAACTTGCGTTTGATGACAGATTAAGAGTAGCTGGCGTGGACTGGGTGGGAAAGAATGAGATGTAGACAGCTAAAAGGCTTATAAGGAGCAAAAGACTGCTACTTAGATTTTAAAGAACTAGTAAAAGCTTTGCTTCTAACAGTAAGTAGAGGGACCCAGAGTATGAGAACAATAGGAAGCTCTTAATATGAGCACTTTGAGAGAATTTAGAAATTTATATTGTTTGTGTGTACTGTATAGATGAGGGTCTGGAAAATGAAGCCATTTTCATTGTCTTCATGTTAAGACTGAGTTCTGACTTATTCCCTGTCTCCACAGATTTTCAAAATCAGCATTTCTGTTGATTTTAAATATAAATTTTTCCTTCCAAATAATAAGCTTTTATTAAAAGACAGTGAGTTTCAATGACTTCAATGGTACAAAAACACTATGTGCTTCTAACAGAACATATACAGAAGTATATAAACTGGTTGGATTTTATTACCAGTTGACCATACATTAATTACCTGGAAAGTAAATTTATTTTCTGTAATCTGGCTATCAAATTCTTCTCCCCCACAAGTACTTCTGAAATGCCAAACATTCTCCCAAGCTGTTTCTTATGCTTATTGTACTTCCGGCATTCTTTCTTCAATGTAGGAGGAAAAATATTGTCCTAATCAGCACACTTTATAGATCCTGTACAAAATTGCAAAGCAAAGCCTGCATTCTGGTTAGACTTAGGTTTGGGTTTGGTTGTTGGGTTGTTGATTTTTTTTTCATTGAATTTCCTCTCTTCTGTTACTTTCAAATTTAGGAACAGGGGAAAGGGGATTAATTTTCCCCAGAATTTTACTCTGCAAGTTTCCAAAAGTAATGCAGTGGTCAGGGCAGAATTGTATAGAATGTGTACAGGACCTTTCTGCACCTACAGACAATTTTAAAAAAATATGAATTGAAGAAGAAATAATTTCCATTTTTCTCTTTTGAAATCCAGATATTGAATTATTTACCATGTCTATTTTGTCTTCAAGTTTAGCAGAGAAGGAGAGACAATGTAAGTATTAAGAGCATTTATAAATGTATTATGAGCTCATCACCTGGATACCAGCAGGAGAAAATAAGAAATTTTAGTGTAAACTTAGTTTAATTTTATTTAGCTGAAAATGTTATCAGCTCGTATTTCTAATACTCAAGATGAATGAAAATCAAATGAAGAGTTGTAATAACTTACAAAAATGAGAAAAAACCCCACAAAACAGCCCTAATGTTGGGTCCCAATCTGATAAAAAGTAATGGGAACCATAGCAGAATTCTTCCTTCTTACAATTAATTAAACTGTTAGGGTTATAATGGAGAAACTGAAGGAAGAGCTTTCTTTGTTTAAATCATGGTGTGTAGGCTCTGTTTTCTACAACAGTAATTAAATCTAAATCATAAATTCAAAGTGATAGTGCAATTCCATAGGTCTTTCTTCCTGAGTGAGCAGAAATCCAGGGCAATACATTTTTTTCCTCTTTGTATTTTTTTCCTCTTTGTCCACGGAAAAGAGGTGTGTAATGATAAAGGATTTTGAAACCTTCCAAGTGTGGTGAATGACTACGTTCATGTGAATGAAATGCAATTAGTAGAGCTAACTTAGTTCTCTTCCCTTTAGTAGAAAAAAACACACATTTAGCTCTATCTGTAGCGGGAGAGGCAAGCAGCTGGTGTGTTCAGACCATTGCCAAAGCAGTCGGATGTATGGCATTATTTTTTAATGAACAGTATCAAGAGCTTTGCTTTCCTGGCCTGAAATATGAGTGTTTTACTATTAAAGCCAGTCTGAAAAATGTGATAGTTTCGTAGAAAATTTCAACTTTGGGATAACAACACTGAAAAAAAGGAAACTTCTACTGAAAACCATGAGGTGAAATTATGAAGTATCAATTCAGGTGACCCCAAGATTTTTTCTACTGGTGCCTCCTGCTTAGTCAGTGGTGGGCCAGCCAGTGTCTCCAGGAGGTGCCCTGGTTTCTCTTGCTGACATGTCATGTGGTTTTGCCCTGGCTCTGATCATCAGTGAAGATGTAGACCAGATGTGGAACGTAGGACACTGGAGAGGATGATGAAATCTGAACTGAATTCCCATATAGCACATCTAAAGATGTTGAAATTATTGTTTGGCAGGAGTGGGGAATTCAAAGGGGAGAAAGAGGAAAGGTTGGGACCTTAAAATAATCCATTTGCAGTAAAAATTACCTTTTTTATAATGCACACTGACAAAAAGCATTTGCAAGTCATGAAAAAATAAATTTCATTGAAACCTTGATTTTCCATTACAGTCAGTTTCAATGAAAAAATTCTTAGCAAAATAGTTGCTATGTACTATTGGATTTGGCTCACAGTGACATATGCAGCTATTATTGACCAGAGTTTTGAAATGGATTTTATTTGAAGCAACAATTTACTTAGCTACTGGCACACTCTTCCAAGCAAGACTTTCTGGGGATTTTGCCATTCTTGTCTAAGTAATTGTAACAATAAATAAATAATGTAGGTAAAATGAAATAACCAAACTGAAACGAAGAGATATCCAAACAAGCTGTTGGAATCTGTTTGTTTTTAACAAGCCCCTTGAAGCCTACAGGAGGGAAATACTCTCCTCCTTTGCAGTTCTGATGTTGAAATCATTTTGCCAAAGCTTCTACGTTGAACTTGCATGGAGCAATAGCAGTATTTCCCTTATTTTCAATGCAGCATCAAAGCTAAACAGCAAAAAGCTCCATTATTTCTCAAATATGTCTTCGTAATATATCTTTGCATATTACAAAGGCCAGGAAGAAATTTAAGGAAACAAAATACTAATACAAATCAATATCTATTTTCTACTAGAGATTACATTGTCAAAATGACCTTCACTGCTGCAGATCACTGCCACAAAAATACACATTACAAAAACTATTTCCAAGTTGGTTGGGAAGCAATGATTCATTTCCTGTAGCCACAGTTTGAAAATTAATTAAAGTGTAAGCTCATTTTAAAACTTAATAGTTATTAAGAGTGATTGCAAATGTTCCTAGGGAGATAGCAGTTTTAATATCCACTCACTAAACATCAGTTGTATGTATGATGAAGTATGTATCAGTGAGGGGAAAAGAAAACATAGTTAGAGTTCAAAGTCATGGCATTTTCTGAAATTTGAATAGTATTCCCAATATTCTGAATGGAGCAACTGAGATGCTCACTAGCTTGGGTTAGTGAAAGAGTAGAATGTGTCTAATATGCTTCCAAATTACAGTCAATTAATACACTGGCTCTTGAAAATCAACAAGGAATATGAGGTTATGTGATGGAGGAAATTTAAATGCATCTCTTGAAGCTTGTGCAGAATTTTTGTACTTTCAAGTAATACAGATAATTGCCATTTAGAAACTGGACTTTATACCCTGTCCAAAAATGCACGCTGGGTAATCACTGCAGGTCTTTAATGGAGGACTAAACATTGTAAGGGGACGGGGAAAGGATGCCTGGGCATGATAAATAAAAAATAAAAATAAAAATAATGGAAACTTCAAATATTTAAAGAAAATTGTATCCTGACAGCGTCATGAGAAGCCTGTAGACTACACACATTGGTCGTGGGCAGGTGTGGCTGTGAGCTGGGGCACAGCCCAACAGTAAGACATCTGCAGGGAGAGGGATTCTTTGGGGTGAACCAATGCATTTTTATATCCTTGACATCGTGGGCTCTGCATTCACAACTACTCTTTGGAAATGAGCAAGGTTATCGTTTAATCTCCCAATTATTTCCTCATGCCTCCTCCTCCTCCCCCTCCCTGCCCCCCACTCCTGCTGCAAATCAGCAGGATACAACACCTTTAAGCTTTCTGAGCAAAATGTTTTGGTACGTTTGGTGGTTTTACGTTTTTATTTCATCCTCCACCCTTCAAATACTGCTGCAGGCACCTCATACAACTGCTCTTTAAAAGATACTCTCTGTTTATGTTTTTCTAATCTCTGTGTCTCTGAGACAATGGAACAGAATTGCACAAAAATGAAAAACACTCCTTCAATCATACGATCTTGTAGGGGACCAAAATTTAAAACACTACAGTAAATAACTATTTTACAGGTTTTTGGAGTGACAAATAATGTGTACCTTCATGGAACATTATTGCCTGTATTAAAACATGTATCTGGTTCATTACTGATATGTATGCACAATATCAACTTAAATGACCATATATTTTAATTCAATGCATTTCTGGTTTCCTCAAGATTAGTGCTGTGATTCATTGTAGGCATAAAAAATTAATAGGCATCTAATTAAACATATAATTCACTGAGATTAATTGTGGGAATTAATCTTAGTAAAAGTGAACACCCCAAAGTAAGGTCTTTTCCCACTGAAGATATACACCATGAATAATGGTACAATATATCTTCTTTTATCATGAAATCAGATAAAAGTAAAGCATGGCAATTGTTGTGTGGTATAACAAGGCATAGTAGAGAAATGAGAGAATTAAGGACAGAACAGAACATATATTATCTTAGCAACTCTGAATTTGTGGCTGGTTAACTTTAGACCCTAGGATTTAAAAAATAAATGTAATCATGTCCCATCTACACTTTCCAGGAAAAGAACTGCGTTATATGAAACATTTAAAATAAGGAAATGGAAGGTTTGTTGAATGGCAGGTGGGTGAGTGTAAATGGAATAGAACAGTACTGTCTTTTGAGATGTTTTCAGTGTCCTGGCCAAACAGGCTTGTCTTCATCACACTCATGCTGAAGCTGACAGTGGTTTGATTAGCCAGAAAAAGCTCATCCATTTGCCAATGGATGTATTTATCTTTCCCAGGTTTTGCTGCTTCTGTTTTTGTCAATATTTTGCTCTTTTTTTTTTTTTTTTTTTTTTTTTTTTTTTCTTCAGGAGTCCTTTGTAGATGACAAATGTTTTTGTGGTAACAACTCATGGTGTAACCTGAAAGGACTTTTAAAGTGTTTTATCAAGTTCCTAAAATGATATTCTGGGTTAGCCAATGTTTAGACTTCCTCCAGGTCAAGTTGTATTGGTATTTAGAAACCACTCACACAACTCCATGGTAGTGGTTTTCACTGCAAGGAGTAGGGTTCATTTCAGTCTACACCTTATGCACTGTTACTAAGGTGGTAATTCTTTAGTAGCATACGGCAGTACTCCAGAAAGGGGACTGAAAAATGCAGTATCTACTTGAAATAGCAGTGGAACGTTTAAAATCTCAAAGTGCAGCTGTTTGTGCTGGAATTTGACAGGAAGTTTAACCTTGCCTTTTTACTGCCTATCTAGTAACCTCAGCTGCTGTAGATCTTTTATGTTTCACCCCAAATATAAAAGCAACTTATCAAATGCAGCGCTTCCTGCTTTTTATGCTGGTGGCTGTTACAGCCTTGAGGTCAAACATTTTGAAGCTGAATTTGGTCAACACTTTTCAAATGTCAGCATTTCAAAATTATTTTTTTCCTCTCTTGCTTCCCTACATAAAAGGAGAAATGGCAGATCTACTCAGAAGGTCATATGAGAAGCTGGACCTGGAAGACCAAGTTGTATTTAGTTTTTGAGCTACTTGTTGGTTTGTAAAGGTTAAACGTCGGTTTTCAAAAAAAATTCAAAAAACTAGCTGTCTAATCCTTATCTGGGAAAAATATATTTGGTCCTTCTTGAAGAATTTACTTGAAAAATGTTGGACACATACTGGCTTATATATTAATAGAATATAGATATACATTTAGGTATTGTGAACAGAATAATCAAATTCAACTAAATTTAAAAAAACCTTATACTGATTTAATCTTTTTTATTTACCTTATAAAGGACACATTAGGTCAATTCCTGGATCACTGCACAACAAAGGAATTGTAACAGATGTAGCTGGAAAAAAACCGAGGGAAGACATCCTGAGAAAGAATTTTAGGAAGTGTTTCGAAACTAAATAATGTGATCTGTTAAGGAGATCAAGGCAAAATTTAAGACAAAAGATCAGTAAATTGCAGGATTTTCAATGGTCTGTTTTGATTTAAAACACTATGAGTAAGTCTTTGAATTCCTAACAGAAGAGGAAGGCTGAATACAGTAGAGATGAGAAAGTCTGTATACAATATTGTTTTTGAACTGTACAATGAAGGATGAAGAAAACATGGAAAGAAATTTTCTTTTGGATGGGAAAAGGATCACAAATTTAAGAAGGAATATTAAATTGGGAGTTGAACTTGAGGTATTTAGACTACAACAATGAATGTTAAGCAGGGAACTGAGTCAGAGAGGTGAAGCTGCTTGTTCAAAGTACATTTGCAAGTTGATAGAAAAATGTGAAAACTGCAGTTTTCTGTATGATGGAGCAGGTTTACTTCATGGTTGGCCTGGCCCATGAACTTGACAGTGGTAGGCATCTGGTTTTGCTGTTCCTTGTGCAGGATTTCTCTTGCAAGGAAATACAGTCAATAGGAAGTTCATGGTGCACTTCAGCAGGTACCCTGGTCTTGGATATTCATGGGCTCAGGATTGCAAGTCACAATCAGTTACATCCTGCCTGATGCCTTAACCAAAAGAACAGCTTTACTGATATTTTTCTGGAGCTTTTTACCATTTCTAGGTTAACAATAACCTTAACTGTCACTGTGGAACTAAAACAGTGAGGTACTTCTGTGAATGAATTATTCCTTACTGAAAGCAATGTACAGCACTCCTCAAGGCAATAAAGCTCTGTTGGGATGTTGTAATTCTCTGCTATAAGACATGGCTTGCTCATTCTGAAATCACTAAAAATCAGCCACCAAATCAATAAGTCTCTTTAGAAATCTGTCTTTTTGCTTAATGCTATTGATTTAATCTGTTTTAGAAATCCCTATTAACCATTAGTCAATTAAACTCATGAGAGTTATATAGATTAAGTAAACCTCACCACTATCTCAGAGAGCTCAGAATAGATTAAGTGATTATCATGTAAGATTCTTTTAATGAAGACACAGTTTAGATACTCTGTACCCTCTAAAGCTTATATGATGAAGTCTTTGACTAACAGTAATTACATATTAGTAATATGTATATTGATATGATAAAAACTAAATAAATGTCTGATAGTTTAAAACAACAGTTTGTGCAGTTGACATGGTGTGTGACTTGCATAAAACCAAATGGCAATGATTTGCTGAAGAGATTTATCTCTGTGTGACAAATGCATTAATCCTGGGCCTGGTCATCATGTTTAAATAGGTCAGTTGTGTGCAGGTGTAACTGATGGAGCCAATGCATCCTTGTACTCTTCTGAACCTTATAGCATCTTTCCAGATTGTCTGTAGCGATTCTAGTGCCCAAAGCCTCTTTCCTTGGCTCAGATCTCCAGTTATTAGAATGCTGGGTTTATGTGTTTGTCCCTCAGAAAGGTGGGGGTGACCTGAGCAGACCTTATCCCTTCCTCCTGCCCCTCCCTTGCTGCCCCTTTAGTCTGCAGTTAGTGTCTGCAAATGGCTCCTTCCCTTGCAAAAAGCAGAATTAGGGATGGGGCAGTCTATAAATCCCATTCCATTTCCCATTCTGAAATGAGAGAAACTCTCTAGTCAAAACCAGCTGTACCTCAGTGATTTTTTTCAGAATAAGAATTAAAGTAATACCAAACCCAGGACAGAAGAGATTTTCTCTGGTATACAAGCCTAAGTTTTCTAAACAAATTACATTTTGAATATTCAGTACTGTTCCTTAAAAACTTGCTTATTCCTCACATTTTCATCTGTCTTTTTAGGAAAAGAGAACTGAATATTCTCTGCATGTATTCAAAGATTAAAAGGAAGCCCTTTTTAAACCATTGTCCCATTAGTTTAATTCGTATTTGTAGAGACTGCAAAACAGAGGAAGAAAAATGTCAGTCCTGGCTTATTTGTGTTTACCACATAATTGTACTGAATTGTTGATGGTTCTCTGTGAAATCCAGCTGAATGAAATGCCCTGAAATAGTAGTGTTTGCTTTAAATAGGTTTAATTTCATGTTTCTTGTTCGCTAATAATTTGAAAAGAAGACACTTTACTTGTGTGGTAGGCTTCCTTAGCTCTAAATACGCTTTCACTTCTTTTTGAGTGCTTTTCAAATGAGACAGTATGTGTTTCCATTGCAGAACAGAGTGTGCTGAGAAACACTGCTGGAAATGAGCTAATTGGAAAATGTCTAAATCATTTTTTAGGCTCAATCTACTGAAAGACTTGGGTGCTGTAGTGGTCAGCACCTAAGCTGATATTTAAATGTATTTTTAAATTCAGTCCTTAGCCGAATTAGGTTAAAAAGTATTTACTGTCTTTCCTCATGAGCTGTTCCTAATGACTGTCTTTTCAAGGCTGTCTTCCCTCACATCACAATTGTTTAAAGTATAATTATAGTACCCTACTATTATACTGAAATTAAAAATGCTTCTTCATTGTTTTTTCATATGCTTTTCTGAATCATTCCGTTTCTTCCACTTTAAAAAGGAGCATATGATATATATTTCTATAAGAAGTGCAGATACAGGGGTTTATAACTTCTGTAACTTGCACTAAATTGCTGCCAATAATATAACTTTACCATGCTCCCTCCTTCCTTATCTCTTTCACTATATACACCTATATATAGGCATATATGTATAGGCATATATATGTGTATGTATGTTCTACTGTTAGTTTGCAGGTTTGTGGATTCTTTGGATTGAAAAAGGCCTGTGTTTCTGGAATTATTACTGTGATTATACAAACCTGTTCTGCATCTGTTATAACTGCTGGTCGTATTTCAATGAATAGCTACTGTTGTGCTGTAGCCAAAATTTGTATGGGCTTTCCTGGATAAGAGTTTGTCTTGGATTTTAGATGTCCATGTTCATATGTCTAAATATAAACCAGTCATCACAGGTCCAGTCATAGAGGGTAGAGTAGAAGTGGGCACTTCCATGGATGTTTTATCTTATCTAAAGACAGATTACTAAAATAGTTCAGCAAAAATATGTTTTAGAAGCACCTTTTCTTTCCATTATCTATAAAAGGAGTCTATAATTAGATCAAACATAGATGGTTACATCACAGAAATCTAAAGTTAGTTGATATGAATCCCACACTAAAATTTGGTGTCTGCAAATTTTAGATTTAATTCTAAGTGCAGCATACTTTTATAAAGAACACTTTGAAGGGGGTTGAAGCACAGATATCTATATTGCTTTTACTTTTTGCTGGGATTACCAACAGCTTTGATTTCTCAGCCTAGTTCTTACCCAGACAGGGAACTTAGCAGCAGCCATGAAAAAATGAAAAGTGTTTTTTTATGCCTATTAATTTAAGCAGTTAACTAGAAAACAAGCTTTTAAAAATAAAACCAAGATATATACTCTACATTAAGTACATAAATCTGAGAATTGACACAATGTCAGTGCCTGCATGGCTATGAAAGTCTATTTCTGATCATAACCTTGTAAGGAGGTTAGACTTAGCATCCTTTTGGTTCGATATAAGGTGTGGAGAACTTCATGTTACTAAGTACATCAAAGAAAAGAAAAAATGTCAGGTTGGCAGGAATACAACATTTTGGAGATATTTGTTACATGCTTCCAAAATTCACTCTTTTAGCTGGCTACCATTCCAAACTATCTATTTCTTTTTCCCTCCCCCTCAAGTAACTAAGACAATGCCCTGGCTCTACTGAAATCTCGGTGAGTCCCAGCCAATGAAGTTCCTGTCTGACCGAAGTGGTACAAAAACACTAAAAGCTGATGCCCTGGTTTGAGTTCTGCTTAACAGGAGGCTCAAGAGCACACCTGTATCATGGGCTGTCTAGATCAGACAGTGGCAATTTGTAAGATACTTCAAGAAAACAAAACCATATCCCCAACTTTCCAACCAGACCCTATGACTTGATCTAGAAATTGGGAATTATGAGGCACAGAAATTACCTCGTGATTTGTTAGCTGGTATCTTGGAAATGTGCAAAACCAGCTGAGAGTCTTTGATCTGTTTTACTCACTAGGAAGATGAAGTACAGATTAAAGCTATATTTAATGTTTGCTCAAAGATCTAGAGATGAACGTCCTTTTGGTTCTGAAAGTAAAATTAATGCCTAAGAAAAGCACACCACAACCTTTAGGAGTCCTTTCCTTATTGAGCTTAGCTGATAGTAAACTTGATTATGGAGATATTTTCTTTTTTAATGTACAAACAGTAATGTATTAACTGCTGTTGGTGAAGGAATCACTTGAGATGTGAGGGGTTGGTGTCCTCATGACAGATCCACAATTACAGAGGAGCTGAGGAAGCTAGCGTGCTGGACTTGTGTCTGACAGACGTGGGATCCAGGCGCTCTGCTGCTGGAGAGTTATGGAGAGGCATTGGTCACACTGAAATCGAAGACTGATTTTCCCCCACTCCTACCTGACAATAGGAAAATTGCTATAGGAAGATGGAAAGTGCACCCATGCAGCTAAAGCCCCATGACCCTGGTGTTCTCCCAGAGCCCAGCCTGGCTCAGGATGGAGATGGCACTTTGCCACTCCTGTCAGGTTGGAGGTTCCATGAGTTCTGAGCACACATGAAGGCAGAAGTTTGAATAATTGGGGGTTTATTGCTGGGTGGTTTTTTTTGTTTGTTTGTTTGTGAGCGCGCCTAAGTATAAGCAACTGTCCTGAAGATTACATTTGTGAATTTTAGGCATCTCACCCTTTGTTTGCAATGAGTGTTTCAGCTTGAGGACATAACAGTACTAGTACCAACTTCTCTGTGATATGGAAGGTGACTATGTTAAAGGTCCTAAGATATATAGATACTGTAACAATGGGAGACATATAAATAATTGCCCATTTTTATGGCAGTGATAAATATGTAACTGACATTGTTCAAAGCTGGAAAGCTGATTTTATGAGATGTCGGTATTTTTGATGTTTCAGTTATGGCTGTATCTTCTGCTTGCCACTCAGATATACTGTAAAAATGTTACAAGTCTTGTTCATACATGACTATGAAATACAGCATGTTAATTGTTCACTTAAAATAGCAGCGTTTATTAGAAACAGATTATTCATAGGTGTGTCTCAAAACTGCACTAGAGCGAGTTACTTGATTTTCCAGTTTATTCATAAAATCTGAAGTGCTTAGCAAGAATGTTGAAGTACAGCACATTCTTCAACTTGACATATCTATGGCTTATGCTTGTCAAAACATTAATCTTTAATCAATGTTTGAAATAAAGAGGCTAGTGCTCATTAAATACAAGATCTGGAGAAATAGTTGTGGTTAATTAGGAAAGCGTGACTTGTTTATGGATGCTAACAATCATTTGAATGGCCTGCGTGTTAAAGATGCTTTAATAATAATATAAATAATAATAATAAAGAATTAATTTTTAATGTGAAATATCTTGCTATTTCTCATGATTCAGAAGTTAAAACTGTAGTTACAGTTACTGGGCATGCAGTTTCCACTGATCCCTGCAGGAGCTTGCCTCTAGCGTTAATTTCTAGGAATTTGCCTTTCTCTCTACTGATGAGGCACATGTTCAGGGACAGTGCCCAAGTCCTAGCTCCTTCAGAGTAGTTTTCTTATTAGGATCAATTGCTTATCAGTGACATATTATAAAGGTAATCCTGACTACTCTTGACTTTTTTAAAAATGTGCTTTGTTTATCCCAAATCTGACTTCATTTACCCAGGAAGACACCTTGTTTTAGAGGTGATGGGAGCTCATAAGCACCAGAGGCAGCGTGAGTGAATTAATGAATATTTCCTTGGCCTGATCAATCCATAACCTAGATAAACATCCTATGGATGATAAAAACCCTGCAGGCCCCTCACCAAGGGAGTCTGGGCTGCACACCAGGATTACATACTGACAAAGTTCCTTATTATTTAAGGGATTGAATCCTATAATAGGTCTGGTCCTTAGCCTGAAATCTCTGGCCAACCTCCAAGTTTCATAATGTTCCAAGATAAACAAGTATTTTGCTGGATACCAAAGACATTTCCCAGAGAAGAACTGAGAGTATAATTGAATGTTTAGACCCCTCGATTCAATCATGACTAGACTTTGGACATCTTATGAACCAACACTAGGCTGAACTGTTGCTTTCTTTCATTGAAGTCGGTATGAGTTTTGCTACGAAAAATGATAAGGGAATGGGGTCCTAGGAGTGCTTACAAGGAGAAAAGTGAAAGAAAATTCTAACATATAGCATCAAACAGATTTGTTCTGTGAAATCAAAGAAAAATTATCACAAGGCTAGAGAAAACAGGAAAGCCATGGAGTATACTCACTGAAAACCACAAAATTTTTTGTCATTTTGAGAGGAAAAAAGAGGAACGAGGCAGAGTTCCAGTGTATAAGAAGAATATTAGTTGACACAGGAAAATATCCTCCAGTGCTTAAGTCACACAGTATTTACAAAGGAATTCACCTTGTGGTAGTCTGGTTCTAGTTATTTAAAATGGGAGTTATAGTGGGGATGGGGGGTGGGGTGGGGAATGAAGCTCAAGAATGTTAGCAAAATACAATGTCATAATCTTTTAATTTCTTTATTGTCATTGGAAAAAAAGAAGGAGATGTCTGAAAAACTGAAAAAAAAAAGTCAGAATTTTTCATTACACTGCAGACCATATTTACAACAGAAGATCTGAACTAATTTAATACCCAATTTGCCTTTTAGTACTGTCTTTGCACCTTCAGAAATAAAGGATTAGCTCGTAGGTTTATGTAAAGATAGGATAAGATTGGTTTCTGACCCAAGTTTAATTTAAGTAGAACTGGCTTCTCCAGAAGAGGTTGTTGTGAGTTCTGGGGAAGGAAACATTGCAAAAACCTCTGAAAATACTCTTTTATGAAAGCAAATAGGAGTAAAAAATCTGTAGGGAGCCACCTCACTGCATAAAATAAAAAAATATACTGAATTTTTCCATTGCAGTGTTTCAGAAATAGATATATATGTTCATGGTGTTGTAACATTTCAATGAAAACCTTCAATACAGTAACTGTCTGCAGTCAGTAATATTAATATAGAACAGAGTACTGAACATTTCTGCAAGCAACAAGAATATGATTCATTAATGTATTGTTTTCAGCCATTATATTGTTGCACGCCTTTCCTACTATTGATTAAGAAACAATGTGATGAGGTATTTTGAAGAATTAATTTTATTTTTACTTTTTAACTAGTAGCATTGTTTCATTTAATATGTTGAAATGGCAGTAGTATGTTACCCCTTTCACTTTTTTGCTTTTTAAAAAATAAGGGCAATTATTCTCAAATACGTCATTAGTGAGTGTTTTAGCATTTGAAAATTGGATTTTGGTTGAATGATATCAAACAGAACTGAAGAGTTCCTGCACTGTGCATTGTGGTCTGAACCATCAGTTTTTACTACAGTAATGCAGCTTGAAGTTATTGCTATTTAGATTACGTTTATTTGTTAGCACTGACATTAATATTTGAAAAATAAATAAATAAATAATAATAAAAAATACGACTTTGAAGAATAATGATAAATATTTCTTGCTGCGTCTCTGGTACTCTGCAGAAGAACCCTGTTTTATGTCTTTGCCCACTGTTCCAATCTGCTGAAGGGGTCTAGTGGTTCATGGGCCTCCTGTTGTTTTCTCCCTTTGAATCTGCTTAGAAATTGTGTTATTTCTTTCAGTGAGAGCCAGAGAGATGTCAGCCTTGGCTCTGAAGAGAATAGAGAACAGAGGAAAGGCAGGATCTTAGTTCATCTCAGCTAAAAATATGACTTTCCCAAAGAGCTGTTTACTACAGAAATTGGCCCTATTCTCTCCTTATGTTAGACAGTTATATACCCCTTTATTTATGAAAATAAACTTATACAGTATTTTATTTATACTCTTTACAGTTTATCACAACAGTTTCATGCTACAAGAAAAAATTACCTCCTCCTTAGAGCTATGGAAACTGAGTCACAGATAGCAGTCAATGTTTTGCATGGCCAGGACTACAAATTGTTTGCAAGTAAGAGTCAGTGGCCGTCCTCCTGCCCCACAATGTATTTATTGCAGTGCTGTTACTTACTCAGGCATTCAGGTGATTTTAGATACTAAAGCAAATGTCGACCTTCCTGCTCATGGGCTTGTTGCCTTGCAATAGGAAATGAATGCCTTCTGCAAGAAAAACAAAATAAATTACAGAACTTACACTGGTATAAGTGTCAACAATTCATGGACCTTAACTTTCTAAATAAAAGCAACCACTCTAGGAACACTGGGCCTAGTAATTAAATAGTTATTAAATAAGAAATATAAACAAGTGATTAGGACTAACAGATGCACCTGCTAATTCTACAGGTTTTCATCACCACTATGTCGCCTGAGTAGTTCTAGGTTGCTTTTACAACAAAGGGCTGTGAGACCTGCAGTTCGCTCCCTTAACACGGTGCAGGATGGTACCTGCAGTCCCAGTAGTATGACATGGGAACGCAACCGTGCAGCACCCCGTTTGGCTGGAGCTGTGTCTAAAATGGGTTACTGACTTGAGTGGACCTGCTGAGTTTCAGGCGGTTGCTGATCCAGAATTGTTTGTGGGAACACACCATTGAAAGGGAATGGAGATAAAGGTACGGGCATTTGGCAACTAATTTCAGGAGGGACAGCCTTAAGAAGAAGTGGAGAAGAAGAAAAGATGTTGAATAGGAAAGATGACTTATTTTAAAATGCACAGAGCAGAGCAGAAAATCAAGGTCATAGGCTAAGTCTGCAAAGCCTTTAAATATTGAAAAGAATCTTTTACAGATTCTGGAATGAAAAATGTGCAAAACATAACAAACCCATTCAACAAAGGCATGTTTACACTGGCTTAAAACTGTTAAAAGAGGCTTTCTGAGCTTGCTGATGCGTGGATGGGCATCTTGCTTTTCTCTTTCAAAGATATATGGCTCTAAGAAGAGACAGAAATAAAAAGAATTATTTCGTAATAAAATGAATTATTTCGTAATAAAACCAGTCCCTGCAGAGCTCATCTTAAAGGTCAGGAAATGGAACATTTACCAGAATGCACCTTTTATTTCAATAGTTTGAGAATAGCTATTGGCACTATACATTAGAGTGCCAGCATTCAACTTCTAAGTGTTTATGCCCATGTTTGTATAAACTAATACCAACTATAAGAAAGATAATCAGTGTTAGGTGGTGACGAATTAACTCTAAATTCCTAAGACAGCTGTATCTCTTCCTCTTAAAGTTTGCTACTAGCACACAGATCAATAATTGCAAAGAGGAAGGGTAACTACAGAAATTCTTAGTTTTGTTGCAGACACCTGGGGACTGATCATGGATGCTCAGTGCAGTCCTGTGAGGAAGCACTGGAGGAAGTTCTGTTAGAAGGGCACCAGTGTAGCCACAGTAGTGAGGTATTCTGTGGGGTGTTATTAGTTAAGATGAGGTAATTAACCACCCAGTAACGTGTCATGTACGCAGAGCATGTACTGGAAGTAACTGGAAGTAACCCGTCAGTTCCCATACAGAACAGCACTGTACACCTAGATGACCATGAAAACACCAATTTGTCCTTAGAAAGTTCTTTACATCTCTTTGTGAACCATCTGAAACAGAACTTTGCTATATCTTTACCGTATTTTCTTTAAATTACAGACATCTCATTTAAAAGCCATTTTGGAAGCCTGCATTGAAAAGTTTTCTTTGCAAGTGCGGAAGAATATTGGCTATTATAAGTAGTTGCCTCTCCTGCTGATATTTCATCCTTCCAAAGAATTTCTATTCAGAATAGAATATTACAGATTCAGCCTAAAAGTATAGCACAGCTACTCAGAAACTATCAGGTTGCCATCATTTTTCTTCCCCTCATTCAGGGAAATAAATGTAATTTGAAGACTTTGATATAGCAGTATACCGTATGTGGCTGAAACTGACTTATCAAATCTCATTCACACTTTGGCTTGTGAGTTCATAGTGTGGACTGTAAAATCTTGTTCGTTTGGAAAAGCCAGAGTAAACAGCATAGTAAATAAGCAGAATTTGGAGAAGGGTCCTTTTATTTTCTGTGTTGCTCTAGTGCCAGTGAGGTCTGTTCCCAGCCATTGGCTGTCACTGGACTTGAGGCTGTATAAGCAATGCAGAGACTTGCACAGAGAACTTTGAACGTGATGTTTATGGCAGCAGGCAATAGAGGAATAGAAATACACAGGCAGTGCATGGAATTTGGAACAACTATAAAGGGGAAAGGTGAGGGCGGGAGGGGGCAACTTGTGGCTGCTAGGTAGATGTCCCCAATGTGAAACAAAGTACAGAAGTGTTAGAAGTAATAAATCAAGAGTCTGATTGGAAGGGTGAGCGAGCACTTCAGTAGTAGATGTGAGTGGATTGCTTGTTAAAGACATTGAAACGGAAGACAAGCAAGACAACCTGTGCATATTTAGTGACATGAAGGGGACCCTGTAGAAGTGTTCAGTGTGGCACCAGAGTACCAGCTACAAAAACAGTCTTCACAGTGAGTAGCATGCAACTGCATTTGCTTAAGTCTGCAGAGCAAATTGCTGAAATTGAGACAGAGATATCAAGAAACTGGGTGAGACTTTGGGTAGGAAAGGCCATACTACCCAGAAAGATGCAGGAAGGTGGTGAGAAAGCTTTTACTCTCTAGACAGAGAGATGAGAAACAAGCTACCTCTCCCTCAGCCATGCTTTCTCCAGCTGTTGACAAATGCATACAGATAGGGCTCTGTAGCAAGGACCTTGGCTGGGAGGAAACTCCAGCAGATGAGCTGGCTCCAAAAGCCGCATAAGCTTTAATCAGATTCTGGTTATATGTTTTTGTTTGACCACCATTTACCATGAAATTTTCCCTTCTAGAAAACTATAGTTTCACAATGGGACCATTTGAGTTTGAATTCCAGCCACATCTGTAGGAAGGGAATGCATGAACATCTTCATGTTTTGCCAGGACACCAGGAGCTGGAGATACAGGCTGAGATGGTGTTTTGGAAAGAAAAAAAAGTTATGACTATCCTGATTTATTCCACCTTTGGAATTAGCTCATAATTCCCAGTAGGAAATGAAAGTCATGTTAGCTCTGAAATAGTTGTTGGTCTTCTTCCTTATTCTCTTTTCTTCTTTAATCATACTAACTTAGCAACTCTACTCTCAATTAAGCAGATTAACTGTAGTGTTTGAATTTTAACTCTCCAGACCTTTGATTTGGATTTTAGCTAATGGTATGTGCATTCACATGCATGCCTGAAGATTTATCCTTGTAACTCTTGTTAGCCTGAACAGGGGCCATGTGGATAATTGCCCATGTAACATGTTGAAATCTAACTTGTTTGTTAACCTTGAAGAGATTCACGAGGCTAATTCCTGGCAATCGTGCAGAAGATGAACCCCAATATGTTGTTTGTAAACAGTTCTTGCAATTTCTGAGCTATGTACCCATATTTCCCTCAAAAATAACCAAATAACCTTTAATATAGGTAGTAGCTATGGCAACTGTTTTAAAATATTTAAACAACATAAAATAACACAAATCATTAGAGTCTTTAAGTTATTTCTGGCTTGATACTAGTGATTTATAGATGCTTTCATGAAAAGTCTAATTTCCAGCATGACTATGTAAAATGTGTGTAAGAGTTCAGATGCTTCCCTGTGAGGTTTCCTTTTCCTGATCCTTGCTCACACCAGTGGTCCTTGCTAGGAAAATTAATCAGGAAAGGGTAACCTGTCCATGATTTTTAATATACCACTACAATTTTTAAACTGACTAGCATAGAACTGTACTGAACTCTGGGGCTGCTCTGACTGCATAGCAGGAAACAGGCAACAAAACCATTCAGTGTTTTTTCTTAAGCTTCATGTTCTACTGTGCAAGTAACACTATTAGGAGAGATTTGGGAGATGAACCTTACCCCTGCTTTGTCTTTATCCTAGCGCCGTCTGGGGTGACTCAGCTGCAGGTCACAGAAGCCTGAGTGCTTCCTACAGAAAGCACAGCAGAAACACCTGAGACCGATAGGAAGGATTTATTACTTGTGGCTGGTGAGCAGCAGATGGTGATCTGGGGTAGCTCTTTCCATTTGCCCAGGAAGCAGTTGCAGGAAGGAGCCTTTGCATAGGGTTGGAAACCTCTCACCAGGGGTGTAAGGATGGCTAAGGGAGGATGCAGATGGTATGGTGTCAGAATTTTTGCTTGCTGGATTCATCGCCTCTGGGAACAGAAGGTGGGTTCCCTGGATGAGAAGAAAGGAAACTGAGGCAGGAGATTGTAGGAATTAAAACCAAATCTTACTACAAGTCTTCTTAGAAACTTATTTTCCCTCTTCCCTGAAGATAACAACCCTTACTAAAAAGTCTGAGAGATTTGGATCATGTCTCTGTGGTCAGAGCTTTTAAGGTATGGTTACACAAATGTTTCCTTATTTCTACTTCATAAAAATGTATAACAGTACAATGAAGGTGTACATACACTTATTTTAAAAAATATATGTTGATGTTATATTTTGATCCCTTCTCTGTGATTTAATGTTTGATTCAGGGCTCCCTTTACAGTTCTAAGTTTACAAAAATAAAGCAGCTTATGATTTAGCCTCAAGAGACTAGCGCAGCATTGTTCCTTCTACGCTTGTATTATCGCAGGACGTATGTTTTAAAAGCACTAAGTCTCTCTGAAGTCTCTGAGAACACTGAGCAATGAAACTTGTGCCTCAAGATGCACAGAATGGGTGGAACCAGGCATCTGGAACATGCAAAGGATGCCTATCTTGTACAGTATGATATTTTTAAACAATTCTGGTTGTCTTGTCTGCAGGCTATATGCAAGTTTCTTTTATTACCAGATTTACATTTTGTTGGCATAACTCTTCTTCTAGCCGCTGTTTGGGATTCAACTTCAAATCCAATGTTGTTGCTTTGAAAAAGTTTTTCTTAAATACTATTCCAACAGACCAGTGGGTTGATACTCAATCTTCAATAAATAGGTCAAAATTGAGCGTCGTTGGACTTACTCTGCTGTTACTGGGAGCAAAATTTGATCCATTGGTTTCATTTATATTGTGCTTAACTGTTGTGTACTTCAGCTGGCATCTTAATTGATTGGCAGTTTAATGGGGCTTGATGAAAGACACTCTGTATGCTTTCTCTGAGAATGTGTTTAAATCAGCATCCATGGCTGTTCTTGAAGTTAATGAGATCTTGTCTACCTGTTCCTACTAAAAAAAACATGGTCTGTCGTCAATACCTGTTCAGTGATACAATATCCTATGAAAAATCTTTTTTCTTTACTCAGAACACCTGTAGCACTTGAATTCTACGACAAACTGTTTAAATGGCTTTGATTTTCAGACTGGTAGCAGTGCTTTTTTTACCTTCACTCTGAATACAAGCTCCACTGTGTGTTTGGCATCCCCTTTCTGCCTGATGCTCTTCCAGAGCCCTATGTAGGTGCTCCCCCAGATAAGCTCTAGGCCTGAGTAACAGGGGTTTTTTGAGGATATTTTTTTCACTTGTTTTTAATATTTAGATCTTATGTTTGGTTTTAAGTACTGTGCAAAGGCTTTCAACTTAGTTTGCAGTGGTGTATCCTGCCCTCAATTTCCCTATTACTATTCTGAAGTCTGGACAAATGCTTCGGTAATTTTATTTATTTTTGTTAAATGTAGAAGAGATTTGTGAAAGGGGACTTTGGCTGGAATTTGTTTTCAGTGGATCTACTTCCTGGGATTGAAAGTACATATCCCATCCCTGACTAATTTTTGGGAAAGTTTGTGTAAAAAAAAAAAAAAAAAAAATCATTAAAAAAAAAATAATACTCATGGTATATGGCATACCTGAACTCATGAATACTGATTCTCCCCTGGAAAGCAGCTCTGGGGAGCCCTAGAAGTGTGCTGCTACTTAACAGAGGGCTGAGGTGTGTTTGGGGGAGAACTGCTCTCTGGTCAGGTTTCCCTAAAAAGCCCTGTAAGAGTTAGGGTGGATGATGTAAGGATAAATGTGTTCAGAGTGTTGCTAAAACTAGTAGGTAACGTGTATTTAATGAGTTTGCGGGTCATGTATGACTTTGATGGCACTGATGATTAGTAACTAAACAAAAAGGTATTCCCGTTAATACAGCAGGATGCTGTTAAGTGTAAGACAGACTCTGCTGGAGTATTTCAAGTCTGCTCTTTGGAAGAGGCACAAACTCACTGCATAAACGAGCCAGCACATGTTCCCAGTCAGTAATGTGGAACTGTAGCCTGTGCTAATGTGAAAATGGTGGCTTTGCAGTTTCATCAGTGGAATAGGCAGAAATGCAGGATGTGTTGAAAAAATACACCTGAAATTAACCTCAACCTCTGAAATACAATTTACCTATGTGGATGAGATCAAATCATGCTCTGGGAAGAGATTTTGAAGAACTCTGAGCACTGGACAAGTAAAGGGAAATACTCTCAATAAAGAATAATAATAAAAAATAAGAAGCTCCTATGGCAGTTTTTTTTTTAATCTAAATACTAGTGCCATCTTGCTGATGATCCTAGTTTTCAGTATGAAATGCTAAAATTTTGCACAATACAGTGCACTTCAAAAATCTTGAAATCAATCCAAAGTTCACTGAAATAAGATTTTATTTTTTAATATGATCTTTAATCAGTAAGACTATTCTTTCTAGTGTGCTGTGGGTCAGCCTCCATTATTAAAGCAGAATGGGGTTCAGCCATGGTTCTGGAGTACTTTTATTATAATAACAAAACAAAAACAAACAAATAAAACCTTTCAGGCAATTGGTACATAAATAAAGATACCTTCTCCAGGCTCTAGTCCTGTGTGTTCTGTTTTATAGCAAGGGTAGGTGGGTACAGAGCTCTGAAGGGCTTGTTATTAGGAGAATCTGAAAGAGGTATTTCAGAATCTAAGTGGGACTGTGTCACGTACGGATGATCTGAAGTTCAGGAGGGGAGATAGGAAAAACAAAGGAAATGAGAGAATGAGTGAATTAGAATGGTATCCAGGATGAAAGGAAAATGCTACAGATCTTTGGGGATTTTGAATTTGATGACAGACAAAATACAGTCGAGAATGTCTATAAGAAGGGCAGAGGACCGAAATTTTCTTTCAGTTTGTATGCAGGAACGCAAGTACCTGCATCTACAGTTTCTAACGTCTGAAATCCCTGAAGGTCTGATCACACTACAGTGCTATGACTGTGGCTGAGAGACTCTTTGGAAATTTTCTGATGTGTATTCCTATAGTTGATACGCAGTCTATTTTTCAGCCCCTAAAGGGGTGCCCTGAGTACAGGTCTGCTCTGAACATGCTTCAAAATTCAAATATACTTCGAAACACTTGTTACTAATACACTTCAAGTAGGGCCTCTTCATCTTGGAGAAACAAATTTAGCCTGAAAACACAATATTCAAAAGTAATGATTTCATAAATAGATATAAGAGCGGGGGTTTTGTAATAAGTTGAATGTTCCATATTTTTCATTCTGTGTTATGAAAGCTTCTGTTCTCCCATCTGGTTTTCTTTACTGTGAGTTGCTCCTGTAAGCCCTTGATTCAGTACGGCATTTGCACCTGTGCTTTACTTATAAGCATGTGATTCCTCCCATTTGGGGAGGAGAAAAAGGTAGGGAAAAGATGATTAAGTACTTTAGTGCTGTGCTGGATTGGGACCCCGACATTGCTCTTTATCTTAGGTTTCTTACCTTCGATTTGCTGGAATGTGTTCTGTGGCTTCTAGAAAGAAGTGATTTACATTTTACCTACAGCCTTATTCTCTTTGTACATAGCATCATGTTCTGAATACTTATGACTGGCAAAAGTCTTTGCTGAATAGAAGTTTTACTGCCATGGAAAACTGTTTGTGGATGGGTTTGTCTTCTAGCTCTGTGATAAGGAAAAGGGGCTGCAAATATGCTATTTGCAGCTGCAAATAGCATGTTGTGTAAAGCCATTAACAGAAAATTAAATACACCCCCCCACCACCCCCACCCCATCTTTTAAACAAAAGATCAATTTGCACTAAACCCACTTATGCAGTCAATTGCAGTAAGTGTACATAGGTAAAAACAGAAGCTAATCCAAGGGAAGGTGCACAATACCATAGAGTTCGTCAGAGTACATACCTTATCCTAAGCAGTAATTATATAGATATTAGACTTAATTGATTCCCCTCCTACAAATCGTCTGGACAAGAAATTATTTCCTGTTCAGTTTACTTGAATTGGACATAAATAGGAAAGATAACTGCAAAATTATTAAATGTTTGTGTAAACTGTGAGCTAGACTAGGGATGATTTCCTAATGTGAGACAATGGGAGAACACCTATTTCAAAAGTGAGTTACCTCTAGTAAATCAAAGCAGCTCATATAGGAATGAGATTACTCAAAACTTACATCAACAAAAGCGTCAGACATGTAACTCAAATTTATCTGAGCAACTTGGGCAATTCATGTCTGTCATGTCCTTAATGCTATTTACTGAACATAGCAAAGTAAATTCCCATCAACAAGATTAATTTGTGCTGAATCTCCTAATGTTAGTCCCCTAGTATTCAGTTTCATTTTCAGCATGGCAGAAGATTTAGGGTAGCAAAGAGGTGATGGAATGGTGTGCATGTTTGCAACCCTACATGTGGTTCTGCAATAATCTTGATTTGCTCCCACTTGATGTTGCTGATTCTCTTGAAGATTACTTTTGTATTGGCTTAATTTTTGCCAGAATGATAGCTTTAAGATAATGACTGGAAAAAGGAAACATTGCATGGAATATCTTTCTATGATGGTGCCCTAAAGGGAAGAAGTTTGAGTTCAAGATGCTGCAAGTGTCTTGGGTCATCAAAAACAAGGATAAGGAAAGGAGGACACTTTAATGCTTGTCTAAATCTGCCAGGTCACACTACTGGAACCTTTAATTATATGGATTTGAAGTAAAAAAATGAAATTTCCGCTAATCTCTGTCTGTCCAGGTTCCTGGAGAAAAAAAGTAATTGCTAGAAGAGGATACCACTGCGTATGCACAAGAAGGCAGTTTCACAACTTGCCTGTTATTATGCAGAAATACCTGCTTATTTTAGAAATTATCGTGCTTAGATTGCTTTGTCTTGCAACTTCCAATGTTCACATCCAGAGCGAAAGCAACAGTTATGTTCCTCTACACAGACATAATTTCCTCTTAACACGTTCCAGCCAGTACCTCAACTAAGATGGAGAGGAAAAAAATGTGTTTCAATGAAAAGCAGAATTACCTTGCATATGTAATGAAGCTGCTGTGCAGGTAGCTTTAATTCTAGTGCTCTCTAGAGCCTGATAGCTTGCTTTTGCAACAGGTTAATAATATTCAGAAGTGGATATAAATTTTACCTATAAAGGACTAAAATTCACATAGCATGATTACTAGTTGAAAATATATTCCTTTTTTCCAGATAGTGAAAAAATCTTATTAACCAGCATGGATTTTTTTTTAATATATTACTGTATACTGACACGCACATGCACTTTTGTTATGTGTGTTTTTTTTAAAAAACAAGATATTCAATTACTGTCTTCTAGAGTAGAAACCGTAATCAAGTTGTTTGGCAATTGTACATCCTAGCCACCAGCTAGATGGCTGTAGCTCCTAGTGAACTGAGCTGTGCAGCTTTTTCCATAAATTGTTGTTTAGGTTTTGATACAGTTTCAACGTCCACCACATTCCTGTTAGAATAATGTGAAAACTGGAAGAATGAAACACATAACACTGGTCAAAAACCTTGTGCTGAAACCTTTTATCCAAGCAGACAAATTGGACTTTTCTACCTTAATGCTTGACAAACTCGCTTCAACAATAACAACTAGCAAAAAAAAAAAAAAAAGGCAACCTGTGTTCTGGTTCAGCGTTTCAAAACAAAGCAATTTTTCTGTTTCCATTTGAAAATTAAATTGTTTTTCACTTAATATCATGTTAAATATGTCAATTTAAAGAAAACTCCAAATATTTTCATTTACCTTAAATCTTTCTCCTTTTTTCCTTTTTTTTTTTTTTTTAAACCTACTATGGGGGGTTTCAAAAACAGTAGTTGAAAACTTTTCTATAGAAGGGAGTTCATTCCCTTCCAACTAATGCACAATTACCTGTAACCCTAAATTGATTTGGCACTAGGTCAGAGTAACTGGACAGATACTTAAAGAATATGGTGTATGTAACCACTCTGCATTTGCTGCTCACTCACATAACTGCACTGCTTTTGGCAAATTCTTCTGCTTGGGATGAGCCTCCGGAGTCCCTGGCTGCCATCCCATGTTGCTTCGCTGTTCTAGCAGCAGCACTTCAATCTGTTTACTGAAGTATTCTGCTGGTTGACTTTTACCATCCTCTTGAACTGTGGAGTCGGGACCAAGCCCAGCTCTGCCCAGAGGGCGAAGCAGGTGAGATGGCCTCAAGGGAGAGCTTGCTCTGTGTCCCGAGCGCTGGCACTGCTGTCCTAGCCTGGCACCAGTGCCTCAATCTGTATTACTGCTGCTTACAGCTACATTGGACAAATCTTCCTATTCTCCACATTTGGAGAAAAAGCTGAATGTGAACTTTGTCACCAAAGATACTGCAAGAAGTGGCAAGAGGCCTAACCCTTCCCAGTGAGGTGGCTGTGGACCTGTGTCTATGCAGAGCCGCTTGTTTTACGGAACAGTTTGGAGGTTTGGGTCTAGATAAGAAAATGTGTAGTTTATTCTTCTCTGAGAGCTTGTTTTGATCCCAGAAGGTGTCAGAATGAAGAACCATGTGGCTCAGTGTCCTGTCTCTGGCAGGAGTGTTAGGACATGCCTTGGGAAGAGTGTCAGAACAGAGCTAGCATATGTCCTCTCCTAATACTCTCTCATTTCCAACTATTCTGTGTTAAAACTTCCTGAGCCTGGTGTGATCTATGTTTATTCATTATCCACCAGTCAACCACCTACAAAGAAGCGGAACAGCTGCTGTTTGTTTTGAACATGGATATTTGCTGGCTTTGCCTGTACCCCCCCAGCTCTGGGGGAAGGAGCGAACGATCGGGCCCACTTCCCCTTCTCCATGTTCATCACAGCTTTGAGAGACCTCAGTCACATCCCGTCCAATTATCTGCAGGCCAAAATGTTTGTTATTGTGTAGCTGCAGTTACATCAGAGAGGCTGTGGCAGATATTTGGTGAATAACCACAACGTATTTCCAATCATGAAATAATATCAAATTACATTCATCCTAAAGAAAAAAAAAAAACCAATGTGCGTCACCCACTTGGGATGACGTTTACTTGTCTTCAAGAATGAAATATACCAATTCTAGATTTAAATTGTTCAATTTCAAATATGCATTAAAATTACAGACCTGGCAGCTTAATGGTATTCTTATCATTCTGCTAAATGTGGGTATCTTATCCAAAAGTATGGTTGTGTTAAGCTGTGTCAGTTGAGAAATCTGCCAGAATTGCTTATATTCATAGAAAAAATAAGTAATCTGTGTGTGTTTAAATTGTCACTAGGATCTTCTGCGTGCTGCCTTTAATACATAGGGCAGGAAAATCATGTCTCTCTGCTGCTGCTGTATTGAAATAACTTCCTCATCTCTTATGACTCTTCGCCATGCTTGATGGCTTTTCTCCCAGGCGCTTGTTATTGTAAGAGAATCTCGGTTTTCATTACAACAAGAAACAACCCCTTCAGCCTTCTTGATGGGAGAGAGTATCTCAAAGTGTGCACAATGTACTTCACAAAGTTTAAAAATAAGAGACTAAAGGAAAGTTCAATTAAATCAAATATGATTTTGTAAGTGTTGGACTAACAAATTTTTGAACAGTTTGCAATTTTTCAGAAGTTAGAAATCCTATATAAATTTAAGATACTGCTGTGAATACTGCATGTAAGGATCTTGTGATTTCACAGCTGGAAACTTGAGTATACTCTAAATGAAACACTTAACAATTAAATCATCCTTCAAGCATCCTTCTTCAACTTGCTGCCTTTTAGATCTTCACTGTGAAGCAAAATCCTGCATTCCTCTTGAAAGAGATAAAGATGAGGGAGGAGAGAAAAATTAAGATTCAGTTCTGAAAAGAAATTCAGATAAGTAAATGGGGAGCCTCTTTCTCTTTCCTAATCTTGGTACAAATGCTGTTTAAGATACCAACAATATTCAATTAGCATCGATCTATGCAAGATGCTACAAACACACTTATGTGAGGTCACACTCATTTAAAATATTAGAGGTGTAATTACCAGCTGGATGCCACAAAACAAAGTGGAACAATATATTTATCTCACAAACATTCAGAAAAACTTCAAGAAAATGTTCTCATCAGCTGTATGATCAGACTAATTTTACTTCATACCAGCATTCCTATTAAAACAATCACTTTAGATAAGAAAAGGAAACATTAATTTCTGTTGCTATCTTTAATTTGCAGCATGCATACTCTGTGGTTTTTGAGAAATGGTAAATGAGTAACAAGTAAACGCTATCCTGCCCTTCTGGGGATTCATACTTGAACTATTTAGTTGTTTAATGGATTTTCAGTGAGGTTGATTTATCCAGTGGCAGTAATTGAATACCAGTACCTGGTGGCTTTGAAATCTGGGGCATTTAATGTGTAGCTGTTTTGATAAGAAAACTGGATGAGAATTCCAGGCTCAAGGAATAATGTAACTTATTAAAATATAGAAATAGGTAATGGTTCTATGAATCATTTAGAATTTACTCCATATTGGAAATATTGATGTAACCTTACTAAATTAAATGCAGTGGAATTTATATTTTATACACAAGATGAAGAACAATTCTTGCAGCACTAAAAAAGTATATTCTGAGAATTTCCATGTGACTATTTGTAGCAGTAATTCTAATACTAGAAACAAAGTTTTGCAGAGCTTTAGCACAGACTAAGATGGTTTTACTTCATGTCCATATCGACTTCATAAAGTTTACTCCACTCTCTATTACTGATACACTCTATTGTGTGTGAGACAACTTTGATATTGACCAATTTAATGCCTGTTACTTCCTCTGGAATTAATCATTATAGCAATTTTTCCTCTAATAAAAAAAGAAATTAAAGAAAAGAATTTGTAGCAATAAAAGGACAGCTGTTACATATACAGAAAACTGTGTACTGGTCCAGAACGATCAGAAGGAGAGGCAGGGATTGCATTTATAGTCATGCATTTGGTTAAGGAATGAGCAGGATCAAGGTTTCTGTGTTATGATCTGGCCAGTATACACATTTGGGTTTGACTATGGCTAGCCTGATATCATTTTTGTCAACAGTAGCTTATTCTCGCTGTTAATGCTCTCAGAAATTCAGGAGCTATTCATATGCACAGATTCCGCTGTGCGATAAGCATGTCTGCTTGCCACAGGATGCAACAATTTCTGAATACTTAAACTTTTATAGTTCACAAACTGAACTCTTAAAAGAAAAACTGTGTTTGGTATGTCCTTATCAACCTATGCGCTATACAAGCAAATTAAATAGTGGCCTCTTGTATCTACTGCATAACAAACCCTCCTGGCTTTCTCTGCTAAAACTCTTGTCCATTACTTGGTCATTTACTGAATCAATTATTTATAAGGAAGGATGCTATAACCTTTTTGTCTTGGCCTCTATACCTCCAGGGTATTTGATCTATTCACAGTAAGTCACCTCACTTCCTAGATTCCTCTTCTTGGAAAGCAAAGGTCAGGAAAAAAACTACACACTTTCTGCATCCCCAAGCACATCCCATCTTTGTTCCTTTTCTGTATAATTTTTTCCTCTTCTAATTTTACCCCCCTTTTTTTTTTTGTCTTGTGTTCAAGGGAATTTAAACTCCAACAGAAAGAAAAGATCTTCATATGCCTTAACTATAGATGACATTCACATGTGACAATATTAGCAATTAGGTTATCAATTACATGGCAGTATGTAGATATGTGGGTATTAATCTGTCTGGGGACCTGTACTGCTTTTGAGTAGAACCTTAAGCCAGAGACTCAAATCCCACCTGACAGTACTTTATCCACATGGAATAAATATAACTTCTCCTTAAGCAAGAGAATAGATTTGCACTTGAGTGCAAAGAAGGGTGGAAAAATGAATGGACAATGGAAAATTCAACAGAGTCCAACTTCTCAAACCCCAAAACTGCTTGACTGCAAGAACAGACAGCTTGGCTCCTCCACTGGCCAAAACTAGAAAGCTAAAAAATCAGGACAAGCATCATAGGTGACAGGTCTTGAGCTGAGACAGGGGGTGAGGAGTATCAGTTAGAAAGGTGTTTAGGGAGGTGATAGGTCTGTGAGAATTTTGTAGCTAAGAAGGGGAATCTATTATTGGATGTAAATGAGGAAAGGGCTGTTAGTGAAGGGCTAGGGAAATCACATCTACAACATCTACAGCAACATATTGCATTATAAGTGAAGGGACACACATGCATTTTTATTGAAGGCAAAAGGGAAGCTCTTTATAATTAATAAGATTCTAAGTGATCGGATTTAATGTGCAATGATAATAGCACATACATCATTGTATGCTAAATGTTCTGAAAGAATGTGCAGAAGGTAGGCAGGGAGGATCTGAAAGAGTTGAAACTCGGGGACACTTTCTGGGTACAAAACTCGGTACTGATGTTATTTCTGAGAATAACACAAAAAACAGGCAGAAATTGAGCATATTCCTTTGCTTGCATTTAGCATGTTGTGATGATGAGACCACATAGAGCTGAGTAAATATCTCATTTTGGATAAGCTAAATCTCTGTGACTCTCTGATTGCTGAATTCGATTGTAGAGTATGCTTGACTGCTGGGCAAAATAAGGGAAGAAGGAAAGAAATACCTGAATTAGAGCCTTACAGAAGATTTTTCCTCTATCTACATCTTTCTCCCCAAGAGTGAAGAGAGAATAAGAACAAAGATTCTCTGATAGACAGGTAAAAAACCTCATAAGTTCATTAGAAATTTAGCCATTGAAGTATATTTGGTGGTATTGTTTTCTTTTTTTTTAACTTGCAACAAGTAAATAAGTATTTGTTATGCATTTATTATTAATAGAAGTATCTTCTCCACAGAAGCACACAAAATAGTATATGCTACTAGAAAACCCAGTAGCTGGCAGTGGTATGTCTGTATATCACTTCCCAATGTTAATACTTGTTTGATTTGTTAGAAATCTTGTGATTTTTTTTTCTTTAGAAATACCATCAAGAATGTATTTGTTATGCCATCAATGCTGACTGTGAGTCAATGTAACACCGTAAAGATCAAAATAGTATACTAGATTTATATGGAGTGTGTAGCAATGCAAGTATTCAGTGGCTTATAACATTACTTGTTGTATTGAAGCCCTTTCACTAAACCTGTTTGAGGTCAGAAAAATATATAAAGGTGTAAAGGAGACACCAATTCATGTAACAAAATTCTTCAGCTGAGATAGACATTATACACAAACGTCTCAATTACACCTCTTCACTGGGACACAGTGAATAGTTATCTTTCATGTTCAATTTCTTCTGGAAGAGTAGGAAGTGAAACCAAAGATGGGTATTTTAAGATGTTTGGTGGAACTCTGGGGATGTGTGAAGTTGATATTGAGGTGCAGGGTAAAGGCAACCCAAAATCAATGCCATACTAAATACAAACCTGTTCACTTCTTTCCAGTATGTAATATCTGAAACTTACTTTTATTTTTGTGCTAGACAGCTGTTTCTTGGTGTATTGGGTCTCGCTAAGACCCCTACCGACCCCCACGGTGCTGAGCTTGTATTGGTAGCGAGGAGGGTGCTGACAGCACACGGGTGCTTTGGCTGGTGCTGAGCAGCACTCCCACAGCATCACGGCTGTCTCTTCAGCATCCCCCCCATTGCTGCTAGGCTGGGGGTGGGCAAGGTCTTGGGAAGGGACACAGCCAGGACAGCTGGTCCGAAGTGACCAGTGGGATACGTCATACCATACGACCTCTGCTGGGATATAAAAGTTAAGAGAAAGGAGGAGGAAGAGGGAGCATTTGTCATTTACAACATTTGTCTTCCAGAGCAATTGCTACGTGTACTGAAGCCCTGCTTCCTGGGAAGTGGCTGTATGTTGCTTGCTGATGGGAAGTAGATAATATCTTTTGTTTTGCTTCATTTCCATACACATGACCTTTGCTCTTGCTTTATTAAACTGCCTTTATCTTGACCCACAAGACTTTTTTTTCCCAACTTATTTTCTCCCTGCCCTGTCCTGCTGAGGAGGAGAGTGATAGAGACACTTGGTGGGCACCTGGCATCCAGCCAGGGCCAACCCACCACTTGGCAATGGACTAATGATGAACTCACACACTGACTCTGCAGTGCATAGCAGGTCTTGGTGAGTGTATTCACTGTTCGTTGAATGCATGCCTGGCTGGGTATACACTCTTTTCTCCATAATTTCATGGGTGGAAATGGAGAAGCCTTCAACCTCCTACTGCAGAAAGACTTATGCAAGGCTAAAAGCCCTGCAAGTTTCAGAAGTCAGTTGTGTGTTAGTAAAATATAATGGAAAATAAATTGCTCAGCAGTAGTGGGCTAACAAGGTTTATTGTTCACAGACCGCTCTGCTCTAATGTGAGGATGGGGGGGATGGCTGTTCTTGCTTTACCTGCATCACCTGTGCAAAACAAGTTGATGAATAAGTGTCACAGCTGGTAGACTTGTAAATCACACCTTAGAAGAGGAGTCTCCTGCTCTTTGCCCTAGTATCATTTTCTTCAATGATCAGCAGTGACACTTACATGCCGTCAGACAGTTTAGTGTTCCCCTCTTGAAAAGCCCTATTAGAAAGCTGCAGATTATAGGGCTCAAATTTTACAAACCTTTAGGCTTGGGGACAATGTATTGTATCTTGTTTGTGCCGATAGAGCAAGAAATAAAAAGGAAAAAATACAGAAATTTAGATAAAAACATCTATAAGCCACCTGCTTTTTATCAACTTTCTCTGCATACTTTGCACAGTTATCTGTACTTGAGCATGCTTATTCCAGTCTGGCAAATCACAGACACCCCATTTATCTTCATTTCTGTTAATAGTAGACACAGATGTCTGAGGCAGAAAGTAAAATATGAATTTTTAATTGCTGTAGGTCTCCAATAGTCATAACTATGAAGTACTCTGTCCAGCAGAACAGATAGAATAGGAAAGAAATATTCTGAATGTTCATTGTCGTCTTTTTATTCCTCTCTTTTTCCAGCTGTGATATTTGTTACCCAGCAGCTACGCACACAGCTTCTCCCTTTGTCAGTGATCTATGGCTTGTGTCTACAATTTCAAAGGAAAAGTGTGGAAAAAAGTGTGATTGTTATTTGAAGCAACATAATTTGAAATAAATATTATACTTTTCACAGCACTGAGGGGAAGTTTTGTCCTCAGAGCCCCTAGATACCTGTTTGTAGGTAATTCCAATTTGTTCTTTTACTGTCTGGGGTGCAAAATGGGAGATGAGGTTAATCACACCTCAGTAAAGCTTGGCCTTGGTAGTTCAGCATTGCCGATTTCAAGCATAAATAAGCAGTACTTTTGGTACTTCAAGAATGTACAGTGAAACAGGGAAAGACCAAAATAAGCAGTCTTTATTTCCATATTTTTATTAAATAGAAACTTGGCTTTTTTTTCTACTGGGCATGGAATAGTCTTGGCTTCAGTGGATCTTTCTTGTCAAGCACTAGTGCGTGTGTAAAAGTAACCCCAGCAAAGAGAGATATGATAGACCTAAAAGAAAATAAATATGAATGGGATGGAAGAAGAGAAGGAAACCTATGTTGGATGGGCATTTTCTGTCCATATCTACATATAAAAATTTATCTTGTATTACTTGTCAGTTACGATGTTTATCTTGAAGCCACCTTCTATTTTCTGTTGGAAGAGGACATCCAAAATAAGAAAGGAGCAGACAAGAAGTGAAGGGCATAAGGAGGTCTATTGGGTGAAAGTGGCAAAACGGCACAGGTAAAATAAACTAGCTAGGGCTGAAATTAATATGTGAATAGCTGTTTCTGTAATCTTTTGAAGGCTGTCAGTGATTAGGAGTCCCTATTATACCCTGAAATTAAATATCTCTCTATCTGACTCGCCTCCTTTTGCTTAGTCTCACATTAGAGGCTTAAGTCACTGAACAGCTTGTTTTTATTTCTTATATGAAATTAAGCTGGGAGTTATGACCTTTTCATTTAAACTTCATATTTAATAACGTGGCTTATTGTGAGCTGGCAGAAAGCACTGTGATAATTTCCTAGCATCTTGATCACATTTGGGGACCTTCTTTCATAGCAAAATAACTGCATAACTCCCTGAGGCATGAAAAAGAATAATATTTTCTTCAAAACATTTAATACAGCTTTTAGATATTTACCTTTTTCTCAGCTGAACAAAATTTCCCTCTTTATTCTAAAAATAATCTTCAGGATAGTTTGCACAAAACTGCATAGTCTTTGTAAACTCAACAATCCACCATTGTTCGTGGGTTAACTGACCTGCATTATTTTACCTGCATGTTCTTTGACATGGTCAGCATTTGAACACCTTTAGCTATGGCAATTCAGGCTGACATTTATGTTTTCAGTTGTAATTTGTTTACTCCATGTCTTTAAAGAGTTTCAGATTAGACCTTGAACTCAAATAAAAAGAAATAGACTCTTCAGCATGTATTTGCTTATAAATTTAAGTTAATGTACAGAAAATTAAATATCCACATTAAAGCATGTCAACCAATAGCCTGTATCAAAATACTAAAGTGAATGAATAATTTGTCAAAGTCATTAAATGTGTTAATTTTTAGCTCACCTGGTTTTGTTGCTTTGGCAACATATGCTCACTGCATGACGCAACTCTGCCTCTGTTTCTTTCAAACCAAAAGTACATAAATAATTCTAACAGGTGATTCACAAACCTTTTGTTTTCACTTATTAACCCTGAGTCTGAGAGCATAAATGTAAATTCAATCAAAAGCTACTGGGGAAAAAAACCCTGTAATCCTTCCACAGATATCATGTAGTCTTTCCCAGTGTGACCCTGATCATGCTAATTTATAACAAAGGCTGCAATGAAATTACCACACCAAGTAAGCTAAAAGTACAACACCTCATGTTGCCAAGTACCATGCAGAAAAGATTTTTGACACATGCCATACTGCTCAGTGTCCTGAAAAGAAAATCATTTTATAATCTTCAAGAAAGAAGGCTAGATTAAATCTGCTATGTTTCCCTGGAGGGGCATTACTCCACTTGTGCAGGTATCGCAGGCATCGTTGAAGGAAAGTCTGCTAACCACAGAGGTGTTAGCTGAGCCTTCTGGGCTCAGTGATAGCAATGCAAACACCAGGAGACAGATACCAGTGGCATCCGTGAGCAGAGTAATTTCATCCTCAATATTCATGAAGCCCTCTCCCAGTGTTTGTGCACCTCAGAGGGAGTCTCTAGAAACTGATGCTGGTGGGAGAAGCTGCGAGGAAGCTCTGTGGAAGAATTGGTCCAAAAGGGGCATCTTCAGTGAGGCTTTGGGCTGAAACAGTGCTGAAAACCTTCAAAGAGGTTACTAAGCCCGAGACCTCTGCATTTGAAGGATTGAGTATCTACAGCAATAAAAAAAGCTGTCAACGCTATAAGGGCTGTAATGTGAACACTGAAAAGGAAAGGAGTTGTACTGTGTACCCAAAGTTTTTTTCTGTGACTGTCTTTAAGGCAAGCTGACATAACAGATCAAGGATTGTATTGCTTCCAAGAAGATCACAAACAGCAGAAGTCATAGTAGGCTAGATTTTCACAGCTTCATGCAGAAATGGAGTACCACAGCCGCTCTTGTTCAGCCTCAGACAAAATCTATTTGGGGAAGAGCTAAGAGTACTGATACAGGGCAATTTGCAAGGCTACAAGCTACAGTAGGCTAATTGGAAGTACCTGAAGATTTTTTTCAAGGAAGTGATCATAGGGAGAAAGAAGAAAGTGTAAAAAGTGGAAAACTAACTGTAGTTTTGTCAAATGCAAATAAGCTAAGGAAAGTGGACTGTTGAAGGTAAGTTGTCCAATGCTGTGTTCGATGGTTTTCCTCTTTGAAATTGGTCATGCTGGTCTGTAACGGCACACTTAAAGCAAAGCATAAGTAATTGCTGAAGAGTATAGAGAACACTGGCAACTAGCAGTATCACACCACATCAAGACTGCTGACAAAAGCACACTACATACTTCCTTCTCAGCATCAATCTTTGGGTTAGAGACCATGTATATAGAAATGAACATGTATTGTAGTAATTTTCTTGGCAAACCAACAACCTGTCTATAACAGAAATAGGGAAAAAAATACTGTAGACAAATAAATAGACTTCAGGTGGTTATGATCATAGAAATAGTGTGTCACCTACTATCTGTCTGTTTCATGGGCTCCTGCAGTCATGTGTGGCAGGATGGGGCAGGTAGCAAAGGATTTTAGTGCTTTTTCAGCTTGAACAATGAAGCAGAATGGAAAATTCTCTTCTTTAAGCTACTCAAGTCCTTTTCTAGATTCTGTATTTCCAGTACAGTTAAATCTGGCCTCTTGATGGGGGAAGAGAGTGGATCCCAGAAGTAACATAATCATTCACTGCGTAGGGGAGCCTCTGTGATGCCAATGCCAGCAGAAAAGCTTCCACTTCTTGTGACCTATATTTCACTTCAACACTGTAACTACTACAGCTTTGGGCCTGGAAATGCTTGCATACCTCATGGGTAGAAATATGCACATTGGTTTCACTAGTTTCCTTGGGACTATTCTTAGAAGTGAAGTTACTCATGCAATTGATTGCAAGCTTACAGTTTGGGGGTCTAATTTCACAGTATAATGAATAACTAACCTGATTATTTCACCATCTTCCTGCATTCAAACTCTTTCCTAGAGTTGTGATGATTTGTTGGATGTGAACTGTTTGCATCATGATTGAGCGCTGATGAAGACTTATGTTTGCTATTATACACAATAGAAGCATAGAATCATAGAATCATTTAGGTTGGAAAAAAATATGTGAGGTGATCAGGTCCAACCACTAACCCAGCACTGTCATGTCCATCACTAAACCATGTCCCTAAGCACCACATCTATGTGCTTTTTAAATACCTCTGGGGATGGTGATTCCACCACCTCCCTGGGCAGCCTGTTCCAGTTCTTCACCACCCTTTCAGGGAAGAAATTTTTCCTAATATCCAACCTAAACCTCCCCTGGCACAACTTGAGGCTGTTTCCTCTTGTCCTGTCGCTCGTTACCTGGGGGAACAGACCGACCCCCCTGCCTACAGCCCCTGCCAGGGAGCTGCAGAGAGCGGTCAGGGCCCCCCCGAGCCTCCTCCCCTCCAGACCAGCCCCCCCAGTCCCCTCAGCCGCCCCCCATCAGCCTCGTGCCCCAGCCCCTGCCCCAGCCCCTGCCCGGCTCTGGACACGCTCCAGCCCCTCCACGTCCCCCTGGCAGTGAGGGGCCCAAAGCTGAACACAGGATTTGAGGGGCGGCCTCACCAGGGCCCAGCACAGGGGGACGGGCACTGCCCTGGCCCTGCTGGCCATGTTATTTTCTGCCAGGCAGCATTCCAGCTGCTCTTCCTCAAGCCTGTAGTGTTGCATGAGGTCCCCTCTAGCGTATTTAATATGTAGCAGAATACTCCTGTTAAGGTGTATGTATGTTATTGATGTGCTCCAGTAGGGATTCCCATTCATCAGCAGTTTTATAGGTCGATGCAAATAAGCATCATGAAAAAAAAAGCCTATAGTCTATCATACCTACAGTCATCCCTCTATATGACAATAATAATTTTTAAGTTGTACAGAGCGTTGCTGCCCACCCTGAATGTATTCTGTGATCTTTTATCTTAAAGCCAGGAGCATCACTCTGGAAGCCATGTTAGAGGATGCAAACATCAGTCTGAAGAAAGAACTGTCCAATCTAACTACATAAGCTTACAGAATCTAGACAAGACTGTAACATGATTTTTAAATTCAGAAAGCAAGCAAGAAAAGGTCTGGTATTTTTTTCTGTTGTTGGGATATCCATAGGACCAGTTCTCTGAACCTCACAGCTTCAGAATTCCCCAGCTCTTCTGCCCAAGAGTGCCTTTTGGTGAAGATTTTTCAGTATGTAGACAGAGGTTTCTATGTTTAGCAATAGAAAGTTTTTTCCCTATGCTTTATTTAAATGTGAAGATGGTATGTAAGGTTTTCATAGGAAAAGTAGTACTAAGGAATATAATTGGTCAAGAAATGAAATGGCTAAATGTGTTTTGGTGGCGTGTTGGGAATTAAGTAAAGCTTATTTTCTATCACCTTCTTGTACTACCTTTTCTTTCAAAGTCTTCTGCTCCAAAAAAGTCTTGTCTAATCCATTTCGTTTAATAATCATAGATGTTTGGCTTGCTGCGTTGCTTTGATCTGGGATACGATTTACTTTTCTGACCTGCTGAGCCTTTTGTGTTTTCACAATTCTTGTTTGTTAAAGGTTTGATTTAAATGCATGTTCTAGGGAAAGTACCTGAACCCCAGAGTCTTTTGCAATTGACAAGATTCAAAGCACAATAAACTGACATATGTCTCCCTTTCAAAGTGCTCTATCCAGCTGGTTGAGATCATGGCCACCTCTCATTTAATACCCACCAAGTGCCAGCTGCAACTGTGGCCCTGGTTCAGTAGCCTTCTGTACCGTACCTGGTGCGGACAGCTTTGCAGCTGTATCTGAGGTCAGAGCTGGAACTGGCTGTCGTGAAACACAGGAGGGATGAAAGACCGAATCTTTCAGAAAGTCCTTTTTTGTCTGCATAGTTATTAGAGACACCTGGAAGGCCCATGTCCTCGAGGGTCACAATCTGCATTAAAGTGCCACATTTCTGAATGTGGGAAGCTCCATCTCGGCCGTGCATGTGCATGCTCAGGGTGGCAGTGCTGGCTGTGAGCTGTGTATAAATTGTTTTGCTCCCTTCTCAGACTGCAGACACAGTTCAGTTGGCATCACAAACTTTTACATTATCTAATAATAAAAAGAGATTGCTTCAACTTGCCGAACAGACTGTAAAGAGTGTTATCACCCAATATCCCAAGGTATGAAGCTCTTGTGATCAGTTTTAGATTATTTTCTCACTCAAAACAAATGTCTATCTATCCCTGAGAGCGCTCTCAGCTGGAGCTGGTAGTAATTTTTGACAGCTATTTTGCTTTTAACAAATATCCATTTTTCCATCAGGCCTTAGGTAAAAGCATGCTGGGTGTGGCAAAGGGTACTCACAAAAGCTAGTCTTGCGAGATTCCCTTTACAAATAATGGTGAGTTGCTTTGAATTGCTTTTTAAGTTGGACTTCTCTGCATGACCTTTCTTCTAAATATGATGGCCTCAAAAGTCTTTGCAAATGCCCTATTTGCTTTGCAAAAGATTTTAACTCGGCCATATTCTTAGAGTGGCCAGCAACCTAAAACCTCCAAACACCTAGAATGTGGAAACCTGGCTTCATACCATCTCTGTGTCATTCTCCTGTTTCAGACATTATTGCTCCAACCCATGGGCTAAGGGGGAATGTCCTCTCCACCCCTTGCCTTTTCACAGAAGTCTTAGGATTCTGCTTTTATCCTGAGTCAGGGTGGGGTGGCTTGTTGAAATATCAGTTCTGGAGAAAAAATATTTCTCATTTAGGTCTAGTTTTAGCTGTATGTAATATTGCATAGTATAGTCGGCACAAATGGGTATAAATTACATTTTCTAGCCCCCAGTGGCAAACCTTGAACATATTTTTATGGTAGTTTTGGCTACTGCCTCCTGAAAGGCCAGTGCAAAGATCTGTTGAACCAAGTTGAAATATTTTAGTCTTTGTTCTGTCACACAAACCTAAAACTGTTATTGTTTTCATGGCACAAAGATTTTCACAATATTCTTGGAGTTGTTAACCTTTCATGGTTTCACAGTCCTCACAAGAATCCCAAGCAAATTTTTGGCTGTAAGAGTCTGACTTTCTCTTTCAGCAGTTCAAATCATAGAGGGGCTTTAGACAGTTCATGCTAAGAAACCATTTCACAGATTCTTAACATCAGTAGTCCCAAAATCTAGTTTGTAAGCCAGCTGGGGGGAAAAAAAATCTCCATTTCACTGCTGAAATACGCTTTCCAAACCCAGTCAAATGGGAAGAAGATGAAGAGTTGAAGGTCATGACTTAATTAGTCTTCTGAAAACACATCTAGAGTCCAGAAGACTCTGAGTGCCAAGTAGAAAATAACATCTTAGGAAAAAAAAGAAAAAAAAGAGGCAGTTTTTGTCTGAAAATATGAAATTTATTTTTATGACTTTTGGTTCATTGTTAATTTCAAACACGGCTAATAGTTACACTCCAGTCTGCAAGGTTTGCTGGAGTGCTTAAAATTAGGTTAGTGTCTGAAGGTGTTTGAGTAGCGGCATTTTAAGTCCCTGATCTGAAGTTAGATGCTAGGAACTCAGATACCTAATTGACCTAAATGGATTCAAACTAATGTAGCCACATTATTTCATCCTATGAGAATCTTGCCCTGTAACTTAATGAAGTGTATAACTTCTGAGTTTTGTCAGCCCATAAACATGTAAATGATCATAATCTGATCTGTAGCAAACTGCTAGCTCTGATCAGCAACATTTAATAACAACATCATCTTCTGGGAATAGTGACCATAAAATCTAGTTCCTGTGTAATCTTTTTCAGGACTACACTCCTAGTAATTCGTACCAAGCTTAAAGAACAATTTTCATTTTATATGGCCACTATCATTTAATATGCCAAAGTAGCTATTTGTATCTATCTCAGTATGTGTGCATTGCAAATTCATAGAAACATGTTAAGTGCAGTAAGTTAAATTCAGAGAAATTGCTATAGAAATGCAGCATTCGGGTTAGATAAAAATACTCCTGTAGCATTATTAATAGATGTTCAGTTGTCTGGTTTTTTGTTTCTCAGTTTGTATTTCTATCAGATCTCTATGCTGTTAGGAATTTGTTTACCTATTTATTCCCTTTATTATTCAAGAGTATAAGATGCAGGGTGGTGAGGCAGGTAGAAACCATAGACTCCTTGCCATTTCTTCCCTCTTTTTTTTCTTTCAGTTTGTCTTATAACTGTTGATTGGGTTCGGCAAAATTTGTCATGGGGTAAAATCTTAAGGACAATTCGTTCCACAAGTCTTGAAAAACATTATTTAGTGATATGAATGAAGGAGAGAGACTTCCATGGATAGGGTGAGCTCAGCCCTTGTAGACTGTGCTGACCAGCCAGTGTGCACATGCTGATCAGTCTGTTGGCACAACCTAGTTTAGACTCATCTGCACAGTCAGTGATGGATATAGATCGAGGTTCTACAAAACAAAAGGTTTACAATTCAGTTAATGCCTTCATTTAGCCAACGGTAAGATGCTTTAAACACATGCTTTTCTCTCCACTGAAGGCTATGGGTCCTATCTACTTTAGAGAGTTTTATAAGGTAGCCATTATTTCTTGTGATTAAAGAAATTCCAGTATCTGAAAGTGTTAAAATGTATTACGTCAAAAATATCTCCGAATGTCTATGATAAGTTTAGTGTCAAATAAATTTTAATGTCATATTGTTATGGATTAAAACATTGAATTAGTTAAAATCCACTGAATCATAACACGTAGAAGAGAGGAGATGGGCTGGATGACCTAATACGTCATCCTAGTTTGCAAACATTATAAAAGATACCTACATAAATTCAGCACTGAATGGAGTTTTTAAGAATAAAGGAGTGCAATGAAGAATGTAACTAACATATCATATACTAGTCATAAGCACTCTGAGTCAACTGATTGTTCACCCATCATAAGTGCAGCCCTCATCCTCAATAGCCTAAACTTTTTCATAAATGGAAGATTTTTTTTTCCCCAAACCAACTAGCTCCTCCACAGTTTGTCACTGTGTATTTCATTGTTTATGAATTACATAACAATTATTCCTTCCATTGGGACTGTAGGTTACCACCACAAATTTCATCAGGATTTTCGTTAACAGAAATATGACTTGCTAGTAAAGGTCTCTGTTGGAAAGAGAGGTGGAACTCCGCATTATCAAACACAACAGAATCCTGACACGTTGCTGGAGACATTGAACTTCTTGATTCTGCCCCTCCAAAATTACTTGGATAACTATGTTAAACAATAAAGTTCCCATGGTTTTTCTTTCCAGGGGGCTAGGTGAATCCTGCAGAAGCCTTAGCAGCTGGAAATTCAGCAATTTTGTCTGCTCTAATCTCTGACTATACAGTGTTAACTTCTCCAGCATAAAATGAAATTGGCTGTTTGCTTTTGAATTCCCTCCTTCCCAAAACTCAAACCACCTGCAAAAAGGCATTCTTGAAAATAACCACGAATCACTGGAAATGCTTATGCTTTAATTCCCTATAGAGTCTATTTTCTTATTTTTAAGTAAAAAAGATAATATGAAGTTTCTAACTGCTCTGATCATTCAAAGATAAAAACTATTGTGATTTACCATGCAAGAAAATGCTTTGGCATTCTTTAGGTGAGTCTGACAGGGAACTACCATGATACGCAGCAAGCTACCAGGATGACATATTGCATTGATAGGCAGAATCAAGCAATGAAAACATCTGATAATTGAACCTCTCTGAAACATGGTACAAGGCATATAGGTATCATGTGGTTTTCCTCAAAATCTAAAAAAGAAAAAAGAATTGGCACTGCAATCTTGACATGCTTATTGTAGACAGTAAATATTTCTAACAGTGGTTTTCAAAAAGTTTCAATTAGCACTTCGAAGCACGCTGCAGAAATTTGATATTCAAATGTTTGCTTCCTATGGGTAAATTCAGCTAGTAATTGAAATGTAAACTTTTTGTCATGTAGGACTTTCCAGGTTTTAAGGCAAGAGGCTGTCCCATTATTCCAGGATAACAACCCTGAGGAGAAAACCACAACAGTGTCTGAAACTTTGCAAGTTACTTAATGCTATAAAATGTACCAGGTACCTGAGACTGCCACGATGTTTCTCAGCACTAATTTCCCTAATAAAAATAAGTCTTTTTCTGTGAACGTTAGAGTTTAAAACACAAAACCACAATAACATGTGGAGGGAATATTTAGGATTTTATGTCTGTGGTACTGCTGCCTTTGTAACTGAGTAATGACATTCCCATATATGAAGTCTTAAGGTTAAAAGGGGTCTTTGTGATGTTTTTTCCTGAACTCTATCTGGGAGTTTTGGCCATTCACTCCTTGCTGATGATTATTTCTGCAATCATTTCAGCAGCTTTGAACTAGGCAATTGGATCCATGAACTGCAATTAATTCAGACTTCTAAATGGATGATTTTGATGGTGCAAGGTGGTCTGAACTTATGGAGCCAGTGGAATTGCAGTGTCCATGACAGCAGCACTTATTCCTGTAGTGAAGGTTCACTCTGTTACCAGTTGTCAATAGCTCAAGAGGTGTTTAAGCTATCAGGGGACATTATCATGACGTTGATAGATTTATTTTTAAGTTACCTTGTCTGTGATACATATATGGATGTGTTTATCATCAGAAAAATTATTTTTAGTGGGCATTTGCTGGTGAGTCCTTAAAAGAGGTCTTTGGTGCTGTAATATTCAGCTAAAAATAATAGCATCAACATTTTGGGGGAAGAAAGATTGTACACTCCCTCATTAGAGTCTCTCAAAGCTAAAGTATTGTTTTTAAGTAATGAGAAATACTTTTTAAAAATAGCTTTAATATATTAGATGTGTTTACTTAAGGGGTCTTTCTCCATTGTGCTCTGTTATATAAATAAGAAATTGGTCTGGTCATACTCCAAAAAGTATAAATTTGCAGTTTTCTCATAGAACATCACATGGTTACACATTTTTTATTTTTTCCAAGTTAGGTTTTAAATAATTCTATATAACAAATACCCATCAGTTACATACCCTTTCTCATTTCCTAAGGTACCTTTTTAAATCCCAAAGGATCACTGTAAAGATCTCCCTGATATTCTTTCTTTTTTTTGCAGTTTCTTTCAATACCTGACATTTATTGCATCCTTATGCCTAAGGAATTTTCTTTCATTACTGACTGAACATACTTAGCACATGTCTGTGTACATGCCTAATATATATTTTAACATGTACATCATGAAAGAAGTGGCTAGGTCTCATGCTCTGTTGCTGTATGCATCTTGTACACACTGTGGGAATTAGTGTACAGATGCTGTGTTCAGCCTTTGTAGAACAAATCATTTCAGAGATGATCGAATAAAATGGATGTCAGGAAGGAAAAGGTATACTGTCATAAAATGGGTAGTGTAAGCATTAACAGCATAAGGAAAACTTCCGGACAGGATTTTAGTGCTTTCTGGATGGTGGTGAACAGACTGCATTTCTTCTTGAAAGCAGATTGTGAATTTCATTCCATGCATGCGGCCCCCAGGGCGTATGATGCTCATACCTATGGGAGGGGAAAATGGGCATAAATCGCAAACTGCAGACAGAGGACTGGGTATCTTGTGACATTTTCTGATTTTCTGAATCTACTTTGCTATAGCTTTCCAAAGGCTGTGTTGTCTTTCAATTTTGCTTTTTTTTGTTGTTTTTGGGTTTTGGGGGGTTTTTTGGTTTTTCCTTTTTTAATGAAGATTTCAGGCTAAAGAAAGACCAACAAACAGAGATTAGGCTTACAGCCACATTGGCCAGGATCATACTGGCTTCTGGAAACCGGCTTATGTTTCCAACTGTAGAATTGGTCTGAGAATTGTGTATGACAAATTCTGCCAAAAAATTGCCAGATCTTTACTGATCTTCAAAGCTGTTTCAAAGCACAGCAAATGAAAAGAAATAAAACTCACCTGGTTCTAAAAAGATGCACTTTACTGAAAGTTTTCATGGAAGTAAAGGAAAAAAATGGTTTTTCTTAGTTATATTTGTAAAATATAACTTCATGTATATTCATATAGATGCCTATAAATGATAAAAATATTGTGATCGGTGTAACTTATATCCAAGTACATGATATCTGTGAATGCCGTGTCTAGTCATAGGAGTGTTTTACTCCTTTCCATTTTTGTCATACACAGACTCTTCATATACCTCCTCAGTCACACAGCTTTCCTTGAGAGAAACTTCTTTTGAAACAAGGGAAATGATAATCACAAACAAACTCTTACATAATTCTATTTATAAGAAAAAGGTTGTAAAAAAATCAGGATTATAATTATAATTTTATTTTCCCTTAGACTGTTTCAGTTTCAAAAAGGAATTGCCCTTACCTTACCATTTGCAGTCCACTGTTTTCCAGCCCTTGGTTCCTCTATATTTTCAATATACCAGACAGGATTTCATGGAATTCATATACACCAACAACATACATGATGTTCCGTAGAACAAAGAAGTAATGGAAAAGTCACATGGAAGTTACATAAGTCACATAAGAGACCTCAGAGTTATTGAGGATGTACAGAAACCTGTGAACTGTTTTTCTTAGTCCCTCACTGTTAAACATCTTTCTGTTTGAGTACAAAAGACTGACATTCTCGTGGATTGGAAGAGTCCCAATGAGAGCAAAAAGGGAAATAGTTTTTGTAGAGGTCTGTAGAAAAGAGTCCGAGAGTTGGTAGCAAATGGAGAGATAATTCTGTGAAAGATGCAATAAAATATCCTGATTTGTAACCCAAATGCCCTGACCTTCTGCCAAAACTTGGAAATTCTTTACAGAATTAAAAAATAAAAAGGTGGAATAAATGTTTGGGGACACTGTGCAGGATTAATTGCTTTTTCCCTGCCTCCATTATGTCTTCCAAAATACAGCCAAAGTTTTTCTGTTGTCTCTGAAAGGTAAAGATGGACCCTGCCCTGTTTTAACAAGACCATCTTTCCTCCCTTTCCCTCTCCGCATGTCTAGTATGAGTTTTGCTCTTCCTGCTGCCCTGAAAATGTGGAGTATGGGCAGATGGTGAGAAACAGAATGTTCTGAATTTAAGAAAATACCCATATAGCAATTCACATCACATAGCTTTTGTGCAAGCTGCATTGAAACTGCAACTTTAACAATAAATATTAACATTTAGATCCTGGATGTTAGCTGTTCGAGCAGACTGAACTGTAATTATACTTTCTGGGAATTCTGTTTCCTTCTGATAGATGGACTTATTTTCTCTGAAAACCATCACAGTGCTTGTAAGACATGAAACCTAAATGCAGTTTGTATGGGCTTCCTGTACCAAGGAAACAGCCGACCAGACCAGCGCTGAACTCCTCCTGAGATCAGCTGGACCACAGGTCTCAGGTGCTCATAGTGAGGTGCCAGTAACATCGAATTCCTAACTCCATCGATGTTCATGTGTCCTGGTAGTAAACTATGCCTCACCACAGTTTACAAGCACTCAGAAAAGGAGGGTAACATAGGTTGGGAGCAAGGGGACAGCTACTGCACCAGTAATCACCCTGGCTGGTGGCTTTTCAGGAAATGCCTGTTCTCTTGGAGTTTGACATGGGTCTTCTCTGAGAGCCAGCAACCACAGCACAGGTACGCAGGCACCTTGCTTCTTCCATGGCAACTCACGGGACTTTGTGGCATGTCCAGACTTCAACTGTGGAGCCCAGAGTGAGGTGTTCTGGGGAGGCTGCAGTCCCCAAGTTAAGTGAAGGAAAAAACTTTGGATGATGGTGCGTTAAATATGTAAGCAGCTATCACAGCATTTTTAATCTGTTAAATATGTAGTCGGTATTGCCTGCTGCTGACGCACAATTGCTAATTCTGCAACAGTGCCAAACCAGCATGGTCATCCTTTGGATATAATGACTTATATTCAAAATACAGAGAGATATATCTTTCAGACATGCAGTGCTTTTGAAAAATAAATTCTACTGCCTGTAATTATAGCTGAACTTTTTTAGTTGTTCTATCCCTTCTGCCAACATCTTGACTTTAATAACTGCTATTTGTGTTCCACAAAGTATAAGAGAGGAGACCATGCTAACAGAAATATTATTTTTCTCCAATATTAAAGATTTTCCAAAGTCTGTAAGTGAATAAAACAAGTGTTTACAGCCCAATTTTGCACTGAACAGTACAGTCTTTGTAAACATTATCTGAAACACCTTAGAACCTATCATTAGCTCAGCTAGAATATTTTGGTTTTGTCCAAGAATTTGCGCTGGTAGGTAGATTAAAGCTGCTAGTATTTGTATGTATGTTGGACTAGGGTATGCACAAGGCAAGGCCAACTCTTTTCTATCTGAATGATTCTTATACTCTGGATTAGGCTTCTTAGAGGTGACGTGCTCTGTCTAATTTAAGGCTGACATATGAATTACAGCCATCTTGATGCTGCTCCAGTATAGCCTACAATCTGTATTGGAAAGGAAACTAAGATGAAGAAGAATAATGCATCAAAATAGCACGTGGGAAGTGTGGGTCAGGGTCCTAGTTCTAACATACTAAATGTCAGTAAATAAATCTGTTCCTTTGCTGTGTCTCTATTTCCTTATTTGTAAAACTGGGATTTCTCTTGTGGAGCGCTTTGAGACCCAGAGATGTTGCAGGGTATTTGTACTGAGGTAACTAATTATTATCAGCTTTAATTATAACAGCTCTGGATTGCTTGTCCAAAGAGTAGAAACTGAGTGATATTTAGCCTGTTGTATATCTTGGAAAATTCTAATCTTTACCTACTATTGCATGAGCAATCAAGGTTGGGACCTTGCTTTCATGTAGTGGTTGAGATAATTTTCAACATCTGTGTCTGACTTGTAAAATTTTGGTCAAAAACACATGACAATATATTTATAAGAGCTCTAACCAAAAGCCTTGTATATAACTTCTGCTACTTTTGTATGAGGTATATTCATTTCAAAGTCTTTAAATAATATTCATTTCATTAGGAATAAAAAAGGGAATGGACATCGGTATTATTTAAATTGTTGTGTTTTCCTCTGCTGTGCCTCTGTGGGCACGTTGAGCGCTACACAAGAGCTATAATTGAGAAATCCCTTGCACTCCATGACTGTGATTGCTATTATAATTGGAATAATTTGCATTTTTATGAAGATACCATTCTGTCTTCAGGCATCCATGGCAGTACTCGACGTTTTGAAGATCATTTGGAAAGACATACAGAAATTATTTGCTGTTAGTAGAATGGCTCTTAACTTGCAAGCAAAAACAATTTGGGGCCAAACGAAATAACAAATCGTCACAAGTATCTGAAGATGGAGCTGTTAGTAAACTGTCTCCAGAAACTGACTCCTCCTCAAATGCCACTAAAACCTTCTCTTGCAGACACACAGAGAAAGATTCTTGCATTCTTACCAAGCAATAAAATTACTGTCAGGGTTAGAACCTTCCATAACAGCAGGTCACTTCATCTCTGTTATCCCTGTAAATGCTTATTACAGAACTTGTTGGTTTTTTTCACTTCAGGAGCTGGAGGATCTTACTACGTGGCCTCCAGCTGGTTTGAATACATGCTTAGTCTCTGGCTTGCTAGAATAAATGAACAAATGATACCACATTGTAACTGTTATTTTCTGTTGTCAAGAATAATTTTTAAGAAAGCAAACTGAAACCATACAGCTGAGGGTCTGGTACCCCTTTTACCCCACTAAATTCACAGTGAGCAATATTTTGTTCTGCACTTAAACTACGTTAAAACAGGAGTGATTAAACCTGGGAGAAGTTTTAATCATTGTCTACGATGAAGTGCTCAAATATGGTTCTCCATTATCCTGCAATCATATGTACATGTACAGAGGAAATGCATGTTTAAATTAAAATTACAGACCTCTGACTAATTTTCAGCAGAGCTTAATGACAAAAGGTATTTGTAGATTTTTTTAATTTCATTAAAAAGGGAATTTACCACCTCAGAACCTGTGACATACCAGAATCAAAATGACCAGTTGCAGATCAGCTGGCACTTATCTAGCACCATTCAAGCTAATGTTAGAGCTCCACTAGATAAACCCAGTGATCAGAGATTTTCTCGCTGGTGAGATCTGTAAGTCAAGCTATTTCAGCTGTCAGCTGAGGACAGATTCAGAAACATTTATTCCAGTGAAATATTTTTTTTGGTGCATAATCCTAGTAATTTCAGTTGTGCCCCTCTCCCTACACTGAGGAAAGAAGCTAAGACCTCACCCATCTAGAAAGAAATCCACTTCTAATACTGACTCAGGTCTTTCTAAATGAAACATTTGTGTCCCAAGTGAATGTCTTAATCATATTGCTTTGAACAAGATAACTTGTGAATTAAATGTATGGATTGGAGAGTTAGTTATTTCCTGGTGCTTTTATCCCATTAAATCTCTCTATCACACATGATCACATATATTTCAGTTGGGCTAGTTAGGCAGCATGACACTACTCAGTGAAGCAGGTTGGGATTTGGTCCAGAGTCTTTTAGCAAAGGAGACAAATGCTTCCAATGCTGGCATATGAATATTTCATATACTCTTTATATATATGTTTTATTATAAAATGCTGCTACATAATTTCTGTTATGTACCTGTATACTGGTACTATAGGTTTGTGTTAAATCTCTAGGTGAACAGAAAAAAGGGCATTAAAATGCACGACTGGAGATATATATAACATTGAAAACAGGAATCAGTATCTAGCATTTATAATGGTGTATTTAAGAGTGAAAACATCAGAAAATACTTATTAGTTAGATAAAGGGTATCTTCTAAGTACACTTTTAAGAAGTTGCATTTATATTTCCAAGTTTTTAATTTTTACCTGTTTCAGCTTAGACTACTATTAATGGCAATGGCAGTTTTCAGGAAATAGTTGATCAGGAATGCAAAACTTTTCTGCTTGTGTTTGGTTCTCTGTTATCTTATTTAGGGGTCTGTAGTATACATATTGCTGAATAGTAAATTCCTCTAAAACAGTAAGTTTTATGTTGAAGATATAGTAGTTATAGTACGGTATAATACAGTACATATATAGAGATACTTGGAAGTGTTAGTATTCTTTCAAAAAGAAGCAAATCCTGTAACTCACATTTACATATATTGCCAATAGGGAGTTTGTATTTAATGGAGGTTATGCTGCCAAAGCAAGTGTTAGGAGAAACGTATCAAACAGAACATGGTAAGTTTATTATAAAATCTTTTAAATCTTTTTTTTAAATTGTCCAGTAATACTGAATTAATATTTTCTTGGATTCTCTCAAATGTTCCTGAGTTCTGTTAAATGCCTGGCTGCAGAACCCAGTTCTTTGAGAAAACAAGCAAATTCCTCAAGATTTCTAATAAAACATTAATTATCCTACAGTGTACCTTCTGCTAAACATAGCAAGTCTTTGTGGTGGGTAGGGGAAACAAATTTAATGTTGATGTAGATGACAATATTTCTCTGCCTATAAAATGTATAGAGATGTCATGTGGACAAGCCCATCAACAATCTAGACACACAAGTCTTAAGATATCAATAGTATGCAGCTTATTCCGCAGTGGGAACAGGTATAATATGAAATAGTTTGAGGTGCTGCTTTTATCTGTTTTATGCAGCCCTTTCTTCTGTTGCTGAAAACTGGGTTTGATTGTTTAGGTTGAGATGGGAGAATATGGACAAACCTCCTCCTTTGTTTTTATTCTGTACAGATGAAGTTTTCCTTTACAAGTCACGGAGATTGTTTTGTCCCTCCACAGCATGTCCAAACTCAGTTTGGTGAGAAAGCAGCTAGGTAGTACTGTTTTAAACTCTTGAGCTAGGCTGCAGAGTGTATTCAGAAGAATCATTCTGAAAGCTTGGTTTATTTCTAGGTCCTGTGTGTGGTGGTCTGGCATGTCATGGAAATCAAAGTACAACCAAAGAAAGGTTGTTTCAATTGGTTGGCAACAGTGACCATGATAAACTTTCTGACCGTGATAAATCTCTTTCTGTCAGGACTCAGGCTCATTTACAGTTCTGATTTGGTCAGAAGCAGTAGTACAGTTTTGAGGTACATTTCCCAACCATGCCCTTTTTCCACGTATTGCTTTGTTTCACATGGTGCTTTGATTTCTGAACTAGATTCCTTTTGGATGAAAATTAACCTTATGCTCTTCTGCATATGCACACCAAACATGCCTCATCATCTTCTGCCCTGAACCTTATAAATGGTCCTCCGGAAAGGTTAAATTCTTGTGTGGTTATGATGTCCAGTCCGGAAAACCCGCTTAAATGTAGCACAAACAAAAAAAAACTTTAATGTAAATGTAGGGGCTTTAGCAAGAGCTTTGACTTAGTAGTGGTGCCTGTTGGGGCAGATGACATGCTCACATAGACAAAACCAGAGCATCTGAATGCTGGTGTTGAAGGGCTGTAGCTTATATCTTGGTACTGACATTACAGCAGTTTTGTGCTTGCATTGAAGCTTAGCTTGCTAAAGTCAGAGGCTTACGTTGGAGTGTCCTTTCACATTTAAGCCTTGGCTGCATAAGACTTGCAAAAACACCTTGCATAACTGTGCATCAGCAATATTCATTAACTTTACCTCTCTCACAGAGGCACTCCAAATCATGATTAACCAAAATTCGTGTCTGAATTTAAGGTACAAAGCACTTTCAGCCTTAAGGGCCCAAAGACAACTAATTTCAGAGCAACTATAACCAAGCACATTGGTTCATTTACAGTGGAGTAGCCTTCAAGAACATAGTAGACTAAATGACACGTTATTTTTTTCTGTTAATTTTATTACAGAATTGTTCTTCATGCCCTGCATAATTAAAGGTCTGTCATCATCTCCATTATGAACGTCTATTTTTGCTGGTTTATAACTTTGCCCATCATTTACCCTGAAAGGGAAGCTGCAATATGGAATCATTTCCCAATCATGGGGTTTTCTTGCACTGACTAAAAATAAAAGCAGTTTTTAAAAGTGGTTAATCAATTGCATCTTTCTGGTTTAATCTGCTAGAAGGTTTATGAATCTCTGAGAGTAGGCAGAAGAATCTTTTCTACAAAACAAGCTTTTTTAGGCACCCATTTCAGAATTCTTGCTCTTGCCCAATAAACAACGTAAGTTTGTTCCTTTCCTGAGAGAAAGAAGTCACCAGAAATACAGTTTTTGGTGTCAGATCCTCACTTCAGTGTTCTAATACAAAGGAGCCTTCTCTTTCTAAGCAGAATTTGCCATCATTGCTTTCTTGTCTTATGGTATTTAAAAGCAAGCAAAATATCTGAGGGAAAATATATAAAAGGACAAATGTAGCATATAATTTTAATACAAAATACTAGTATTTCATACTTATTCTGCGCATATACAGATTAAAGACTTCCTAAATGAATACTGACACAAACTGCTAGAAATGTTATAAAGATGCATTCTGGCTATTTTGTGATTGTTTCTTGCACAACTACTGATTTTGTAATAGCGTATTGTGAAACCTTAGAATGATTTGATAGAATTTCAATTGGTCCTTCTAGGCCTGTTTTTTACATTCTTCATTGGCAAAGAAATCTGAAACTATTATGCAAAGGACACAATCTACTGTCTCTTATGATCATGACAAAGCTATAAAATTCCCCTTCTTTTGTAGACCGTGACATTTTAAAATGCTTGTGATTTTACTAGCTCTGTTCTGTTACCATGTTTATCCTCCCGTATCTCAGTAACACTGCAAATGGTGCCGTTGTCTTATATCACAGCTCCAAGTCATCCCTTTTCCTACGGGAATTGAACTGGATCCAAGATAAAGATATTCCTATCCTTCAGAGAGATTGACAGGGCCAGTTCAACTTCAGGCCTCTTTGTAAACCCATTCGCTTGCCTTACTGTCCTTCAGTGTCACATCAGAAGTTTTCCTGAAATATCTGTGCCGTGGTGGATCACAAGTGACCACAGCTATAGCCGTAACTATTGTCCATGAAGGTAGCAGAGGGGAAAACAGTGAGTATTGTGAGGAAAATACAGGGAAAGAGGAGGAAGAGGAATGGAACCTGTATGTTCTCTAGCCTTGCCTGCATTTGAGTGAAGGAAATTCATGTTTCTTTGGGTGATCTCACTGCACAGCCTAGTCCTGACATAAGCTGCTCTGCTACATAGCATGAAGTGTTGCAAGAGGGATAGCTATACCAGAGAAAGAAGTACCAGTTAAGGAGAGTCCATATTTAGAATAAAACTTTGTGCTGTTAATTCAATTAAGCACTTGAGGATGTGTCTGGGTCACCCAGTTCTGAGAGGTTGATATGTATGTGTTCAACATTTGGCACACATTTTCCTGAATATGTGGGACATTTTTACATGGATCTTGAACATTTATGGCTTAAGACCTGCTTATAATCCTTTTTTGAGCTGGTGCTGAAATAAGAAAGCAGTCACAGAGAAACTGTGAATTACGATACCTGCCCTCTTCACAGGCAGTCCTTGAGTTCTCAGTCCCACGTTGAACTCGCATGTGCACTGTCCATCATGTCTGTGCACCTGGACCCTGGCAGCAGGGGAAAGGCTCACAGAGGTCATCTGAGTAAGGGGCACTGGGGAGCAGCAGGACGCTCTTCTGTATGCCTGGCAAAAGAGGGGCAGCTGTGTGAGAGAGGTGGTATAGCATCTGCAAAGAGTTTAAGGTCAAGTAATTTCGGTCACCTTCCGGTGACTGCCACACCATATGGATCCTAAATATTGCTGGCATTGGTTCAAGTCTATAACCTTTGCAGATAGAAAAGTTGCAGGCATATTTTTAGCAGAAACATAAAAATGTTGACTTTTTTTTCCTTCTTTCCTGCTCTATATATTATGTTACTGATAGATGCCTCTCTTGAATTTCAGACAGTAAAAATAATTAGCACAATTTCCCTTTTGTGTCTTCCCCTTCCCTTCTGATGGCTTCTGATTCTCTTTGAATGAAGGCTTGTCTGCATAACTAGCCCTGCATACACGACATCAGCCCCGTTTGTGTATGGAATAGCAACACATGCAGGTCTCCTACTCACAAAAAAAAGGATTGAGAACAGAATAAGCACATTGATTCTGCTGTTCCCCTAGTGTGTGCTTCATCTAACTATTCCACTATTTGCTTGGCACATCTGTGATTAAAGTCAGTGTAATAGATGAATGTATTCAAAGCAGACAAGAAAGCTGCTGTTAAAATTAGTTTGAATTACTTCTCTTGCTTGTGAAAAAAGCCCCCTCCTCCAAACCAGAAGATCTTTTGTAATGAATTCTAGAAGAAATCAGAAGTATTTCTAAGTATCAAGTCCGTCCCTAACAAGAACTTTGAAGGAAAAACAAGAGCCCTGTAAGAAGCTCAAAGAAGACAGAATAAGGAAGGGAAATAATACCATTGGGGACTTAAACCTCAATTTTGGTGATCAAAGGCAGGCCTTCCAATGTGTTTCTTCTCTAAGATTTTCAGTTTATGGGAGTTGAGGGAGCTCAGTGTCTCACATGATGTTCTGAAACTGTCAGGATTAGCCCTCTGGGTCTAGATGAGTGATTGTGTTTCCTTTTATTGAAGGAAGATGATCTAGAATTATGAAGTTTCAATTGTCATTGTTGCCACCCCTACACTGAACTGAAAATACTGATGTTGTATTCCTTGTATGTACATCACCAGCTTGAGAATCTGTCCTTGGATAGTGAGCTGGTCTGAATTCCAGATCCTAACAACACTGTAGATAACGGTAAAAGTAAAAATTTCATTTTATTGGTTATTCAGCAATGATGATGTCCTGACATCATCATCAGCATGCCTTCCTGGCAATGATGGTTAACTGCATAGTGGCTCCATTTATAAGAATGCAGACAGGTGAGTGAGGCAAGTGCTTATTCCATCTATTCAGCACTTAGGAGCCCACATCTGATACGATGCCCAGTATGGGGCTTCCCAGCCCAAGAAATACACTGACCAAATAGAAGGAGTCCAGTGAGGACCCCTATGTGGCTAGGGGAGTGAAGTATGTAATGCAGAAGGAAAGTCTGGAAAGGCTGGACTTGTTCTATTTGAGGCAGTGATGTGGCTTCAACTACCTAATGAGTGGTTGCAGAGAAGTTGAAGCCAGAGTAATCTTAGACATACACAGTGAAAGGACACAAAAGAGCAGTCATAGGTTGCAGCAAGGAAAACTGATGCAATAGTGAAACAGGTGCCCTAGAGAGCCTGTGCAATCCCCATCTGAGGAGATTTTCACATCTCAATGGTCCACAACCATTAGCAGCCTTATTTCATTTTAACTTGAATCAGATGTTCAGGTTTCCTTTGTATTGAGTAGAGTGGTTATACCAGATGACCTCCAAAGTTCCCTTCCAACCCAAATTATTTTATGCTGTATCTGTGCACAAAGATTTTGTTCTCAATTACACTGTCAGTGAGCCAAATTGTGACCCTAAAAGTAATGAGATATTGAAAGAAAAGATGTTTTCATACTGTGGTGTTGTCTTTTCCCAGTTATTTTTCTCCCTTTTTCTACCCCAACCCTGAATTCATAGTCTCCCTACAAAGTGCTGAAAATACAAGGAGGCCTAATCAACTAAATATGTCATTAGTGTTGTGTTAATGGTATAATGAGTTCATGTTTTTTTTCACGCAAAGTTACAGATCATTTTAGTGTTTCTAATTGGGTTATTAGTGTTTAAATGTAAGGTCATAGGTTTTTTATTTTTTTTTCTGCCAAATGCTATCTGCTGACATTAAAGTACTAGGAAAGTTACATTTCTATCATTTCAGTTGTTTTATACCTTTTCAGCCCTACTGCCAATGTTTTGCCACATGTGCTAGCTATTAAATGCTTTTGCAAAAGGTCTGCAAATTTTATTGCTGTCTTGGAAATCTCTTTTCACACAAGTATGCTATCCAGGTACTACAGGAATTTATTGCTCAGTGCAAAGTATTAAAGCAGTAACTTGCTTCACCACTTTGGCAGTCCTGTATTTGAAGTGGTTAATAGCCATCAAAAAAGTGTAACAGAGATTTAAGATGGATTTATGTGGTGCAAACTAAATTCTAAATCTGACCAGATGGGATTTTTGGGAGGAAACTGTTTAAAATCCCCCTTCTCCTGTTGTTTTAAAAGCTTAATGGACTAAGGAATACAGGTAAAGTAATTGGCAGATGTGTCACTATCAAAGAAAACATCCACATCCTCTTCTATTATGTCAGTCCTAAAGATTTAGCAAAGATAATTCAGCTTTTAATACTGATACCTGGACGGCTGTATAAAAGCACTTTATTAAGTGTTGAGGATATGAAAAATACAGGAAAAACATTATTAAGATTCATATAAGCACAATGGACATTGCATAAGTATTAGTTACTTCCTGAGAAATCAGGAAAACAGCAGTGAATCTGAACAGCTACATTTAAATCTGTCTTTCCAGCTTTTTTCTACAGATAAGGAAGTTCTAGGATTATATAAAAACTTACCTTGTCTCTCCATTTGAACTGAGAGTTAGAATAACTGCAACAAAAAACCTACATGAATTCCTTAGGAATGAGACTGAGTAAAATTTCCTGAGAAAACAGACGTGCTTCTCCTTGCATCATCCTAATATATTCAATTACCAGTTGAAACTAAAAGATATTAAGCTCAGGCTTATCCCAACACGAGTTTAATTTGTTATCCTCCTCTTATTACACGTGTTAGTATTCCCTTCTATATTGTCTCCTTATTGCTGTGTTCACATAAACAAGAACCACAAACCAAAGGCACCCACCTCCTAGGACAGCTGTAGTGTGCCAAACAGAGTTCTGTCTTTCTGAAAACCATTTATCCAGTATTTGGATTTACTCTTGTTTTTCTCCATGTTAGCTCATGAAATGTGGGTATTTGATTAATATGACCTTTGATGATGTGATTGTAGCAGGAGAGCAGTAAGGAGGATTACTGAGGAAATAGCAGGAATATATCTAAGACAGCCCTCCTTGCAGCTTCTTTCATATTTTATTCTATTAAAAAATGCTCAATCCCTTTATTAACATTAATACATGAACCACAGTCACTAAAATGGCTGTGGTACTTTGAAGTTTGACTTGATTAACATGACTGTAATTTGCTTCAAAGCAAAGACTATCATTGACAGCTAAAGCTTCCACAGAAAAAAAAGATCTAGAAATTGCTTTGGGACATCTTTTGTTGTTACCCTTTTAGTCCTTCTAAAAAGAAACTTGTGGTAACCCCCAAATTACAGTCTTCAGAGAACAAAATTGCTTAATTTCTTGATAGCTAAACTCTTCCTGGGGTTTCCAACAATAATAAAACTTTTCTTATAAATTACCACATCCTGTATGTATGGTAAGAGCAGAAAAAGACCATCATGTGTCCTTACATGGACTCTGCAGCACACTCAACCCAGACATCATTGTTTGCATGCCCTTTCTTAAATAAAGTCTTAACTTACGGTTCTTATTTAAACAACCAACTCTTAAAAAGCACTAAAAGAAGCTTCCGAATTATGCTGATTAAACTAACAAGCTTGCTTATTATATTGTTTTGACAATATTTCTTTTTATTTAAACTGTACTGCAAGGCAGTAGTACCTCCTGGGGAGCAGGCAGGGTGTTCGCTGAGTGAGGACGGATATCACGACGTAGCAGTACAATATGCACAGCTGAGCTACCCCCGCAGCGGTGCGAGGAATTGTGACTCAGCCATTTCTCCTTCCTTGCTCCTCTTAGCTTGGGGAAGAGTGTGAATTAGCTCCTCTTATCATCCTTCGTGAAGCCAATTTTTTACTGTCTTTTGGTAAGCAGTCTGGGATGGCAGAGTTTATTGCTACCATAAACAAGTGTTTCTTAACTGACAAAACAACCTTTTTGAGTGAAAACAATTTAAGGCTGTGTTTAATGTGGGTTCCCATAAAAAGTAAAAAGAAACCCAAGAACTTTAAAGGGCTCTTAATTATTCAAATTAAATTAATTATTGACATTAATTATTTAAATTAAGTATTTTCTTTGGCCATGTTACTAATAATACCATTTGATTTAGCAAAAAGGAACTCTAAATTTTTTCCTCCAAACAGGAGAAACCTTTTTTTTCCACAGCATGTATTTAATAACTGTTCTACCCCCTTAAGACGTCGCTTGGTGTCATATACGGTCTGCTGCTCAAATCCCCTGGAAATGGTAAAGCAAGGGTTAGATATTTACTTTTCACTGGTTTTAAATAAAGCCTTGTTTAATCCCTAAGTGAAAGACTTGGCCGCCTTCTCTAGGAAAAGGAGCTGATAATAACTGTGAATGTGTAACCTCTTTGTCACTACTCGCTTTGCCACTTCTTTTATTTCTTTTGCTGTAGGTGCATAAGGGATATGGAAAAACATTTCCTAGTTAGTCAAACTGCTACGTGATTTGACTGTAGGTAGTCTAAACTAAAAATATTTAAATTTTGTGGCTGACTACTAGATAGCAGCTTCTGTAAACTAGCGGCTCTTCTGATGTGTGCATGTTTTGAGATAAGTCTTGCACCCTGGGAAGATCAAAACACATTCAGTGGCCCAGATCAATTAAGCACATTTATTTGGAAGAGGTGCCACAGTGTCTCTGCTTTTCCAGCAAACTTTCCACTAACATAAAGTGATCTCTTGAAACCCATACACCTACATAAACTCTTAACATCTTTGACTTAAAGGAATCATGTTATAAAAGAGAACAGGGTGCATATGATTTCATAACCTTTTCCCTCTGATTCCTGTTACTCCAGAACAATTCTGTCTACAAAATACATTCTGATAACTTACACATTTTTACATTATCTCAAGCAAGAGGAAAGTGGCATTCTTTATTGTCAGATTTAGTAAATGCCCTGGGATTTGCTTGTTGGCACTTACATCTCTGATGAAGCGCTCATTGAAACTCCAGTCAACACATTCAACTCTTTCCCAGCCTAAAGCCATCAAACTTTAATACAAAGGCACATTTCCCAGAAACATTATGTCCAATATCTAATTTAAAAATAAAAGAGCTGGTTTCAAAAATTCATGTTAAAGAAACCTCAGGATGAAATGATAGTCAATAAGAAAAGTAATATAATAAAATTAGCTAATACCCTGTATGCATTCGTGTTCAGCAGCTGATTCCACGAGTGGCCAAGTGCTCACAGAAAGGGAGCCTTAAGTAGAATGCAAAATAACCATTTCCCACTGCAGACTGAGCAAAAGCGGGAGGGCTTCTTATGTGGGGACCTGAAACCATCATTCAGGGACAGCTCCAGCTGACTTCAAAATGCTTCACCTCCAAGCAATGAAAGTAATGCCTATATTTATTATATTATTTATTTTATAGCTGTGTCCTGGAGTGTTCTACAGAGTGGCTGTAAATAGCCAACTGATAGAGTTTAAAAATGAATATTAGAGGGACAAAGATAATTAAGAACTGTAGATGAGGCGGAAGGCAAGGACATGTTTAGAAATGGGTTAGAGTCAATGAGGTGGGAAGAAAAAGGGAGGCTACTTTCAGCTAGTACAAGTCAAGAAAGAAGGAACTGTCAGCAGTGAGAGATCTTATGTGGCAATGCAGACAAAATGGTGTGGAAAACACAGAATAACTGGGAGGATATAGGTGGAGGTAGGCTCTGGGAGAAGCAAGAGAAACACCTCAGATGATTTTGGAAACAAAAGGCTAAAACTGAGTGAGGAACAGTATTTCTCTGAAGCTTTCTTTTAAAACAACTGCTCTTAAGAATCATCTCCTGTAAACAGACCAAGGCCACATTCTGATATAATTTTCGTGTCTTCTTACACGTAATTTCCACTGAAACTCATGTAATTCTATGCTTGCAAAATATAACAAATTGATCTGAAGCCTATATGAAGCCACCAGTTATATGTTGAATTAATGCCAATAAATTTGAGACTGCAATAATCTGTTCATTTGTTTCTTAAGAAAAAGGAAACAAAACACCTAAAACCTTTATTGATACTCTAAAGGAAACAAGTACAAAAGCCAAAAGTAAACCAAGCTTTCTTAAGTAAGCTTTTCATTGAATTATGCTCGTTCCTGCAGCCTCCATACTCTGTCAACTCAGATTATTTTTGTAAGCATTTCTACATGCAAATAATGCCAAGCAGAAATCACAATACCTCTATTACTAAGCAAATGATTAAGGGCTAAAATAAAAACAAGCTTTTATCAAATCTGACTTTCAGGTACCTTGGGTTTGCACCCTTAGGTGGGAGGATGGAGCCCGGTGTCTGGGGGAATGCAGCTGACAAGCGATGTGGTTGCTCTTCTGTCACTCTCACAGATTTGCCAGTAGCCTGTCATGTCAGTTCAGGGTTGCAGCAGTCTTCTTGCCTCATAGAAAAATATGGATCTTGATAACCTATCTGGTTCCTCCCATCAGTACAAATACGACCTTTAAACCCACACATTAACTGTGTGCCAACGTGCCTTACAATTTTCTTCTAAGTACTGTAATTAATAAAAAGGCAGCACTTGTTTAATCTGACATAACTCATACAGCAAAGTGCAGCAATGTAGGCACATCTGTATATTTGCATACTAAAAAAGTCTAAAAATACTTGGGTAAAAGAAAGAAGGTGGGTTTTGAATGCATGACCCAGTCCTGGCTTCAATTACATGTTTCAGCACTGAGTATTATGATCTTGGTGTCAGCTACATGTGTGTGACTACCTAATTACAAAGCAAAGCTTTTAAACAAATGGCCTGGTTCTAGCATTCGCAGTGGGGTGAATTAGGATTACCACTGTTAAACAGAATGGAACTAAACTGGTGCAAAAACTTCTGGAAATACCAATTTTGCTCAAAGTTTGTCTTTTCTGTCTCTCTGAATCTGGAAGGAAAACATGTTAAAATCCAGGTTGGCAATCTCAAGATGGCTTTTGAGATTTACACCATTCATTTCCTGGTTAAAATGTGATTCTTGAATGCAAGGAATAAATGTGGATACTCCTTGATTGCCTTTCAATCTGTTACATGGCATGAGGACTCCTAAGTCACTAAGTTATGTGTGTTCCTGTATACCTAGTTTCTCTGAGGTGAAATTTGTTCTAAAAAGGGAGCAGAAACAAATTTTGCATTATAATTAGTGCACTGCATCTCTCAGATGTTTGCAGAAAAGGAAATACTACATGTAAACGAATACACTTGTAACTCATACAGTGTTCATAGAATAGAGGTGAGCCTCTGAAGGATGAGTAATAGCCCCACCAGTGGGAGATCATAAATTGGAATATACTCTGAATGGACATAAAATTTGTCCATTCTTCCCTCAGCAGATGCTGGCACTAACACAAGTGAGAGGGAAAACTAGCCTCCTCAGTACAAGCAAGTCTGCTTTCCCTGAATAAGTGCATAAAATTACCATCAGTAGGAATCAGGCACCCATGCGTGACAGCAGAATTTGTGCCATACCACATTTACAGTCACTGTTTTAGCACAGATCAGAAGATACTCTTTCTTACTCCATTCATCTTTGGCTCAAAACTGTTTTGTTGTTGTTTTTTTTTCTCTGTGTAAAACTGCTGTTTGCATTTCTGGTAAATTTTAATGTGACACAGGCTTCTTCCTCAAAGAGATACTTTGCTTCATTCTGCCAGATTTCCACAAGCCTAGATGACCATATCTATCACTGGGTATGTAGTTAATACTTGCCTTGCATAATTTTTTCTGTACCTTGATGTGGCAGAAGGGCATAGTACTCATTGATCAGTAAATACTTTGAGTTATTCTGATTTCAGTCGTTCATAAAGTTGAACTCAATTTAGAGAACTCTGAAAATGGAAGAATATATTCAAATCACTGAGGTGCTTTGGTGCCCAAGCTTCCATGTTAGTATGATCATGAATGTTTTTGGTAACCATACGGTTCTCACATGGTTGTGTGTACTGTGACATTGTCTTACTCAAGAAAAGACTATAAAAGCCGCATGGCCTATAAAGGCCTAGTAGTGTTGTCACTGAACAAATGTTTACTTCGGTATAAACAGGATTATACCATGTATTTGCACAATCAGAGGTGTACAGAACTGCCTGATTAAGTTTATAAGGTTTGCTGTTAAATGATTCCGTTGTTTCAAAAGTGCAAAACAATCAAAGTTATTCTATCAACTTCTGATAACTTAGACCTCTGAAATGTCAATTTTTTTATCTCACAACCCCTGATCCAAGGAATAGGAATGTCTGTTTTAATGTACTTTAGACATGGACATCTAATTGTCTAATCCAAGAGAAGACCTAAGTATAGCTATAAATGCAAGCCATCCTTTTTCCTGATAAGCTGACAAAACAAAGTATATTGCAAATATTTCAGTAAAAAAAATGGAGGGTTTGGTTTTTTTTCATGTGTTTTTCACTTTCATCTGTAAGGTATCCACTTCTGACTGTGGCATATTAGAAGTTCCTTTATTATTTATTAATATCAGCAACTGAGAGTATCTCTCAGGAGGAAAGAAGAGAATCAATAGTCTAACTTTTGAAGTATATCTTTCACAATCAGTATTACAGTGGGTGACCCACAGCAGGTGAACCACGTGGTTAATGTCTAGCAGCCTAGAGCATTTTTTTATTACCTGAGCTCTCCTGAGAGCATGGGAGGTAGCATTATGCACCAGGGCCACCCACAACACATAACCCAGGTATTGCTGAATTTTTGCCAGGGGAAACACGTTGCCCTCCAGCAAAGTGCAGTGGCTGAGAATTTCATGCAGGAGAATATATAATCATATTCATATTTATATATTGTAATATAAATATAATATATATATATGCATATATATATAATGAACTATAATACCCCATGACTTCTGAGCCTTTCTAGCCTTACCTTATCTAGCCTTTAGAGCATGAATTTTCCTTCATGAGAACTAGAAGCTTCATGCTACATGTGATCCCAAGTTTGTACTAGTTCTGCTGCAAGAGGTTTATTGCACATAGAAACCTCAAAACTCTCTCAGGAATGTCTGGATAATTTCGGTTTACCTGTCCGTCACTTCTGAAGCATCACTGGTGTTATTCTGATTGTTATTATGAATTCTGGAAGTCTTACAGATATATTTAAACATGTTACTTGGAGATTTCAAGATAAAAAAGCATGGGCCTGTTGCAAAGCCGGCTAAAGTCAACACAAGTCTTTGCATTAACATCAATGGACTTCAGATCAGGATGTAGAAACATTATTCCTACTTAATTTTTCTTTTTATTAAAGAGCCTTTTCAAGTAAAACACTTTGGTTTGTGCTTAATTTTAAGTATATATAAGTCTTTAAACCCTGCAGCTTGAACTCATTGTGCTTACTATAACGTTCATTCATTTCTGTTCAATGATTTAGTGAACTACTGGAACTGTATTTGAAGGAAAAGATTTGACGTAGCGCTCTGTTCATATAAGCATGCATTTGTGCATATACTAATAGACTTAAAGATCAAACAGTATTTTGAGCTTCTTTTGAATTTGCTTAGTACCAGTGTTGCAAAAGTGCTGGCACTTGAGATTATTGGTAGAAAAGGAGATTAAATAAAATTCAAAAATAATTTAAAGAGATTTAAATGTAAAAGTCCATAATGATGTATATTATTTATCATTGAAAAGAAAAAAACAGGTCTCATTTTAAATAAGGAGTAAAGCTATAATGTGTATTCTTTATAGTAGAGCTTATTCATAATAATTGAAACATAAGAAAATTATATTCTGATGTTTTGAATCAGTATTTTATGTATTTTTTTCCCCTGATGATTGTGATCAAGTTGCTTTCTAAACACAATACACTTAATAAAAGCTTTCTGTCAAGGAAGAATTGACAATGGCGTTGGTGTCATTGTTTTTCTAGATGAACAAAACTTTCTGACAGGATAAGTGTTTTACAAGGTTTCAGTAGGAAGTCATGCATGCTGTTTTTCAAAGTCTAGACACATTTTAATGCTGAGTGTATAATGAAACAACAGTTGTGGTTATAGGCTGTTATCTAATGGGAGTTCATCTTTATAATGAACATTTAGATTTATTTCATTAATCCAATCTTTTAGTAGAGTATATATTAGTGGAGACATGTGAATATGAAGCTTCCACACTGAACATGGTACATAGTATTGTTACGTTGCTATTATCTCTGATTAAAGTAGCTGGTTATTTAGGAATCACTGAAAAATAAGTATATTCTTAACTCTGGATGGTAAATCTCATGATACTTCTACAGACAGAAAACCTGATGCACGTATTTGTGATGTATTCAGAGGAAGGTAGAGGCAGAGCTCTCAACATCTATCAGAAATCTTTCCAGGGAAACATATTTTCTAAGAAGAACAGAATTATATTATTATAGTTCATCTCCATAGTCAAGACATGTAAGGAAGATGTATAGAACTCTTCAATTTTCCCAAAAATGCCTTTCACAGTTCAGTAAAAAATTGTTTTCTGATTTAAATAGATGTGCTCGTGTAATACCACGAGGCATTCTTTACACTGACTGCCTATGGAATTGTCAAACGCTTTGAGTAACTTCTTTAAAAATAAATCCTCTCTCAGTAATATAACTGGCTACAGTTGTACCTCAAGCTAATACTGTTCTTACCCACAAAGGGACTGAATGAAAAATATATTAATGGCTGTTATAAAGTCCAACTTTTAATTTAGTTTCTTTGGATGGCTCACGATAATTTGAAGTCTTTAAATCAAAAGGAGATAGCATTCTAAAAGACATTATAGCTCAACAATTATAAGCACAAAGTAAGAACTCCTGGGTGATGTTCTTTGGCCTGTGGGAGGCATGAAGTTGGAGTAGATGATGGTAATTGCTCCTTTTAGCTGCCACATCTATGAATCTAAAGTACCTTTTCCAAAATCCTGAGGGGAGGGAAGAATAGATGGTCATCAAGGAACAGTGGTTTCTGTTAATGCAGCCTTCTAGCTACCATTCCTGACAATAGCTTTCTGTACAGAGATCACCATTCTGCTTTTTTCCATCAAGCAAGGAAGTGATTAAAAACTTCCAGCAATACTTGTAAAAGGTGATATTCAAGATATTGACTTTAGCTAAATGAGAGTTAGAGTAAGTTACACCCCAATATCATTCTATCTTTTCATTTTACTACTCATCCTAAAAGTCATTTTGCTAACGGAAGCAGGCCTATTACTGCTGGTGATTTATTCAAAGAAGCTCATTCTAGTTCCCTTGTGGCTATCCTCAGGTGCTTAAGGCATATTTCCCTAACCAATTTCATACTCCATGAAATCTTTCTTTCTCTTTACCTCTCCTATCAGGAAAGGATCAAATTCTCTCACCTTGAAACAAGCTTGTTCTACCCTTTTGTGCAATCATGGGAGATAGACGCATCATTTAGATATTCTTACAGGTAATCAAGAAGGTAATTGCTAGATTAGCTGCCACTGCAGATTTCTCTTCAAACGCAATCTTAATTCAGAAACAAGTGACTCCCTGACCTCTGCAGAATTAATAATGTCCAAAAGCCACTTAGAAACTCTCTCGGTATTCATGTAGGGGTTTCTCAGATTTCAGTCTTTCTAGAAAAACAGGTAATATTAAATTTCTTTCCTCCCACTCATTCTTAAATCCTTGGAGCTGAGTGTATGAAAGCATCTTGAAGTCATTCCATTTAAATCCTATCTGAATTCCTACCTCTGGTTTCTGTACTGCAGTGCATTTCTTAAACTTCTCTTCTTGAATTTCTCACTTTCCTATAGATCAAGTATCCCAAAAATATGCCACTAAAGAGTTTATTTAATTTAGGTGATGGCATTGTGTTGTTGTGACCACATGAAGTTCTAGACAGTAACTCTGCTGTAGAGCTTCACTATATGTTTTCTGTGCTGCTGCCAAGGATTTAATCTTTATGAAATACAAATACACTGATGGGGTATATAGCCACATTTCTAACTCTTATTTGTGTGTATAACTTTTAGTTATGGAGATTTAATTTGTGACTATAAATTAATCCGGTCTGTTTTGATCTCTTCCTTTCCCTTTCTGTGTCCCTTCCCCCAAACATCCCATAAGAAGTTTTGCATAATCCCCAATTTCTCTCTGCTCCATTTAAAATTGTCTTCCTCCTGGCTTCCCATAACAAGTCCTACATCCCTTTAGGCAGTAACCCCTCTTCATTTGCCTGGTGTTCTGGAGAGAGTTTAATTAGCTGAGTCACCTTGGTGGGTGTCACACTGGGGACAACCATTCTGCTCTGAGAGCTGCAGATGGAGCCCATGTAGATGTACTGTTCCTCACCAATTAGGTTACTTGGACCCCCTCAGCTGTCATCACCTCTATGATCTGTGCAGGGTCTTTGTGCTTAACTTTATTGGCCTTTAGTTTGATAGCCCAACATCAAGCATGCTTAATTTAGTATTCTAGGCAAAGGCAGGGGGTCAAGAGATGTCAGCTGTGGCATCAGCAATGATAGTGAAGGAGGATGGGAATAAACCATGGAAGAGGTTTATTGCATAGCTGGGAAGCAGTACTGATATTGTTTTTCATCCCATAGCAACAGGGGCCGAGGCAGAACTGCCAAGAAGCACCTAATGTCCCTTTCTGGCAGCCCAAGCAGAAAGACGAGAGGTTCACAGCTTGATTCCTTGTTTTTGGCAGCTCAAAAATGATAAATGCAACAGGAGTGCTTTGGAAAATCGCCTGATGAAAAGGCATAATTAGACATCATTTACTCATGGCAGGCAGGGGAGGTATGTACTTACAGACTTACAGTACTTTCCACACTGTCTTCCTTTATTAACTCTTTTTTCCTACTAGAAAGTTTGAATTAAATTGCTTTTATCCTCCTTGTGTACCACAGTGAGAAGACAGTTTTATTCTGCGAGTCAGATGGGTTTGAATAACTGCTTGGTTGATAGTTTGGAAACATGCTGGCAGGTTTTGAATTGTTTGTTGTTTTTGTCTTTTGGTGATGCACAAATAGCTTGAACTCTTTGAGGGAAGTAGGATGAACCTATCAGCTGTAGAAGTAAAATGCTAGAGGTTCAGTTCTTGCCTTGTTTCTTCAGCAGGGAAGATAAGAAAAATTTCCTTTGCCAGAAGATAAGTGAAGAGGTGCAAATGGGTGACTGCCTAGTTGACAGGTGAAATTCAGTGAAGGTTCTGCTCTGCCAATAGCTGGGGAAACAGCTACGGCATTTTAAGGAGTAAATGTCTCCTCAGTGATTTGTTGCTGTCCACCATGGAATCCTGCACCGTAAGCAGTAGGAGCCCTCTTTGCTACAGTGTAAAGCAAGTTAAAGCTTACCTTCAGCTGTCAAGGAAAGCTGCTTAAATTAACCCTGTTGGTTTTACCCTGCAATAGCTGAGGAATGTCGGTCTGAGCCATTTTGCTGACTCCCCTGAAGGGAGCAACGTGCTGCTGAGAAGATGGAGCTTTTTACATTGGGGTGAAATGGGATCTGCAGTGGCTTTTCAGCATCCCTTAGATAAATTCAGATGCTTTTAGAAATACTTGTCAGTAAAAGCAAGTTTACTAGCTATCAGTATTGACTTTCAAAACAGATATGAGACAGATGAAGTCTGTGCAAATTCATAAAAATTATATTAAGAACTGACATTGAGTCTATGTCAGATATGTTAGCTCCCAGATGGGATGTAAATATGTTCTGAGGGCTACCCTGAGATACCCTAGTGAAACAGTTCTTTTGAAAAAGTCTTGGCAAAACCCGAACACAGCTAAGGACTTTGGACTCATCTAGTTTGGAGAAAAGGAGGCTGAGGGTCAACCTCATTGCTTTTCTACAGCTTCCTGAGGAGGGGAAGTGGAGAGGGAGGTGCTGAGCTCTTCTCCCTGGGATCCAGTGGTAGGACACATGGGAACGGCTCTAAGCTGCATCGGGGGAAGTTCAGACTAGATATTAGGTAGCATTTTTTTACAAAGAGGGTGGTCAGACACTGGTGCAGGCTTCCTAGAGAGGTGGCTGATGCCCAAAGCCTACTAGTTTAAGAGGCATTTGGGCAATTTCCTTAACAATATGCTTTAGCTTTTGGCCAGCCCTGAATTGGCCAGGTGGTCGGACTAGATGACCACTGTAGATCCATTCCAACTGAAAATATTCTATTCTTCTAAATGTTCATAGCAATTTGTACCTTGTCTAGAAACATGCTTTGGCCTCTGGCCAGGGTTTTATTGGTTCTGTTATAATTTATTTTCTTAATCATTTGAAAGATTGCTTAAAGATCTTACTTAGGCTGAGGTGGGAGGTGCTGTGTGCACACTGCAGATGCGTGAACAATAACATCGTCAGTGCTTCTATAGTGTGTTCTAAAACATTAGGAGATCACAGAGCTAAAACTAAATCCCTGTAGCTGTGAACCCTGATGACTTGAGATGTATAAATGGATAAGCTGAAGGAATGAAATCTTCCTCCCTCAGAATACTAGGTAACATTTATACAGCCAGTATCTACAGCTCTTTTTCCTTGATATTACCTATGTATCACATGACAGACAAAACTGTCTTGTCTGACAAGGATAAAAGCTATTTTGTCTTTCTGTTCAACAGCTATCAGCCATACCTGATGTGAAGTGCATATATGTTCTGAAAACCTTTTCAGGAACGTTGAATTTCATCTCAAGATTTTTGCTTTGATACATTGCTGTCTCAGCAAAACAATTCTGGTAAAGTGGATAGCTCTTGTTGTGGGGTTTCAGTGTGCTCTCTGGGCCTTCAGTCAGAGAACAGCCCTTGCTGTTTCTTGCTGCTGAATGACACCAACCTTCACCTGACGCAACACATTCCAGTGGAAGGAAACTCTGTTCCTTCAAATTTGTCTCACCTGCAAATAATAGTGTCTGAACTTTTTGCTTCTGGAAGACTATTGGGGTTTATGCTTTGTATTATTGGAGATGACTCATGGTATTAATCATGCCTAAAGAAAAGAATGTGATTTATCTATTTTAAAAACTGTAATTTATTGTTTTCAAAAATCAGAAATAAATTTACCTAAATACAGAAGGAAAAAAAATATTAGACAGTTATTTGTAATCTAAATATAGATTTGAGAATTACTTTTTTTCCTTAGCCACTCCTGTATCCTAGATATCCTAGAATTAAAAATCAACCAACCAACCAAACAAAAAACCCCACATAGCTGTATTTTTTTCTGTCCTCCCTACAGTAAAGTGGCAGTCTACCAAGAACTGGGGATTTGCAAATATGGAGGTGAACAAGCAGTTCTTCAGCTGCCAGGCTGCTGGTTTCAGGATGCCAAGTAAGCCTTGGGGAGGTACTGGAATGGCACGCTGTTCGTGAGACAGCCTCTTTTAGAAATAGAGGTAGCTAGCAGCAGGATATACAATGAAACGTCTTTCTGAGATTCACACCTAGTTTTTAGGGGGCTCTATCTCCTGTAATATTCCCCAGAATAAAGTATTAAGCAGTATCACACAACAGCATGTAAGGAATGCAGAGAAAGCATCATCTCTCTAAGATGGGAAGGTGGTTTATATGCCTGCTTCTCACCCTTTGGGGGGATTTTGTTCTCACTATCACCCAGTTCAGTATTAGTATGAACTTCCTCAGTATCACTCAAGCTGTACTCCCAAGTGCTGGGATTTGGGGAGCCAACAGATATAGGCACTACATCTCTACAGTTACGGTATTTGAATTTCTTGATACCTTGTTGGTTCATGCTTAGCTTGAATCTGCAGTAGCTAACAATCTCCTGGTGAGCAAACCCAGGCACTGAAGTGCAGTTTCTTTGAATGTGTGGATGCAGAAGTTTCAAACTGTTACATGGCACAACCACATCCCCTTACTTACAGGCAGCTGGAGTCCACGTCCAGCCTTAGAGCTGGTGGTCAGTGTAAAAGGCAAGTGGTTCCAACTACATTTGATGAATGCATGTGGCCCACTAAGATCAGTGGGTCTATATGGACAGCCGCTTCTCACAATAAATATGCTAGAAACCTTTTCTTGATAATATACTAACAGTAACAAATTCATGAGCATTGCAATAAAAATCCCAGGAGCTCTTGTAAAATCTTCAGGGAACCAAATGCTGACTTAAATATTTTTTTTTTTTCCTTAGGATTTGTTCTCAGTTTTCTTACTTATACAAAACCAATAAAGTTCATAGCACTAACACAGACTTGCAGTAAATTACTATCAGTATTATCAAATCACTCAGCTGCATTTCAGTATTAAAGCAACTACGGGGCTGTTTATTGCTTCATATTGTGTATTCTGCACTGATGAGTATTGTGTGCTGAGAATCAAGCTGTTTACATTGTGGAAGTTAATGACTCTGGGCAGCCTGAAAATCTAGTCAGTTTGTTAATTGGGTATAATGTTTTCTTTGATGGCAATTCATTCATTCCTCTTCCCACCCCTTAATATCAGAATTTACCGAAAGACTCTTCAAGCAAGAAGGGAGAGGGAAATAGTCATTAAAATAATAGGCATACTGTCACTATAAAAAAGAAAATTAGTCTTTTAGAATAGTATGGAAAAACCTGGTTCATGCATTCATCTCTAGTATTTTTTTCTGAACTGTCAATATATACTACCTTCTAGTTTATAGCCTGATCTAAACTATTCTGTTTTTCTGTTTATTTGTGTATAAAAATGGATGTTTCTTTTTCCATATAGTATCTACTTGGGTTGCACATAATGCACTAGAAGTGATTTAATTCTAATAATCTGAAATGACAAGTACTGTATGGGTCTTCTATTGGCATTAATGGGATGAAATCAGAAGTGAGATATATACTGACAGAGAGGCAAGAATTAAGGATTGCAAAAATAACATTTGAAATGGTTCTTAAACTGATACAAAGCTCAAAAAAGAGTGCTAGAAAATAACTAAGCAGTGGAAACAAAGGAAATGTATTGTTCAGCTGTAAAAGAACTAAGGGTAGGAACAGGTGAAATAAAAATGGCAGTGTGCAGTTTTATGAAATCAGTAATATAGGAGAGAAATACCCTAAAAACTAGAAAGATGCCACAGCAGATCTAATATGCAAGAAAGAGAATCAGCAAACACAATGGAAAATTAGAGATCCATTAGTTTAACTTCAGCTTTGGGAAAAGCTTAGGAACTCTTTGTAGAGATCGTATGAGAACCACCAAGAAAGCTCAGAAGACATTCACTTCATATTCCTTTCCCTTTCTTTCTTCTCAGTATTTAATGTCTTCAGCTAATTTTCCAATAAAAATAACTAAAAATTTGACCCTTTTCCAATTCCTTAGTAGCTGGAAAATTTGGATAGCATTAAGGAGGGAAATCCATATTTGAAACAAATACCTCAATGAAAAATTTGTATTGTAAATAAAGAATCAGTCTCATTTCACCGAGGAGAGAAAGCTGAAGGGCAAAGAGAATTGGTACCTGCTAAGTACGAAAGGACTATATGTTAGCGAGTATTACGTTTATGTAAGGTATTGTCCCTTGCCTTTACATTAATGAACTGAAAACATGACAGCCAGATGAACAAATACTCCACAAGAGTAAATGAAGAATAGGTAAATAGGAAGAAGTTAATAACCTTCTCATGTAACGTGGGCTGCAACAGAGTTCTTGGGAAACCAAAAATTATGCTTGTTAGACAATTAATAATTAGGGAGGAGATAGATGAGGTTCAGTAGATAAAAATGGGAGTATTTCAACATGGCGGGAAAGGATGTTGTCCAGCGTAGGAGGACATTTGAGTCTCTAAAATCAAAAGATAGCTTTGGAAGGTGTGGTGTTTACACTAATGCAGCATCTTTCAAGATAAGACAGTAAACGCTGCTGCACCTTGTGTCTGCTTTACAGGTTGGGGGATATTCAGCATCTACTTTTCTCTACTATTTCTACACAAGCAATGGAATAAATCTTATTCACCAGTACAATGGGGCGGGGTAGGGGGAAGGCAAGGGCTAGAAGTTTAAAAGGAAGTTGTAATATTGAGTGGCTTTTCAGTCTGTTTTAAAGGGAACTTTATTATTTTAGCAAGATTGCAGAAGACCATGGTCTGGATGATCTCTGTTTTGCATAGTTTTTACTCCAGGGAACATCACGAAGAGTTCATTTTATATGTAGTCAGAAAAAGGGGGGTTGATTGCCATTTATAATTTTTAAGCAAGCTGTAATCCTTATTAAAAGCTTTTTTTTTTCTCATAAAAATTCCCCATTAAAAAAAAAGTAATTCCTTCTAAGCATTCCTTAGGAAAATAAAAAAAATTCCTGTGTTTGGTTCACCCCATGTAATTTTTTTTTTTTTTGCTATAACTATTTCTAATAAACTAATAACATTGCTTTTATTAGCTATTTCAGGCAAATAATTGTTAAAATTAAATTGATTTAGTGAATAATTGTGTAGAACTCTGTTACACAGGTAGTGCTTTTAATGTCTTCTTCCTGCTCGATTAATACTATGGGATGTGAAAAATCCAAACTAAAAGTTTATCAGGCTGTAGAGTTTGGGAATGAACATAGTACTTGTTGCTCTCACAAGAAAGATCTGTATAAATTAGTGGAGACTGAATGACCTATGTAAATAGCGGTAGCATTATTCCTTCATCCCTACAGAAACTTTAAGAGCTGTAGGATGAAAGAGATGTAAAGAACATACAGATGGATGCAGATTAAATTTGGAGTACGATCAGATGATCTTTTATGTTAGAACCTTTTAACAATATTGTGTCCTTTAGCTCAGACATAGTATCTGATGACAGGCACAGTGCTAATCTCTTGTAATGAAAATTACTTAGCTGTACTGCTTGCTATGAACTATTACATCCTGTTTGCTGCCATCTTACCTCTTCCTAGTTTAACAAATTTATAGCAGAGTTGCTGAATATATGTAGTTAAAGTTTACTTAGACTCAAAAGCAGTCCTGAATCAGTTTTGGAAGCAGTATTGTTTCATCTCACATTGTTCCAGGCCTGTTCCAACAGTGAGTGAGAAAGAACTCATGTGGGCATTAACTCAGGGTTGCAGCCTGAAAATTCCCTCAGTGCCTACAGTTCTTCCTGTTACCCCAGCCACATTGATTTTCTGTTAGTGTAGGAAGATAAAGTAGCATATCAGTCTAGCAAATATCAGTTAAAAAACTCCCATTGCTGCGTTTCAGTGCCATGCAAAATAACTGACCTACCTGTGTTCCTTCCGGATTTCATCCATGAGTAATTTTTGTACTGTGATTATGGAAAAAGTTTTTCTTCAGGCTTGGGAAGAACAAAGGCATACTAGGAAGAACCTGTGTCTGTACTTCTTGAGTCATGCAAAATTCTTTCCTGATTATTTTTTGCTGGGGCTTGGATCCTTTATTTTTCTAGATAATTTTTAATGTGCGTACCACTCTCTCTGCATTCCAGTCCACTGCCTTTTTGGAGAAACTTTAAGTTGCACTACTAGATAATATACAGTTCAGCACTAAATAAAAAAGTATTAAGAGACTGATTAAATCCAGATATTAAAATTAATTTTGTTCTGTACATTTATTAATTCAGACCTGCAGCAATGTGTTAGGAAGGATCCCCATCAAAAAAACAGGTCATTAAAAAAAGAAAAGTTTTTAGCCTTTCATGTTAACTAGCAGTATGAAGTGGAACAAGTCTGAGCAATTTCACTTTGAGATGGTCTTCTGTTCAGGTAGCACAGTATTTTAGTTCTTACCAAAATATAGCTATTTCAAGCACATAAACCCTTCTGGCTATAGTCACATCACAAAGAAGAGCCTGTCATATGTAACTCCCAGAACTGTAATAGGAGTTACATGCTTAAGTCCCCCGGTGTCAGTTAACATGCATATGCAGAAATCAAACAGCATGAAAGCAGTAACAGCTTTTGCTAGAGTTATTGAGTTTTATTATTAATCTTTGCTCTTAAAAAAAAATTAAAAAAAAAAAACATTTTCTGCAGTCTCTCCAGTCAAAAATCCACTTTATATTTGACGAAATATGATTTGCATGCCACTGTTGGATGTAAGAACCCCGGAGAAATCATTACGGTATTATTCAGATCATATGCATTTTGATGTTTTGTATTTGGTTATTTTATCTGACACCCGGTTTGCCCAATGTCGTTAAGTTGCTGTCTGCAGTTACATGCAGGATGCCAATGCTCCAGAGACATTTCTCTTTCTAGTCTTGTCACCTCTGAGCTAAATCACACAGTGTATGCTGTTGAAGTTTTTTGAGGCTAAAATTGGAACACAGCGGTTATTTGGTATCTTCATATTTCTTATTGGAATGTGCAAATCTCAGAATCCTGATTGGTAAGGGTTTTCTTTTTTAGTTCTCCAGCTAAAGGCCTCATTTTCATACCTTGTAACCTCAAAATTCCCATGAAATCTATGAAACCAGGAGGCAGGGCGCTCAGAGTTGCACAGCAGGCCTTTATTCAGATTTTGTGACACATAAATTAAGCATTAATGCTCCTAAATTACTAAGATTTGAAGCAAGGCACTTTTAAAAAACTCAGTGGAAAAAGGTGAAATTTATTCAGGTTCTCAGAATATGTAGACATTAGAATCCATTCTTAAATGTTCTGAGGATTACTCTGCAATTCTGGCACTGTCCTGCTCCTGTTCCCTGGGTTAGCTGTTCTCAGTGGCAAACCAGCAGCTGTGCCTGCTCAAAGTGGTTAAAGCAGTGCATTTGCTGGTTTTCTTCTGAAAATTTGTGTTCATAATATATAGCTTCATCCAAAACTCTCTGGATGCAGAATGAGGTGGGTTATTTTTCTCTTGGTGATAGCAGCTAGGCTGGCAACGGCTAGCAATATCTTTCATTATGCTTCTTGGCAGTGATTTGAACGTGGGTATATCTGGAAGTAGGAAGTATGGAAGCATAGAAAAGAAGTATGGGAGCATAGAAAGTACCAAAAACCATGGTCTTTTTCAAAGATATTGGCAATCATCCTGCAGTAGATTAATTAGTGTCAGAAGCAGTATTACTTAATGATGAAAGATGCATCCTGTGGGGTACAAGATGAAAAATCTCATTGAATTCAACTAGAACCATTCAACTGAGCATTGGTTTTCCTGTAGATTTTAACCATGTATCAGCTACTAAGGTAGGCAAGCCTTTGGTCTGTTGCACCACGGTTATTCTTGTACGTTTAGCCAGGCAGGCTGTTGAGTGCTTGAAAAATAGCACAGCGGCTTGCTACATAGAAACAGGGCTTCAGAACCAAGGAGCAGAAACGGCATAAACCTGGGGCAGATCACAGGCACCTCTCTGTTACATGTGCAAAATTGATTCTAATTACATAGGCACAAATTTTCCATTTGGCCAATACCCAAAGTATTAATTCAGAATGAAAATGGATTTCTTTGAATATTTTCTTAAAAATCATATATTTTCTAATATTGTTGGAGAGTGAAAAACAGCTGGGAAAAAACCCCAAACTCAACAGTGTTGATCAATGTAAGCATGTAGAGATGCAGTAATTTTTTTCAGTTATATCTTTGCAAATAAAGTTTGTCTCGCTAACATTGCTTATAGCAATTCCTACCAACAGCTGTACCGCAATGTAATTGAACTATTATAAAGGTGGTGTGGTAGCATCATATCAATGATATTAAAGGAAGCCAATGAAAAAAAAGTTATTATCTGTCTATTTTTAAAGTCAAACTAATTCACCTTCCATTGGCCAAACTATTAAACTGTTTGGTTATGTATTTTGGGGTGGGATATACTTGTTGCAACTTTCACTATGACAGCATTTACAATAATCTTATAATCTGACTTGTTCTGGTTTGATCTCTGTGTAAGCAATTTACATGTAATATAATTTTAAAGTAGAAATGACTGCAGTATAACCTGCACAGCTCCGATTACATTCAGTGTCATTGTGTAAATATTGGACTATCTACATGCTATTAATTTAGACCAAAGTATTCATTTAATGAGTCATCAAAATCCTTATTATTCCCTTCTTCATGACTGATCTTGGCAGGTAAACTTTTTAAATCAAGTTATTTTAGTTCCAATAGAACACTTGGGTGCTGAGATTCTATTTTCTTTCTTTGCTTTCCAAGGACAAGCCAGAACAAAAAGTTTTATGACTAAACAAACAGGCAATAACATGTACCATACAATATAAGGTCATTTCTTTATTGAAGGTTACTGGTGACATTGTTAAAATGAGCACAAAATGTGAAGGGCTTGTTCACACACCACCAGAGTTATTACTTCTAGTTGCCACAATAATTACATTGCAAATGTTACAGAGGGATTTTAGGGATAGGAATGAGGCTTACAGCTGTAGCTAGGGAGTGCTTGCTCCTGGTTTGCTAGTTGGGTGCTCATAACTGGTTGCAGGATACTAAGGGCGAAGTGCTATACCATTTTAAACTGGGTGGATATAGTCTTTGGACTTGCTGCCTTCCCATGCTAATCTAGTGCCTGTTATTAATTCAGTCTTAAGATGACTGTTGACAGGACCAGAGAATCTTTCAGGAAGCTGTGAATTTACAATACTGGTGACCCAAAAGGCAAATTCATCTATGTTTATGTTGGTTTTAAGCCCAGAAAAGCATGCATTTGAGCTCCAGTATCATGACTGTTAAAATAAATTTGGTACATGGAGCCATCTTTTGAATTCTTTTCTCTATAGTAGATCGGGAGTAGAACCAGCACGAGTAAACTACAGTGTAGAGCAGAACTAGATGGAGACCAACTCTATTACCTGAACCTAAACTGAACCAAATTCTGATCTAGTTTGCTTTATGTATTAGGAACGCAGAGCCCCTTCAGGGCTCTATTTGTTAATGGTTGTGTTCATGCAATGTTTCCTTTCCCTTCCCCAGCTTTTTGGGTACCATCTCCCTAGTTGTAATTAACCCTTTAATTCTTCATGTTGTCTTTCATCCCTGTACTTGTCATCCTTCTTTGGCTTTCTTCTGCACCTCCATGCAATCTGTCTTCTCAAACTAAAATGAGAGGGTGTTGAAATTTACACAGGAAATTTTATTTTATTGATGCAATTATCTGGATGTCATCTCAAATATGTCAACAACTGGTGGTCAGAATGGCACAGGTATAAAGGAGATGATAGATAGAACTATCCCAGGAGCTATAGAAGGCAAGTCCTGGAAACCATATTTAAAGTAATGATTGATGTTTAACTACCAAGTGATATTCTAAAGGATGTTACTTAAGTTTAATGAAGTTACACTGTTGGGGAAAAAGGGTAATGTCATGAGATATATTTTGGGATATGGAGAAAATCCATGCATATTTTCCATCTTGGCGAAGGCAGTGTTTCTGGACAGTGAAACACTATCCACTTCAAGGAAGATACAGCCAGATGGTCCAGTATCTAAAAGTTAGTTGACGATATAGACTGTTGACAAATCATTGGTTTGTTTTTTAAAAAAAAATAGTTATGGAAGATGGGAGAATTTTCTGCAGGAGACTACAGGACCTATATGATAACACTGCTTTTCATGTCCACTAGGATAGGACAAGAAAGGCTGAATTTCAGTTGCAACAGGGGATTTTATGCTAGTAAGAAAAGATTTCTGATTTTTAGGGCTGGAATAAGAGACTTGAATCTCCACCATTGGTCTTTAAAAAAGACACCACCTTAAACACAGTCTTTTAGCACAGACATTCACAGCCAATGTTGCCTGAGGAGCAGAGGCCTGACTCAGGATGCTTCAAGGCTTTTTTCAGATTCACTTCTGTAGATGTCTCTATTGCTGGAAAAAACTCATAGGCACTAATAGACCTTTGTTTCCCTGATAGTTTCCCCAAACATTAATCTACATTAATGCTACCAAACTCACTAAGGGGCTTAGTAGAAGTGCCAGAACCCACTAAAAAAAATCAAGATGAAAGGTAAGTATCCAAGGTTAGGTGCCCAGGTGAACAATGGAGACAATCTATGTGTTTAAGGAACCTAAAAAAGATGCTTAGCATCGCAAAATGATAAAGTTTCTCAGATTTGATTGGTGCATGTGAAAATTATAGGTTTCCAGCATTTTGGTTTTCAAAAGGCCTTTATTTAGGTCCCCAGTGAAGTGCATGAAACTAATTTTAACCACCTGACTTTGAGTATTTCAATTAAAGTATAATTACGAATTGTTCTACTTGCCTACTTTATGGAAAAGGGCTTTATTTTCCATAGCTAGGCCATAAGAAGAGCTTTCATTTTGAGTAGTTTTCCCCTTTCAGTAATTATCTGATACAGAAATTTTGTCTTTCTCTGTGAGGGCAGAATTTAATAAATAGATTTATTTTTTTATATATCCATCATTACTTACAAACAAATTCTTCTGAATCTGTGTTGTGCTGTTAACAAAGAATAGTGTGTCAAGCTTATCTTCAATATGCTTTTAATTATTTGATTAAAAGGAAATTTATGTGGTCAACATCAGACTAGTGTTTCCTTCATTTTTATTTGCCATTTTGTTTCATTCCATGTTTAAAAAAAAAAAAAAAGGAAACAACAACCTGTGAATAGAAAGGTCAAAGTGTAAATTTATGTACACTTTGTATTTAAAAGCTGTGGCATTGATTTTATTATCGGTGTGAATCCAGATGTCTCTGTTCTTTAAAAAAACCAGCATGTTATTGGGTTGAGCTTGATAGGTAACTGTGTCTAGTTAAAAAAAGAAATCTGGGAAAATGTCAGCGTTAGCAAAGTGTTCTGTAGTGATTCAACCTAAATTGAAATGATTCATTATATCAAAATTACATGAGACACTTTTGAAGTAATTCAAAATGATAGTATGCTGCATTTTCTTAGCTGATGCATTATGAAGGTTGTAACTCAGGACCCTGGAAATGGGGTTTTAGGCAGAAGAGGGGGATTGCTTTAGGTGTATCTTAAGAGTCTCACCAAGAAGCTTAGCTTATAGGATGCAATGGGATGTCATGTTCCCTACCTGGAAATGGATCAAAATCTACAGTGTATTTTTTCCCACAGTTATTTTTCCAGAGACACCTCTCATGTCAAATTTTCTCTATTTTTTTTATGTAATGTAAGGAGTAGGAAGAAGTCCAGAACCAATCAGATTAATTTATATCCCATTTAAAATGGGTTCATGAAAATGAGAGAGAATATGTGCATGTGCCATGGACTGGCGTACCTCTGTGAAGCTGCTATCACTACTTCAGAATAGGAAATATTTCTCCACTGCCATGTCTCTGAACTCACATTTTGTTTCTGGTATAGTGCTGGGCACAGTGCTGCTTTCTAGAATGCTTCTACCAGTCCTCCCACTGAGGGCGTTCAGACTGGGGCATGCCATTTTCTACATAGGAAATATGTGGTGATAACAGAGTAATTAGATATTTTTACAAATGCCTTTGCTAAAAAATGTGGATTCTTCCTCATATCAAAGAAACCCTAAGAGGAAAGGGGATGAGTGCATACCAATATTCATCATTACACATTATTCCTGAGTCCCTGAAACATAAAAAGGATTGCTGTTTCAACCGCAGCCTGCAAATGTGGAGTAAAACAATTATTTGTTATTGACATTCCTAAGGATAAAAAATTATACTCATTAATTTGGAAACCTAGCTGAAAACCCATGCACAGTAGGATGCAGGGCTGTATAACCACTGTGAAAATAACAGAACAGCACTTGGAAAAGTAGAGATTCAATTAAAGACAGCCCACAAGGTCTCAGGAAAGGCAAGTCACAGTTCAGTAAGCTTTTGAGACAATCTGAGGGGAAGATGGCCATGCAAGGCTTGCACATTGTAGTCTTACACATAGATTAAGAACAAGTACAGCGACAAGGCTCCACATCAGTTGACTTCTTTGGATTAAGTCCTGAATAATAAGAGTGATATGAAGTGTTGCCAAAACCTCAAGCTGTATGAGGAGGAAAATAAATGGATTAGGAGTTAAAAATATATGTTTGGCTGCCTTACCCTTCATGGAGCTGTGGGGCAGAAAGTAAAACAAAAGATATTGAGTAAGAGAAATGACGGTGTGGTGTGACACTGCAGCACATATCTAGCTAGAAAGAAGTATTCAGAGGATGGGTGCAGCATGGGAGACATTGTGTGTCCTGCAAGCAAACCTCATCCCATCCCATTGCATTAAAGAAGAATATCACTTAAAAGTATTTATGGCCCGAGTATTTTTTATTTAAATACAGAAAAGAGCATAGTGCCTGCTGACAGCTTGTGTCTTAACTCACCACTGTTCTCTGAACTAGTGGGTTTATACAATTTAGCATTGTTGATGTGCTAGGTTTTACTCAGCACAATCAGGGAGAACATCTCTTCTTGGTAATGTAGTCTGTGACTTACAAATAAATCCAGATCCTTTCCTCTACATGCCAGTGTGCGACAGGGCAGGGCACCACCCCACGGTGACTCCAGCATATCTAAGAATATCAGGTACTTAGATTCCTTTGATTTTGAGTTTCAGGTTCATATGACTCTTGCCATTTTTTACCACATCACTTGGTATGGAACTGTACCTTCAGATACTGAACAGCTTTGTGCAAGTGGCTGCATACTCTTACTCCAGCCCTCGCAGAAAATGTTAATGTGGTGTTAAGGCCAGCGCAGCGTCCCAGGCAAGTGCATTCACACGGAGACTCTGAGCAGGGTGTTAGATGAGGATGAGAGTCGTTGGTCACTGACAAAAGCTGTTCCAGCAGCTCCATGGGGCAGGTCCAAGAGTTGGTCTTTTGCCTCACCTCCCCTGCACAGAGTCTAAGCCCATAAGCGTAAGCTGGGATGCTTCAGCCTTTTCTGCTGCAGCCTGTGCACAGTACCAGCACACATGCCGGGCAGCATTCCCCTCTCCACCCAACACAAACTTGCTCTTTGTCAGATAGTCCCCCTGTGGCCTATCAAACACCTACTCCAAGGACAATGTTTCCTAAGTGAGGAAGAGAGTAAAAACAGAGGGAAGCAAAAGTCAGTCAGCAAAGAGAAGTGGAAACACCTGTTTGGCAGTGAGGAACAGCTGTACATGTGCAGCTGCTGCTCCCTCTCCATAAGCACCATGTGCTTGTTGCTTTACTTAAGGTTGACCAGGTTCTCTGTAGTCCTGCAAGATTTAGTTGATGCTATTTAGAAAAGGAGGCTCCTTCACCTTGTGGATTTACCCAGCTTTAATCAGAACTTCTATGGCAAATAGCAGACCAATAAAAGTTGTATCTATTTTTTAATTTTATTTCTTCTAGAGAAGAGTTTTGAATGGAAAGTTTCCTTACTACTGATCTTTAAAATAAACTGTGGGTGGCTTTTGGAGAATGATATGAGGGCCAGATTTTATTTTTTGTTACCTTCTGCCTCCATTTACTCTTTTAACTGACCCTGCAAGCCAGGTCATTCATGAAGGAGACACATAAAGGGACTGTGCTTGTTGGAATCTGCATATGATCTTCATTTTTAAAGTTTATCTTTTTTTTTTTTTTTTAATAGGGAATTTTTTTCTTAGACAATGCAGTTTCATTGTGTTTGAAATGCCTTCTAGGTTATTTCCATAACCGCTTTGATTACAATAGCTTATTTTAAATTAAGCATACAACTTTCTTACATGCAGGAAAGGCCCTATTCCTTAATCATTTATAGGCACTTAATTCCCACTGGAGAGCATCCAGCTCACAGTATAATTAAAAGCAACATCTAAGAACCACCAAACACTATTACATTGAACCATGAAATATAGAAAGTATGAGAATACAGGTTTTGTAGTGATATGTAAGCTGAAAATAAGTGGCCTGCAAGCTGAGTGTAGATGCCTAGCCATGTGGTAAACTGTGCAGAATAGCCTAGTTAAAAACGAATTAACTGCTGTTTAACTCCAGGCCACCACTACAAATTGTAATAACCATTGCATAACCAGCCTGCCTGTCTCTGCGTTTCTGTTTTTTTCTCTTTCTTGTAGCATAGATATATCATATACTAGCAATAAGTAAGTAGCTTAAAGATAAGTTACCGATAATAGAATTATGAGAGTTGAAATGTATAGGCATCAATTGACTCTGTCATAACACACACAAAAATAATTGGAAGTTGAGAACATATGAGACAACATCATTAGGGCATTCAGTTTCCAAGAAATTCATTACTGCTATATACTGCTCCAGAAAAGTTAAGAAATTAAATGTGGGTCTAAAAAAGGGTCAATCCCTATTACAATGGTAAAGTACAGAGTGATATTTTGTAAAATATATTATTGGCAGTGCTTTCTTCCGTTTGTGTCTGCCAAGTTTTATGACAGTGTACATAAAACCAGCTGTAAAAAAAAATCTTATAATTAGAGTACTCATCATCTTGCATTAAAAACTGGTACAAAAAATAAATCCCCTTAGTGGATAGCACTTAACTCCATGGTAGGCTCAATCCTACACATTTTACTCATAGCTTTAATGCTAGTAATGTCAGTGATTTTTGTATAAGGCCAGCATGATCTGCCCAGAGTCTTGTTCACTCAGAGGGAATGGATGTAAAGAAAACTACCTTTAAAGAAAATTGTAGTATAATCCAAAAAAAATATCTGAACTTCCTATTAGAAAAGGTTTGTGTTTTGGTTATGTTCTTGTTTTGTTGGTTTTTTTTTTTCCTGTGAAGGAATCATGTTCAAAGACCCTTTTATAGCTGTATGCTTTGAGTATGCTGAAATACACCAAATTGTAGCCTCCTGTCCTCATTTTGTATATAATTTCAAAGGCACTCCTGCATAAACATCCCTCCAGCATGCACACCTCCAGTGACGTGTAGTACTCTGCACAGCATTCTCAGCTCAGGGGGAAACTTCTCTGTGTCATGCTACAGTGATTTGTCACAAGAAATTGTCCCTCTCTGAATTCCTACAAGTCTACTAAATGGGGGCATGAAGTGCTTTTTTCAATGTGGTTACTGCCAAGAAAAAAAAAATAAATAAACTGTCCCATGGCACCTACTGGGAAATAATCAGAGAAAGGGAGGAAAGGGAATTAAAACATGGCATTGCTCTGTTAGGCTGACACAATTTTGGAGTAGCTCTGTTGAAAGAGCTCTTTTGTCGGCCATGGTGTATCCCTGGTAAAGAAAACTTCCTTGCAGAAACCTGTACTTTGCCTAAGGGGTGTTAACATGTTTAGATGGGTACCTCAAGAGGGCTGCTGAAGTTCATGATGCGCCTTTTGCTCTGCTCTACCACACACCTGTAGCTTCCAGTGCTTCCCAGCATAAGTCATTCCTGCAGGCATCCCCCATGCATGGTCCACAGCTACCTTCCAGCAGGCTGTTTGCCACCCAGCCTTGTGTGGAATGCTACCAGGCTTAAAATACTTACAGATTTTAGAGCCTCTTTCCTTTTTTATCTTACTATAAAAGTCAACAAAAGGATCTGCTCTCAGCCTTGTATCTGCATCAACCTTTGCAATATTTTGTGTCAAGAACATCTCTTTATTCACTTCTTTTCTTAATTGTCTTTTCTTTCTCCAGGCTTACCTTAAAAATACTTTGCATTGAGTAGCAATTTTCCGTGCCATTTATTTACCATTTTTTTACCATTTCAATAAAAGCAGAAGAAACACAACCGTGACAATTAACAGCATGTACTGTTTCTCTGAGACAATTCTTGTAATTAGCATGTTAATTTCCCACAAATAGGACCGAAGCTATACTAGCAACTAGTATTGCCACATGCTTCTGGGAAGAAAATAATTATCAAATTGTTTAAGAGTCTTCTGGGAAAGGAGAATAGAAGTTCTGATTTAAGACAGGACAATGTCTTGAGAAAATCACACTATGTCCCTGTCATATTTTTATCTATTATAGTGCTGTCTGCTGATGCATTTCCATTTGAAGAGTGGTATAATTTATCACCCAACTAGAGATCTTCTGAATTATGGCTAGTAAGTATCCGTAAGCAAAACATAAGAATCTGCTGAATGTGTGACGGGAAGCTAACCACTAGCTAAAGGTCGAGTTGGTCCTGTCAGATCTATTTGTATGTTACTAGCAAGCCCTGACATGAGTTCTGGGTTGGTTTTTGTTGTTTTGGTTTCGGGTGGGGTTTTTTTGGGGGGTGGGGTAACAAGGGAATTTGGACAATAATTATTTGATAAGATTTTTTAAAAGAACGATTGTACTATGTTCTCTCTGTATTTCTGTATATTGCAATCCAGCCCAAATTTGTTTGTCTTTGCTGCATGTTAAAATATAAAGGTTCTATCCAAAGGAAAGATCATCAGGGTTGGCAGGAACCTCCTTCTGGGCTTCTGTAGCCCAGATAACCTTAGATATCTTCTGCTGATTCAGACTCTTGTGATGGTTATTTCATCTTCTCTCACCCTGGAGACAAACACATTTCTGGTCTAAACTACGGAGTGTAAAGACAAGCAGTGCGGTGATGCCATACGCTGATGAATCAGTGTGAAAGGAGTTTGGCAAATTTAGCTTAGTTTAAGAAGGGGAGGCTCTTTCTAGGCATTTAGGCCCTTCTAAGTCCAGGTATTTCTCTTCAAATGGGGTGAAGTGGGAAAGGTTAGCCAGATTGGTGCGTACCTGTTTTCCAGATTTCATAAGGATTCTCTATTGTTTTCGGGTCCTCTGCTTTCTTACTTAGAGCAAGTACAAAAACATTAATTAACGCCTTCTTAGTGACACTAACATTTTTGCTAAGGAAGCTTAGAGGAGCAGGTTAGACAGAATGGAAACATATAGAGTATCCTTTAGCTATATCAGCGGCTCCAGCTTTGCTTCTTATAGGGACACAAGAATTTCTTGTAGAGACTAACAGAAGAAAAGGCTTAATATCTACTCTGAAAGAAAATAAAATTTTGAGAAAAAGCTCATAAAAATGTTCTACAACCATGTTATGTTTTCCTTGCATGGCTACTCAAGCAGAATATTTTCTAGCCTTTTGTTTCTGTAAAATTACACTAGATATGCTGAAAGCCTGGAGGTTGCCTCTGAATTGGGGTGGGGAGTATTCTTCCACATGATTTGATATTTTATAAGAAGAATTTGAAAGTAAAAAAAAATAAATGATGCACTGCAGGCCTGCAAGAGTCAAAAAACAAAGAATGCTGTATTAAAGCTGGATCAACTTTTGCTTGAAAAATATCCCTCCAATATGGTAAGATATAAAATGTTTATTCATTTTGGTTCATTTTGTGTCATTATGAAATCTTAATTGTCCCCAAAGTTCTTAAAAATCAGGTTGCTCTATTTTCCTGATGAAGCAATTTGACTTTTCACATGAAGCCCATGGCATTTAGTATTTTAATGTCTTAAGTATTAATACTACAATGCTGAAAATCTAATGAATGCAGTTGTCTCCAAACCAACTGTTATATCTTTTAAAGAATATATTCAGTCTGATATTTTTTTTCTCTGAAAATTGTATTTATCTAGCTCAGATATACATCTTTCTAAAAATCTAAGAGTTTTGTCCACAGACTGTAGGGAAAAGATACAAAGGCAATGTTATCAGTATTATTAGCAATTTGTTTCCTGATCAAAAAGGCAGAATTAGACAAAATTTTCTTGTGTTAACATTATCTAAATATTATGGTTCAATGCAGATCAGCACTGATATTGACGAAAGTCTGTCATGGGCTAGACAACAGTATTATTACAAACAGACAATTTCTGAACAGTATACTGAAGAAGCTCATGGTTTAGTTTAAGGGATAAGATGAAGACATTTTTTTCAATTAGGTAACAGTACCATGTGCAACTAGTACTTCCCCCCCCCCCCCCCCATAATTGAGGACATTTTGGTGCTTGTATTTTCAGCCTGGGATATTTCCATGAGATCCAGGTCTCTGATACCACACTGCCTTCAGGTCAATATGAGGCAGCTATGGGGATATGGGCTGAGAGGAGTCAAATCCCACTAACTTTGCTGTCACCAAGAAAACGGTCTACATGCCTGTCTTGCATTATGGCTGGATTTAATACTACAAAATACTACTTGCATTTGTGGACTTAATACTACTAAAGGCAGTTTGCTGCATTGTTTATAAGCTGGGCCACTGAGCAGAAAGAAGAAGAGAGATTTGTAGATATTTCAAAACCGAGTTCATTTTAGAAAGCATGAACAAGTTCAAGTCCCCATTAGTAAATCTGGACCAATAACATGAAAGCTTTTCCAATGAATTTTAAAAAAAGTTGTATACAACAGAATTAAATTATAAATGGAGTCAGTCTGAATCATCCTTTGTAAAATGTCAGTAGTTCAAAATCCGATATAATTCATTTTTGTGTGTATTCAGACATAGCGAAGTGCCTTATAACTGTGTGAAAATTCTCTTTTGTTACATGCCATTTCAGGAAAATCTCTAGCTCACAGAATAAATTTATAGCTAATCTCAAACATATATTCCCAAATAAACCATGCACTACAAAATACAAAAAGTTGCATTAGGGACCTTGTACACATTTATCATAAAACAATGAATATGAAATAGAACAACTAATAAAATATTTTTTAAAATAATTCAACTCTTCTTAGAGGAATTGGACAAGGAAACCCCCCAAGAGACAAACTAGAACAGTCAAAGAACACTCAGTACCAAAACACAAGGCAGTCTTGTTTGCAAAATGAAAGGGTTAAGAGTATTCAGAAAATGTAATTATTTGATTAGTTTAGCATCAGTGGGTATTTCATCATAGATAATGACAGTGAATGGCCTTAAGTGTCTAATATTTGTTCACATGCACTCATTGCATTCACCATAACAACTTCTGTGAGAGCATGATGCATTGTGTGTATACACAAGCTAACGATACCATGTATTTCTAAATCACATGTCCAGGATACTGTCTACAAAGTAAAAGAACATATTTTTAAAGTATTGCTTTTCAAATTGTAGAGTATTGGTGCTGATTTTATTTGAGTTCCTGCAACAGCTAAGTTTCTGTTTCCCAGAAAAAAAAGCTAATGCTATAAAATTTCTTTTACTCCGTAATAAAGGTTACAGGAAAACTTTACATTGTTTAGGACTAGAGTCTACAAAGAAATATCGTGATTCTTTTAATTACAATGATATTATGGGATTAATTAAGTGGGATTAAGGTAGTGGTTGTACCATAGATTGCTTCATTTTACTGATTTGGTGTGATAAAATGATAAAATTTTCCTTTTTGGGTTGAGCTGTGATTGTGCTTAAAATACTTTGCAACATATAACTGAAGCCTAGATGCACTCTGAGAATATGTGGTGGACATGAATGCAACAAGAGTACAGTCCAAACTTGACTGCACAAACTGATTTTAGATGTGAGCGAAGTGTGCAAAACTGGTATGCTGCGTTATCCTAATCAGTTTAACTTTATTGTGGAAAATGAATTTATGATAATATACCACAGGATCATTATGCTTTTGACCTTATTAAACTGGAGTAGAAGCAAATTGTATACCATTGACCTTAACCTTGGCTCGCTGTGCAGATGAAAGAAAATAATTGCACTAGTAAAAATAATAAAATGGCTGCACACAGCTCTGCAAATTGAATGGACCTTGGCTCAGTGCTATTAGGAATGATTTAGCTTATAGAAATGGAGTTTTGTAATTAACAGTGAACAGGGACAGGAGAAAAAATACTAGTCCACTGGCTGCCTTTAGGCAACAGTGGATGGATGTAATTGTATTAGAAGCAAGTTGTTATAAATATCGAGATGGGTTTTAAAGGCCAGAACAGAAAAATTGTACGGCACGGTGGAGGTGGAAATTACGGCTAAAGGCCTAGAACGAGGTGGGTTTGTAATCCAAATGAGACCAGTAAGTAAGGAATCCCTACCTATTATTACAGTTAAGAAAATGGAGCTATTGAGCCTTGCTGCCTATGTGACCTTAGTGGAAATTTGGCTCAGGCACTGTGGGAGGGGAAAAGACTGGATAAGTGCCTTCTTTGAGGTCAATGTAAACATTCCAGTCTCCATTTTGGACAAATAGTATACTTGCAATTGATGCCGCTGGACGGTGGAACAGGTTGTGGGTCTGTGCATGTGGTCACTTAGCTAGAAGGACATGCAGCCCTTCTTGTTCCAGAACTGACAAAACAGCAGCTCCAAGACCCAGAAAAGCTGCTGCAGGGATTGGCATTTAAGTGGCATAAAGTCTCCTGAGGCCACTTGAGACTTGTTTTTAAACCTATTATTCAAGAAAAATAGTACATTGCATGGTTGTTGGGGTTTTTTTCCCCCTCCAATTGCTGTTCTTTCTTCCAGAAGGGATAAAGAGTCAAGTTCTGCTTTGTCCCATTAATTTAATTAGTATTGGATTGATGTAATTGAGAGCAGAATTTGTCCTGCACTGTTTAAATTAAATGAGAGCTCCATCAGGCTGATTCTTTCATATTACAGTGCATCTTCATTACAACATCATTTAATTCCCTCTGTGATTTCAGCCCTTTTTATTCCTCGCCTCATGCACAGTATCACTCTGATACCATTAGTCAGGTAGGTCATTTTCGTGCTTCCTTCGCAGAATTCGGCTATTCCCAGAAGAAAAAAACACACACAAAACAGGAACGGGGGGGGTGGGGGTGGGGGGTGCGGGACCTTGATGAACATTTCACTCTTTGCTTTTAATATTAATGCTGCAGTATGATTGGCAAGATTTTTTTACTAACACAAGCATGCTGAGAATATTTTTTGTGGCAAAGCAGTGTCGCACGATGTTTACTGCCCAGCTGTTAACATGAAAGGGGGGCACACTGGCAGCATAACCAGTACAGTTGGCCGCCTTTGCTAGAGTGGTTTCATGCCAAACACATGAAGTTTTAATTATAAGCATTTTGAAATATTTATGCTCTTTGCATTTCCTTATTCTTGTACGGAGACAAGATAAAAGTTCTTTTGAAATTTGATGACAGAAAGTATTTGATACCAACACCATGCAATTGTGGTGCCTAATTAATTAGCCTGAGTGAATATTTATGTTGTTGGGTTTTCTATTATTGTATTCTTTGCTTAGTGATACTTTAACCCAAAAAGTGTCATTGCTCAAAAACATCTGAAAGTAATAATCCCCCCCTCCTTTCCTTCCTTACCTGTCTTCTTTAGTCCAAAAAGACAGCTCGGTCCATTGTGGGAATCAAGCATCAGTGCATATGTGTGGTTTCTGGAACGAGATCTTCAGGTCTGAGTGAGTTACTTAAGCATCCCCTTCAATAAATATGTCTGAAGGTACATTTAGCATCTAAGGTCCTTTTCTACAGTTAAACACTGACATCAGTTCTTTTAAAGGCTGAGCTAAGCTCACTGCTTTTTTAATATCACAGTTGGCACCATGATGCTGTGGTTACCTTTGTAAAAAGTCTTTTTGGTTAGCACAGATGCTCACAGAGATGGGACCTGGGGATATGCCCTGTTCAGCCTTGAAGCTCACCTGTATGCCAAAAGAGCTGAGTCTCATTGGCAAGGAGAAGTGAAAAGAGGAGATGATATTCTAGAGATGACTAGGAGATGAAACACGTGTTCTACACCAATATGTGCTTTGTGGTTTTGTGGATATTTTTTCCCCCCCTTTAACTTAATAACAATATAAAGTAAAATATGGAAACATTTTCTCCTCTTTCCTGAAGAAATAACTAGTCATTTGACTGATATCTATGTATATATGTATCATATGTATGATATCTATGTATCACATGTATATATATGTACATCTATAACATCTTTTCCTAGTTTTTTAAATGGTTACTATGCCTTTTGTGAGGCTCACTCTCATAAGTGCCTATCAGGTAGGCTCTGAGTCTGCCTGCTGGATTAGACCCCACAGGGAAACTAAATGGAAGAAAACCTTAGGTGCACAGATCATTGTCAATTGAGCAGGATTTCTGAGGAGTGTTATTGAAGCTATGTACTCAGGTTCTTTCATGCATTTGAACTCTCATCTTTACAATTGCTCTGATTTTCAGAACAGGTACTATCAGCTGAAAAGTGATTCTTCTTTATTTTTTCCCTCTAGTAACACGTTCCTAGTCTGAAAGAGTGAATCAGTGCTTTCTCATGGGTATACCATGGTGTCATCTAAGATGAGGAAGGAAAAACGTGATGAGCAACAGGGAAGTGTTGTAATATCTGGCAACTGTTGAACAGATTTGCTTAGACATGAAATTTTGAGAAAAAACAATCAGAAACATTGATAGATGTGTAAACTAACACAGGCTTGTCTAATTCTGAATGGCAGCTTTGTAAGATGGAGAATCTGCCACTGCACAATTAACTACATCATGTACATTCAATAACAACCCCATTTTCTGTCCTTTATTAAACATCAGGAGTGTCTACACTGTAGACTGAAGTGTACCGTAGCCATACCCGAGTTTTAAATGAGCTGTCTTGGGTACTGGGAGTCCTTGCCAAGACCAAGGTAAATTAATCTTCCTGATCTCTGTTTTGTCATGGCTATGCAGCTCCCATTACCAGACTAGCTCATATAACATTAACTTGGGTATCTCCTAACTACACGTTTTTCCATATCTCAGATATATACACAATCAGTTTGCTTTTTTTTCAGTCAGCCAAGAAAAAGCCAACTGTTTATGGTACAGTGTAATCAAAATGTTTCTTATCCTTGCAAGTCCCACACCACCTCTTACCCACCTTTGTCCCAAGCTGCACGCAATAGTAACACTACCTACCTGTTTATCAGGTCCCTGAAAGATGCTGCCTGATAAGCATAGTTTTGTTGTGGGTTGTTTTTTGTTTGTTTGTTTGTTTGTGGTTTTGTTTGTTTTTCTGACCAGTATTTCAGTACTACCTTGTCCCTTGGAGCTGAACTCCTCCTCCACCACTTACCTTGTACTCCAGGCCTCTATAGTTTGCAGGATCTGATAATTTTGCTTCCATTTTACCCCTTGGCTTGCTCTGGCTTTGAGTCTAGATTTCCCTGGATGTCCAGTGTCATGAATGGGATAGGCAGACTTCTTGACAACCTACTTGATTAGTATGGTTTTGAGTCTTTTAATTTGGAAGAGGAAAGAAGAACAATGTTTACAGGTTCGCTTCTATGGTTTTTTCACTGACTGTTCTAAAAGGTAAAAAATGTAACAGTGAACTGGCTAAATAAAAAACCAAATATATAGTGAGTGAAAAACAAAAGGATCAAAGAGGAGGAGGGAAAAATACCATCAGAAACTGGTAAATGCAGTTTACCATTAACATGTGTTAAAAAATATGTTTTTATTTTATGTGTATGTACTCTCATAAGAAACATATCCACAGTATCCAACCACCTGCAGTGCCTCAATCTAACGAATCATCTCTGCACTGTTGTTTTTCTTGCAGTAAGACTCTACTGCCTTTATACCTATCTGTGCAACAGGGTTATCAATCCCATCTGTGGTTATTTGATGATTTATCAGGGGTTTTATCTCTTAGGCTTTTTCTAGCCCACAAGAAAGGGTTCTTTCCTGTGCTAATTAAGTAACTTTTTTTCTACTGCCTTCAAACATTGTTTTGTTTTTACTTACATCATGTTGGGGGGAGAAGTGGCATCAGTGGAAAAAGTTTTACAAATGCCATCATCTCTTCTCTACCAAAAAGATTCAGAGGACCAAATAATGATACACTTCTCTCTAATAAAAAAATGTTTCTGTATAGCTCCATAGAACACTCTCCAACCCCAAATGACTGCGGAAGGGTAAGAATTAATCAGAGGACATCAATGAAAATTTGTAAGGGCTGTAAACAATGCTATACATATGACATTGCATAGGTTGAGAATATGACTGAAAAGAAACCTGACCCCTTGGAAAAATAATCAGGATATTCTTATTCCCTGATACAGGTTATACCTTAATGCAGATTTCCTCCTTTATTTGGTTGGTCATCTTTAAAATGAGTCTCAATCTTTTTATTTAGTTTCAAAATAATTATTTAGAGCCTCATGAGGCTGGATAAGATTGATTCTAGCTAGCACACCACGGTCCATGACTTTGGTAGCAAGTTATGCTCTAGAGTTAGAGCCTCATAGGTAGAAAGCCCAATTAGAGAGTTTCCTAGAGGGCCTGATGTGCTTGAGTGCCCCACAGTGTAAGAACTCTGGTAATTCCTGTGGTGCTAAATCCTTCAGTGTGCTCTTTTGGGGAAGCAAGAACAGCATATCAAGGAAATGATGCTGACCTTCTGCCTTGCAGGCAACCTCACAGACAATATAGTCTCACTAGGTGAATGGATCCTCAAGGTGAAGAAGCATGTCCCTTTGCAAGATTTTAGATATTAATAATTCCCCCCTTACAACCATTACCTATGGGCATCATTTTCAGCCTCTGACTTAATTTTAATTAACATTTCGTTTGATGCATGTAGCTGTTTAAGACTTGTAAATTGCAATATTTTGTCAAATCCATGAATTTGTAACACAAAAATATGTTTGATAATGCCTTTCATTCAGCTGTCTTATATTTCATATCATAATGCTGGCACAATAAGACACAATAAAACATAGTATATTGCTTGTTCCTGTACTGATGATGTGAAAGTAGAATGCAATGAATATAAAAGACACGGTAAGCAAAATCATTGCAGAAAAGCCTGAGGCTCATCGTTTCTTATACCACTTTCAGTGTAAAGATTCATAGAAGTTTGATTTTAAAAAATATGTCAAAGACTTTCTTTTTCATTTTTCTCTTACTCTCAAATTTGTGAGAGTTCTTCCTTGTGAACAGTGCCTGATGATCTGTGTTACCTCAGCTGTTGAGGCCATCAAAAAAACCTGTGGGTGTAGTGCCTTATACTTTTCCAGTGGGATCATCACCAGGAGCAATTTTTCACATGCATCAGTCTATGCTGCTGCATTAGTATAACAGGGATTTAGTTAGTGCCGGTTCAACAGGAGTTTTATAAACGAATAGCCATTAGGTCATAGATTGAAATTGCTAAATTATTTCATATCATCTACTTTTTTTGGAGAGGGCTTATTTCATGGAATCATAGAATCATTAGGTTAGAAATGCCTTTGAGATCATCAGGTCCAACCACTAACCCAGAACTTCCAAGTCCATCACTATACCATGTCCCTAAGCACCACATCTATGTGCATTTTAAATACCTCCAGGATGGGGATTCCACCACCTCCCTGGGCAGCCTGTTCTAATGCTTCACCAGCCTTTCAGTGAAACTTTTTTTCCTAATATCCAATCTAAACCTCCCCTGGTATAACTCGAGGCCGTTTCCTCTTGTCCTGTCGCTCGTTACCTGGGAGAACAGACCGACCCCCCTGCCTACAGCCCCTGCCAGGGAGCTGCAGAGAGCGGTCAGGGCCCCCCTGAGCCTCCTCCTCTCCAGACCAGCCCCCCCAGTCCCCTCAGCCGCCCCCCATCAGCCTCGTGCCCCAGCCCCTGCCCCAGCCCCTGCCCGGCTCTGGACACGCTCCAGCCCCTCCACGTCCCCCTGGCAGTGAGGGGCCCAAAGCTGAACACAGGATTCGAGGGGCGGCCTCACCAGGGCCCAGCACAGGGGGACGGGCACTGCCCTGGCCATGCTGGCCACACTGCTCCTGACACCAGCCAGGCTGCTGCTGGCCCCCGTGGCCACCTGGGCACAGGGCTGGCTCCTGCCCAGCCGGCCCAGCCAGCCCCCCCAGCCCCTTTCCCGCCGGGCACCTTCCCAGCCCCCTGCCCCAGCCTGCAGCGCTGCCTGGGGCTGCTGTGCCCCACGGGCAGGGCCCGGCACGGAGCCTTGATCCATTCGATACCTCCTGCTTCCCCATCTGTACTTACTTCTTTGTATAGAGTAAGGTGCCATAGAAACAACTATGTGTGGTTTAGATTGTTGTTTCGTAGCAGTGTTTCAGAACGGTCTTGATTATGCCACTTGGCAGAAGGAGTCTTCCATCAGAGAAGTTATCCAAGCCCCTCTTTTCAATGTATCAGCACTACTAAGTGAATAACATTTGCTTATTTATCTGACAGTGCTCATGCCTTAACAGGTTTTGGCTCTTCTTTTGGGAGTAGAGGAAAACTCTCTCTTATGAACACTATTTTAACTGTGGGTATTTCCCTATCATCATTTATGGTTTTTGATACATTTTGGCATTGTTTCCCGTTACTATACTTAATACTAGTATTCATAGTGAAAGCCTAATGCACAGAAAAATCTTGTAAAATGTTTAGTAGCCTGGCTGGCCAGTTTATTATTTATTATTTGTGGCTGCACCATTGCCACCAGCTACAAAATAACCGTTCATTAATGTTATTGGCAAAAATACAGCCTTGATAAAAATGTTCAAAACTTAGTCTCATCTTGAGAATACTTTACATCACAGAAAAGATAAATATAGACGTTGGGGAGCAACACCCAGGTATGCCACAGAAATGAAATCTAATATATATTCAATACGTTATACTACTCCTCTTTGAATTCTGTTTGCCGCTTCATGTACCTGAAGATCTACTTATGATGAGTAGTAACTTACCCCAAAAGAAGCCATATTAATTCCAGGAGAATTTGAGAGATAAGACATTACCCAGTCTAAGGAACAGCTGCAGAGGCTTTTGGAAGAGGCTTGCTCAATATGACTTCATGCAGTACTGACATCTTCCAGATGTAGTAGAGAAATCATTCTATCACCAAAAACATTGATCAATCAAAGTCTCAGGTGAAGCAGTAAAATGGTATAAGGATGCTTCCAGAAGCTGGATAGAGGACATAGACTTCTATGTTGATTGTAAGGAAATGTTTTATTGTTAGAAAAATCAATTACATTTATTCTACGAGTCTAATGGTGGCTTAGAGGTGGGGTTTTTTTACACACACTACACACACCCATAACTAGAACAATGACACGCTTCTTCTCTGTGGTCATGAAGGATCAATATTCACTAGGTGTTGTATCATTAGCATATTTTTTAAAATGCTGCATGTAAGATGAATGTGCCAGCAGAATTGAATTAAGGTCACCTATCAATGAAAGTACAATTTACTTTTACATTCCTGTGTAAGATATATCACACAGTCTTATGTCTGATAAATCACATAAAATGTGTTGGGGTTTTATGGCCTGTTTTCTAGCCACAAAAGAACATAGTTGTCAAACAAACTAAAATGAAGTTCTTCCTGGCATTTTAATTTCTCAGCTTTGTAACCCAGCAATTAAGTATTTACCTGCCTGGTTTAGAATTGTGTTACATCAGTCATATGAAGATGAAACAGGTTAGATGTACTCATTTCTACAACCAATTACCAGACACTTCATTCACACATGCATTCTATTCAAAGCCACTACATGGTCCATTTGATATGAATGTGTCCGTGTTGCTGTTTTTATACTTTATTTTCCCTATAGATATGGAGAACTGTTGTTTTTTTATGAGTATTTCCTCATTCTGTCTTTAGCAGATTGTATATGCTTTATTTGGAAAAAAAACCCAAATTAAAAAAAAATCCACAAATTAAAAATACTAGTGCTTCCAGAATACCTTGAGGAATTGCTAGATCCAGCAGTAGAAGCTGTGGCACCCAGTGTCTGCTACCAATATGCACATTCCAAATTTAAAAGTGAGAAAAACTGCAACTCGAGAAAAACTGCAACTTTTTTGTTTTTTCCCCAAAATTATTAATTATTTAAAGTTATAAATTTAGTCCTACTACTTGGGATAAAGAATTTTGACCCTCTCATCATCACAAGAACCTCTTAAAAACACCTTCCTTAGTCATGGATATGGAGCTACTCTAATATGATGGATGTGGTAGAGGATCTCCTCCCTGCAAGACCTGGACTTTGTGCAGTAGATGGGTGTTTAGCTTCTGTAATAATTTCTTCAGTATTATTAATATTTTGCATAACTGGAAGTCCTTCACCATTGCTATGTACGACACTTAAGGAGACATCCAGATTATGTAAGGGATATAATTGGTTCCAAATCAAAACAGTATCAAGAACAAGATGCATGTGTTCCAAACGGAACACCACAGCCAGGGCTGAAGAATGAGTTTGGAGTATTCATTACTGCAGAAATGTAAGTGTGAAGTTTTATACTTCGTTTTAGAAGTAGTCATGGACACTTGGTGAGATACTAGTAAAAATGCATTTCTAAATGGCAAAATGAAGTTTTACTTGGTCTTTCTGCTGCCATTTGACTTTTGACCATCTGAGGAGTTTTGACAAAGTTTGAAGAATGAAGCCATGATTATTTTAGGCTTATCACCCCAGAGCACAGTCCTGAATGCCTTGCACACCCAACTGCCAAGCTTCTGCTGAGATCACTGAGAGTTTATTTGTGCATAAAGAATGCATGAGTGGGGTCCAAATAAATGTTTCGACAGAGCCACTGTGAGACTTTACTCCTTTTGTAAAGCCTTTTGTCTTGGCTTCAACATAATTCCAGAATTCTCTTCTGCCTTGATGCTCATTATTTATGAAAAATGCATCAGGATTCATTTGCACTGTTGAGCACTTCCAAGAGATTTTATTAGACATTTTTATGTGCAAGGACTATTTTGGAGAATATATGTGCTTTTATGATCAGTGCTCACTTTAGTTTCTCTTCCTGGCAGTTATGACAATTATTTACCATAGTCTTCCAGACTTTGGTTAGAAAACAGGCAATAAAAACACAGGGTGAAATCTTGGCTGCACTGAAGTAGAAAGGAACTCTGCTACTGACTTCAGCAAAGCCTGTGTCTCCACAGCACACTTCTCTTTGTTTCTTGCTAGAATGAGAACTGCCTCATGTGCAGTCAACTCATTTGAAGTCTAATTCCTTTCTGAGGTCCTTTTTATTAGAAGTTCAGGTTCATTTAAAAAATCAGGTTTTAAAAGCAACACAAAATGCACCCCAAAGTGCAGCAGAAAACTCTTGTTCATGCCTAACAGCTTTTGAAATACTTTCCATAATGTACTTTTCAATCTGTCAAATAGGAACTTGATACTTACTCCAAAGAGATTTTGACTTATGTTGCCTTGGTAAGGATATTTATCTGCAAATTCTCTGTAACCGATCACATTTACCCTTTGTCTCAAGGAGGTGTCAATGATGAAGTTCTTGACTTCGCTACACAGCTTTTTAAGCTGCATTGCACCTCAAAATCACTGACATGTTAACAGACCTGTCTCCAAAGAACTGATACATGCCCATGGATAATGATCAACAAAGATGACAGGTACAGCTCTGCACGTGATTCCTATGAAGCAGCAAGCAGAAAAGCACATTGACCATTTGCAGAAAGAGTCCTGGCCCTCAAGAAAAGAATAGGCATCATATATGAGACACTGTGACACCATGAGCAGGCATAGTTTAAGACTGAACACATTCAGAATTTTTTATTTAGTTCAAGAAATTTAAATATTTTAATTTATTCCAAACCCCCATGCCACTGGTCTTGCTTTCAATCAGTTTTAAATTGATTTGGTATTTGGAATATTTTATCATCCTGTGAAAAAAAATATTTTTAGGAAGCACACTTTCTACTAAAAAATACTGAGATGGAAAATCTCCAATCAGTATTACTGACACCTGCCATTGCAGGCTGACTGACATGACTTAACAGATCTATATGGAAATGTTCAGCTTCTGGGGCTTTTCCAATTCAATGCCATCATTCTACTACTCTGTTTATGAGGGTCCTAACAAGGTCTACTCTGATCAGTGAGATTTCAAGTAATCTTAAAGTTCATGTTTCACATTGCTCAATTGAAGTCATATTAAAAATGTTCATTATTTTGTATTTTAATAATCTTCTTCTGCCAGGGTTACATAGGAATAACTTCAGAGACCTACCATATCGGTTGTGCTTAGATCTTCTTGTCTTTTCTCAGCAATCACCAAGTTGCTGGCAGGCAATAGTTTCAGATAATTTCCATCTAATGGTTTGATATCATATAAAGAACAAAGGAAAATTGTAATGAATCATAAAGACATTTTCATTATCCAAGAATAAACTGGATGCAGTTATTGAATGAGACAGTTCAGTTTAGTATTATTGTATCCTGGAAAATTTCACTGAATTGTAGCTAACACTATCTTATGCCCACAACTAAGCATGAGTAGGGATGAGATTTATGAAGCAAAAGCAATAATAAAAATTCTGAACTTTCTGGACTTCAAAACTGCATCGAGATCAACATTGAATTCCATTTACTAAAATAATTGCAACCCTAGTCTATTTGACGGCATCTTATCTCTTATACAGAGGAGAAAAAAAAAAAAAAAACCAACAATAGAACTAACAAGTATGGTTTGTCATGGATGACCAAATGTATGATTTCTATCCTAGCATTAAAAGTGAATACAGAGCTGTGACATGGGGATTGCCTCTAATCTAAAAGCAGTGATTTACAGCTGCAGGCATATTGTTAGAATTTGGCCCTTTATCATATCTCCCCTTTCCATTCTTTTGATTCCAGTCAAAAGGCTCATTGATTTTTCTTGCCTGTGGTAGGGACACTACCACAAATAATGAGGGGAAAAATGCTGTCTTAAAAAAATAAATAATCAGCTAGTGCAGTGCAGTGAGATGAATGCTTAAAATGTTAAGACCATCAGTTCTTCAAGGGAGTAATTCTGTAAATATTACTTGGTCACTGTAGTCAACAGGATCATTCAAATGAGTAAATTTTTTAGGATCATTCAAATGAGTAAATTTTTTTTTAGAAACCCAGCTTTGAGCTTGCCATCAAAATCATTTTCTAACCAGTTGCTCAGTATCACTCATAAAATTCACCCATGGAGTCAATTGCAGAAGTAGCAATGCTACTTAAAAGTTGAGTGTAGTTACCCAGGTATAGTATTTTACACGAACATATAAATCATCAGCCTCTGCTCAGATGAGTTCACGCTTATTAGACTGAGAGTGAAGCATCTTTGTGAGGAAAAAGATAATAGTTTAGGACAAACAATAGGGAGGAAATTTGGGCAGTATTTAAAACTACTTATGGAAAACTCACAAGAAGTTGCAGTCACATTGCTTCCATCTACACTGGTATAAATGACTTTACAAGGTGTTGTAAAGTTATACCACTCTTCATTCTATTTTCAACCTTGGGATATAAGTAACACAAAAATAATTTCATTTTTCTTGTTCTTTTTTTCCTTCGGTAAAGATGAAATTAATGTCAAATACTTAAGTTCCCTTTAACTGCTTATAAAATCATAACTACAAAATAATAATTTATTATATGCTCAGTATTTATCCTTATAATATATTATTTTCCTACCCATATACATGCTCTTGCTGATCTGGGCAAACAAGTTAATGCAGGCTACAAACAGAAACCTTTTTTCATATGTGGGAAGGGCAGATGATGTTTTTTTGCTCTGTCTTATAAGTGGTGACTCAGCTCCAGCTCTCTCACAGAAGTGTTATGAAGTTTGTTCTGGTAGGCGCTCAGATAGTCATATCTTAACAGTTCAGGAAACATGGACAAAAAAAATGTTTGAATTGAAGCCATTGTATCCTGGAAAATTATCTCAGAGGCAGGATACTGCTATCAGATGGATAACAGGTCTTACCTAGAGTAACAATTTTTACCTGTCTTTGCTCTGTTGAACAAAATATCGGAAAAGCTAGGTCATAAAATCCATAAAGAACATAGTCCTTTTTATTTACTCTGTAAAGTGCTATTCACACATATGACACTAATATTAATGAAATGGCTCACCAGTAAATGGGCAACATAATTTTCAAATCAATGTCATTCTTAAAAAACACAGCAATACAAAAAAATAGGACTATATCATTGTTGCAAGGGATGAGTGAGAAAAATAAATGCTATACACATATCTGTTTAGAATTTTAGAGGGTCGTTTGACATGATAGATACTGTGCTTGCTATGAAGAAAACAGCTTTTTTAATTCATAGGCGTCTAGTAGGAAAACTGCATAAGTGTCTGAAAGAATAAGATAAAAATTTTATCTCACTCCTTCTGAAGTCTTTTGGTGTATTGATTTGGATTACATCCTGTGTATATTGTGTGATAATCAGATTTGTGTTTATTTGTTCATATACTATGCAAAGCATCAGAATTCAAGATCAGTTATGCTTAGCTTAAAGAATATAGTCTAGTAAAGCAGCAGCTACACTAAGCCATTTACCGGAGAGAATTGTTACTAAGGAGAAGTCCATTATATTTTTATAGAGAGAAATCATAAGTCCATACTTTACACTTCTGGGAAGGCATTAACAATAAACTAGATAGGAAATTATTCAAAATGACACGAAGGAAAATAATTGTATGATGACTAGAGAACCTTGAACAGACTGAGAGGTACACTTGTAAAAATTACAATAAGAATACATCCTTTACAAATGTCTTGTAAAAGGAAAGGTTTATTATCTTTGTTGTATTTTGAGCACCTTGCTTTTCTGGCGATCATTTGAAAACGTTCAAGTGATTTTTAGCAACTCTGCTCCCAGGGAAAGTTTGTTTGGTTTTTTTTTTTTCTTTTTTTCCAGCTTGGAGGAAATGATAGATGATTTTCACATTTTTGACAGGGACACTGGAAAGAATGGGATAATAAAAATCGGGAAATTGTTGTTTATTTATAACATATCTCATATTTACATCCCACTTTCTTTATGCTATCGGTAACCAACGAAAGCGAGAGACATATTTACATACGCAGCTATCATCGATTTTTTATAAAGCTCAGAAGCTGTTCAGTACCGCACAGCTATTGTGCCTTAGTCAGGGGCAGGAAATAAATGTTTTGACTGGATCTGCCAAATGCCTTTGTTAATCAAAATATGCATATCTGAGATTTAATATGGACAGGATTGTAGCTTCTGTTTGTGCTAAAAAAATCAGAAAATTCTTGCACAGCTTCAAGAGAGCAGAACTCTGTCCTTATGTCTCAGTTGAGATGACACACACCATGGGACTGGTTCACAGCCAGTTTCCATCTTACGTTTTGGCCTGTGATGGCCCTTGCTAGCTTATGAAGCATTCATAGAAAATGGAATATCTGCGGCTGAAAAGAGCAGGAGATTCCTTGAGGAAAAAAAAAAAAAACAAACCCAAACAAACAAACCAGTGATCTTTGTATTAATTTACTTATACAAATATATACCAATATGTTTCTCCTCTCTTTGTGTGCATGTTGTCCCTTACTGCCAACAAAGGAATATGTCCTTTGGGGTCTATAGAGCTTATCTGGTCACAAAACCAGCATGTACGTAAAACCACTCAGTTTTTATCATTTTCAAGGAATATTCAGAAAAATTTTTTTATTTACATGTCTAAATATAATTTGCCTGCTTAATCAGGTAATTTTGGGTAAGTTTCAGAGTAGAAATTCTACCTTTGAGGTTGAGTAAGAACCTAACTGCCTCTGTTTGAAAACATGAAAGGAAATTGCATATGGTAGCTAAAAGCTCATATATAGGTATCTGTAGTATCTACTTTGTAGAGAAGTTAACAAAACGGTTGGATCCAGGGGTCCTGTTCTTTCCCACAGACTAATACACTTGCCCTCATTTTAACCTTACAATATCCTGTAACACCGGTGTAATCACAAGAAGAACCTGTCTCAGTACCTGTGACTGTCAGCTGTCTCTTTTCTTCTACCTCCTTCAACTGACAATGGCTGTGAGACTTAGACTGCAGGGACAAGCCACCTAGCACAGGTGGGGACAAAGGGAAGTTGGAAGGACAAATGTTACAGGCAGGCTTATAAATCTGCCAGGACAGGTAAACAACAAAATGATCTACCAGAGGGGAGATCATAAGTCAATAATGAAACTTTTTTGAGGGTAAGTAAATAGTGGATATTAGTTGACTGCTGAAGAGATTGTATGATGGAATTTGCAATTGTGGTTTTATAAATATGCATGGGTGCCACCACTCCTCTTAAACCAGGACACCTCTCTGAGCAACTTTTCCTTTTTTTTGCAGTAATTCTAGCCTGCAAAAATAAGGAATAAAAATCCAGAAAATAGGAATACGCCAATCTCAAGATACACAAGTTGTATTCTGACAGTTTACAAGTAAATTGGCCACAGAAAATAATTTTTTATATGTCAAAATAAAAATAAGACAAAGGAGACTAAAACCACAACACAGTTACAAACACTTCTGTAAAAAGGATGGTTTGAGGAAAGTTTGGGCAGCTTGCTTTGGCAAATGTCGTATGTCTACAAAATGGCTGATGAGTATGAGCATCTCTATGTGATTTAAGGGCAACTGAAAGCTATTGGTTACATTAGAAATATTAATACTTCACGCTATTAAGGTCATAATGTTTTCTCCATCTCCTCCTACTCTTCCAACTGATACCTTTAACGCATTTCTCCAGATATCAGGGATGTGCTGCTGGTTACTCTCTTTTTAAGTTTCCAGTGGGTACACGGCAAGACCTGCAGGGGGCAAGTCATTATGCCAAGATTTTCTTGAGAAGGCTTTTCTGCTGACTCAGCTAACACTGTGAGCAAGCCTGGTGTATGGATGAGACTACATTGACTTTAGTGGAGTCAGAGTTAAGTAGCTGATGGTCTGACCTTATCTGTCAACAAGAGACACGTAAGGTTCATAACCTCTTGGCTATTCTGGACCTTTAATAGTTTTTCCCATTGCTATATATTTGGAGCATTAGCAATTTTTGTTGTATATTATCATGTTATAAATTACAGTTAAGCAGGATAGATTTTCACCAGAGGAGCATTAAGAAAAAAAATTCCTGTAGTTTGACAATAATTTCCATATAAAGAGAAGTATGCATGAAACTTTCAGGAAGTCTATTCTCTGTGTGCAATTAAATTATTTATATGGCATATAATTAATATGTTCAGTGATTTTGGTAAAGAGGCTTAGCTTTTAATCCTTCTCTAAAGATAAGAGATCACAGGAGTGAAATGCAAATTTGAGGTCTTATTTTATGTTTGTACAATAATATTAAGCACTTTTCACTGTGGATAAGTATTAAAAAAAAAAAATACAAACCAAAAAAAAAACCCCCACAACAAGAAATCCAGAAATCCCCATAGGCTAATGATTACATTATCAATGCAAGCAAATTCCTTAGCACAATGCTGAAAGAATTAGGCATAACAGCAGCTCAGTGCTGTCTGAATCCACGGTGTAGCAGATCAGGAGGTGTTTAAATACCTGTTTCCAGCAGGTAATTTGGATGTCTAATAGATGTACTAACTAAATGCTCTAAATCCATTTATTTAAGGAAAAATATTCCCAGTTCCAGATGCTATAGAGGCTGCAAATACTGCTGAACTGCCAGTTTCATTATACAAGGTCAGAAAGGGTGAGACAGACAGACAGACTCCAGAGTCTCTCAGGGCCTGTGGCATCACGCTCTGCATGCAAAGAAGAGATGTCACAACTGTGGTCTGCAAGGTGTGTGAAGCTAGTGGCCATACACTCAGATAAGGAATAAAAAAAGGCCAGTGCCAGAGCAATTCCTGAGAGCTGTGGGAGATGAGGTCTGAGTGAGTCATGCGTTGTCACTGATATATTTACTCAAGTTTTAGAGTGGTGTGAAAATTTTGAAAAAATGCTATATATGCATTTTCCTGTGATGTACATACGTGGCACTCACTGTTGAAGCTCACAGCTTCATAGATCAAATCAGTTTGTAGAAATAGGCAGGCTTCTCAGTGAATTAATGGAATCTGACTTCGTACTGATTCACTTGCTACATGCTCCTACCTTCTCTTATCATAATAAAGCAGCTCTCTCCCCAGCTCCCTATAACCACATTCTTTTCAACTATTTCCCTTGACAAGCATATCCTCTAAACCACACCTCCCTGCCCACATCCCTTGTGTGGGGCACCTGCTGATCAGGAGCCAGGATGGTGCTGGGAGGCTCCCTGCCAGCTGCATGCTGCATGGGCAGGAGGAGAGCAGGCCAGAAAAACAACTACTGCTTTACCCTGACCAGAGGGTGAATGTGCATCCTGCTGTTCCTGTTAGCTGCAAATTTTCACGTAGGAGTTTAAGCTATGAGACGTCTGTATCTTTGTCACATCTAGATGAGGCTGCACAATGAATGTAGAATTTGTCTGGTAGGGATTAACAGCCTAATGTGCAGATATACAACTAGCCTGTGTAAATCTTACTTTCTTAGGGAACAGTTCTTAAAACATTCTCAAGTTTTGGCTGTCTTTAAAAACAAGCCTGACTGTCACCATGAAAAGTCTGGTTTAGACTTGAGCATGAAACAGGAGGAAGGTCAAAGGAGAACTATTTATTCTATGGGGTTTCCATAGCTATTCTCCAAACTCAAGAAGTTTTGTTTGGACAGCCCAAGGTGATCGCTGGAACTTCAGTGAATTTGAAGGTTGCCCATCTGTGAAATATTTTCTATCTTTAATGAAGGTGGCAGTTAATAACCTTTTTATACAAACAATCCATAATTTTGAGTTAGTTAATAGTTCCTTTTCCCCATGATCGTTTTAGTATGAGGAAGGCTGAGCAAGACACATGGTAAATACAGATCCACAGCTACAATCCATGTTTGGCCCTTAACCTCTGTCATACACTCAAAATACTTTATGTGGCTTATTGTGTGTTACTGTGCCAAGTCTCAATATTACTAATTATGTGTTATGTTTCTGTGCAAAAAAAGCCAGGTGTATTAGCATTGAGCCAAGTCCTGAATGGCCCTGCTGAGCTTATATCCCACAGGTTAACACATCATTCATTTGCTTTGGCTATTGCAACCTTCATTCCATCAATCTATGAATTAGTCATTCAGTGGCTCTATGCCACAATGGGATGAAGCAAAAAGTTTAATAGCCGAAGGTAATATGTGTAACCAAGATTCAGCCACATGGCCAAAAGTTTGCATTAAACTGTAAATTATTACTATTTCTACTGTCAAAATGATATATTTGCAATACTAAATGTATCTACATAAACCAAAAAAAATCTCAATACAAAAGCATAAAATAGGTGAGTACAATGAATGCAGGAATTAGATGCCTAGAGTTCACACTAGTACTGTATTATCTGAGAGTAATCTATATCACATAGGAATTTTAATTTACAGTGTAGGTAAAAAATTACTGTACTTTGTCATTATAGAGAACATACCTCCCCAGTGAGCTTGAATGAGAAACAAAACCAAGCAGCTGTCCACATTTTAGCAATATTTGTCTGAAGGGGATTAAAAATTATTTTAGTTTCATTTGACAATATTTTACTTACATCCCCTGTGTTTACTTTGAGGTTGAGACTCAAACTTCAGACTACAAAGGAAACCTAAGCACTGGACTGGAAACACTTATTAATTTCAGGTCAAAACACAGTGGATTTTGTTCAGTCTTTTTGCTCATACTCATTGAAATTATTCTTCAGGATCTAGCAGATGCCATAACTTCCTACAAAGCAAATAATCATTCCCTGAAAAGACATTTTTACAGAGTAGCTGCATTAAACTAATTTTGGTTTTAATTTTTTTTTTAAATTTTAATTAAACTAATGTTTAGAGACTGTCCCAACTGTGTTATTTTCAGTCATTGCTTCTGTCTTCACAAAAAATCTACCATGGTCCTCTGAAAAATGATTGTGAAACCAAAGCTTTTTCAATAATTCTGAAAATCAAAGAGAAAGATTATAAATTCAGCCTTGTAAACACTGTTACTGATGGAATGCAGTATGTCCCTTTTAAGCACAGTAAGATATTTTGTCACAGCAAATGATATATTATTTTGCCTATTCACATGTTGCGAATAACTACATCTTTTACAAATGCACAGCAGTAAGTAGATGCATATTTCTGTTGAATTTCTGCCCTGTGCAGACCAAAACCCATGACTTTTCTGGTATCCTCTCTTTTCCTCTGTATTTCAGCAAGGCTGCCAGATTCATAGCTATTCCAAGTGCAAGGAAACATGTATCTGGCTGTCCAAGATGACAGTGACTTCTGTCTGGTACGTTATGTCTCCCAGATAACTAGCAACAGGACAAGAAGAAATGGCTTCAGGTTGTGCCAGGGAAGGTTTAGATTTGATATTAGGAAAAATCTCTTCCCTGAAAGGGTGGTGAAGCATTGGAACAGGATGCCCAGGGAGGTGGTGGAATCGCCATCCCTGGAGGTGTTTGAAAAACACATAGATGTGGTGCTTAGGAATGTGGTTTAGTGATGGACTTGGCAAACCTGGGTTAAAGGTGGGCTTGATCTTAAAGGTCTTTTCCAACCTAAGTGATTCTATGATTCTATGATTGTTTTCTTTTAGTTGTACCCTTAAAAGATGGGAATTTCAGAGAAATACATTTCCCATTAGTTGTTTAAAAACATTACTAATGGGAAAAATGGCAGTTTTTATCACTTCTCCTCCTTATCCAGCACATAGTATATTGGTTACAGTATCAAGAAACATTAGATTAATTTAAAATAACTAGTTCTTCATATATCTCAGCTGTTGTTATCATCTAATTGTCACCCAGCTACTTTGAAATCAATTATTAAGATTTTTTTCTTCCTGGATAGCAAAGATTTTTAGTTTTATTAATCAAGTTTTACAATATGTATATATATAAAAGCACATTGGGGAATTTTATGGACAATTTACACTGCATTACAGAATACAGACTTTTGGAAATATATTCTTTCTTAAAATATGCATTATGCAGCACTACATCATTGTGTACAAAGAACACTGATAAAATAGGAGAATTGTTGTGGCAATTTAATATAGTTTTTATTTTTAAGTTTTCTTTTTAGGACTCCTGTTAGTACATTTCCTTTTAACAGGTGTTAATGTACTAGGCTTTCAGCAAAGCAAATTAGAGAGGATTTTTTATTACTTTTATGGGATTGCTGAAGACTTTTTTCTCATTTAAGAAATGACATATTTTAGTCAATTAAAATTATCATCAGTTTGTTACAAAACAAATTGCTACTGTGATGTCAAGGCAAAGGCTCCTTCATTCTCACTCTGGATTTCTGAAATCTTTTGCAGCTCTAACAGGGAACATGTTCCTTCCACAACTTTTTGATTGCTTGTCCTTATTTCAGCAAGGCTGTCTTCACAATACCTGGTAGCACAATAAAGACCATAAGTAATCGTCAACATTTCTTGAAATGTGTAGTATTTCTTTCTTGAGGATCTTTTTTTTTTTTTTTTCTCTCTCACTATGCATCTTAAGAAGAGCAAAAGCTTACTGCAGGGAAATAGTATAGTGTTCACCAGGTTTTCTGCCTCTTGTTATCTGCACGCTTATTGATGTGCTTGTCTTCTGTTCAGGCTCAAGGACATTTTCTCAGCATGTTCAAATGTCTTTCTGGTGGCTGGCTACTTTGGCATTTTCCTATTCCATTTCTGGCAGGGTTTCAGTGTATGTTTTTGCAAGGATAAGTGAAATTTCAATGAAGTTAAATGAAAAGAAACACAAGTTAATGAATTGTTCAGCTTTGGATTTGTGGTCATCCAGTTAAGCATTAAGATACAAATGTTCTCTGGACTATTACAGAACAGCTGAATCTAAAATGATGCAAAGAGCTCTAGTGGTTTGTTTGGTACAGCACTGAATTATTTTTGTTTTCTATTTCTAATTTTGCAGCAGTTCTACATTTCCAATATGATAACCTATAACATAAATACAAGACACAAAGAAGTTATAGAAATGAGTTGGAAGAATCTGTTACATTAAATTCTCTTGCCAGGTTAGAATGATCTGTTAGACTTAATGCTGTTGCCAAGTTGTAATGATTACCTGTGATCTCTCTTTGGTTGAATTAAATCTGAATTTTTACAGCCAATAGTACGTTCCGTAAGTCCACAACTTAATTCTCAAGTTTTTCTTGATTGTTTGGAGTCTGCCTGTAATTTATTTTCAGATTTTATAATAATCTTGTACAAACCCAAACAAATCATGCCAACCCATGGTGTTTTAGACCAGAAAGTTTTTACGTTTACTCTTTGTCTTGTCTTTAGCTATTAATTTCATTTGTTTGTTGTTGTGTATGTACTTACAGATATACACAACCACAAACATTTATTTCAGTTCTCCTATGATATATATATATGTAGTTTTTTCAGAGGTGTTAATATGGTTTTCATCCATAGGGTATATGATCTCTCTTTCTAAACACAGTCTCAGTGAGATAAACATAGTTTCACACGTACAGTTTCTATTTCCTGATCTGCACTCAGCCAAAAATGGCCATTAGACACATTTCAAATTGCTTCTCATTTTCAACCCTGATGTTCTACAGTACTGTTCATTTCATCAGGGCTGAAAAACAAAATTCATTACAGTTTTTTTACTTTTCTGATTACCTTTTTTGACTAATTGGAAATTATCTGCTAACTCAAGATTTAGTTGGAAAAGACAACATAAAGAGCAGCAACTAGGAAAGATGCCCTCCTAGACTTGCTGCTTGTGAATAGAGAAGGACTCAGGGGGGGATTTGATGGTAGGTGGCTGTCTTGGCCACAATGATCATGAAGTGGTTGAGTTTAATATCTTCCATGTAATAAGAAACAAGGACAGTACAGCTGCTACCACACACTTCAGGAGAGCAAACTTTAAGCTATTCAGGCAGCTATTTAGCAGAGTACCATGGGAATCTCCTTTTGAGGGCTTAGGAGTCCACGAGTGCTGGTCAGTCTTTAAGATCCACCATTCAGAAGCACAGGAGCAGGCATTTCCAGTGTCGGAAATCAATCAAGCAGGACAGAAGACCAGCTTGGCTACAGGGAACTCCTCATGTAGCTCAAGAGGAAAAAGAAACTGTATGATCTCTGGAAGCAAGGACAAGCTTTGCAGAAAGAGTACAGAGTACATTCATGCAGGGGGAGGACATGAAAGGCCAAAGCTCAATTACAGTTGAAACCAGCCAATCTTGGTTCAGATAACAAGAAAGGCTTTTTTAAGTATGTTGATGACAAGAGGTGGTTCTGAAGAAAACATTGGACTGCTACTGGTTGAAGATGGTTATCTGACTAATAGGGATGAACAAAAAGCAGAGGCATTCAATGCGGGTTTTGCCTCAGTCTTTAATAATACTGATAGACCTTGGGCTGCCCGGTCCCCTGAGTCAGGGGACCACAAGTGTGGGAACAGAGACTTTCCGTTTGTGGACACTGAAATTGTAAGGAACCAGCTGTGTCAGCTGAATGTTCATAAGTCCTTGGGGCCTCATAGGATTTATTCCCGAGTACTGAAGGAGCTACTGGATGTTATGGCAGGACCTTTCTCAGTCAGCTACCAAAGGTCATGGGCATCTGGGGACATCCCTGCTGACTGGAAGCCAGCCAATGTTATTCCAATCTACAAGGGCATGAGGGGAGACCCAGGGAAATACAGACCTGTTACTGTAACCTCAGTTCCTGGAAAAGATATGGAGAAGATTATACTGGGGAGTATTGAAAAGCATTTAAAGAATAATGCAATTACCAGGCACAGTCAACATTAGTTCATGAAAGAAAAGTCCTGTTTAAGTGATTTGATTTCCTTCTATGATGTCACCTGCCTACTGGGTGAAGGGAAGGTGGTGGGTGTAGTTTTTCTGGGTTTTAGTAAGACATTGGACACTGTCCCTCACAGCATGTTGTCCAGCTGTGAGATGAGCAGGTTCATGGTTTCTTGGGTGAAGAGCTGGCTGAAGGGCAGATCTCAAAGTGTTGAAGTGAATTGAGCTACATCTGGTAGCTCATTACATACCGGTAACCAATGGTGTTCCTCAGGGATCGATTCTGGGGCCAGTTCAATGATCTGGACACAGAAGCTGAATGTACTATTAGCAAGTTTGCTGATGATACCAAACTGGGAGGTGCTGTTGACTCTTGAGGGACAAGAGGCCTTGCAGAGGGATCTCGATAGACTGGAGCATTGGGCTATGATGAAATTTAACAAGTCCAAATGCCAGATTCTTCATCTGGGATGGAGTAACACCAGGCAGTTGAATTAGATGATTGTTGTAGGTCAATTCCAAATGAAGTAGTCCATTTTATTTTATTTTAATGAGGTTTTTCATTCACTTATGAAAATTCTAAGTTTCCATATTCTGATCAAAATTGCAGAATCTGGAAAAGGTAGGAAAGCCTTTGTTTATTTAGGGTTTTTTCTCTTGCTAAAAATAGTCTGGTTTTGTGTGATTTAGTATTTCTGCTCTTTATAATCTCATTTTGTTGGTTTGTTGTTAACACTGTAGACTCCTTTCAAGGATTCTTCTTAAGAAGAGATTTGGAGCATCTAAATGATGCATCTGATTTTAGGCAAGCAGATCATTATCCCTTCCCTTTTGAAGCATGAGTGACAAAGAGGCAGAAGGCTGAATCAAGCTCTAAAATCATGTAATAGTTAACCCATCTACACTCAGACAAATGCTGTGGGTTTTCAAGCACTTTTGAAGGGGATATGGAAATCATTAGATTGGGAAAGTGGTAGTTACTGCTGGTGCTTTCATTCTGGATACATGCTTTAATAGCAATTCTGTGCAACATTTTTGATTGTTTAACTCCCTTGAGGAAAAGGCTGTTTATGTTTCTTTCCCCACCATGAAGATGGACAAATGGTAATGGGCTTTGCTGGGTTTAATCATAGCAGCTGAAGTTTCATTGCTGTATACGTTGACTAAAACTAGTAAACTAAAATGGCATAAATGAAGGAAAATGGAAATTACTTTCTACAGAAATTAAATTCAGAGCCAGACTGTATCTAAGGCCAAGGCATTGATAGAAATATGTATTGAAATTTCACAATACAAATAATAACAAAGGTAGTAATATCCTGTTCTTTTTAAGTACATGAAGAGGCTGGTTTCCATGAAAACACACTGTTGGGGTGTATGTGTGTGTGTGTGCTTGGATTTTTTTATCAAAAATGTGCATAGCTAGGTAACTTTCAGTTCTTGTGAGAGAAATAGGAAATTCTGACTTGGAAAGGGTTGGCGGACAGGAAAAAAATTACTTGCTCACTGGCTGGCAATGGCTGTGTTTGGTATTTGCAGTGATTTCAGCACATTGATTTGACATATAAATGTGTCAAAGTAGCAGCGTAAGATCTGTTCAGCCTATCCTGGAAAGCTCTGTCAGACCTACAGAACTAGTAGTTTCAGATTTTAATACAAAGTTTTATCCGTTTAATTGTAACTGTAACTTGGATCTACCATATACACTGCATTTGTGTGTACAACAAATAATACAACAGATGGGATTTCTACTAATTTAATTGTATTTAGGGACTGCACTGGGACATATGACTTCATTCCCCTCTTTCTCATTCATTCCCAATGTCAATATGGGTTGCTGCTGTCTCACGGTGCAAAGTGATTATTCTGCAGTGAAACTCCTGGATTTGATCTGTGATAGCTGTCTGCTCACACCAGCATTGTTTGTTACATAATTGCTCCAATTATTGGCATTGTCTTTGAAAAGAAATGTGTTTATATTTTGAAATGTGAACTATTTTATGGAGGCATTTTAGCATAAGCAAGATTTCTTGCTTTAAAAAAAAATAATAGGGAAAATAGATAAAAAAATTGAAAATATGGGATCATGCAAGCATTTAAAATTAATTCAAATTAACCCAGATAGAGTGAGTCTGTATCAAAGGTTGCATAAGGGAATGTCATTAATTTTTACATTTGTAAAATGTAAGTTCTCCATTATTTTCCTTTTTTTGAAAAGGATACAGTAATTTATCCAAATATTAAAAGCCCTATCTAATGGGTTTAGTTCCCTATGAAGAGTGTTTACATGACTTTTTTAATATACAAATTAAACCAGGGTAGCAGTTCTAAGAAGCTCCAGGGATGAGGTGGTTAGGGTGTATATGATCTTTCAGCTCTAAAGCCATAATTTGCCCTGGTACTACAATCGTCACCTGAAAGCTACCTACTAACTTCACATCAGAAGGGCAACATTTGTTCAAGGGAACTAACCTGTAACAAAGTTGCTTATGCTTTTTCATGTTAAACTACTTTTTTTTTTTTTTTTCTTTTTTTTCCTCCTGTTGCAACCTATGGCTGTTCTCAAAGGGTCGTTTTATGGTACTAAGGGAATGCTCTATGCTCTGTGTAGAACCTGGAAAAGCACAAATTCAGAGGCAAGAGGAAATAATTTTCTGGCAACTCAAATCAACAGTAATTATAAATATTTGATAACTTAAGTTAAGCTATGATAGCTGACCTGCAACACTTTTGTAGCAAGATTAATGCTGGAATAAGCTACATGTCTAAGATCATGTGGATACAAGATTCAAGGGGAAAATAACTTCATATGCATCATGGGGAAAGAGGAAATTTTCATCAGGGATTTGAAAAATGCATAAGTTTTTGACTTCTATCAGAAATCCATTTACACCTCCTCACGTTCCCGGTATACCTTGCCAGCTCAAGATATCATAAATTGTCCTAAGCAACCTCCACAATTTTTCAAGGTAAACACCCCTGAGTCCTGCTGCAGTAGGTGGTGACCAGAGCTACTACAGAAGATAAAGTTTGACCTCATAGGAAGATCCAGGCCCCAGGTAGCATTAAAAAGCTCTCATCTAAATAGAGTAAGGTCACTGTGATGGTCAAATCACTCAGGCTACAATTTTCAGCGAACGATTTGAAGTCCATCTTCATGCACTTTGAAAGCGTCATGAATTTCCTCCAGCTTGTGATGTTTTCTTTCAGAATGAATTAAATGGAATATAAACACAACCTGGGGCTACTTTGGCTGTTTTGATAGCAGTGTGTGTAGTCACGACTGATGGCAGCCTGGACCATGTTACCCTATGTAGTCCTTTTGAGCTTGCAACTGTAATTCTTCCCAAGGCAGGATCTGGGGTGACAATGTCAGACCACAGTCACTGCTGAGACCATTCATCTCTTAAGCCACAAACTCTTAAGTCAGGCCTAGTGGATAGTCTCATATAGCTATACATTCAAGAAAATCGTGAAATTAGCAAGCTTCAAATGCCACATACTAAATAAGAAAAGCCAGATTTAGCCAGGACATCTATGCATCTCTCATATCACTTCCCATTACCCCTCATGAGTCAGTATTGCCTTCAAGGTAATTTAACTCACTGTCTTGTCTTCCCTGTTGATAAAAAAATAATCTCTTCCTCTGAGACACCTAATGGATGATCCCCTGAAATACATGCCTAAATAATTATCTGTCTAGGAGACTCTTTTATACAGTGAGTCATCATTTACTGTCACTATAAAGGGCTTGTTCTAATTTTGAGACCCTCATTAGAATTAAAATATCAAAGTGTATGCTTCTGACAGCTAGTCGACCAGAATTGCAGCAGCAGTTCTGTAAAGCAAGGAGAAAACAAAAACAAGTGTTCTGAAACCAGAAATCTAGAATATCCAAAATTTTTAGCATAGAGCAAAGTCAGAATTCAAGGCACAAAACATTTCAGTTCAACTCTCTTGGAGGAATTTTCTTTTACTAATTGTCTCTAAGCAGAAGAGGAAAATGTAGAGAAAAGTAAAAATGCAAAACACTGTACTCTAGTGCAAACTTCACAGTATCTCCAGGGAAGGAACAGAATGTAAGTTACTAGATATAAAAAGCAATAGTTTTTCTTTTTTATTATTGTTGTGGAACAAGGGGTAGGTTTGGGATTATAGGAGCTCTTATAGTACATTTTATGGGTTCCTATGCAGACTAGCATGGAAGAAAAAAGGTGGGAAATAATCTAAGAAGAATGTTGAGTGATTTCCAGCTTCCACAGACAGCTGAGGTCAGTTTCTCATATTCTTTCTTCTAACCATCGTTGTATTGGATTTCTTTTAGAATACACAAATGTAGCAGGCTAAAATTAGAAAAATATCCCTCACAACAAGCAAAAATGGAGCTTGGTGTGAGATTAGACTCCAGAAGTCAAAGTCAGATCCAGGGTAGGGGGAAGAAAACTACGAGTTCTTAAAGCATTGGAATTTCCATAGAAAAAAACCCTACTATTTGTGCCTAAACATGGTCATTAGGAAGCAATGCTTGGTTTGTAGGATTTGTTTAAACCATACATAAGAACAGATTTTTGAAATAAAATTTGGCTTTTTACTCCAAAATTTTGAACCGGAAAATCTTTCAGTGCACAAACCTCATTCCGTAGATGAGAATAGTTGTTGTTACTAGTTAGTAACTTTTCCTCAGAATTTCCTCAGAATATAGGAGAGCAATGAAAAGGAAAGGTAGGGTACAACTGAAGATGTTAAATGGGTGGGTTTCCTGCTTACACAGCAACTGTGAAAAGGGAATTACGCCAGCATAGTTCTGAAAGTCAGTGTATACTAAATATACGCAAGCTGCATAACCTAGTTTATATTTATGCTGATGTTCTCATTGACTGGATTAATTGGTTGCACAGAGCTTTACATGAGCACAGCTGCTCCTGCCATGAAGGTACCTGTGAGAGCAGGCAGGACCTTCCTGCCACTGTGGGAGGAAAAAACACTGGTTCTTCTTTGTCAGAGTGTGTCTTGGCAGCAGCACATGGTGGCGATTTTCTCCCCAGTTCCCACTGTTTAATCCCAGTGTGAGAAACTCTCCTGCTTTATGTCTATTACACGAAGTTAGTTGCTCTTTGGCAAGGGTTTACCCAATGTTCCATCACTTGCTGAACAGTGGACTGGGGAAAAAAATTAAAAATAAAATAACAACTCCTACCCCCAAAACTATCACAATTCTGTCCCTGTCTCATGTCCCTGTGCAGTGCTTTGATCTGAGGTTTGGCAGCCCTTGTTTCAGTGTCCCGCACCTGTAATTCTCCCTTCACCTTACTTCTCTGCTTACTCTCACACCCTCTTCCTCAGCTGTAACCATCTTCTTTCCATCTCCAGAAGAGGTTCATGTGCATCAATAGTCAGTTAAAATAGGTACAGGAACAATTGCTAACAAATAAGTAGCTTGGTTCTTGGAAAATAAAAATACTTGTGTCTTCATTGCCTTTTCACCTGCTCCTAATGTCTCCCTGCTCCGTCTTTGCATTTAAACATTCTGTGTGTGACCTCCATACACAGACACCAAAAATACATGAAACATTTAAGTAGGTACAAGAAATTTGGGGAACCTGCCATGCATACTTAGCACTGCAATGAATGACTGTCTCCTCTGTATCGTATTGCAGACACTGATATAGCTCTACTATGGCTTTGCTCAAATAAAAAAAAGCCCTTTTTTTAACTGTGTGATATTTAGGGCATACTCATGTATTGCACCATCTGTAGCTGCTCCTGGCTACATGCACAGCAGTAGCATTTCAGTAGTTTCCTATGTTGCCTGAACAACAACTCAAAGTTCTTGATGTTTTCCTTCTCATCGAGAAACTTGTTCTCTGCTTTGACCACAGTTACAGGAAAAGATGGGTCCATCACTACTGTGTTGGGGCTCCAGAAATGGCTTGCTGCTCTATGGAATATTATATATATATATATACACACACACACACACAGATATACACATATAAACATACTTTATTTTATTTTATATCTATACATATATATCATATGCATTTCACCATATAATAAAGCAGACAGTATTAGCTATTTTTTAAAAAGATCCTTCTGCTCCTCATTGCAAAAATTAGATTTACATGGGTTTATCAATTACGATGATTTATCAGAGAATCTGTTATTGCTTCAAAGCAGAATACTGTAGAGATGGTTGGAAGTTTGTCTTGTGTAGTATTTGGTTCAATGGGCAGATGATGCCATCAGGGTCTTTGAGTCATTTTCTGACATTTCCTTTGCTGGGCTTTTTTTGGAGATTTCCATAATATCTTATCTTAAGAAACAAACAAACAAACAAAAAGAATCTCTCCTAAAATATTTTTTATTACAACCCAGACTAATGTGATATCTAGCTATGTCTGATTGTTATTTATGCAAGCTCTGCTGAAAGGTTTGTGAAGTTTCAGCAACTTCTGAGTCAGCTTGTAATATTTGTGGGTTTATATGGAAATTGTGCCCAATTAATGAATGTGAATGCACAGCTTTGAGCAAAATGTGGGTTTGTTAATGTATCTGCATTGACATTGAAGAAATATGTCCACTTTAGCCCCCCCTTAAAAGGTGAGTTTGATACAGCTGAAATATAGAGCTATAAAAATGATGAGAAAGTACTTTTTATTTGAATAAATTAGGAATTAATGTAATAATTATTCTTCTGTATTCTATGGCTGGATTCGTTTTCTCCTGTTATATTTCATCTGCACTCAGTCCTGTCAAGCGCCGAAGTGGCAAACAGAGTGCCATCTCGTGGATAAAAACGACTTCAAAACAAAACATGGACTCGGCTTTTCTCCACTGGGTTGAATGGAATCGCTTACACTGTATAAATACGACCCAGTACGGAAAGCTGCATGCACAGGCACTGGGTGGTTTTTGAAACTCCTTCCCTTCTGACACACAGCAACAACCCCGTTGGGAGTGCACCAGAGAGAAGGCAGAACCCAAACATAAATTTCCCTGGTGCATATTATTTTGAATTATACTGGTGGTTATAAGTAGTAGATATTCACTTGGCTGATCTATTAATAGAGAACAATTTCTCGTAGTGGAAAATGTACCATTTTTATCATGGTGTGTTAATTATAATATTTTGGATGCCAGTAAAGATCAGTCACAACTTATATTTAGAGAAAATCTGAATGATTAAGAACATTCTCGTACCTTATGCTTTAATCCAGTTTTGGAACCGAGACAAAATCAGTCATGTCTGCCTATTAATAGCTGATAAAAAATTTAAGGCATGTTTCTGTGCAAGCTGCCATAAATTAGTTTTTAAAAAACAGATGCATTGCCATACCATAACATACAATACAATCTATCTGCAGAATCACAAACAAACACACAGATTTTTCTGTTCACTCTGAATGTTGGTCAGCTCCAGCAAATGGTTAAACTATACATTGAAATCTGACCCTCTCCTCAGATTTTGTCTGCAGTTGTACTGTTATCAGTTCTGTATTTTTTCCATGTCACATCACAGGCTTACAGAATAGTTTGGTTTGGAAGGGACTTTTAGTCCAACCCCCCCTCCAATGAGCAGGGACATCTTCAACTAGATCAGGTTGCTCAGAGCCAACCTGACCTTGAATGTTTCCAGGGATGGGGCATCTACCACCTCTCTGGGCAACCTGTTCCAGTGCTTCACCACTGTTACTGTAAAAAATTTCTTCCTTATATCTAACGTAAGTCTATCCTCTTTTGGTTTAAAACTATTAGCTCTTGTTGTATCACTACAGGCCCTGCAAAAAAGTCTGTCTCTGTCTTTCTTATAAGCCCCCTTTAGGTATTGAAAGGACACAATAAGGTTTCCCCCGCAGCTCACATGCGTTGGTGACCAACAGGTCCAGTATCACATCCCGTCTGGTAGGGCTGTCGATTACCCGGCTTAAGAAGTTATCCTCCATGCACTCCCGGAGTCTCCTGGATTGACTGCAGCTCCCCATGCTACTTTTCCAGCATGTGCTGGGGTGGTTGAATTCCCCCAGCAGGATGACAGCTTGCGAGCACAATGTCTTCTGTAGCTGGAGTAAGAAGGCTTTGTCAACGGGCAACCCTTGACCAGGCAGCCTGTAGTAGGCACCAACCACAAGGTTCCCTTTGTTGCCTCGGTCTCTCATTCGTACCCATAAGATTTCAACCTGCTTGTGGCTATTCTTCAGAGACAGCTCTTCACAGTCTATCCTTTTCTTGATGTAGAGGGCAACCCCTCCACCCCTCCTTCCTCTCCTGTGCCTTCTGAACAGTCTGTAGCCATCACTAGCCACACTCCAGCTGTGGGATATCCCAACAATTTTCAGCAATGGTAACTAGGTCATAGATTTCCAGCAGCAAGGTGGCTTCCAACTCCCCCTGTTTGTTGCCCGTGCTGTGTGCATTGGTGTAGAGGCACTTCAGCTCGCCTGTCAGCCGTATCACCTTCTTAGAGGAACACCCCTTAATTCCTTTGAGGTATTTCACTGGTGTTTCCCTGTTACCTCCTATGAGCTCAGGAGCCCCTGAATCATGTCTGTAAGTGTTCAAGCGTGCTGCAGTATACCCAGAGCAATGGGCTGAGGGCCCTTGTTGGCACCTCTAACCTTGGCACGTCACCCCACAGCTTCTCACAGGCAAGCCTGATATTATCCCACTCCCCCTTCAAGCCCAGTTTAAAGCTCTGTCAGTGAGCCCTGGTAGCTCATGAGCAAAGACCGTCTTCCCCCTTTGAGAAAGGTGAATCCTGTCCGGTGCCAGCAGGCCTGGTGCCATGTAGGCCATCCCATCATTTAAAAACCCAAAACTGTGGCAGCGACACCAGCCATAGAGCCACGTGTTAATAGACTGTGTCCATCTGTTTCTTCCGGTATCACTGCCCACAACTGGAAGGATAGAGGAAAAAATAACTTGTGCTCCAGATTCTCTTACCAACTGTCCCAAGGCCCTGAAGTCTCTTTTGATTGTCCTTGGACTATGCATTGTGGCTTCGTTGCCACCCACATGGAAGGGCAATTATGGGTAGAACCCCGAGGGCTGTACCAGGCTAGGAAGTTTCCTAGTGATGCTCTTAACTCAGGCCCCAGCAAGGCTGCAGATTTACCTAAGGGGAAGGTCTGTCTGGCATAGTGGGCTCTCTGTTCCTCTCAGAAGGGAGTAATATACAACTATAACCCATCTTTTCTTCCTCGTGGAGGTGGTCATGATAAATGGGGGAGACCTTTCAGAGCTTGGCAACACCTCCAACACTGTGAACCATCATCCACATCATCCACTGACTGGGCTTCCACATCCAGAGCCTCACACCTGTTGTACGGAGGCACCTGGGAAGGCGAGGTGGGCAAGGAGGGGGTTTGCCTTCTGTCCCAAGTATGGACTTGCCTCCATTTGCTCATTCCCAAAGGTACAAAACAAAGATCACTCAAAAATGCAAAACCAATCCAGACTGGGTATACGCAGAGTTGTATGCATTTCCCTTAAATTACAGCACATAATACAGAGCTTATATTGGCTCTGAGATTTTAATTTGGTTCCTGCTGGTTGTGGGAAGACAGGCAACACCTCATCAGGAATAAATCTAAAGTGGCACGGATGGTTAGTGCTTGAATAATCAGCATGATTAGTCTAACAGAAATGTCCTGAACTAACTTGAACCAGCAAAGGGACCTAAACATTTTGCAAGGTGGAAACAGCACTTTGCATCCTGTGGCTGCCATGTTTCTGACCTGATACTTGAAGCTCTGAGGCTGTACTATCAGACATGGCCAAAGGAGCGTCTTGATTTGCAATTTCACACACGCATCCTCTGGGAACTGTTTTAAGCAGCATATTTTCCTGTCATTCACTTCCATCCCTCTGCGTCAGTTGTGCTAATACAACTGTTCAGCCTTGTGTAATAAAGCAGGCGGGGGGAGTGATCCAGGCTAAAAATCTCAATCACTCCTTGTGTGCTTGTATGTGTGTGGACATGCATGCACGTGCTCCAGCCTGGAGTAGGGAGGATTAGGAAATTGCTCCTTTTGAGACTGTCATGGTTTAACACCAGCTGGTGACAGTACCATGCAGCCTCTCACTCCCTCCCTCCCACTGCCCCCCAAGGGATAGGGAAGAGAATCAGGAAAAAGACAGAACTTAAGGGTTGAGATAAAAAACAATTTAATAATTGAAATATAATCATAAAAATAATAACAACAATTGTAATGAAAGGGAGGGAGAAGAAGAGATAAATAAAATCCAAAGGCGGGGGGGAACCCACAAGTGATGCACAATACAATTGCCCACCACCTGCTGAGACATGCCCAGCCAGTCCCCAAGCAGTGGTCAGCCCACCCCAGCTAGCTCCCCCCAGTTTATATACCCAGCATCAGCACGATATTCTGTGCTATGAAGTATCCCTTTGGCTAGTTCAAGTCAGCTGTCCTGGCTGTGTCCCCTCCCAGTTTCTTGTGCTTCTCCAGCCTTCTCACTGGCAGGGCCTAAAAACCTGAAAAGCTCTTGACCTGGTCAACAACCAAACCCATCAGTGTGCTATCAACATTATTCTCACACCAAACCCAAAACACAGCACTGCACCGGCTACTAAGAAAAAAAAAAAGTCAACTCTATCTCAACCGAAACTGGGACAGAGGTCTACTGGCCCAGCTCTGCCAGCTAACTGCATTCTGAGATGCCAAACAGAACCAGTGAATGCATCTGGGCTTCTTCTGGCTTAAACTGTTGTTGAGCAAAGGACAGACTGGCTTGTGAGAAATGAGGGCACTGCAGTTTAGTCTACTGAAATTCTCAGGCTCCTAATGAAAAAGTTACCAAATTAATCTCACTGAAAAACAAATTGCAGTGTAAACAAAGTAGAGTGACCTAACTTACTAAGTTGATCCAGGTGCATTTCTCCTAATTTAGAAAGATGTCAAATGGAAACTGAAGAAAGTATTGTGCAGCTTTACATTCTATGCTTTTTCCATGACTTTATGCAGCAAAATGTTTAGCTGATTTACTAAGGAATGACACATTGCACTCATCCAGAGTCAGGTCAGCTCTTGTCTTGACTAGTGGCAAGGGTAGCCTTGCCAGCTCATGGGGAGTGTTATCTGTACTCTTACAGGGAGGGTGGAATGATTTTTATGTTCTCCTATTCCACAGGAAAGACAAGGGCTTGGATCCAAGGAAACCTACAAAAACTAAAACCCCTGTGCCAGGTCTCAAAGCGCTGTTGAGTGTGAATGTCTAGCACACAAAAAGCACTGCGGGGCTGGGGGCTGTTTGGTTTAGGTATGTAGAACCAGCCAGTTCCTGCTTAAAAACTGGCTTCAGCAAAGCCTGCTTTCCCCCGCTGTTCGTGTCCAGCCCAAGGAGCTGCTCTGTTTGTAATTGGCTTGGTAGGTAGCCCTTCATCCTCCTTCCCATGCCCACTCACCTTCCAGCTCTGGAGTCCAGGCCATGCTGCCTTAGCTCCACAGTTTCCAGTTCTGTCCCTGGAGTGGGCTGTTGTTTATTTGCCGGAAGGTCCCTGCAATTTAAAGGCAATTAGCTGCAGGGCCATCAATCAGAGACAGAAATGTGTTGTTCTCTGTCCCAGAGCCCAAATCTTGACAGGACACTCTGCAAGTACTGAGCAAATTGAAGATAAGTAGATTCTTATCAGATGGATCCACAAAAACTTACCAAACACTGGGTATCTGAGGGCTGCACACTGGAAAAATAGGCTGTGGGTAATTGTATTCATGAATGAAACATTACAAAGAAAGTTGCAAATAGTAGCTTTGCTCCCTTCTTATTAAGAGGGGTAGTTTCTATGTCCATTTCCATCATGTGTGTTGCATTCTTTCAGATTATCTTTAATTTGTTTTCAATGGGAGCCCAATCTGGGTCAACATATACTCTTAAATCAAACACACAGCTCTTCTAACAGTTCCATACAGCAGCACCAGGGAGGTGTTTTGCAGATTTCTGGTTCCTCCAGACCTATTAACAAGTAATTCTGTATTAGGGATGATATTAATAGTTCCTTGGTGAATTGCAGGGACTGGGTATACAAAACCTTAAGAAAGTTTGTGGGACCTCCAAGACATGTGCTGTGTCTCATCTCACTGATGCAGTCCTGTGAAAAGCAGTGAAGCACACGAGATCTGTCAACAATTTTTCATCAAATGCCTGATTTGTTAAATATTGCATATAGATTGCCTGCTGAATAATAAGAAGCCAGTTCTGGAACTTGCTTCACTGTAATTCAAAGCTCCTCCCAATCAGATATTAATGTCTGGACTTTCAAGTATATTACACCAAGTTATTATCTTAATTTCATTGTTGCATCCTTAAAAGTTCCTACCTAATTAACAATGATTGTGCTGTTTGAAAAGCTCTTGCAGTTGGTTGGTTTTTGTTGGTTTTTTTTTTTTTTTTTTACTCCATGGAGCAGCTTGGAAGTGATGCTAGCTGTCTGAGCAGATCAGTCACTTGTTTTGATAATTCAGGTGATTGCTACATTGAAATGCAGCTACCTTATTCCAGATTCATAACTGTTATAACACAATGTACATTATATAAAAAAGCTCTTTAGAAAACCTTAAATGTTTTAAACATTCCTTAGTTTGTCAGGTCGGGTGGAAGAAACAATGAAAATAGCCAAGGAATGTTCTTCCCTAGTGAAATTACAGAAGAAAACACTTTTCAGCAATGTATCAATTCCCTTTCCTTGATGAAACAAAGTATGGGTTTTATCCAGCTGCTACTGCATCAAAGAGAGCAAAAGCAGAGACTGCAACACTAGACAGCACATACTCCATCATGGGAATTAACTCCTGAGTTAAATAGACAGTAACCTTTTCCAAATCACCGCAGGTGCCTGTTCAAAAGAGGCACTTTGAAGAGCCAAAATTCTACTGAAGCATTTTGGGGCAGCGGTTAATGCCCTTAAACATTTGTCATCTCTGTATACAGGCAGCTTAGCCTGTTATTAAACTCTAAACAAGCTTCAAGGTAGCTCTGTGATGGTCTCTGACTCGGCCCGTCACTCATGGCCAGAGGAATGGCCCTGCAGGAAGCGTGGAGCACGAGCTGCTGTGAAAAAGCCTCGGTTCCCAAACAAGGGTGGCTGCAGAAAGCAAATTTAGTCACATAAAATGTGACATCAACGTGTTCGCTTGCCGAGTCCAATCTTTTCAGTGACCCAAATGCACAAGTTCACTTCCAAAGATTTTCCAGACTTCCAGCTCCCGTTTCTCTAGAAGGCAGGGAATAATGGCACTGGGCTAACGAGAAGCAAACCTGGAGGAGCTCAGGGGGCTTTTCAGCTGAAAAGGATATTTCCATTCACTTCAGCTGACTCCCAGCACAATTCCTCCATTTCTTAGAGGTGACAGGATAAAGTACTTGCAAATAACACTCTTCCCCTGGCCCTCAGCAGTCCGGCATGTTCTGTTCCATTTTCCCAGGCAATGAGAAGTTGTTTATAAATAGCACAGCTTTACATTAGTTGAATCTGTGGTCTGCAATAGCATCATAGATTCCAATTTTAACTAAGAGATTTTGTGATATTTGAAACTGGTTCTTGTACATATAGTTTCTTTCTTCTCTTAACAAACAAACAATGCCACAAACAAATAAACAAAAACACCAACAAAAACAAAGCACCAGGAAGACTTAATAATGATTTAAAATGGAGCTACGAGGGGGATGGGAAATGGGTTGCTAATATTAAGTACCTCTTGCCATCAGGAGGAGCTTAAGGCATAGTAAGATACAATCCTGGGCCATGAATCTGTGTTGATTGATCCCGCACACCAATGGGAAGCAAATCCAGCCCCCTGGAAGCAGAGACAGAGGGTTTTTTCTTAGATCTAAGAGTGCAGGTTGGGTTCTTCTGTGGTGTTCAAGTGTCAGGTTATGAGATTCCGTGGCAGATGCAAAACTGGAGCAGCGCTGCCTGCACCAGGAGCAAAATGTGCTTTCTCTCCCCATCACCTCCTACCCACCTGGATGCCTTGCACATGGGCTATGTACCATGTATGTGCTGGCTCCGCACTCTGGCAATGCACATCCACTTGCTGTCTGCTCATTGCCTAATTCGGGTGACAGGGAGAGTCTCAGGGCCATCTCTGTGTGGCGATACGCAGATACCCACTGTGTTTGTACACAAGTGCAACACTCCGAGGCATCTTCCAGACTGCTGTAATACTATAAGGTATAAGGTCAGGCTAATTTCTGCAGTGTGAAAAACTTATCATTTTTAAGGAGCCATTAAGCGAACAGTAACTCACCAAAGAAATCACTGCTTGCCCTTTCTCAAAACCTGATTTTGCTAGCATTCATTGCAAGGAAAGTAATTATTTCAAAGGATGCAAAACTAGTCTTTGTATATATTAATATGGGCTTCCTTTGTGCTTCCAAATAGATCTCCAGCAGCTTCACTGGGACTCTGCAATTGTCTTTGATTAACCTAGATGTAATTATAGGAAGCTGCAAGAATGTAATGGAGATGAGAATTTTACTTAAAAAATGGTCTTATCAGGTGCAAGTCTGTATATCTGTATTTGCTGCTTCACTCTTCAGAAACAGGCTGGAGAGAATACAAGAGAGGTGCTGAAATAAAATCTAAGAAATGCAATCTCAAAGTGTTTCAGAGATGCAGTGAACCATAATGTTCTTCAAACCACAGGCCATACTGTCTCACTGCACATGTGTTTTGATGGTTCTGATTTACAAATTGTTTGGAAAAGAAGGGGATTAAAGTCCCTGTTATTTGTCATTTGAAACCTTCAGAGAAGTTCACAAAGAGAAATGATCTGATTTTCTAGTCAGATAGACCAGCGTAAATGCAGATGTGTGCAGCCCTGTAGCGGGAGCTTTGGCTTGAACAGAGCATCAATAGTGAGGAATTCGAGAACCGAAATCCTTTCTCAGATTATATCACCATATCCAGTGTTTATTTATACAAATAAGACAATTAAGAAAAGAAAATGCATACCTAATTTTCATTAATTTTAATGAAATTGCACACCTGAATAAAAGTTAATCAACTAGAGATGCTCAGAGATCACAGCCTTTTCCAATGATCACTGCATTAAGAGGGTCCTTACTCCTGGTCTTAAAAAACAGGCTCAAAACCTCTGTTCCTTCATTTTTCCTTCTGACAAGCAGTGATAGGGATTTAAAATCAGAGAACTGTGACAATTCATAAAGTGTATTATGAAGAACATTATCAGCTGAAATGAATGTTACTTATTGTCAGAGCAAACAGAAATGTATAAATTTTAAATTTAAGCTATGAACTTTGGCAAATTTTCAAACGTAAATGATATTTTGGGGGATTCCATGCAAAACTATCAATATGTCTTCTGAATTTTGTTTGCTTGCGTGTTTCAGTTTCTGTTTGTCCATTTGCTTTCATAACTCTTTTCAGATGCAGAAAGGTTTTTTATACATATAAAGCCAGCCAAAGTTTCAGTTTTCAATTCATACGTGGTAGCTCTGTTCTGCTTTGGTCTGGAGAAAGGATCCAAGAACCTCATCTTTATCATTATCAAAGAACTGCCCAGTGGTGGCACCACAAGGGAATAGTCCCAGGATAAACATTTTGGGGAATGTTTCCTTACTCTGTTCTCTACTTCATACCTGACATTTCTACCTTAGGATTATCAGCTCTGCTTAGCATTAAGTATTGCCAAAAATTAGTTTTTAAAAAATAACATTTCCTTTAATTATAACTATTTTAATTAAAAAAAAAATCCTCAGGGAAATACAACAAATTGGTGAAATGTTGGGTACAGATTTTTTATACGATAGAGATATCACTTCATGAAAGAAATCCAAAGCTGACAGAGGCTGACAGAACAGAGGCCACACCACAAAATTCCGCTGTTAGCCTCTACGATGTGTTTGGGGAATATTGATTCTCAACTCTAATTACAATAATAATACCAGGTTTAGTAGGTTCAAGAATGTCCACATTTTAACACCTACTTAGTAAATGTCTAAAACTGAAAGTCTTCTGTGATTTAGAAAACAAACACACAAACGAAAACATAAATTGAGACAAGGTCTCAAGGCCTGCACTAAGCTGAACAATAAGGCAAGTGAGTAACTACTTCCAAAAACTGGATAATAAATAGTCTGACTGAGCATTATGAGTTTGACTTCGTTGTTTTGTAGACTGGCTCCTAAATTGCACTTTTTAATGCCCAACCACATTTGGGTGCAGGTACAGAAATGTTATTACATGCTGGTAAGCGGCTCTGAAAAAATTAGATGCTAAATTGAAACATGGACAGATTCACTCCCACCAACTCCTAACCACCAACCATCAGCTGAAACTTGGATCGTTGTATGCAGGTATCCATACTAACCTGCCAGCTGTACATCAGTTTTAAAGGGCCGAAGAGATACAGATAAAGGCCTTTTTCGCTTTTATTGTGTGTCACTGTGCACCTGTCAAAACTAACAAGATACAACCTGAGGAGGGAAACAATACTTGAATAGCATTTCATGGTGTTAGTTAATTGGTTTTCAGACTTATAGTATGAGTTAATGTTGATTTGCACAAGGAAGTAAAGTTTCTTTTCAAAACAGTCATTACATGATGGAATTTTTTACTAAAATAGGAAAGCACCAGAAACCCTTATTTTAAACAAAATTGAGTGACTTTTTTGGCTTCAGTGAAAGATGCATTACACCTTGACTTTGTCAAAAAATTACTTCAATGGCCTCAACAAAAAACACAGGGTTACTAAAAGGAATGCTGTCAAGGAAATATAGTTACATCCACTGCAACCCCAATGAAGGTTTCCTTCAATAAGTACAATAATAGAAATGATCTTGGAGATAAAGAAAACAACACAGAATAGTGTAAGAAAAAGTCATAAAGTCAATACAGAATGTTTTCAGAACAAACAGAAACGGGAAAAAATGAGAAGTCTTAGACCCTTTGGCATCTGTAAACATCAAGAAGACATCACGTATGGGCTAATCTAAAGGTAAAGCGGCCATATAAAATAAATCTACAGGTTTTCTTGGCCTTCTACCATGTGAGGGATAACAGAAAGTAATCCTCTTTCTTTTTTTGTTAAAAAAATGGCTTTAAAGTAGGATGGGCTTTTTTTTTTTTTTTTCCTCACTTTGTAGGATCTATTTTAAATGACCTATTTAAATGCTCTGCAATTATGGTGCTTTTGTATATTTTCCATGCAGAGTGAACAGAAAGGGAATCCCTTGAAGTTATGGTATTTTAACCAGCCAAAGAACATTTTTTTTTCTTTCGCTCTGAATCTTCTTCATACAAGGTGTCTTAAAATAGATAAGACAGGTTCATTACCATTGTCATAATTGTCAGCTTCTGTCAGTTCCATTAGTGGATAAAGGTCTCTATGAATATTACTCAGGCACTCCTAGCCAGCCTCCCAAACTCTGTACGAGCTTCCTGAAATTATCCCTCTGCCGCTCCTTCCAGTCGCCCAAGTCCGTTCTTCAGCTATTTAAGGTGATCCCTGCTAGGGTCCCCTGGTTACAATATGTCAGCTTTTTCTTTTTCATCCTTCTGCAATGCTCCTTACTTACTTTATTGATATGTGAATATCTGAATATTTTTATTGATATATGAATCACTTATTTAATAAAATAAATTTCCCCTTATATTCAGAGCATGCTGGATTCAGATTTGTCTGGCTGGTTATAACTTCACATTTTGGAGAGGACCTGAAATGTATGTCAGTAAAGTATTCAGGTCACAGACCTTGAGATCAAGCAGAGACCATCTTATTTATTTGGTTAGATTCCATGTGTCTACAGGTATATCCTCCTCTTGGCATAAGGGGATCCCAGTAAGGCTAGGATGCTCCATTAGACTACAATGTTTCCATCATTCAGGTGTGGGTTCAGACTTTTCACACAAACCTGTCTTTGATTCTTTCACTATTTAGTAAATATGCATAAATGTTTCTTCTGAAAATTAGATTTCACGGACATGTGGGAAGAAAAGATACCTTTCATTTTTAAATGTTCAAAGGCCCAAGCGTGAGAAAATCAGCCTGTCTTTCTTTCATGAAACCACCCCATAATTATAAAAATGAGCAGAACTTGGCCCTCCTTGCTAATGTACCTACATCTCTGACATTGTTTTCTAAGCACCCATCTCAGTTTTATCTGCAGATGCCAGGCATGTCATGTAGCTACAAGATGGGAGACACATAAGAGTCCCGTGACTACAAGAGTTGCTTAATATTGTCAGAAGTCTTTTTCTTTTGATATACTTTGTAAACTCTAGGAAGCTAAAAAAAAAACAAAACAAAACAAAACAACAAACCAACAACAAATCATGTGAAAGACTTCATCCCTCCACCTTAAAATCTAACTTTAAATTTTTTAAGATATTTCTGGGTTTTTTCCATCTTCCTTTTGACGGTTCAGCTCCTGTTGTGTGGTGCATCCATCCAGTAGCGAATGCAGCAGAGCTGCCTCTACGTATTGCTGTGCTTAAGCCTCCTGCTAAGATGATGAAGTTTCACTTTACCTACTTTTGGAACAGTCTGGATTGGCTGCTCAGGCCTTAGAGGCAATTACGTGAGGCAGCCAGGTAATGAGAGGACATTCCTCCCTCCCACCAGTCAGGGCTGAAATTCTTAAAGAGGATGAGACACCCATCTCATCCACCTCTTTCCTGGTCATTTTGATATGTTGTCAAAATGTTTTTTTGTTAGAAGTAAGCACCTCTGTTTTGGTTACTGGCTCAGCATCCCCTCCTTGAAGCCAGTTTATACCAGATCAACACTGCTGTTTAATCTTTAGGTTAAAAAAATGTCACCACTCAGTTACTGAAGTAGCTGCAGTTTCTCTTCTTGAAAGACCATCTTCCTACATCCCTTTGCAATAGTCTAGAGGTAATAGGAAAGACAGTGTAGAACTGCTTTTTTAAATACAGTAATAAAAAAGTCTGTTAGCTCATGAGCCTATGGAGGCCTTAATTGAAATTAATAGAAAAATGTAAAAGTAGAGGAAATTAGGGCAGCTGCAAAAGAAACCCCAGAAGCAAAAGCAGATTGAAGTAGAGCAATAAGCAAACCCATGCAATATCTTAATTTTGCTTCAGGTATTTCCCCTTTAGTGTAAATCGTTTCCTAAATCAAGCAACAAGTCTAAAGCATGTGGTCTCTTCTGTAGACACCTATTCATTCTACAACAGCGGCCTTTCGGCTGATGAGGAAGGACCTGCAGCAGCTGGGGAGTGACTTCCCCGGTGTGCCGAGAGACAGGAGTAGCTGGCCAGCTGCTCTGCACTTATTGCCCGTCCCACATGGTCACAGCTTAAAGCTCTTCATCCAAGAGCCAGCAGCAGTTTAAACTTCAGCAAAAAATAGAGCATTTGGGCTTCATTCTAAAGATTGAATGACAATTATTTTATACTCTTTTGTCACACTCTTATTGTAAGCGTTATTCTTTACCTTTCTAAGAAATAAAGTAAGAGACTTTTCTGCTTGCAGGTAGCTTAGTGAGGAGGTTATACTATCGACCTTTAAGCACGTGAGAAGCCCCATTTAAGTCTGTGGAATTCCAGAAGGTGGTAAGAAATAGTCTCACATGTGAGGAGAATGTGGAGGAGTGAGAACTTAAATTAGAATATTCTAAATTCACATTCTGTTAATGCAAGTGACCTCAACCCATACAATCCTGACTGGAAGCCTAACAGTTATGGTATTCATAGCATAAAAGATTTCCCCTGCTCCACTATTGGAGACAAAGTTATTAGAAGCCAACAAAGAAACAAGCCTTGTAACACAATACATTTTTCCCTCTTCTTAGAGTACCTTTTCCCTTTCTATCCTCCATCATTTCCAGCCGCAGTCAAATTTCTCTAAATTTTCTCTGCAGTACATGGGCATAGTTCTTTCATTCAGTAATAGGCCGTTCGCTCAGGGAGGATGAAGTGTTATTTCATGATTCGGTGTATTCAATAATGTCAGAGGTTTCTAGCACAGAATCCTTATTCTAAATATACTTCTCTTCCTGAGAAACCAGTTTAGTGAGTTGTTTCCACAAGAGACTTGGGTAGGACACCAGCAGTTGCCTCTAAGTTTTGCATTTAACCTTATATCATACAACCTTGCAGAAAAAATATCCCAGGTAAGTTCTTCATTCATTATTTTTTCATTAGTTTAAAGCTTTGTCTTCTGATTTCACACTTCTCAGGGGGCAGGAGGATAGGCCAAGCTTGGCTTTAGCCTGTGACAGTGAGCTGGAGGATGAACTACCCCTGGGTAAATGAGCACAGAGAAAGAAAATAAGTAAAGCCCTGGACATCTTGCAATTTAGTGAAATTAAATACCTACCTACTGTGCCCTGACAGTAAAATCTGTCAAGAGTAGTGTTATGGAGCTGGACATCCCCACAGGCTGAGTTTGCAAAGAGAATTAGTCAGAAGACCTGCTACCAGCAGCATGCCCACTTTATTGAACATTTAAGACAACGGGTCATTACAAATGAGTAAGAAAAGATGGAATGAAAAGTGCCTGCTAATGCCTGTTGAAGGGATGCATGCATTTCAGTTTTTTTCTCAGGTGATGCTTTCCCTGAGCAAGTGATCGTTACTTGTTGCACATTGAAGAGTGGTCCTGGATAAAATGGAGTAAGTTAGGTGGAAATAATACAGAGCCAAGCAGAGACATATATCTGACAGCATTTCTTCCACTTTATTAAGCACAGTACTTTTTCACAGTGGTTATGTCTTCAGTGTGTTGCAGACATACACTGTTTCCTATCACACATTACCTTTAAAGGGATGCACATTTGGAGAGTCACTCTAGTACATACAACATTTTCAAGATTGCTCTTCCTCCCCCTCCTCTGACTGACAGTCTGGCAAAATACATAGAAGATGGGGACAAGGGGTGGGGTTATTACTTTTTTTTTTTCCTCCTCGGAAGGCTATGTCCTATCAGTCGAAGCCTTATTATAAGACAGTGCTGCACAGTCATTCCTATATCCTGGTGGTTGTTGTTTGCTGAGTATGGCAGTTGTTACTCATCTACCTGGGAGCAGAAACATGTTGTAGACTTGTTGAACAGAAATTGTTTAACCATGGAAACTCCAGAACAGACAGAGCCCACAGAAACCCTTGCTTTCCTGTACAAAGAATTGTTAACCCGTTTTCCATGTGTTCAAAGAAAACACTTTCTTATCCACCTGGCCCTGTGTGAAGGGACACATCATTAACTTTTGGGCTCTTTTTTCCCATTCTTTGGGAAAAGGAAAGAAGGAGAACATGTAGTGCTTAACATAATAAATATAAAACAGAGCCTGATCCAAAGGGATTCCCATTAATTTCTGGAGATCTTTTGTATGAATTTCTATTCCTGGCATGATCCTTTTCAAACAGAACAACACAAATACATTTGAGTGCACACTGCTTCTCTCCCAGGTGTTTTTTTGTCAGCTGGGTACACAAGGCTTGCTCACAGCTGGCCAGTACCAGTGTCGGCACATGAGCAAGGAAAGCATGCTCCCATACTGGTCACGGCAACTGCAATTTCTTGTCTTGGCCTTCTGATTTCAGGAGCCATGGGTGTGTGTGTCATCAGTATCTCTGGTTAGTTCAAAGGACCAGGGACTAACCCTTACTTCATCTTCAGGATGACAACAGACAAACTGGAAAGAAAGCAGAAAAGTACAACTCAGTGCCTGTGGAAAAGTGTTTAGGATGCCCATGCATCCATAGGTAGCAGAAAGGTAGGATGCTGGGAAGCATGTGAAAGACACCTCCTCCCCACCACTTCTCTGTACACATGCAACCTGAGTATCTTAAATTGTGCTTGGAAATGCCCAGGAATTAGTAGGATGTTTAGCTCCTGTTTCCTATCAGTTCATCTCTCACTCAGAAAATTACTGTGGATGAAAAAAGCAACTTATTGCACCGACCTCCCCTTGACTTCAGCTGAAGTCCTATTTGCATGTGTGCCAAACAGGTTGAGGAAAATGCTCGCCAAGGTTTCGTGCTGTGAGCAATAGATTCAGCATCTCAACTGGCCTCTGCATTTTGATGGTTTTGTTACAGGAAGGTTTTCCTCCTGGCAGACTTTGAACACACAGAAAACACAGTTTCAGTTTCAAGCTCCTGCATCAGCCCAGAAGTAAATTAGGAGAGATAGGTGACCAGGCATGTTTCTGTGTTTAAGAGGAAAGTGTTGTTTAGAAGCTCTCACAAAAATGTGAAAGGAAACAAAATATAAGTAAGTCTTCTGCAATTTCTGAGCAGATTGCATGATGAATTTCAGAACCCAGGAGTAAAAATTACCTTCCTCTCCTAAGAACTTCTACTTGGATATGGTAATGTCATTATTGATAACCCAGTTGTACCATTACCGAATGCCACCCTGTATGTGTCCCCTCGGTTGGAAAGTAGTGTATCTCACACTTTTTCTTCAGGTACCTCTCTTTGAAGAAAATCATGTTACTAAGCTATCTGCTTGTTAGCTTTTCCTCTCCTTCAGCTAAATGGAAGAAGGAAATATGCATGTTCCTCTGGCAAACAATAGATAGAGAAATAAAAGAAAAATCAGAGGACATGAATGAGGTTCCATCACAGCAAGAAATTTAAGAGGTTAGAGATGACAATAATGGGCATGGTGTGTAGCCTGAAGTAATCTTGTAAACTTTAGGGAACCTGAGCAGATAATCCAACGTGCTTTTTCTGTCTCTGTTGTCTTCCAATTACTAGCTAACATCAGGCTACACAGAAAATTTCTACTGATGGTGACAGAACTTCTAGCCAGATCTGAAAGAAAGGGGTACAACCAAGTGATTCTAGGATGTAACCCCCTTAAAGTGATTTATTCCTTAAGCATGTCATCGTCTTGGATCACAGCCTTGATCTTAAGCTTGTGCATATGTTATACTTCAAAATTATCCTCAGTTTGGTCTTGTTTGTTGTCCTGACATATAACCCTTTATCTTTGTGAGTTTGGCATGTTTTAGGTTAGGACAAGTAGCTTAGAAACCCCTTAAATAGGATTTGGAAGAGGAGTTCTTTTTCATGACTGAAATTTAGAAATAAATATGAAAGTACGACATACTAAACCCTAATAATGAAACCGTATTGCATAACTAAGTTTCCTTCTCAGATATATGTTTATGGTGTTGTAGAATTTGTCATTGTTAATAGCCATTTATAATAGAAACATAGAGGATTATCTAGTTATAGTGCAATTTCAGTTTTCCTAAATATTTATTCACTTCATGGTTTGCTTGGTTAAAATATGATCTCTTACTATGCTTCTTGTTTGATCTTTGATTCAGTCTCCAAGCAGTTGTTTGAATGGTGGTGGGAGTAGCAATCTGTCTGATGTGTCTTTGATGCTGTCTGTGGGCTCTTTCACAAGGAATTAGTTTAACATCCAGCTTAATGTTGGTAGTTAAACAAAACTGGCACCTTGATTTTTACCCCTGCATTTCTGTGCCTGTTGTTAAAATAGGCTTATAAATCAGATACCTTCCTAAATGAATTTTATTCTAGAACTTTGCTTTCTATTCTGTAAGTTTAAGTAGACCTTGAAAAATTCAGCTTAAGCTCTATGCAAATCCTTCTAAACTGGGCCCTTTATATACATGCATTCCTTTTTATGTGAACAGTACTTTGTTAATGGTTCAATAATTAAGAGAGTTTACATTTTAAAGACTTCAGGTTTTAATTGGTTGAATATTAATCACAGATCACTTTCAGTTCTGTTGTGATATGCAAATTATTGATGTCTCAGCTGCATTTGTTTTCAGGTATCAGTCTATCCGCATAATGCAAAATAACATTCTGCAATTATTTCAATTAGATGCAGTCAGCCTTTGGAGCCAGCTATTTATTTTATTTCTCTAAATGAAGAAAGCAGTTGCTGTTTTCCATTCCCTGGTGTTTACTGCCCAGAACTAGCACTCACAACTGGTATGTGTGCAACACATAAACAGTTTCCTAAGTGAATTATGTTAGCATTCACGGTAAAGGGACAAGCAGTTGAACTCCTCTTGCAAGATTTCATTAGGCTAACTGATTCTTCTGCCTTGGTAAGTGCTGTCACCTTGTTTAGAGGTATTCATTACCATTTTAAAGTATATTATGAAAAGTAAAGCAAACAGGGTTTCTTAATTAGCAGAATCTGTTTTGCACAAGTGCATAACATTAGAGGATTTTTTTTTTTTTTTTCATCAGACTGCAGCTGTTACCTAAGCAGAGGAGGAATTTCACCTAACCGCAAAGAATGAGATACACAAATAGCTGTGTTGTCTTAAGACCGGGTCGGCTATGTCTCCTCACAGCGATTTTGTTCCATAATTGCAATTCACATTAAATGCAGCAAATGCTACCATCCTGCCCACTCAGTTTCCACCTCTACTTTTGTTTCAAGCCGGGGCGGGGGGGAAGGGGAAGATGAGGGGGAGCGTCCTTTCTTCTCTTCCCCCGCTCTGCTTCCCCCAGCCGCGGTGCGGAGCGGCGCGGAGCCAGGCGCTGGGCGGGCGGGGGCGGGATAGCCCCGTCCTGGCGGTGCCCCGGGCGGCACTTGTAGCTGCTGCGCGCCGCCCATGGCAGCCCCGCGGCCCCGCCGCTCTCGCCGCCCCGGGGGGCGCCTCTCGCCCCGCCGCGCCCGCTGGAGCTCCGCGGGGGCACAGCCCGACAGCTCCCCGGGAGAGGTAACGGCGGCGCGGCGCGCCTCCGGGAGCGGCTTCCGCGGGTGCGGTGCGCTGGGGTCGCTCCTCCGGAGCGGCGCCTCCTTCCTCCCCGCCAAAGCTGCGTCCGAGCGCTCGGTGCGTGCGTGCATGTGTGTGTGTGCGAGTGTGCGTGTGGCGAAGGGGAGGGGGCTCGCTGCGTGCGAGGGGTGGGCGAGAGCAGTGCGATGGGAGCGGGTGCCCGTGTGCAGAGGGATCCTCTCCCCGCATGTGTGCGGGGGACCGCGGTGTCGGGGCAGGGCTCAGCGAGGCGGCTGCTGCATGCGGCGCAGCCCGCCGGCGTACCGCAGCGCCGGGCTTCGCCTCGCTCCGCGCCCCGGCGCTCGGCGCGGCCAGGGGGGCTCGCAGGGGCGGGCGCCCGGCTGCCCCCGCCGCTCGGTGCCTGCGCGGAGCTGCCGGAGGGGAGACCTCGCGGGGAGAGCGGCGGAGCGCAGCCGAGCGGGGCCGCGGCGACCCCGGCCGCCGAGGTAGGGAAGGTGCCGGGCTCGCCGCGGAGCGCCGCCGGGAGCATCGCCGGGGGCGGCCGGCCGCCCCGCCGGGCGTGTGAGTGCGGGCGGGGAGAGGGGGCACGGCGGGGCTGCCTTGACATTGGCGTTTTAATTTCTTTTAATTATTGTGAAGCTTTGGTTTCATTGGTGTAATAATTGCTGCTGTTATTTTAAAGGCGGCGCGGGGGGGGGGGGGGGGGGGCGACACGAGGCGGCAGTGGCTTGCTGCCGGAGCCTCTGCCATCGCGCTCGCCTCTCCCCGCCAGCTGGGCGCCTCCCGCAGCCGCGGGCCAGCGGCACCGGGCGTCGCGCTGCCCGCTCGCAGCCCTGCCGGGGGAGCGGGCGAGCGGAGGGACGGGGGCCGGGCGGCCCGGGGAAGGCGGCGGAGGTGTGGGAGGGACGGGGGGGGCAGGCTCTGCGCAGTGGGGCTGGGGAAGGGGGTGTGGGAATGTGCTGCGGGCTGGACTTTTGCAAAGGTGCCCGGGGTGGGGGGCGGTGATGAGCATTGGCGGCGGGGACCGCGGCGGCACGGTGGTGCCTACGGCCAAGGAGGGCGGGAGGAACGCGGGGCTGCAGTGCCGCGCTGTGCCCGCGCCCGGCCGGCATGTGCGTGCGCCGTGTGTGCGCCCGTGTCCCTCCTGTCTTCCCCCGCCGGGAGGCAGAGGGCGACGGGGCGACCACGACAGAGGGGAGCCGGCACCAGCCGAGCCGGTTGCGGCAAAAAATTGCGGTAGTGCCAGCACTCTTGGCCGGGCTCGCGGACCGGCCGCCAGCCCCGCGCAGCGCCCGCAGTGTGCCCGCTCGGCACCGGCCGGGGGCCCGGGGCTGAGGAAGAAGAGGGGACTGGAGCGTGGGCGAGGCAGGGATACGGGGGGACGGCGCCTGGGAGGGGGAGGGAGATGGAGCGGTGAGGGCGCGGGGACATACTTGGTCTTGCCCCTCTGGGCGCGCTCGCCGGGGTCGGGAGCCTGCGGGCATCAGCAGCGGCAGCCCCGCTCCCTGTTCTCCCCGCGGTCCCTCTCCGAGGCCTCCTTGAACCCCTTCAGGCATCCCTTCCCCTCATCCTTCCTTGCTTCCTCTCAGCTTTCCCTCTCCCCCTTGTCCTTCTGCCCTCCCTCCCTCAGCCCTCTCTGCCCTCCCTTCCAGGTCCCCCGGCGCATCCTCCCCTCCTTGCGGCTCCCTCCAGCCCGATTCTCCTCCCTCCAGCTGGCTCCTGCTCTCTCCACTTCCACCCTGGCTCCCTCCTGCCAAGTCGGTGCCTTCCCACAGCAGGAAATGAAAGGGACAAGTTGGGAAATGGGGGGAATGGGGAAGGTGGGGGGAGCAGTGTATTGATTATTGACTGGTTTGCTTTAAAAAAAAAAAAAAAAAAAAAAAAAAAAGAAAGACACCAACAAGCTACTCTTTAACTCAGAGGAAATGCTGTGGCTCCAGTTCTTCTGCGTAAAAAATGGCAGCTCAGCTGGCTGACTATATATGAAGGGTTCTTGAAAGCCACCTATGTACCAGTGCAGGGATAAGAGCACATTAGATAATGTTGTTGTTGTTGTTTTGTTGTTTGTTTGTTGTGTTTTTTTTTAAAAAAACAAGTTCTTCTCAGGTTTCAGTAGTGTCAGGATGGTGAACTGTGACTTTGTTTTGCCCTGCAAGCCAGGGTATTGTTATTCCTGGGGCTGGGGCTGTATGAGTGCATGCTTCTTCCGTATTTGTGTGCTTCCATTGCTCAACCAGAGCTGATCTTGTGTTGTGGATAGTTCATTGCATTTCTGCAATCGGTTTTACCCCCTATATTTATGTAAACTAGGTATCATCATTGACAGAAACAATGTGTGTGCATGCCTATGTATCCCTTGAGTGAATCCCAACAGTATAGTGATAATCTGTATGTGTTGATGCTGTAGATACATACATTGAGTATTTACTTTGCTTTTTGTGTCTGCATTTTCATCCTTTCTATGTTGTGCTATGCCAACCCAGATGTTTGGGCATGTATAACACCAGCATTTGTGTTTATTATCCCTGAAATGCACGGCAACATATGAGCAGTGCAGGACTGAGGAGAGTAAATGTGCATAAAATTGGAATCTCCTTTGGTTATTTCACTTTGTTAGTTATGCATGCTTGGCATGTACAAGAGGTAGAAATATATTTGACAGACCTCAGAGTTATTTGTGTTTGTCTACAGAAATTTACATTCTGTATTTCAAATCATTCTAGCTCCCATGTATTTGTTTGGTTGTTAAAATCTTTCATGTTATTTTAAATTCAGTGCTTGTAGTTTATCTATAATCCTTGGCAGGTACAGTACCTCAGTGGTACACATTTTTTAACCCAAATGACGTTTTGGAACAATGACAACTGAAAAAAATGTTTTCTTTTTTTCTTTCCTTCTTTCTTCTTTAGATTCTTTATCTTTGTTCAGGAGCCTAAGGTTGCTTGCTGATCACAAGAAGATGTTTCTGTGGTTCTTTCTGGTTCTGTCATCTCCAGTTTCTTCTACAACTGCAGATGCTGATATATCTGTGGAAATTTGCAATGTTTGTTCCTGTGTGTCAGTTGAGAATGTACTCTATGTCAACTGTGAGAAGGTTGCAGTCTACAGACCAAATCAGCTTAAACCACCATGGTCTAATTTTTACCACCTCAACTTTCAAAACAACCTGCTAATTATTTTATATCCAAATTCCTTTCTTAATTTTACACATGCCGTGTCCTTGCAACTGGGTAATAATAAGTTACAGAACATTGAGGGAGGGGCCTTTATGGGTCTTAGTGCATTAAAACAGTTGCACCTGAACAACAATGAATTAAAGATTCTCCGAGCTGACACGTTCCTTGGCATAGAGAACTTGGAGTATCTCCAAGCTGACTACAATTTAATCAAGTTTATTGAACGGGGAGCCTTCAATAAGCTTCACAAGCTGAAAGTCCTGATTCTTAATGACAATCTGATTTCATTCCTTCCCGATAATATTTTTCGATTTGCTTCTCTAACCCATCTGGATATACGAGGGAATCGAATACAGAAGCTTCCATACATTGGAGTTCTGGAACACATTGGACGAATTGTCGAATTGCAGCTGGAAGACAACCCCTGGAATTGTACTTGTGATTTGTTGCCTTTGAAAGCGTGGCTGGAGAACATGCCCTATAACATCTACATTGGAGAAGCTATCTGTGAAACACCCAGTGACTTGTATGGAAGGCTGCTGAAAGAAACCAACAAGCAAGAGCTGTGCTCCATGGGGACGGGGAGTGATTTTGATGTGCGCGTTCTGCCTCCTTTGCAGCTGGAGCCCGGCTACAGCACACCGAATGGCCACACCACTCAAACATCAGTGCACAGATTAGTCACAAAGCCGCCAAAGACTACAAATCCTTCAAAGATCTCGGGGATAGTAGCAGGCAAAGCACTATCTAATCGCAATCTCAGTCAAATCGTATCTTACCAGACCAGGGTGCCTCCTTTAACTCCGTGTCCAGTCCCCTGTGTTTGCAAAACGCATCCTTCAGACTTGGGATTAAGTGTAAATTGCCAAGAAAGAAATATAGAGTCAATGGCCGAACTTGTACCAAAACCCCTAAATGCCAAGAAACTGCATGTAAATGGCAATAATATTAAGGATGTGGACACTACAGATTTCCTTGAGTTTGAGGGGCTGGATCTGCTACATTTAGGCAGCAATCGGATTTCAGTGATCAAAGGAGAAGTTTTCCGCAACCTTACAAATTTACGGAGATTGTATCTCAATGGCAATCAGATAGAACGTCTGAGCCCAGAAATGTTTGCTGGGCTCCACAACCTGCAATATCTGTATTTGGAATACAATGTTATCAAAGAAATCCTAGCAGGCACCTTTGACTTAATGCCAAATTTGCAGTTGCTCTACCTGAACAACAATCTTCTACGAAGCTTGCCGGCATACATTTTTGCTGGTGCACCACTTGCTAGACTGAATCTGAGGAACAATCATTTCATGTATTTACCTGTAAGTGGCGTTCTTGATCAGCTAAAATCTCTTACACAGATTGATTTGGAAGGTAATCCGTGGGACTGCACTTGTGATTTAGTTGCTTTAAAACTGTGGCTTGAAAAGCTAAATGAAGGTATTGTGGTGAAGGAGTTGAAATGTGAAACACCTGTACAGTTTGCTAACATTGAACTTAAGTCTCTGAAAAATGAGATCCTCTGTCCTAAGCTTTTAAACAAGCCATCTGCTCTGTTCACTAGTCCTATGCCCGCTGTTACTTTTACAACGCCACTGGGACCGGTTCGGAGTCCTCCTGGTGGCCCAGTTCCATTGTCCATCCTAATCTTAAGCATATTAGTTGTGCTTATTTTAACAGTGTTTGTTGCTTTTTGCCTTCTTGTTTTTGTGCTTCGGCGCAACAAAAAACCAACTGTAAAGCACGAAGGGATTGGAAATCAAGAATGCAGTTCTATGCAACTGCAGCTAAGAAAGCACGATCACAAGTCAAACAAAAAAGAGGGACTAGGTGCAGAGGCCTTCATTCCTCAAACCATTGAGCAGATGAGCAAAAGTCATACCTGTGGCTTAAAAGAGTCTGAAACGGGCTTCATGTTTGCTGACCCACCAGGGCAAAAAGTCATTCTGAGAAATATTAATGACAAGGAGAAGGATTTATTGCATGTGGATACCAGAAAAAGACTTAGCACAATCGATGAACTGGATGAGTTATTCCCTGGGAGGGATTCCAATGTATTTATTCAAAATTTTCTTGAAAGTAAAAAAGAATACAACAGCATAGGGGTCAGTGGCTTTGAAATACGTTATCCAGAGAAACTACAAGACAAAAAAAGCAAGAAATCTCTAATAGGTGGTAATCATAGTAAAATTGTAGTAGAACAAAGAAAAAGTGAATATTTTGAACTAAAAGCTAAACTTCAAGGTTCACCTGACTACCTACAAGTCCTTGAAGAACAAACAGCTTTGAATAAAATATAGGTCATACAATCTTATCACCTACAGAGGACATTTATTTAATGATGAAAGTGCCTTTTGTTGACTTTTAACTTCCAAATGCTCTATTATATTGGTAGGCATAGAGGCAGGTGTATCCAAGGGTGTCTGATTAACTGTAGCTGCATACGATTTGTCAAGTAGAGGAGAATTTCCTTAATAGAATTTCCTACATAAAGCTCATGCCCTGTGGAATTCTGTAGGGATACTGCAAACTCTATTGCCAAAGGGATGCTTTATACACGTTACACTGAATTTAACCTCAAGAGGCATATATGTTTTGTACCTTAAATGCAAAACCATCGTCTCCTTGTGATTTGTTAGAACAAACACAAGAAACCTGGTACTGGTATTTGTACCTCAGCTGGGTCCTTCATCCTGCACGTGGATTTAAGTTGGTGGAACTGGAGTAATCCTTTGATTTGTGGTGTTGTAATGGCACTGTTTAAAGATTATCTGGAAAGTAACAAGCATGCAAAGAGAGAACATTCGATAGTATGTGTAAATTGGTTACATTTATGGCCTGCATCTTGAAACCACTGGAATTATAATGTTAAATTGTGCAAATATTTGTTTAAAATATACCATGCATTACATACCTATGAAATAAATTTGACCACTTGAAGCATACATGTCTATACATAAAATTAAAAGAAAAAAGAGAGAAAATAGTTCAACCTGACTTCTGCAGTATTTGTGGCACCTGAAGAAAACATTTGAGGTTTATGCAGAATCTGTTGTAAGACTCATCTCCAATTAAATCTAGAGTTCCTTCTCGGTTATGTGAAACGCTTGCAACCTCAACAGGTTGTCCAATATTGTGAAAGTGCTTACTATGTGAGCGTAGCAGAAATTATTTTTGTAATATAATTCATATTTATGAAATACTTTGTATACTAAATAGGAAAAAATATGTACTCCTTAATATGTATTTAATATGCCTGACTTGTTTTCCCGATCACAATGCATTAATCATTCAGTATAAATAAAAGCAGAACAATATACCAAACAGAAACCGGGGATGTGATGTATAGAATCATCCAGAATTAAGTGATCAGATATAATAATAATAAAATTGTTCTGTACTATTCTTGTGAAATTAGCATATTATCTTATTTCAGATTTGTTACCAATTGTGCATTTTAAAATAGATTCATTAGTTTTTTAGTATTGTGTCTCAGGCAGTTATTTGCCATCAGTTGTCTTGCTTTTCAGGGTTCTACAGCTTAACCTAAATAGTTTTCACTACAAGTATTTACAGAATTCATGGTAAGGGTAATATTTTAATTGTATATGCATAAGTTTTCTGTTCTTATTATCTGTCTGGCTGCTGTCAGTCAGAAGAAACTGAATCAGAACAGTAAACAAAATGGCAAATCATGTCTATTTAAAACCACAGTGTAAAATGAATATAGTGGTCTCAGTTCAGAGTATTGTGTAGCTCGTATCTAGAGAGTGAAAACCTGCCTTTGTGAAAGCTGAATCTGAATAGCTAGGAAAAAATAGTCAGGAGAATGGAAAATCCCCACTGTATCTCATTGATAGATAGTACCTTGAGATGAGAATGGAGATATATTGGTAACATATCATACAACAGGTCTATACTATGAGATTAACAAAAGTTCTTTGACTTGAAAAGGAATTTTTTCATTCATTTAAATGAGCTTTGGATAAGACCATCTATCCCCTTTGCTTCCAGAACCTTCCCCTCCGCCTTTTATAATCAATACATAAATCAATTAAGATTAGTAGGATATAAACATGAATGTTTTTCATGAATGTGAAACTAGCAAGTATTATAGCAAGACCCAATCACAATACTGTGGAGAAGGCTGTGTCAGCTATTTCCATTATAAACCTCTAATTTCAGGGCTTTATGACTCTGCTGTGAAATTTGTATTCTGGAATGGTACCTGGCAAACAGCCTGCAGTATATTTTTAACAAAGGTGAAAAAAAAAAAAAAAAAAAAAGGCAAAAAAAAAAAAAAAAAGCTGCTTCTTTATTTAAGAGAAAGCAAAACAAAACATTTTTCTACTTTCAGATATTTGTTTATGCTCTTGTAACTTAGAAAGAGGGTCACTTTATTATTTTCCGCCATACTACAAAGTATATACATGACTTAAAATAATAAAATTATAACAGATAAATTAATGGCTGAGTTTCTTTCAAAAAGCTGCTGTTATCAATGCACAATAATTGACTTCTTTCAGGATGTTATAGAGATTTTCAGGACACGGACACTATGTGCATAAGCATTTCTAGCATAAAAAGTTCTTGGTTGACTAATGATTCAATAAGTGGCTGAGGCTTGAATAAGAACATTTGAACTTACTCTGTCAAGAGTCTGTGGATTAAGGAGTGTTGCACATGCACTGATATAACAGACTGTAATGGTTCCATCAGTAGGCTAAGAATATTGGGTCACTGTGCCTGCTCTGCATGGTGCTGCATGGCTTTCGGGATGTGTCTGGGTTTACTGGGATTTGCCAAAGCGTGAGGCTCCTGACGCACTTCAGTGCATTGTCAGAGACTGTCATGTCCCATACCCTGCTGAAAGGCATGCATTTAAAATATTAAAAATAGCCAATAAGCCAATACTTTTAAGTGATGGTAAAAGTGATATGCTTATGACTCATGTTGTCCTGAGTTAAGATAAATGATCATGCCTTCTTCAGGTAAAAAAATAATGGTGGGGGTTTGTTTGTTTTGTGTTCTGGGGTGGGGTTTTTTTTTTGGTTTGTTTGGTATTTTTGGTGGTGTTTTGGGGTATGGGGTTTGGGGTTTTGTTTGTTTGGTTGGTTGGTTTTGGTTTTTTTTTATGAGATCTTCTATTCAGTGATCAAAAGAGGAAGAACTGAACCGTTATCCTGTACCATTATACGGGGTCGTAAACTGGGTAAGATTTTCATTGAGGTCCCAACCCAGTAAAGTGTTTAAACTCAGCCTAAATCATGTGCAGAGGTACTTATTCATGAGCTAGTAATTAAACACCTGCCCAAGAGTGAGGTTTAGATAGGGTTTTGTCATTGACTTCAAAAAAAGCCAGCTCAGAAACATTGTATATAATACACAGAGCCCAGCGACTCTTTTGGGATTATGCAGTTGAGCGTAGGTTCACCAGCATCAATAAAGGTTGCACAGCCTGAGCCTAGAAATGGTTCCTAAGTGTTTTACATATATGATGCAGTATGTAGGCATAATACTGTGAGTGAAGAATGCAGAAGTTGGCAAAATCACTATATTTCTGTGAAACTGTTACTTTGAATGACAACTTTTATGTCAGTTGATTTCCTCCATGTTTTGAAGCAGTGTATGTGTCTGCACAGCAGTTTTAGCGTAATGTTCATTCAAATCTATAGTCAGTCTGTCTGGGAAGGTGACTCTTCGGATGTGGCTTAAGAGATTTGTCTGTTCATTATATTGGTTTGAGTGGCCATGCTTGTAAAATGGCTGTTAAGACCCATAGACATAATCAGTGAAGGTGTTAATCTGTTGTCTTCATTGTATTATAAAGAAATTTCCATTTTTAAATGAAATCAATAGTGTAATCTTTTCTTCGAAAAAGAAAAAAATTGTGCAATTTTATCAGAAAGCAACTACCATGGTGCAAGAACACAAGACCATTAGACAATTTACATTTTGCATTTAGTGTTCAAGATTGATAATAATATAGAAATCTAGTATAAAAGTCTTTAATTATGTTTTTTAAAAAGCCATAATAATTACATAAATTATAAAAGGCATGGCCTTGTGAATAGTGTTAACAAATGTTTCAGAATCAACAAAATACATCCAGAACTTGATGGTGGTATAATATCTATAATATCTTTTGCATGATTTGTACATTGATATTGTATGAAATGAGCACAGTGAGATTTTTTTTTTTTTGGTTGCATCCAAAGAGTTAGGAAGGAAATATAACAAGAATGTATTTATAATCACTCTATTTTGAAATAAAGTAAAGAAAACAAAATTTATTGGTTTTACCCTGCTTCAATCATTGTTGTTTTAGGTTAGTTTATAATTAAGATAGTTACTTATAATATCAAGTCCAGTGTAAAACATAGAAAACTATTGTTTATGAGTTTTGTTTGCCTTCAACAGCATCAAAATATTAGCCAGCGTTGACTTAAACATTTGTATAAAATATTAATAAATTTGGTACTATTTTATTTCTGAAACTAGACTTTGTTAAGTGCCTGTAATGTTCTCCTTCAGATAATTTGTATTTAACTATAAAATAGTTAAACGGTAATGTTTTCTAATCACCTTGACAATTTGTTATTAATTTTTATGAATTGTCTAACAAAACCCTCCTGGCCTCTGTATATAAAATTGTCCCTCCAAATTCACTGAAATCCTTTTGCATTAGTAGCACAAGCAGAATTTAGTTTTTAGTTGGATTCTGAGATCTCCAACACAGAAGTATTAGAGGAACAATCACATGAACAATCACATAATGCTAGCGGCATTTGGTTTCATTCTGCTCCCTTCTTATTGATCATTTTGAATAAGAGAATTGTTCAGAGGAAAGAAAAGTTAGTTTATTCTTAGCAAAAAGAAAAATATCAGTCCATGTAGCATTTCCATTGGTTAGGTTAATTTTATAAATCAAATTGTAAAAGACATCTTTAGGTAGTTTAACTTCCAAATTTAGATTTTGTAGTAAAAATATTTTACAAATCCTTATTAAAATCTTCATGAGAGGGGAGAAAAGCAGGGAAAAAAATACATCTAGATTAAATATTCCCTGTTGTGTAGGATTTAACATGCATTGTAATGGTGGAGAATGAGAATCAGAATGTGCTACGGACTAGAAAATCAGGACCAGATATGGATTTTTTTTGCTGCCAGTTGCAGTGTAATGTTAAAAGCATTAATTAAAAAAGGCCCCTGTATGTATTCTATAGATTTTCTTTCTAAATAAAAACTCGAGAATCAAGAATAAGTATACATATATTGGAAATAATATGCCTGCACTGATTTCCTGAATGTAGGGGAACTTGACAGTTTTATGTTAATGTGTTTTTTCTTTATTTAGTCTTTATTTCTAACTGCAATTCATTCATCTTTATTTATTCTGATTGTTGCTGTGTTGAAAAATAAAAAAAATAGGAATGTTACTGCTCAGGCACAAACTCATCTCAGAAATTTACCAATGTAAATCCTGTCTAACTCAATGGGCTTCAATGGAATCAAATGAGCCTCACCCTAGTGAATGCAAAAGCTGAAATTTACCAGTATAGGTGAGGACCTGATTTGTCTGCCATTGCAATTAAAAATATGATAAGTCATTTATTACTTGAAATAAAATATAATATTGCTTTATGCTCTATCGATTTGTGTGGTAAAGCTGTTATTAGTTTCAAATAACCGTAGAGCAGAGCATGGAGTAGGTGGGGGTCCTGTGTCCATTTGATGTCAGTGGAACTCTACAATGATTCAAGAGTTGTGGGCATCCTGTAGTATCCATAGTACAAAGCTATTTAAATTTGCTCTTTTAATACATAGACTTGGGATATACACCACATAAAAATGCGATCTTAACAATACAATTTATTTTCTCTCTATAACGGAAAAAAACTTACCTGGCTCTTCTTTCTCATTAAGTAGGGACTTTATGGCAAGTATCTTTACTTCACTGTTAGTTTTATTCATCTTCATTAGTAATATTTGAGATAATTTATTTATTGTCTGAAAACAGTACATTTTGATCAGTGTGTTATTTTTAAAATACCAGTCAGTAACAGGTTGATGGTGTGTTATATTGATTTTTCATTCTCTTGCTGGGGATTTTTTGCAGTCACTTAACACTAAGTTATTTCTTAAAAGCAAAAATAACAATCAGATAAGAAAAAGAGACCTAGCTGGTACTAAATCTGATTTTTTTTGTACGTGTGACCAGGAAGACTTAAAGTCCTCTAAGTCAACTCTGATGGGTACACAAGTGTTACACCATTGTCCCTTTGGTCATCGTTTAACTAGAAAACAACAGGTGATCTCTATATGGTTAAGTAGTCATTTTGCATATGTACAATAACAAGGAAGTCTTCTTCAGTTTCCCTCATCCACAAGCATTTCACTGCTTGATTTTAATGTCATGTAATTTCCTAGGACTGTGTGCACTATGGCCTTCCAGGGCATTCTTCATGCTCTCACTTCATCTTCAGTGTGCTCAGTCCCTTACAGCTGAATGTTTGTCTAGGCATTGGCTAACAGCAGTTTCCAAAGAGGCAAAGAACTAGGATCTGTCAATTTGCAAAAACCAGCTAAAAAAGGCAAATTGTAGGAGACTGTCCTGGATGGTTTCTGAGTCATGTCAGATGAGGTATGACCCAAAACTGGGGTAGGAAATGGTTTAAGCTTCTGTTAGCAAGATTCATGCTGAGCTTTTGAAGCTGGACAGTCACCATTTTTCATGACTCTTAAGGTGTACAGTGAAACGTAAATGTGATTCAGTTAATTGAATCCTGACAGTCTGTGGGCTAAATCCTGCAGACATCTGTACCCACACACCCAATCTAGGTTTTGGTGTCACTCTTCACTGAAGAGTCTTGGGCAAATTAGGTTAAACCAGATGTGATATCTGTTTCTTAATGAGGCTTTTATCTGAGACGTGGATGCATTTGTGTGTAGGTTGGATGCTGTTTGGGTATGGAGGTTAGTCCGTACCTAATGTTTGTTGAGCAGTTTCTTTGGTAGAGTCACTTTTTATGAGATACATTAGTGCTTATATCTGAATATGAGATGCTGCACAGTAAGTACATCTCAATGAGCAGAGTCACAAAGGGCAGAGTGTTTTGACAGATTTTGAGCTCTTCACTGCAAGAAACTACAGGAAACAATGTACCATACAGCAGATTTCCTTGCTCCCTGGCAGCATTTAATAGACTCTGTGAGTCCTTCTCAGCAGGGTATTATTCTTGTCTACACATCGCAAATAAGGCTCCAGGTCACCAGTCTGGTATATGTGCACTTTGTGTTTGCTTATACCCAAAAATAATTTTGTGGAGAAGGGTGGGAGAAGAAATTGTATTTTTTTCCTGAAAAGCAAAATGGGCTAAATTTGAATTTTTCAGGATTGAAAAAGAAAAATACAGATTATCTAAAGAATGGTCAGATTGTTTGGTAATATCTGTATTTAGAAAGTATTTTACTAAAAGAGAGAGAGAAAAAGCAGTTTTCTATTTTTAGCATGCAGCTTTTCAACTTGTTCCATTCTTGGGTTAGAATATGCCCTGGGAGACAAGGGACTCACATGTACAGCTCAGGGCACAATTTAGCTGCAAAGATACATCCTAAACATCTTGCTGCCTTTTGTGTGGTAGAAATTAAATGCAAGGTTTAAAACATTCCCTCTCTGCTTGCTTCAATGGAAGTCAGGTCAGTTGGTGTTCTTCAGGACCAGTCTTTAACCTCCTGTTGAGGTGTGTCTGCAATTCCATGAAGTTAGCAACAAGATTACAAATGTCATTCAAGGGGTGATGTCTTTGGATGGGGTTAACACTTTGAAGTAATTGGGGTTCTTAAGAGTTTCTTTCTTAAATATTGACATGTAGTTGCACTGTTTTATCCTCATCTTTTCTTTTGGGATCAGTTCAATAAATTGGTAGTTTTACAAATGTGATCAGGAGATTATGTCCAAATGTACAGCAAAAAAACTTTGCTTTTAATTCTTATGGTTTTCTAAGATGTAAATAAAGAACAACAACATCATGAATAACCTATATTTAAGATTTCTTTTGTTCAATGAAAATGACTTTTGCCTTAACTGAGTGAAATTCAGAAAGTACTTTGAGAGAATTGGGATACTGCCAACAAATAAGGTATCTGTTCTGTAATCCTGTCAAGAATATAAGCTATGGAAGCACTAAGACATTTTATCTTTTCAGTACCTTGCCCTAGAATTTGGAGTTTCACTTTAGCTGTTGGAGTGATGCCAGGAACATGATTTTATGATTTTGTTGCAAGTGTCACATACACAGTTAGTAACTAGCTGAAGTAATGGTCAACAAGAACTGTGCGACGCATTCTCTCTGTGTAGCTTTGTCAAGTAATTTATACCCACTTCAGCATATGACAGCAAAGATAGTAAGGATTATATATTGTAAAGTGTGTTGGAAAGGATTCCCTTACATTTGTAATGTGCTTTCCAAATGAAGGCAATATGCAAATGATGAGTATTATCAGCATAAAATCCATTTCAAAAGGGGAATACTATTGTACTGTACATAGTACTCTGTTGTTCAAACTGAGAAATATCACTGAAAGTGAATAAGCTGGTTTTTCCTTTCTGTAGACTTTTCTTCTTCAACCATAAATAGACCTGTTTTCTCTATACAGAGCAATACAGCTCTGAGTCATATGCAAGGAAATATATGAGCCTAAAAAAGACAAAAAAAAATCCGTTCCCTCCACAGAGAACATCTGCATTGTAATAATAAAATCACTCATATTTTTCAATAACATTGGGACCTCTGGCAGTTTCTGCTTATGCTGAAAAGTTGAGGGACTGGGCTGCGGAATTGGAGCTGGTTCTTATTTCGTTTCTCCATACAAATATTCCCTTTGACATTGCTCATGCGTGAGGTCAGTTTGCCCAGTGTCTCTCAGAGCCATATGGGGTTAAAGCAACAATGTGTTACTTCTGCAGGCATTTGCCATGGGCCTCACAAACAGGATGGCCCCAGAGACAACAGAAGCATGGCAATGACCTTTGCTAAGGGCCTTCTGTACCCTCTGGAGCACACCTCTGTGGCGTGGCCTAGAACATCTATGGCTTGGGCCAAGAAACAAGGTTGTAGCAGGGCTCAGTAGCATCCTTGTTTTGGCATTGTAGGGAAGCAGAGTAACAGGAGAAGAACAGCATCTCATAATCAAGGATGTAAGAGTTTCTCTCTTTGACTGTCTGCTATGTCAATGGGCTAATGCGTTTTGCAATGGGAAATCTTCACTTCTGCATCCTATCTAAACTAAAGTTTGGGACCAGGCTGGAAGCGCTTGCTTGACCAAATGTGTTGCCCTCCACAGTAAAACTAGACCAGAATCTGTGTGAAATCTGTGGGATGCATGTTTTTTCCCTGCCCCGTAAACAGTGTACAGTCAAAATTCCATTAACAGCTTTTAATGATTCTGTAATGTACTACCCATGATGCCTGTTCATATGCAAAATTGTCATCTCCATGCAGTATTGCTAAGTGTAACTGGCAGTAGATGGGGATGACCACTTTTTACTTCAAAGCCTATTGTGATGGCCGGACTCAGGTTGTTTTGTCTGATAATTACATATGCTTCTGACATAATAATTTATTTATTTTCTGAATCACAACACTGTTTCTCATTAACAAAGTGAGAAGGCTTTCACCTTTCTTTCCTTACCCTTCCATGCAGTAGAAATTCTTTTTCCAACCCATAAAGAACAATGAAAAGTCTTCTACAGAAAACCCCACTTTATGTAATGCACTGAAGATGGCACTGTAGTTACAACTTCAACCTGAATGATACAATACGCTTGTGTTTGTTGCTGGGAATTTATGATTTTTTAATTTATTTAGCTCAGCTAACACAAAGCCAAAGGTCAGTTTAATGCAGCACCACCCGACACTGCTACTGTAATTAAGGCTGGAGAAGTTTTTTGTCACTTAGACTTATTTGCAAGGAGATTGCAACTCAACCCAAACTGTGTGGAATAGTTTATAGCAGATCTTTGTAAAAATTGTTTGTTTGTTTGTTTGTTTTGCTTGTTTGTTTGTTTTTGTTAAAAAAAAAAAACAAGGAAGGTAAAGAAAATGCTGTTATGGATGTCACTTCTCCATGTCTGTAACCTTTACAGGCCATGTTAAGGCACATTACCACTGCAGCAGGGCTCTAAACACTGAATGGACCCCAGGGGACAGCTGTAGGGTATTAGTCGCACTATACAAACCTTCCAAAATTCAGTTTCCTATAGAGTTTTGAGGCTTTTAGTCATGTGAAATGGGAGCTTCAAGTTAAGAAACAACTCAAGAAACAAACAGAAAGAATGGCAGTGACAGGTAAGAGTCACAATTGGGTAAATTTTAGTAAGAATGAAGAAAAACAAATGTAAATCGACAGTTATATAGTTCTGAAACAATGCTTGTATCCATTTCCTAACCCACTACTTTCAAGCCCTTCACTCATACCAGGTGGGAGTTGAGGTTTGAAGTATGTGAGTAACTGGGCGCCTGTGCAGCCATTACTCGCACAGCTGCCTCCATCATATCTGAGCTATTTCGGAGGGGATTAAAAATGGAAGCCTTACATTCATTTTAGGATTTGTCTTGCTCTTCAGAAGTCAGTGGAACTATTTGTGTGAACTGCCACCATGGGGCTTTTTTCAGGTGTTGAGAAAAAAATGCAGGATTTAAAATCCCACTGATATCCATGAGAACCAGCCACTGACCTGAAAGACCTAATACTCTCTGTCAGCAACTCAAACCTGGGGAAGGGGCTGACTTTTTCAAAACTCCCAGAATATGTACTTATATGCCAGGCTGCAGAAAGAGAAGCGCTTAAGCTGTTTGAGAGGGGCTCGGCTCTTCTCTCTTGTCAGGAGTGACAGGCAAAGCCGACCAGGTATCGCATGGTTTTAGAAAAACCTCTGCAAAAGGCCCACGGGTGTCACCTCCTGTCAGAGGGCCTGACCCCAGAGCCACTGAACATCCCTATCCGTGGGCTGTGGGATCTGGCCGGCGTGTCTGTGCCCTCTCCCAGGAGGATTTTTTCAGCCGCAGCCGCCTCAGGCCCAGCGCGGTGCAGGAGGGCAGGCAGCCTGCGGCATGGCTTGGCACTTAGTGAGCAGCGTGAGCCTCCTCCGGCTGCCTTCGCTCCGTGCCTGGCTGCGAAGGAGGACAGCCGCACGGGGAGAGGCGTTATGGAGAGCTCTGGAGCAGGGACACAGAGAAATAGACACAGAAATGCTTGTTTGGGAAACGATCTGACTGTGTTGCACATCAGCGGTAGAGGGTGGAAAGCAGCGCCGGGACCCTCCTCAGGCTCTGGCCTGCACTGAAGGGCCCAGCAGCTGTCGGGACTTGGTAGCCGGTACTTTTGCGGCTAGGGCTTGGGTCTCCCCCGCCCCAACAGGCATGTCAGACATCCTTTGTGTGCAGCTCTTCGAAGAGATGGGAGTCAAATAAGTAAATATGTTGAAGGCCTTGATCCTGGAATAACCCGGGTGGTGGCTCTTTAACGGTCCGGGCAGGGTGCTGCCCCGCACAGGGCAACCTCCCAGCTGCTGCCTCAGCGTGCCTGGCCTGCCCTCCTCCGCCAGCAACAACTGCCTGCAAACGCGCTGCCCTTCCCTCTGCAGGCCAGGGGGCTGCTCTTGTGCTGCCCTGAACGGAACCAGGAGTGAAGGATTGCTGTTCGGTCCACTGCGACCTCCAGTTTGACCAAACTGCCTGTGGGTGGTGGAGACGCACAAAGGAGCCAAGGCACCGGTGGCAAGGTAAGGGGATGTTTGAGAAGGAGCTGAAACAACTTGGGTTTGGAGGTCTAGAGCTGGAATTTTTGCTCAGAGGTGACTTTGGGGCCATGGGATCACTTAGAGGCCTGTGAAGCAATTAGTGAGGTGGGAGCAGGCTGAGCTGCTACAAAAATAAATACTCTAACTTACATACTCATGTAAACTTTTAGACATCTCTGTGATGCATTGGCGACTAATATTTAATTTATCACTTATTAAATATTTCATTTTCATAGTTCTTTAATGGGAAGGTGATGGATTATGTTGTCTACAAGAATCTGTATATAAAAATCTGGCAGATCTCTCTGTCTTTTGAAAAACAATTATATTTATATCCAATTTGCAGGAGGTAAAATGCATTATGAAGAGATTATTCATGTGCAAATGTGTTGTCTCATTTTTGGTTTAGAAAAAGGCAGGAGTAAACACCAGCAGGCAGTATTTGCATTGCAAAGGGAGAGTTGTTATGAACCTGTAGTGAAACTGCCACCTGGATCTTCACTACCCCTATCATTACACAAAAGTTGAGCTGTTTGCTTCTACCTCCTACAGCTGATGGAGCAGTGATTATGTGAGAAGTTGAGATACCAGCACTGGTCCTAGTGCTAGCAAGACTTAAAAGTGATGCAGTGTCCTTGTGCTACCCCCCGCCCCACACTGATGGGCAGTGCACTTAAGTCCCTGCACCCTCGGGAATTAAGCTCTTAGCTTCTGTGCCTCCTTGGGACTTGTGCCACTCTAATATCTAGACAGTGATGCAGCCCAAGACACTAGCTACTAGAGCTGAAACACTGTCAAAAAGCACCGTTGTGCAATCTTTCCCTGTTATTTTTTTCATGAAAATGGCATGTGAAAACTCCATGCCCCAGTCTCTCTCCTGTTTTGTGGTCACACATGGCCACCATCTTCACATGTTATGTCCCACACCATGTGCACAAATCCTGGCATATCTTGAAAGCAGTCTCCCTCTCAGTTCTCAAGCTTTCAACTGTGCAACAGACCATGAGCACCCTCTTCTAGTAGTTTTTGCTCTTAAATCAGTAAAGAACTTTCTTAGGTCCTTAATAGCAAGCTTAAGGTTAAGCATTTGTTTAAGCAATTTGCTAAACTGTGTTTTGCTGAATCCCTGCCAAATGAAAACAGATGGGCTAATTTACCCTGATGTTCTTCTGTAAGCCTTCAGGAGATCTGTAAGAGCAGCAATCTTGATGAAAGGTGTACTCCAAAGTGAGGGGCAGAGCTGAGTGATTCCAGGCCACAAAATGGCTTGCAGTTCTTTGGGAAGCTGTAGATTTGGGGATCGTGCTTGCCCTTCTCATCCCTCCTCTTCCAGGGAAGGGCAGCATCCTCTGCAAGGAGTGTCACCCCACCTGGTCATCCCTAGTGTCGTCTTGAGTATTGCCAAGGAATAGCAGTCTTCCCCCATTTGTCAACAAGAAACAGCTGTAGCTGGGTTGTTGTGAGCAGGGCTCTTCTTTCTGCCATACTATCCAGTCTCTGCTGTAGGATGTTTGAAACAAGTCTGGTGGCATTTCTGGTGAGCCAGAGGGGACACAAACTGTTGATGGATCCTTAAAGCTGTTCCCTTTTAGTAAAGAGCAGTCAGTATAATTTGTCATGCTGTGGGACTGAGAGATTTTGTAGACTGATGTTAATACATTAGGATTTGGTATAAAATGTTGACGACTGTTCATCACTCAAGAAGTAATGTGATAAGTTTAAGGCTTTGCAATATGTCATATACTTCATATACTTTAAACAAGAATTAAATAATGGCTTATACAACATATTAATGAAATAAATTATTAGCCTAGGAACACAGAATTGTGGTGCTGTGGTTTTAAAGTAAGTGTTGTTCACAAACCTGAAAATGCTGCTAATGCTGACAGTCATGTTCAAATGCCCTGGCTGTTGTATAAAGTCTCAGAAAAGTATATGACTAAGTGTAATACAGTCCGAAGGAAAAACAGCAAGTGAGCGTGGAATTAAAACCTTTAATGAAATTCAAAAGTAGGCTAAATCAATACATCATTGGCAGTATTTATTGTGCAAATGGTTTATTTAAGGTTTTTGTGTGTGTGTGTGGTTTGGTTTCTGTAACGGATGATACTCTTGCTATCCACAGGGAGTCTAGCTTATTACCAAAATGTGCCTGTTTATAATAGTTTTAATGCCAAATGAAAAAGTATGTGGCAGAAAGGAAGGGTGGAATTTGGACTTTAAAATGCCTCTCTCATGAATTATTTATACTATTTATTCTGCAAGATCAAATGCTGTTTTTAAAAAGAGGTATGACAGGGAGTACGCAAGAGATTTCAGGGGTTTGATATGAGCAACAAGTATTTGCTAGGAAAAGAAAAACAATAAAACCATCTCCAACCTCAAACAGAAAGTTTGCGTAAGAAATATCAAAGATCAGTGTTGTGGGACTGCAAAATGAAGACCCAAAGCTATCATTTTATTTTTACAGCTAGGTGTTTTCAAGCTCTTCTCTGATCCAAGACTAAACAGCAATTTGCAAAATGGGGTGGCAGAACACAGATCACCTTGATTTTTAGTACACCGTAGCCTGGAATGAGCCACTGCATGTGTTAGCCTCTGTAAAAACAATGAATTTCAGCCTCCTTCACAGCACTTAACTTTCTCCAGGTAATTAACTCTGGTATGCGAATGGTGTAGTCCCTTGGTTTAATACAGTGAGCAGCAAAGGGTGTATATGGAATGCCAGCCTTGCCCTCCATGTTTTCTAACCACTTGAAAAGGACAGCAGTGGTCATCTTTCTAGATGTCAGTGGATGTATATTGGGGAAGGGAAGGGGTACAACAGAAAAAAAATGTCACCTTTTGTCAGTTTGCAGAGTTTAGGCAATGTTGAATTTGGTTTCTCAGGAAACCCTGATCTGAAAAGTCTAGCAGAATACAAAAGGTGTCCAGGAAAGAGCTTGTTGCACTGAATTTGTAGAGACATTTCAGTGGAAGGGAAGAAGAGCAACATTTGTTATCTTGCAGTGCTGGGGCCTCTGTCCTGTTTCTTTCTATGTGCTTTGCAGATGCCAGTGCTAGCAATAACTTTCAAGCAGACCTTGACTATTTGTTGGAAATGGTGTGAGGAAAATGCCATTCTGCAACCAGGGAGCAGGAACAGAGAGAGCATTGGTTTTGAGGACACGTAGAGCAAATCACCAAATTATCACCAAATAAAAATCAAGGCAAACATGCCTGGTCCTTGCAGACATCAGTAGTGAGTCTGCTTGTATCTTATGACTTGCAGGACACCGCCTCTGGGCAGCTGTTTCACCCAGGAGCTCACTGCTCCCTGACAGAGAGCTGAGGCTCTTCCCAGCCTTGCCTTCACTGTGGAGGTGGAGAAGGTAGGCTTGGCCCTCACTAGCAGGGAGTGTGGAGATTCTCTGGCAGGATCCACTGCATCTGCTTGAGTCAGCAGAGCTCCACTGGCCTGGGTAGCTCTAGGATGATTTTACCAATAGAGCTAGGCTCCATGGTGTCACTCGTGTTCACGGAAGGGCAATGTGGTGGAAGAACAAGTATATTTTTTTTTCCAGTGGATACCACAGAAAGATGATGTGAACTTAGAAAATACCTTATACTCCCTAGAAAAAACCTGTTCCTCCTTTTCTTTCACACTCTGCATATAAGCAGAGGCCAACTGGGGTTGTACCAGCTGCCTAATTTATTCAGATACTCAGATTTGTAATTTAGTGACATCTCCCTGTCAACTATGGTAGAGTCTGGTTCAGATCCACGGTATTTCCTGCTGTAGCAGCTCTCACTGTCAAAGAAACTAGCAAACAAGCAGGATGTAAATTGAAGAGCTCTTTACATCTATGTAACCACGGATACCTAAGTGATGCATAAGACCAATGTTTACAAAGTTTAGTGCATTGTTTCCAGAAATGGGAAGCACAGATTGTGAGTTCTCCCTGGGACATATGTGCAGGAGATGAAAAGTAAAAATAATGCTCTTCTACTTTTATGAAGTAAGTGTTCTGTAGTATGTTTCAGCTGTTGTGACTATAGTAGATGTTGATGGCTGTGGCTTTGATGGCCATGGTAGACTTTGATGGCTGAATGTCATATTTTGATGGGGGTGTGTGGGGGTGTGTGTGTGTGTGCAATTAATTGCTGACATAGAAGCTTGTCTCCACAGAAGCTATTGCATCAGGTAATGAGTTCATCACTTTAAAAAAAAATGTCTCTGTAATATAGGCACTGAATGCCTCAGGGTTCTTCATTGTAAGTATAAATAATGAACTCTTCCACAAAGATATGATTTTTAAAGCAGAAATAAATGCATACATAGCATGCCTTTTATGTTTTATTTGTATTGTATTTTATGTCCTTATGCCTGTTATACTTTAACACAATTCCCTACATAAGGCCATTTGCTAAGGGTATCTTTCATTTAGCATTTGTTGAGATTTTTTTTTTCTTCTCAGACAAAATGACTGGTTCTAGGATTAACAGTTGCCATCTGTTTCTTTCTGTGCTACTTCAGAGTACAACATACTGTTGCCTCAGTTTCTGCTTCCCAGGTTAATGTCTTCACTCACTCATTCATTCATTTTAACCATTCAGTTTCAAGCTAGGTTTAGAAAGGATGCCCAACTAAGACTATGAAATGCCTCAGCAATAAATAAAGATGCACAAACAAAAACAGCCCAGGAAAAAGTCACATAAAGCAACAGACCCTTTCATTCCCCCAGTGCTTTCCCAGAGAGTCATCAATATCATCATGACCTGTTGTTTGGTGTTTTTTTTTCTAGAGCTGGAAAATTATGGTATGGGGACAGGGAAGGGATAAAAAAAATACATACCTCAGGAAAGAAATGTTCCACAAACTACACTAAACGTTAAAATGTTTTGCATTGCACTACACTTTAAATAATTTTTAAGTGTTTATTGCTAAACCACTGGGAAAAAAATCTCATTTTTCATTGCTGTAAAATCAAGTAATTTGTTTCAGGTTGATACGTATACAAAAGCCTATAGGGAAAATTTTTATGAAATGGAAGATTTTCCACATTTTTCCAGTTGGAAGAAAAAACAAACAACAGAAAGTGTCATGAAAAATTCTAACAACACTTCAGTATGTTACAGATTTCAGTAAGCATAGATGACAGCTTCCTCATCTTACCTAGCAAAATCCTCTAGGTAAGGTCAGCAGAGGCATATGTGGTAGATACTCTAATGCTGAGGAATGGAGGGCTATTCTTGCATTTTGGTATATTTCTTGTTTGCTTGTTCGTGTTCACAACTGTACATTATATGCTTTCCTCTGTATTTAATTTGATATGGAAAAGTGTATGAGCTAGCAGCCAGCCACAGAAGTCGACTGTTTCAAGACATTTGATCAAAGCTGGAACTGCGGTAGCTGGAGGCCAGTACTTGCAGTAGCTGCAGGAGACTGTTCTTGCTCCTGTTCCAATCCTGGGCACACTATTTTGCAATCTGCTTAATGTGCACAGAAGCAGTCCAAGAAGGAGGCAAAAGATGAGGGATTGTGGGACAGTTGCTCTTGGTTAAAGCATGAAATTATCTTAAAAATAAATATTCTAAACTAAAGTGCCAGGAGACAGAAATTCCCCTTCTCCAGAACCCAGCCACAGACTTGATTCAGAGCTCTTAATGGAGCAGAAAGCTTTCCCTTAGCTTTATTGGCCTTTTAGAAAGTCCTTCTGTTTGGTTAAATTTAAACACCATATGATCAGCATCTCTCTTTGACCTGGAAATACACCAAGGTCTAAGGCAATTTGGGAAGTCCCTGCCAGCTCATTGTACTGAGTAGGAGGTGAGAACGCACATGTGCACACATGCCTGCAAGCCCGTGCACAGAGGTGAAGCCCTTTTTTCTAGAAAATCTACTCCCTACCATACAAATGTGACAAGTGTAAAGATTTGTGAAGAAAGCATTCACTTCACAGCTGTTTTTTGTTCATCTGTGCCATATAAACAGTGCAGCATTATGTAGTGCATGGCTACCGCTTGCTTAAGACCAAAGCGAACTCCCCAAAATAAACAGAGCTATGACCTCGGTGGGAAATGTGAGCATGAAAAAAAGCCAGCATTTAATCCTTGCTACTGCAACAGGCTTATTCACTGGCTAAACAAGTAACTGTCCTGTTGATGTACCTTTCCCACATGACTGTTGTTTCTGTTATCTCTGCTACCGTGACCAGGATGTCAGCTTACCATTTTTATATTTTATTTTTACTGATGATTTCAGTTTTATGGTTACACCCACCAACTTGCAACCCATGAGGTAAGGCACTATTTAGGGGCTTTGTGCTGTACATAGCAGTGTGGGGAACCTGCGGTATAAATATGTTCCTCTGCAGTACTTATTTTTGGCAGGCAAGTGATTCAGGTTGCAATAAGGAGCATCATTTCGAACATGCTGTTTTCTGCATTTTATTTTTTTTTTTTTTGACGTGCAGGGTGACTAATTTATAGCATGCTACTATGGATTTTATAATAATGATTGTTTATATTAGTTCTTCTTTATCCTGGATCTGAGTTATTTTGTCAGAAGCTTACTTTTTATGAATTTAAAGCAACAACACCAACAAATACCCCTCTAACTTTCAAGCCAACCTCAGTATGAAAAGAGGCTTAAGTCTTATAACCCAAAGGCAAATCAAACTGCATGCAAAGACATTCACTAGTAAAGTCTCCATATTTTATTTAATTAAATCTCAGGTTTTAATAACTTTTGAATGCTTGAGGTTAACAAACTAGGATTGTTTGAATATCATGTAAGCCCCAAAGCCAATACTTGCCTATACAATTCCTGCGTTTAACTGTATGAGGGACATTCACCCATCCAAATGTGGCTGGATTCCCCCGGAAGCATCTGTGTAAGTGTGAAGAAGGAAACCTGTGTGGTCAGACATAGGGGGGAGGGATGGGGTGAAGATGAAGTTTGGCTCAGAGCTCCCGCATGGTCCCCGTTGCTGTGGAAACGACAGCCTTTGCAGTGCCTATTGCACCTATATACATTCAGAAGAGCCATCTCTTCTGTATATCATTAGGAGGAGTCTAAAATGAAGCCGATCAATTAAGGGCCTGTGCTATGAGGGGAAAAAGTAGACAATAACTTAAACTGTGTGCTGAAAAAGAAGTAATGAATCACCCTTTTATGCAGTGACATATAGTTACATCCAAATGCCATGCTGTGCTTCTTAGAGAGAAGAAAAGGAAAGAATGATAAAAATGGAACTGTGCTTTTAAATTCAGTTGCTCACAACCTTTCACATGTCTTCCTTATCCTCATGAGCAAGCCAATCAGTATATAATACTGCCCCTCCATTCATCCACTGCCTTGTGAATAACGTCATATTATATGATTATTTCATAAATTAACAGGGCTCAAGCTCTGAGAAGTTGATGCTTCCACTTAAAACACATTTCCTTCTGCTGTTTGCAGTTTGTTTGTATAAGCAACTGTCTGATTGTTACCCAGGCAACCAACTCAGGCATGAATTTGATTAGATATAGTTTCACAGATGTGGGCAGTGTTTCAAGCATTGTTTGGTGTTTCTGTCAGAAAGAGAATTCATGTTGTTAACTTTTAAGAGGTTTTTTTTGAAGGGCAGAGAGGAAAGAGGCAAGGATCTTCATTTTTAGTTGGGGTTATCTCAGCTTGCTAGTTGCTATTTGTGTTTGGTAAATGGTTTCTCATTCTACATAAAGACAAAACATGGAAAAATTCCAGTATTGACAGCAGGGAGATATGTGAAAGTACAAGAATTTTTATTGTTTCCACTGAAGCAGATTAAATTATTATCATGGCTCTAGAAGATAACATCATTAAAATGTGAAGAACTATTTGGTCATATTGTAATAATAAGAGTACTGGGAATATATTTGGATGCTTAGCTATGCACGGTCTGTCTTGTGAAAAGGCAGCATGGTATTTTAACTGATGGCAACATTTTGCTCAGTGTGTTTATTTCTCCGGTGGAACCTGCAGATGTAAACATCTGTTGAATGTGTAGCTAGAGGACAACGGTTTGACATCCTGCGTGAGCTCTCTCGGTGAGCAAAGCTCACTTTTTTCCCTGTTACAAAAGCAGGAGGAGGAAGTAAACTTTGGAGATAAAACAAAATGAATACGACTCTCCCTAAAATTGAGCATTTTGGATTTCAGAATGCAATTCAGTCTTGCAAAGGCATAAGCCTACACAGTAATGTTCAGCTCAGTTTCCAGGTACAAAATTCAAGGGAGTTGAGATTTTTTGTTCAGTTTCAAGCTAAACTCTAGAATAAACAGGATTAGCTATTTAACCATGATCACTTGCTTGGGATTGCAATGACCTGCAGCCTGGGACCTGGAAACAAGTCTTTTCCCACTGCTGACTCAGTAACCTTGAAAGCTTTATGTACTCTCCTGAAAATGTACATCAGAATTACTTCTTGTGAGCAAATGAACTCTTCTTTTATGACTCCATTCTTGAAAATGAATGATTTGGCTGCCAGTGCACTATAATTCATACCTGGTCTGTGATTTTTGTAAGACTGTAACCTTCTTCTGGGAACATTTAGTCTAGCTTTTTAAGGAAATCTAACTTGTGATGACATTGTCCATCTCTCTGTGAGTCAGTTACTTGCTAGCAGCTTTTTATTTTAATTTTTTTTTTGGCAGACTCCAACCAAATTTGCAAATATCAAATAATTTGATAGCAAGGAGATATCTGGAAGATGTTACGTTCCTAACACATTCTGGTAAAATTGGAAGCTGGGTAAATGGGAAAGAGCCTTCAGTGAGATAAAACCAGGGAGTACTCCATTGCTCTCAGTTGAGTTTATAGCAGCTGTATAACCAGTAAAGCTTCAGGCAACTCCTCGCTTGCATACCACGAGGCAGAGCTATCTTCATGGCAGGATGGCTGGTTTGACGTAGAGTATAGCAGGGGAAGGGCCTGAGTATAAGAGGGAGCTGCTGTCAGAGACGAGGATGATGCCAGGGAGTCTTGGAATGTGCAAGGAGAGCCAGCGTGATGGAGCTGTGAGGAAACAGAAGTTATCGGGGCAGATGGGGCTGGGGGGGGTAACGGGACAGGAGTTATCTGGAAGCCAGACTTTATTGTTTCTGCTGTTCATGAGACAATTTATTTTCTCACATCATTCAGCTATGATTTGATCCTTGTAGGGATCATGGGCAAATGCAAGGAGCTGTTATAGATCAAAACTTCATTAATGGAATGACTCCTGCTGAGTTGAATGGCTGTTGGATTCGGAACCTGTTTGGCAAAAAGAAGTACTAAGGGATCAGAAAGGAGAAAGAGTAATTGAGAGTAATTAAAAATCCATAATCAGAAGGCTAGATTTGTAATGTAGCTCAACCTTCTTGATTGCTGATCATCCAAAGCTGCAGCCAGTGAGCAAATGATACTTACAGATTGAGGTGAAATTTTTACTGAAAGGGGTAGGAGATATGCTGAATAATATAATTTAAAAATTAATTCTGTTTTAGATTGCTGAAAATAACATAGCTATTTATAACTATTTGTTCTAGTAAAATCAGCTTTTTTTCCTGAGCCGTCAATACAGGGTTTGATTTTCTGCAGATGTATTTCTTATTCACTGTTGTTAACTGAGAAAGTGTGAGAATGAATTCTGTCCTTCTAGATGATTGCCAATAAGTGTTAATCCTCTGTGCTTTTTTATCAGGTGGTATTGTTTCTGTACCTGAACTAAGTAAGCAGGACCATGTTTTACAAGACAATTGCTAGGAATGCACACTTTTTGGCTGTGCAAAAAAAAGTCTTTTTCTTCCATACATAACTAGGAAGTTTGTGTGGTCCTATTTCCACTTTTATCTTTTCTTTGGCAAGTTTATATTTGCACAGAGCCGTCTTCCAGTACAAGTGTGGTCAAAATCCTGTTTACATGATTGCTAAGAAGTAGGACAAATACTGAAACCTCTACGTGGCTTTACTCCAGAGATTTAATGAGCCTCTCAAGCTCACTTACGTTGTTGCTCTCCATTTGCCTAGCAGTGCGTATCACTTGTGGCTGTTTGACCATTTTTGACCCTGTTAGAACATGTTATTTGAAATTAAGAGGGAGAACAGGAATTGATGTAATTTAGTTTAATGAATTATGTCCAATGAAATGGGAGTGGATTTTGCTTTCTCATTTGAATTCAGAGTACTAACTCCTCTGCATACAAAGGTAGTTATTCCAGTTTAAATATCCATATATGCCAAGAAATACACACACATGTGCGCGTATACACAGAGTTGTATAAATGTAAGAACAGAAATAGATAAATATTTTGTATTTTGTTTATTTTTCTGCATTCTTTTAGACTGTCAGATGTAGCACCATAGGGGACTCTAAAAGCTCTTATATCTGTACAGCTAGGTGCATTTTATAGAGGGGTGCTATTAGTTTGACTTCACAGAAATGGACTCAGATAAAGAATGATAAGTCACATGTTAATGATGGTTTATGTCCTCTAAGAAACGAACAAAGAAGCCCTGTCAGGGCTGTAGATCTGGTACGTGCTAATCGTACTGAGCAATGGATCACATTGTTTTAAATGTAAGGATACACAGACAAAAGCTTGTCAGTCCTTATAAATTTTCAGGCCACATACAGGGAAACGATGCTTTTCTTGTGCATTAAATTCCCTTCAGGAAAGAAATTACAACACATGCTTTTTAACAGTAGCAATAGTGAAACTGTTTTATATAGCACCTTTTTAACAAGACTAATATACATGTTTGACACATAAGGATATGCAGATGTCGAAACATTAAAAATACTAGAGAATAAAACAGCTCGAGGTTGGAAGCTGTGCCTGAGATGGGTTCAAATGCTCAAGCTACCATACAATTTCATGGGAATGAGAGCTCACTACCATCTTGCCTTTAAGTAGCAGCATAAATTATCCAGTATGTAGCCGTTCACATAAATTACTACACCCTCAGCAACAGCCCTTCCCACTCACCCTGGCATCCTGAGCAGAGGCAATGCTACAACTGGATTCTGCCAACTTTACACAGGTTCAGCAGCTCTATGAAATCTGTGGTGTTAATGGAATGGGAAACTCCTCATTGTAAAAATGCTTCCATATAACTCAAACATGGTATACTGTTGTCATCAGTGAATCTGCTTTTACCTGTATGCTGTATCAGTTATGAAGAGTGTAAAAGCTAAAGAATTAATGTAAGAGTAACAGAATACAAATCATAGACGTCAAGTTTTTCTGCTTTTGACAAATAAAAAGCAGCAATCAAAATCAAACAATAAGATAGTGGAAGGTATCAGATTTTATACAAAATCCCTGAGGAATTCAAGGGAATTCAAGATGTTAGACAAATATGATGTGTTCTGAAAAAACAACCAGAAAATACAAAATCTACTGTTGCTTTGAGTTTATGGCTGAATAGTTTATTCACCAGCTAAAAATCACAAAAACTGAGCTAAATCCAGAATGTATATGTGGACGTATGCCTGTTATTTATACTGTTGTATTCACAACCCTGGATTAAGATAAGGCTGTGCTGCCTTGCAGCACAGAGAAATCAGGTTATCCCAAATTGCTCAGGCTTTGCTTAAAGGAACTGGGAAGACAGACAGGAGGATGTGCTTGTCCTGTGCATGTACTTTGTACATTCTCTTTTTTAATTTGCTTGCCAAGGGAGTTTTCATACAGGTAAAACCAGTTTTTCATCTGGAATAAAATTCTTAAAAGAACTTGGGTTTCACTGGCAATCCAGAGCACTCAGCATCAGTCTGACCACTTTTCAAAAGAGCTGTGTGAATCTGCACCAAGACTCAAATTCCTAAAGTGCTTGAAGTACTTGCAAATACCGAGCACCTATCTTTAAAGATATTGGCCAACACAGTTTTGAAAATAGAGCTTTATTATGTAATTATTATAGTTAACATTAACCTAAAGTTTTGCAGCAATCAGAAGACACATGGGTATCACTTTTCTCTTAAATGAGCAGTTCTGCATAGTAAGATTTTGTAGCTCTGCAGTGCCCAGGTAATGTCACCTGCTGCTGCAGCCTGCCTCGCGTTCACAGCCACCGCTGGGCAGGGGCTGCCCAGCACAGGAGCTTGGTCCCTGGGAGCTGCCTGCCGCCTCTGTGATGATGGAGTTATTTTAACAGTTCAGGTTCTGAGGCGCAGCAGTGGAGATGAAGCTGTGCAAACTGCGGGATAAGTTGGCTTGTCCCTTAGACACTGATTAAAGCGTAGGCATGAGGTGGGGACTGGCTGCACCGATACCAGGCTTTTGTGCTGACCTGGGATTTCTGTGAGACTGAATTACCTGCATGCTGTGAGACTGCCTGCTTGGGGGTTTGTGTACATGTGAAACAGACTGATTTGTTACAGTAAAAATAAACCCCAGCTTCACAGTCTCCCCTACCAGATGACGTGGCATTTGGGCACTGTAGTATCTGGACTGATAACAATGCTGTACCACCCAGAAGAGCAGTAAAGGCTGCCGCAGGCTATAGAAAGGACAGTTTCTGACTCAGTGGAGAAAAAGAAAGGAAAAGAAAAGAGAGGGGAGAGAATGTAAGCATTTAAGATGCTCTTACTAGAGAAGAGGAAGTCTCTCAGGAAGTTGCAATGTAAAGTCATCCAGTCGTATTGTGCTTGGGGGCATTTTGATAAAGGTAGAACTATTTCAACTACAAATGTTTATGGTTTTAAACCTTGTATTAATGTATTTTTCCTCATATATGTATTAAAATCAATCCTAGCAGATTACAATTTGTATTGTATGGTAGACTGGAAAAGGTAAACATTTCTAAAAGGACTGAATGATACATTGTTTCAGGGCTGCTGATGTCAATAGTCAATTCCACTGCTGAAGTATTTTCAGTTTATCTGCTGCTTCACTGGAGATGAAATATATTATCTTCCCTGTAATGCATTGCATTTCTAATTTGATTGGGGAAAAAAAACCAAAAACAAACCAACAACCTGACAAAAACCTAAAACTGAATCTGATTTGCTAGAAATCTAGGCTGTTCAGGAAGGAATTTTTTATAGCTTTGAATTAAGAAATTTTAAGTACTCCAATTTAGGAGATCAGAACTACTTGGGTGACTTTCTTTGGTTCTACTCCAAATCCAGATCTTTATCATACTTTCCATTTTCAGTTTATTCAGAATAGCAAGTATTTTGATACATAAATTGCTCTGAGGTTTGTATTTGTCTAACCATTTCCTCTTATAATAAATTCTCTAGATACTCACTTGCAGAGGTATTAATATGGTTTTTGCTGAGAGAAGTAACTCTGGGAATCAGCCATAAATATGTGTCACAAAGTGAAATATAAAGTAATACATTTTGTGATTTAGCTATAAATTTATTTGGTAGTATGAGAGAAACAGGTTTGCACTGTGTTAGTGGAAAGTCAGGGGATTCCTTTAGCAGTGCTGGCACCATGTATGGCAGTGTAAGAGAAACATGTATATCTGTACACATTTCTTTGGTTGTTGGTGTCAGTGGAGTTTTATTCTCTTGAATAGCCATGAATCCGGCCTAATTCATGTGATTATTTTTTTTTCCATCTGCCACCTGGTTTTATTATTGGTATTTCAGATGCCAGTCTTTATTCCTTTACCTCTTCCTCTTGTAAAGCTCTCCAAAACAAAACCAAAAACCTTCCAAAAAACCCAGAATAAAATCCTAGAAGCAATAGATCAACATAAACAGCATGGAGGGAAAAGTGGTAAGTTCGTCAAGGAGGGATGATGGAAGTTGGTTCCATTTATGGTACAGGGAGAGAGAAGGTAAAAGTAAGGATAAAAGTTCATTCAGCCATCATTTTTCATGTGGTCCATCTAATGATCATTGGATGCTAAATAGTTCCGCAAAATGAGGGTCCTGTAGGCAATGATTCTGTGCGGTAGAAGTTGAATGGAAGGCGGGTTACTGCCCTCAGGCTGCAACCTGTCTCTATTTTAGTAGTGTTTTCTCCAAATGTTTTTGTCTGTTCCTGTTTCTTTTGGGTTTGGGGTTTTGTGGTATGGTTTGGTTTTTTTGTTGCTGTTGTTTTCTTTTCCACAGAGGAAAGCACAATACATATTTATTGCTTTACTCTTCCACCTCTTGAATAGAGAAATCAAGCAAGCTTTTTGTTATGGCTGCAGGCTACCATTTGCAAACTGCTGGTTATCACAGCGTATTGTAACCTCAAGGTACCTAGAGGAGTTTCAATGGAACTTTGTTTTAAGCCTTTAAATGTACATGTTGCTGGGAAACTTCTTAATGGCTCTACTGTAAAGATATAGATGTAAAAACACAGGTAATTTTTTTTATTATTATTTTTTTTTTTATCTAGCACTACTTAAGCTAGAGCACATAAACAAGAAGTGAGTTTTTTTCTAAAAGCTATGCAGTAAAGGTCATCTATTTCCCAAAAAACTTGCACTCAAAGCAGGGGAGTCACTGTGTGAGAAAGGAAAAGTTATGATCTGCATTTCCCAAGGCCCCACTAGAAGCAGAAGGTAAATAATGAATTGAAAAAGATACATGAAAAACCATAGTTTCTTTGGAAACCTTTTGTCTTAGTCACATACTATCTTCCTTACAGTATCTTCTTTTAGCCTACTTTTGATGAATATTTACATTGTAACAGACTTTCAGTAGGAAAACTGAAAATATGGGTCCACAGAACAGAGATGATGTACATCTTTATGGTGTACAGTTCCTGGCACAGAGTTATCAGCTGACAAGAGAGACACAGAACAGAAATGCTACACATCCATCAAACCTGATAATGGTCTTCCCCTCCTGTTCATAGACCTGCTAATGCTTGTAATGAGCAGTATGTGTTGGTGTGGTGAGGAAACACGATTGTGTTGTATTGAGATTGATGCAAGTACGTAAGAGAGCCTATGAGAAGTTGGCATGTTACTGGCTGCTAGTGTCCTAAAGAGAGGAGGAGCTGAGATCTGCACGGCAATTCATGCTGGTTTGATGCTTTTGGATGTTTATTATAAAGAATCCTGCTTGTAAACAGCAGTGGGTGTTTTATTTAAAAAGGCAAGTGCACTTCGAGTCAATTTTCCTGTAAAATACTTGTCAGGGGCTGAAAGATGCTTTCAAAAATTGAAAGAAACACTGTCTGGAATCTCAAAAAATTGTGATGTACTGTAGCAAACCTGGAATGAAAGCTTTATTTTAAATGAGCAACTGGTTGAGCCGTCAAAATATAATGTGATACCTAGCAAAATATTTCTGGCTTCAGGAACTTCTCAGTGTCCTTCCTCAGTTGCCAACTGCAACTTTCACTTAGTTCCTAGAGTTTATGAACTCTGGGAGCAGAATAGGACAATAATGTTTCTGTTGGTTCTGTGATACAACTGACACCCTGCAACGTCAGTCCTCAGGTAGGCAAAGCTTCTGGTTTCCTCACCCAATTAAAGAAAGTGGTTTTTAAGAGTTTCCAAATGCTCTGCTAGCCTAAGAGCTACTTCTTGTGGACCGGGTAAATTACTGGATGCTTGTTTCTCTCTCTTTCCCTTGTCCCCACCTAACCTTACTCTACAAGGGGAGTCTTTGCTGGCTGGTCACCTCACTGATGAAGCACACTCACCTTGAGCGGGTCTTGCTGGTTTGGCCAAGAGCACAAGCAGTCGTGAGGGGCTTGTGTGCATTACAGCAATAGGTTAGGTCCATAACTCCAATTTTTGAAACTACTGAGCCCAGTCTCTTCCTCTCCAGACAGATGTACTTCATACTGTTAAAGAAACTGTAAGACTATGTGGGAGAAAAAAAGGATGTGTGTACAGTACTCAGCTGCTAAGATCATTATCTGAAGGCCTGACGATCAGCCAAGATTTTAAACAAATCAAATACAGGGAAATTAAATTCTGCAGTGCTCTTGTGGAAGTCAGGATCAGACCTGCTTTGATTCGTTTTCCATTTCCCCTGCTGCCTCAGAGTAGCTGCAGATACAGTCGGGCTGGATTAGATCTGTCCAGGGAAGGGAGTGCTTTTGCTGTGCACAAGCTAGCCTGCCGAAAGCTCCGGGTTGGGACTTGCTGGGGCTGCTTGCTAGAAGATGAATTATTCCAAAGGCTGAGCATCCTGAAGGAGTCATCACCTTCTCTGTCACTTGTTCTGGCTTTGTTAGTAAACACTTCTCACCTGTGACAGTCGCTGATAAATCTCAGACAGGAGTTTCTGGTCTATTATAAACAGCTTTCAGTTGCTCCCCCGAGGGAAGTGTTTTTTAGAATTTGGCATGTCTTATTGCTCAGATGGCAGCATTAGCAGTATGGTGCTTTTCCAGTGTCTTTAGCGCACTTGTCAGGAATGTTAACAAGATGGTGGGATATTTCCCTCCCTTTTTTGCTCCTCTACCTGGGATCAAAAATGGTCATACCAGTGCCAAACCCTTCACATTCTGAAAGTAGGTTTCAGCTGTAAAATCCACAGTAACAACCACTCCAATGGGCAAATTCCTTCCTAAGAGACTACTTTAAAATATCTGCTGTACTCGGTGCAATTTTGTTTCCTTTCTATTGAAAATTAGGTTCTGTAGTAAGCTGATTTATGCTGACCTTCAGTTAGGGTCCTTAAGACAAGGTGCCTCCACAAGCTCTTTCTATGCAGTTCCTAAAATTCTCTCATCTGATAGCCCCGTTCTGTGCACTGCCTGGGTTCTTGCCAAGTCCTAGTGAAGGCAGCAGGATTAGACACAGGTTTAAAGTTGGGCCTGAGCTTCAGCACCTTGTTGGACTGGGATCCAAGGTAGTATAATGTCAAGAACAGACTATTAAAACTAGATTATATGTTTATAAAAACTAATGAAAAATATTGCTGGATTTCAAATTCACTCATCATATTTGCTCTCAAAAGACAAGAAAATCCACAGTAGTGTTTGCATTTAAAAAGTCTTATTGCCATTTAGGGATGTACTAATGCAATGCATTTTCTTCATGGTTAAGACCCCAGGAAGTTATGAGAAGGCAGTATGAATAACTATGCATAAGCGGGTTTTTTATTTTTAGTTGAAGCCAAGGTTTTAGAAATGCAAGATAGATATTAATGAGTACCATGCCCATGAAAGGTGCTAGATTAACCTTCTCTGGGAGGAGAATCTTCAGTTTATTCACTGGAAAAGCGCTACATTAGCAGCAGTGTTGGTATTGCTGTGTTGGGATCACTCGGTCCCTCTTGGGTCCCTACTGTGGCAGAACCTGGAGTGTCTGTCTGCCTTTGCACATGAGACTAGATCCACTGAAATTAAGGGAGCTGATTCTTTGTTTACCACGTACCTAAAAAGGTTTGCTATATCCTCAGTTTGTAGAAAGATTGCTTTAGGAATGGGAAGACTGCTTGTCCTCTAAACCTGTCCATCCTCTAAGCTTTTTGCTTGGCTCAAAGCTGTGAACACTACGGCGGAATGTGGTGCGAGGGATGTGCCTCTGTGTGTGTTAAATAATCATTTGCAAGATGTCTACGTAAAAGGCATGGGAGATAGTAAGAAGCTACAATAATGTCTGTTTTGTAGCTAGTACCTCTTTTGAAATGACCACAACTGTTGGGCCAGCTTAGGCTAGCTTCAAAGCAAAACCTGGGGGGGTGGGGAACTCTACTTCTGCCAATCTTCTCACTCTTCTTCAGCAATGCTGGTGGAGTTCATCAGCTTGGCAGGAACATTTGGTGCCTGTAACTAGAACAGAACTGTCACAAATTTTTGGTAGTATATAGAAGTCATAGATTTCTTAGGTTTCTGTACGAAGACAATGCCCAGTCCTGTGCAGATAGGCCACTCCTCTGCAAAACTGGTGTTGGTCATTAGCTGGTGAAGAGTGTTACATTTACAGATTTCTGTGACCTGGTGCTGATTTACCCTGGCTGAGGTTGTGGTTTGCATGGTTAACTCTTTGGCAGTGGAATTACAGATATTGCAAATTGAATATAAAGTTAAAGAAGTGATATTAAAAATTAGCTTTTAGAACTTGATGTGGACTTCAGTTGATGGGTATGATTAAAATTTTAGTTTAAAACCTGACATCTACTTTTAAAATATCAATTACTTTCCAAAAGTGAACACTCCAAGACAAGTGCAATCTTCATTAGGAGGTGTTTTTTTTAAAAAAAATATTTTTTAAGTCATCTGTTGCATTTTCCATTTCCACTAATATTCATTAACATTCATAATAAGGATTCCTAACATTACAACTTTAAATTGAATACCAATAATATTATTTGAGATCTACAGCAGTAAAATGTAAACATTGGACAAGCTTCAGTTATTCACTTAACGTGGAAAAAAAAATACTGATTCATTAAACATGAGGGAAAATATGGAAATGTGTCAGCAAAACAGATTTCACAACTGAATAAAACATGGAGGCTACTGCAGAAGTATTTTTCAAAGGGTATTTCTGGGAAATAAAAAAGCAGTCTAAAAACAATTAATTGTAATTCATAGTTCCATTGTATTTTTATTGTTGGGAAACTGCATATTATTCACAGGTAGCAGAAACATTTATAAATGTTTTTCAATAATATATTTTAAGTATGACATTTTAATTTGAAGAAAAATAGAATTAACATAGATACATCCTGAGGTATCTGCTTCATATTTACAAGAAGGAAACTAAAAAATTATTGACAGACAAAATTAGGCAACTCCAGACAGGTTATGCACTAAGATGAGTACATAATTTGGATGCCTTTTTAATGCCACTATTATATGACTAAGGGCACAGTCAGACATTCTCCTCTGGACCTAGCTATAAAAGCAGTGGGAATCACCTCCACCTGTTCTTACTTGAGCCAGGAATTATGGTCCCATGCTTGAAATACCTGACAGGATTGTCTCTGTGGTGCTCATTGCTTTCTTTTCTACTAGTCAGCTGAATTACATAAAAATCACTACCGGGACAGTCAGACATGACAGGACTCTTAAATAAACAGACGTGTGTTTTTTGGCATTGAGATAATAACAAATATCTAGATGGTAATTCCTTCAGTCATTCTAACTATATATGCAAAAAACCCTGTCTGATGATGCCCCAAGAATAGGAAAGTAAGTCAAAGGACTTATTTTCTGCAAATCTAAATTATAGTGCTAATTTTTTATCATTTATCATGCCAAATTCAACAACTAGGTGTATTAAAGTTTCAGTATTCAAAAGCCTGTTGCAATTTTTATTTGTTATATATTATATATATCTGTTTTTATCAACTAGTTAGATGGATTTTATATGGCTAAATAAATGAGCTGTCTGTCAGAATCAAGGCTATTAGGTGGTATTGGTCATCTGTCAAAGATAAGCAGGTGGGCTTTGGCATCATTGTTAAGCAGGTGTCTGTAAGCAGCAAATCCCCTAATCAATCTTTTTATGTATAAAAAGCACCATGATGCCAAAGATGTTCATTGCTTTCCTCCATTATATAACTCCTATAGTCCTAATTTATTTTAAAAAGTGAACTTGCATGCCTTTATACCATTAAATATTTGTAAACAAAACAGAACATTTTAAATTAGAATCTTTAGGAAATCCTGTCAGGCGATGTAATTGGCAGTAATAGAAAACAGTCTGAAGGTGGACGCTGTTAAAATTCCCTGCACCGTGTCTTGATTTTACTAAAATCTCGAGTTCTTCAGGTTCATTTGCGCAGTTTCCTCATTGCTACTGTCACATCATCTGGACAGTGGTCCATTCCTGTTTTGTATTTCCACTTGTCAGTTAATCCTCAGAAACAGTGAAATAATAATAGTGGTGTAATTAATTCTGTTTGCACAGAAGTTGTAAGAGGACTGTGGTGTGTTTCTTGGTAAGGTCAATTTTAGTAAAATAGTAACTATCTACATTTAAAAACAAAAAGCCCTCAACCAACCCCAACCCCACCTTCCATCCAGATTTCATCGATCTAGCTAAGATCACATCGTGGTTGTACGCTGATAGCAAGGCTGTTTGTCATTGCAAGCCTGCGTGAGTGAGTAAGAGGCAGGAAGAGCATACCCACTGCCATGAGATGTTACATGAGATCCAGGAGCTCAGGCTACTCCCAAGCTTTCTCTGCCTTTGGTCTGTGCCTTTCTCCCAGGGCTGGCATCACCTTCCCCTACTGGACAGGAGGGGACAGAATTATGATTTAATACTACCCTTTATCAGTAAGGCAGAAACAAGGGAAAAAGGGTAGTTCAAAGGCTGATTTGTCTCCTCCCAAGTTAGTTCTGAAATGGCATAAAGTTGGGGGGGGGGGGGGGGGGGGGGGTGTTGCATTTTTTTCTGGGTTTTTTGGGGTTTGGGGAGTTGGGGGGGGGGGTGTATTACTATTTCTAGGATTGTCCATTGGTGTTTTTGCCAGGAAAAGGAGGACTGGCCTTGCCTCTGATCTTTCTTTTGCCCCAATGTGGTTCTTTGGCTGTCTTTATTCTTGATGCAGAGGTGCATATTACAGGGCTTACCTGCCAGATGCTGGCAAATTTCCTCCAAAAACACAGAAATCCTGCAAACAGTGACTCTTAGAGGGAGCGAGAGCACTGCATCAAGTAATGTCAAGGTAAAGCACATAATCATTGTCTCAGCAGCAAGGCGAGATAACACTAACCCTGGCTTCTGTCATAATAAATCACAGTGCAGCAGAGAGAAACTGCCACAGGCAGATAGCTCCTACCCCCGTATAAGTAAATATAAATGCTCAAATCTCTTTCTACAGCTGTGGCCACCAGACCCCACTGTCCTTGCCCTTGATTCATCTAGGCTGGCTCAAGCCATAGCCGATGCTATATAAACCTTACACAGTCCCCACCATCAGTTGCCATTTTATTTTGTATATGAGGGAGAAAGCAAACATACGGGTCAAACCCCAAAGTGTCCCACTGCTGAATGGCAATGCTGAGAAGTCTGCCAGAGTCCAAAATGACACAGGGGGCTATTAACTTAATCAGCTTCTCCTGACTTAATCCTTCTTAAGGCCAGCTTTTAGGACAATGATATCCAGGATCCTATAAAGCACAGCAGCATTGCTATCTCTTGCTCTAGGTGTGTTTCTGACATCACTCTTCCTGCAAAATTCCCGTGGCACACTGATCATTTTTGCTATGGAGTCAGAAAAACAGTTCATTGGAAATCCAGAACTGCCAATAAGATGATTTCATCAGGGCATTCTGCCAGCTGAAGTGGCTCATGTAGTTGGCAATCCAGCACCTGCTGGCAAAACACATTGCTTGGCAAGGGGAACACATTGCTCCCCTTGTATTCTTCACAAATGGAACCTCTTTCATATTCATCAGAAGGTCTGAGAAATTCTTGGTTTGTTTTTTTTTTCCCCTGTACTCCTGTTACTACTCCTTGCCATCAGCCACCCACCTTCAAACCTTCAAGAGACACATTTCCACTTCCTGATGAATCCTGACCTCACCAAGGGCTGTGTGTCACCATCACTGTCTGAAATTCCCTATCTGAAGTCATCTGGTTAAGATTATAGAATGATTTGAAAGTTACAGCCCTGCCAACTGAAAGAACAGAGGGAGCTGCTGCTGTCAAAAAACCCTCTGCTTTGCAGTGTGGTGATGATATTGATGATGGTGCTGGGGGGGGGGGGGGGGGGGCTTGTGTCCCCACCCTGTTTGATATTTTCCCATTTCTCAAGGGAAGTTTCCTAAGCACAGCATAGTACAGCATGCCCTAGTATTTCTTGCTCAAACTCTAACATTTGTAAACTTCCTTGAACACTGTATTTTCTGCAGAGCTTAACTTATTAATCTTTCTTGCAGCTCTAGCCTGCAATCTGTTTTCTGCAGATCCTTGATGATAATGGGCTCATTCTGGTTCTGAGCACTTCCTGAGTGCTTTGAAACATCATTCAACTAAACACATACAATAGAAGTAGCTTCTGAGATTTGTCAGTAATGTCGCCCTTTCCTCTACGCTTTAAATCTCATGGTAACAGCACGTCTTCTGCTATCCATTTTTCTTTATTTTTATTTTTATATTTTTCTACTTGATATGTTCAGCAAGTGATTTACACGAGAGGCTAGTCCTCCCTCTTTGTTTCATGTTTAGGTCATAACTTTCCGGCTCAAGCCACATTCCCTCTGAAATACTCCAGTAGTTCTTTATGGATGGGAGGACATTTGGTCACGAGTTGATACCTTTATTGCCATTGCTGTGAGAATACCTATGTCATTCCAGTAGAATGGATGCACTGTGAGAATCTGAGTAGAAAGGAGAATTTGAGTGATATCCCTGACTTATACTTGACATAGGCAAGCCTCTGCTGATGGCACTGGATGTTACACTGATTGTGTTGGGTGCTAGTGTAAAAACACACTTATATGATGATTGCATAGTTTTGTTTAAGGCAACACATTTTATGTTTATGAGAATGAATGAGGAAATTGTCCATTTAGAGAGTCTACTGTAAGGCATAAGCCATCAGCTTGGTCACAATCTGCTTTAAATTTTTGTGGTCTCTCTGATTAGCATATGCAGAACAGATGAAAAAAAAAACCAAACCCAAACCCAAACAAACAGGAAAGACCCCTCTGAACAGAAACACCAGATATAAAATATGAAAAATGCAAATAGAGTCTCATGTACATCTAAAGTATTGTTATTTATAACAGGGGACAACAATGCTTTCTTTTGAAACTGCTGTTATCTTTACAATACACTGCTGAAAAGTTTACATTTTCTGCTCTGAAGCTGAAATGAACAAATAGGTTTGTACGTTCAGTAGGATGGGGATGGTTGTTATGATACATCTGAGGTTTGCACCACACCAAGAAACAGTACTGGCATGTTACATGCATGAATGTGGGGTTTTTTACATATAACGCAGTCTGTTACTAAGCTGTGTATTTAAGCAGCCAATGGACCAAGTTGGACAAAAGTGGAAAGAGGAAACTATCTACTGGGAGAAATGGGTGCATTTGGTTACTTGGCATTGTCAGGAGCAATTTAAGCATGGTTGTCAGAAAGCAGGGGAAACAAAACTTTTCATTCAGCTTTTAGTGCCCTTGACTAGAACAGAATCCAGTGAATCAAAAAAGATCAAGGATAAGATTCTCAAAAACTGCCTCTGGGCACTGCAGACCACATTCCCATTCATTTCAGAAGGAATTGAGTGTGTCTGTCCTTCAGTTCAAATGGTTGTTGTGGAAAATTCAATGTGAATTCTCATTACTTGCCATGTTAGGAAATGTTACCAATTACATAATTTGAATTCGATGTATAATATACTTATAAATATACTTCTACCTTGGTTCCAATGCTGGAGTAATTTCATAGGCAGAATTCTTTGTCTGCAAATAAATTATCACTTTTTTCTTCTGTAGCAGTAAATAGCATGTGCCAATACTTAATTAAAAATAGTTAATTAGGAATCTTGCTAATGATGCTTAATGCATTTAGTGGGCTGACACTTCAACAGACTTCTCCCAGGGTGATATTATGCAGTCTTGGCTCGTTGCCCATTTGGGATTGTCTAGAGAGTTACAGCAGCTCCTTGGTACTACCTCATGCATTTGTCACCCACAGCATAGCACCACAGCCCCTGCCTGGTGAGGCGACTCAACACATCACTTACATCATCAGGATGCAGTGTGACAGGCTATGACATGAGAGAGCTGCATGTGCCAAAACTATGGTTACATTTTTCATGCCTTTCTGGAAGAGTCTGAACCTATTAATGCCACTGTATGTCCAGAGTATAAATGCTTGAAGATATAAGGTTAACATTCAAGAGCATTTGTGGGCCATTTTTGGGGGATGTAGAACCCTATAGACTTCCCCACCACCACTGAAAGAAGCCCAATAATAATTCATCTGACCTATCGCATTAAACATATTCAGGGTAGGCAGAGGGAAGTTCATGACAAATTGTTTTCTGTACTTAGTTCTAGAAGTATAATCACTCAATTTCTAGATCTGAGAATGAAGTCACAACAGCAGGCATGGTCCAAAGCCAGTGAGACCCTTTTCATCAGCCTCAGCAGACTGGAGTAGGCCAGAGTATTGCTCAAGTGTTTGCTTACTTTTTTTAATTCTGCTCAAATGTACTAGCTAAATTTTAGGGTGATGTAAGATACTACCTCAGCCTGCTGGTTACAAAGTCCAACAGCTTTAGTGGAATTAAATAGGTTTACATCAGCCAAAAGTGTGGTTCTGAGTTTTCATTAAATTGCAATGACCTGAACAAGTAATGATGCTAATAAATAAAACTTCAAACCAAGGGAGTTGCATAGTGTAAGTTTTGAAATGATATCAAAACAAGCGCTGATCCCTAAATGCATTGTATATTCTACAAAAGAAAGGGTTGTTCACCTTAATTATTCATGACTGAGTGATTTATGGATTTGGGGTTGTGGTTCACTTTTGATTTTTTTCCTGTGTTTGCTGTTTTCCCCAATCTCAATTTAACAATCTCTTTAATATTGATCTGGATATGACAAGCAATGCAAATTTTTAATGTTCTGCATCATGTGGCATACTTCAATTATTGGGATTTACAGTCATGAATAATTTATAGCTATGTTCTTTAATTTGTCATTGATTGTTGCCATCTTTTAAAAATGCATGTAGTGCTTAGTTTTGCTGGATCAAAAGGCATAGGTATCTGTCTTCTGTTCAACCACACGTAGTACAAGACAAACAGTGGTGGTTGAAAAAGGTTGTATCACAGTACAGTCTAGCACTGGTTTCTGCCCAAATCTTAAAGGCAACATTTTAGACTTTATACTCATCCAAGCACTGATGTGTTTGCTGATACTGTAAAGACACCCAACTTACACTGAGGTGTAAACCATATCCCGGCCTCTATTTTCAGTTTTTAGGCTACATGCAAATTAATGTTTTAGGGGCACAAAGCATTAAAACTAATTATCTAGTACCCTGAACCAGTCCTAGAACTCTAGCAAGAATGAACTTCTATTCACTGCAGAAAGGCAGATCACAGATTTTTAACACTATAGGTTCAGCAGTTTGGTGAAACTATGGTGACATGATGGTGGAAGAGGTGCACGGTGGAAGCAAGAGGTGCAAGATTGCTTAGCCTGAGAGAAGAATTACTTCTTTAGAGAGGATGAAAGGTTGTAAGAGTGAGACTGCCAGGCTTTAACAACTAACAAAGTCAAGGAAAACTGCCTTGAACTAAGAACAAATCAGAGAAAGAACCAGTCTGCCATTTCACATTGGAATAACAATAATGATTCCTTGTAGCTGTGTTCTGAATCAAGGACGCTACTTAAAAATGTTTCTAAACACAGGGAAAAAAAAAATCCATGTTGTAGAAAGCTTAATCTTTTCCACTGTAACAATCTGAAAGTTGATTTTCTATTATAATTATTTTTAGATGGTATGGCTTGTTAATAGGAATTTATTTCAAAACAAAAGGATGGATTAGATTACTTAGATAGAAGGTAGTATGTGGTTCAACTTACTGAAGGAATTTGTTACTCATTGTATTCTGACTTCTCTTCAAATGAAAAACAACAAAATAAAATCCAAACAAGGGCACTGCAAGCATTCTTTCCAGCTGTCAGTTGGGGAAATCTGGCATCAGTATTTCTAGGGTACAAAATCTTAATAAAAGCTGGTACGTGATTTAGCGCCTATGAACTATCTGAACTAATTAAACGCTCTTTCAAGTACTAGTAGTTCCAACTTCATAATGCATCATGCAGTGTAGTCATTGCTTGGTTTTATGGAGCAGTAAACTGCAATGCAGCAGATGGGATTTCCAAGTGTCTGGTATTGCCCTGTCCTCGCTTATGCTGAAGTCGATGAGAGTTTTCACATCGATATTTATGGGTAAGAATCACAATAACACTATCTCTCTCATTGACCTCAGCAGCAGGAGAGAGAAATCAATGATGATAGCCTTTGAAAAAGCTTTTCCTAAGTGACTTTAGCTAACTTGGCATAGAAAGATGTTAGCAGAAACAGGCAGGTCGCTTGGGTCACCTTTTCCAACCACCAAACCACACTGCCTTTTAGGAAAGTTTTAAGATGCTTCATTCAGCTGCTGAGAACTGAATGCGCAGTGTTTATGAGAAATCTGTGAATGTAATCTCTTGATTTCCTTTATATAGAGCAGGACAAGAGAAAGGGTGAAGGTATAAATTTTGTATCTCACAATAATTAATATTTTTATAACTCCATATGACTAGGAGGACATTTTCCTTGCACTGACACATGTAGAACGAAAATATCAAAACTTTCAAGTACATTTGGGATCACAGAATCCAAGTTAAATATTACAACTCATTATATGGTCACAAGCCATTAGTTTTTGCTCCAAATTGGCAAGAAAGTAGCCGTTCAGAATTCATATGCATGTGGGGAAAAAAGTACTCAGGAAAATCTAAAAATTAATCAGAAAAAATGTGTTTCATAGCAGTTCCCTTTTTTCATTTTAACACCCTGTTGCTTATGATAATGGCTCATTAGCTTCTGTCAAATATTTCATCATTTAATCCTCAGCCTTATTGGAGAATGGCTACATTACATTTCTATTCTGGATGTAAGGAGGTTTATATTTGTTAGTCTTGAGTTCAAATCTATTTAATGCTAATTGACTTCACCAATTCATAGCACTTCAAAGACATGTTTGTCATTTGTCTACAATACTGAATCTGTGCTTCAGATGTAGTAAAATGTGCAAAATAGTTATTTTCTTCACAGTGTTAGTTATTGCAGGTCTTTGCTCAAAACCAGTTTCTTGTTACATATAGAAATCCACAGAAGGATGTAGTCTGAACAATTAATGACTGCCTACACAAGTGCAGTCCATTTTTCCCCTCTGTTCCAACAGTCTGTTAAAATAATTCTATTAGCTAGCAAAAATTCTGAATACTTATTAAAGGAAAACAACAAATATTATTTTCTCAGAAAGTACATGATGATAAGTATCTGAGAATTACCAGTGCCAAAAGACTTTACTACAGCATGTACTACTTACTTTAACAAGTAGGAAACATTTATCTTAGTTTGACTGTTGTTTTGTGTGGAGAAACTCTGCTAATGGATCAGTCAGACAGTACATCATTTTTCTGCTTTTACTAAAGGCTTAAAATGTCTATCTATCGTCCTTAGTAAACAGAATCCCATGGAACACATGTAGCCATGCAGTCAGGATGTGCAAGTTTTCTTTGCATGAACCTGTGCTACACAGTTTGCTCACTAATAATTTTTTAATAGAGTGGCATATGTCACAGTCCTGGTGAATGTTCCCCCGGGGAGTGCCTGGATCTCTGAAAGTGCACCCAGCTGCTGTGTTTGGATCCTAATAGAATGAACCCCTGTTGGCGTGAGTAGGCTGGCAGACCTCAGACAGCTTGTGAGCTTTTAGAAATGTGGATTCATTTATTCACACGTATCTGACAGTGAGACCTTCCATTAGACCTTTACAACAGGCCAGAAATATGCACCATTGTGGCTCCAGGTAGGAAGGATATCAGGCATGGAGACTTGTCTTTGCACCACTGTCACCAACCTGTAATCCTAAGGGCAAGACTTCATCTTTCCTATAGGTGACTAGATGCGTAACTGAAATGGTGTGGTTGGTACATCTCAGCCTAAGCTAGATGTCCAAAATCACTGAGAAGAGTCACACTCTAGAGGTGCTAGACCATCAACTTTAAAAGGAGTCCAGATGATTAACTGTAACAAGATATTTAGCTCTGGATGGCTAAAGTTATGTGATATATATTCTGTGCAAATGATTTATAAACTCTTGTTACCAGCATGGTTTACAAGAGCTCAGTTAGATTGTGTGTGCTTGTCAGAAAACAATGAGTAGAAGTTGTTTAGACTATATTATTCCATTCCAATGCAGTAAGAATAAGACTATAAAAGCACAGGGTCCTTCTGCATAATTTGTATACTGGTACTGGTAACATTTGGGAGAAAGAAAACAATTGGCAGAGGATGGGAAGAAGTACAAGCAAATAAACTAAAACAATGGTCTAGTATCACTGGAAAAAACAGAGCTGAATTTGACCCAAGGATTGCAGTTGCAAATATACATTAATAGGAATCCTCAGCGAATGTAGCAGAACATAATTTCATCTGAAGTGCACTTGAGAAAATAGAAATGCCTCTCTTTTGTTGCTCTTTGACATGACAGAGGTCTTTATAAGTGTTAGGTTTTAATGTAAATTAACAAGATTAGTATGTCTGCAATTTGTCTACAAACAGTCTTCATCTGTTTAATTTCCTTCAGTACTGTCACCCTCCATCTTATCCTCTTTGAGATGCTCCAAGGGGAAAAGAATTGTCAGGGCACAAGAATTATTTAAATTTCATTTAAAATACCATCTTGGTTTCTTAGACTGTCTTGCAATCAGGCTAACCATCCTGAAGAGTAAATACAGAATTAATCGAGCTTATGCTTTCATGTTCACAGAATCCCAGGAACTCATAGCATACAGTGCAAAGAGGTTAAAACCATAATATATGTTAAAATGACCTATGCCTTAGTTTCTGGAGAAAGGTTGGATAAGTGAGCAGGGTACATAAGCATTCATTCTGTCAAGTACTTCTCTAAGAGCAGCTAATTTGAACCACTTCTATTCAAGGAGAGTAGGAGTTGCATAGGAAAAGGATTAAAAATAAACAGAACTTTTTCTCCAGTTCAAAAATATTTGGATTATCTTTGCTGTAATTTTGTAAAGTTCTTTCATTGCTATTTTTCTAGAAATGAAACTGAAATCTGTTCTAAAATTTAAACCACTTCTTCACCCCAACTTCCCCAAAACTACTTTCAGCACTTTAAGATCTGTTTTACAGTTTTTAAAAGAAAAAAATGAGGGGGTCCATTGGAAAACTCCAACTTTTGCAGAGTCTAATGTCAGTTTCTGCTTCCTCAGAGCTCAGATAACATTTTTCCTCTCTGCAGACAAAGATATCATATACTGAGTATAAAATATATTTCATAATATCATTAATCCCAAAGCGCTGATATGGGTTCATGGTGTTTTATAGCTATGCAATTTGTGTGAATGTGTGTGCATGCATAAAGGAAAAGGAGGGGTTACATAGCAGATGGTTATTACAAACGTTGCTTCATTGTATACATTTCATTGGCAGATTCTGCTCTTGCACATGAACCCTTTCAACTATCAGACTGTATAGCACAAGGGCTTACACAATATCAAGGAATTTTTGGCAGTTGCTGCTCAGTCTTTCATCGCTGCCAGATCTTTGGCAGTATAAGCTGCATCCCTGCGTAGTATACAACTAGCACAAGGTCCTCATTATACTGGAATGTAATCCTTGGGGCCAGAAGGCTCTGCATACAGTGTAAACCCAGACTCTTTCCCTTGCCTTTTGGGTGAAGAACTGTTTAATATGTGGTGCCTTACAAAACTGCCATAATTAAGAGGATAATTATTTATATACACACTCAGATCCAATGTCAATAAATAAAAATAAAGAAATTAATGGAATCAATTTCAGAAGTTAAAGATACTGGAATATATGTGTATATGCCACCAGGGAATAGTGACAATTGGCACAGAAGTCTGTATATATAGGGCCGTTATGGAATACTGAACATCAGACTGCATGAAGTCTGTAATACATCCTCGTAGTAGAAGCAATGTGTATACACAAATATACAGTTGTGCACACCCAACAAAAATCCTTTTCTGCTCATTCTTTGAGGCGTTATTTTAAATATATTTGCAATAGCTTAGAACCACCAGACAAGTGTATGCAGTGACCTTTTAAGTTTCAAAGTCTATCAATTCTCCAAGCGGGAATGGAAGAATATATTTGAGGTCTTTTGTAATATGTCCATGCGGATATACCTCTTCCCAAAAGATATCTGTCCAGTGCTATGCTTACGCTGCCAACATACACACCCAAACAATTCATTACAAATAAGGGTTTTGCAAAGCCCCCACCTTATAAGAACAGCTTTGTTCATCTGGAAGCTTAGAAGTTTATAGCTAAAAATATCTCAGTGATTCCTACCATATCTGCCCCATGGAGAGCCTATGCCCTCTATACTTTCTAAAGTAAAAAAAAAAATCTACTAAATGTAATTTCCTTCTCCGTGAGAAGCAAATAAATGGAACCCTCTCCCCATGCACACTGTATTAAAAAATACTTGTGACATTTCCTTATTGGATTGCAATTGCTCATCCATGTCTTTTTTCACACTGATTCGATTCTTTCATTCTCTATTGAACAGCCACATAGATATCCTGCACAAAGGAAATACTGCAAGTGAAAGTGATATTCTTGCATGGAGCACTTCACATATATCAAGAGGAAGGTATTGGACTTTCCTTGGCCAAGATACTTGCCAAGTGCTTTCCATCATTACATCAGCCTGATATAATTTGGTTTTGATTTTTGACTCGGTTCCTAGTCTTAACAGAGAGGAAGAAAGTGCAACATAAGGATATATGAGAGACAGGAACACAAAAGTACATTAAGGTTATGCCATTTTCTTCTGGAACATGTATGTGTTGGCAATTCTTTTTCTAAGAGGTCTCTGAACACTGAGTATTCCCTGCTTTTGCACAGCTGAAGTACTTTACAATTGGTGGGCGATTTCAGCCCATGGTCTGCATTCTCCAAACAAGTATCTATCTTTAATAACAAAAATAGTGTCCTGAACACCACCTTTCCCCTACACCCCTGCAAAAGGAAAAAAAAAAAAAGTCACTAATGGGTTTAGAGCAGTTGTTTTGAAAACAGAAAACACTATTTTAAGTTTTGTTTGCTTTTTTTTTATCACTGCTGCAACCTAGAAATATTGAAGAGCTTTCTGTGGAAGGGGAGTACAGAGTACTTGTGGACATGCGCAGCAACATAGCGCTGAGAATCTAGGGAAGTTTTTACTTTTTCATTCTAAGCAGATGATTTTGATGCATTTGACGCATGCTCCCTGCATACATCACAACTTAAGTGCCTAAGTACTATTCTGAATTTTATCTTAAATTAATAGATAGTTAGAGGAACCATAATGGAATCAAATAGCTCAGGGAGGAAAAGGGAATTATTTTGAATGGTCAAGTCAACCTCAATGATTAAGGCTATAAACAGAAATATGTGTTATTGTTACTTTACCTTCAGTGTTCTTTTTCATTAAAAATTAAACCAGGCAATGCAATTAGGAAGAAGATGAGTGCAGAATGTGGAGATACACTGGGCTTTACATCAGTTGGTGGCTGTTTGAGGTTACTTCATTATGTCTGGATTTTAAAGCAATTTCACAAACACAAGTGTTAGTTGCTATGACGCTGTTTGGCAAAAGAACCCATAAGGACCTTGAGGTTAAGTAGAAACTGAGGTAAACTGCACATGTTTCTATTTATAGTAGTATTATTATGACCTTGACAGCATTTTCCTGAGATAGATTAAAAATTTGCCACTAAAATTCCCTCTACAGGCTAAGATTTATCACAACAAGGCTTCAGTATTTTAATAGCTCCTTAAGAGATGAAATTAGACTCTGATGATGGAAAAGGCTTTACTGTTTAGATTAAAGCTGGCTGAAATTCAGTTTTGTTTCATGGGAATTTAGGATATTTGGAACAAGTTTTTATTTCAGTATGGAGATGAAAGCAGTGTTTTCTAAATTTCCCATGGAAGCAAATAATTTTAAAAATTATAAATTTGATATTAGTAATTATTGAGAAACAGTACAGAATTTGATCAGATCTTTCTAAAATAAAAATGAAACAAAACAACATAAACACTAGTTTTCCAGAACTTCCAGAGGGTCAGAACAACCAAAGACATTCCCATGAATTAGGAATAGTGAGTTGAGGTGTGGGACACTCAGTTATAGCCAGGTTTGCTAGAACTGTTGTGGAGTGTTGCTTCATGAGGAGGAGTCTGGACGTTCTGAGTCCCCTGAGCTTACATCTGAGCATCTCCTCCCGGAGTACCATGTTTATTCGGCATTCCATATGCCCTATAAAATGAGGAAATAGTCTCCTTACTTTGAAAATGGGGACAAAGAGAGGTGGAAGACATTGCCAAGATGTAAGTTCATCTTTGCATAACTTAACCTTGGAAAGTCAGAGACTGAGAGCAGCCAGAGAGTAAAATCAAACTAGTTGAGAAGAAATATGTTGGGTGTGCCTGTAATTTGGACTGGAGGATGACGCATCCATCCAGTCAGGAATCACAGTAATATTTTTCTTGTCAGGCCAGGAAAATCAGTTAGCTTCACATCTTTTAACAGAGCATTCAGGAAAGTAATCCTTTGCCAGTACATCAAGGCAGGAGGCATTTTCAGCAAGCTTCTCCTTACTTCCAAAACTGTTCCACTCTCCATACCAAAATAATTATTTGATCATAGAGCCTTAGAGAATGACTTTACAATTGATTATTAAATGTATCTTTGGGAGTCTCTCGTGCCTGGAGAAATTATATTGCTCCAGAGTGAGATGATGAGTGGCAAGTTTGAAGGTCAGTGTTTTAGTTTTAGCCACTCTAAGGTCCTTTGTGGGTTCAAGACCATGAATTTATATGGCCAAAAGCTCAAAGGGAAAGCTGTAGTTGAGCCAGCAGCTTAACTCTTGGAAAAAGTTTTTGTGCTGTTAATGCTGAATAATCACTGTTTATTGCCAAAAAGCATCCTACTAGTTTTCCTTGGTTTAGAACCTAAAACTGCAAAATACATTTGCAAAACTCTATATAATTAAATAATAATTGCTACATCAATAATAACAAATGCATAGTTGAGATATGTAAAATTTAAAGGTCTAGTTTAGTGTGAAATATATTTTTCTAAGGAAATAATTAGAAATTATTCTAACAGTATATAACTCTGAGAACAATTTATACTCCAATACAGATCTATAATATCAAATACGCCTTGGTTTCTCTATTTCTCTAGCAAGACCCCAAAAGAACTATTAAAATATAGGTGGTGAACAAGCATTAAGTATGTCACAAATCTTGACTAAATCCTGATATGGCTATTGATAGAGGATTAAACTCAAAAGGTATCTCCTATTCTACTGTGTAATAATAGCACTTTCAAAATCCATACACTTTAATTTTGTCAAAACAGAATAAAAATAAAAAGGAATTAAATTACTGTACAGCATCATAAAAATGTTTAAGTAATCATGAAAATATGAAAGACCTCTGCTGTATTGAAAATATTATGGCTATTGTTATGAGAATCTATGCTGGTTTATGTGATTGCAGCAGTGATTGCCAAGTTAGGAATGATTATACCTAAAATAAACTACAATATTTCCCTGCAAGCCACAGAAGAAATTAAATTAGAACAAAAAAAGCTGGGAGAAGAGTGAGACATAAAGCCATGGCCTGTGATTTTACACTTTATCATGTTAAATCCCAATTTTGACATGGTTTCCAACTGAGACATCCTACACATCATCAGCTGTCATTTTCGGCGGAGGGGAGATAGCCTCAGCTATCTCAGTGTTAGTGGGAGCAAGTTTCGGCATGGGACCCATTGCATAGGGAAGCAGGTTCATGAATCTCAATTAGAAATAACTTGTGCCGGTTCCTCAAAATGACAATCCATAGAGGAAAATCACCAGTTAAAACAGATTCATGACTAAAGTGCATTATGGAGGCATGGATGGATGCATGCAGATTTTGTATTCCTGAATGATGGGCAGGAAACATCTACATCCTACGTCTTGTGACCAAAAGATCTGTCAGATTCTCTATGTGTACATTCATGAAAGCTTTTACTGGAGGTTCAGCAATGTGACACAGTTCTGACATAAAAAAAAATCAGTACTGTGAGCAGGAAGAGGTGTCCAAATAAAACCTTAATCTAAAACCAGGTGTAAACATGAGCGTTGCTAATCCAGCAGACGGTGCATGCAGTATGCTTCCTTGACTCACTCCAACTACTAACTGAATGCAAATAATGACATAAGAATAGTTTGCCAGATGAGACACTGCTAGATAGAAGGAGGAGAAACTGGTCAAAAGCTAATCTGCATCTCTTTTTCCAAGTGTACATGTTCAGTGACAGAAAATTATGCTGAATTTCAGAACTAGGGAAAGATCCCCAAACAAGTAAGTTTTGAATAACTTTGTCTTTTGAATCAAGCATTAAGTTTCCTCTGAGAAAACACTTTTAAAGTTACAAGCTTTCTTTGGGTTAGCATATGGCTAAAAAAGGGTTGAATTGCAGCTGTTTCCAGAGTTCAGCATGTACTTTCAACCTGTTATCAGTTTCCTTTTCTATTAAAAATGTAAGAGACTCTTTTTCTGTGCTAAAAAGCTGGAAAAAAAATATGCAGTAGTACCTTGTAAAAATCTTATTCTGCAAGGTTTAAAAGATCTCTTTAGTAAAGCATTTGATTTTGAAAGTTAAGGCTATCCTGCTTCCACAAGGTTTTTTGCAGCTCCCATATGGAACATAATCTTGTTTCAGGTTTTAAAAAATATAAATCTCTTGACAGTGATGCCTCTGGCTTTCAGTAGGACTCCTTCATGCTTATTGCAGGATGGCAAGTTATGTGTCTTTGGCCCCTGCTGAGTGAAGATGCTCAGGAGGTATTGAGGATGTGCTGGAGCTCCACAGACTTAATGATATCACTCCAGTACCCAGCACAGCACAAGCAGGGCTTTTCTTCGCTCTTACAGCTGACGATGGCTTGGATGTTTACATTATTTCTTTGAGACATAAATGTATTCGCAATGGAAAAGTACCTTCTCTGGGATGACAAATTCCATAGCGCAACAGTGTTAATGTTTCACAGGCTAAGTGGACTGAGATGGGAGAAATTGAAGGAACAGTTTTGGAGATGGTACTAGTGACAGAGAGACGGGCTTTTTTTGTTGTTGTCTGTGACAGAAAACATTTCTTATCAAATTGATATAAAAATCATTAATAACTATGAGATATATTAATGATTAGGTCATATATGTAATTTTACAGCTGTTGATGAAGCTTTATAACCTAACAAAATGTGCTAAGAGATATTCTGTGGGTTGTTTTTTCTTGCAAGAACATGGGTATTAATAATAAATGAATAACTATTAGCCTGGGAGTTACATAATGAAAAATAACAACAACAGCAACAAAAAGAATTACAAACTGCTGTTCTTTGGTGTAGGGCCTCAATAACTGTGTGAGAAAAACAAGCGTGAGGGAGCTGAGGATCAGCACTGTACTATCCTTGTTTGCTCTGTGTTCTGATGTGCTGGCTCCTGGTGATGGGAGCTGCGAGGAGGCTCAGTGATTCATCCTGTGGGTGGCTGCCTGTCACGGGTGGGTGAAGCATCTCCTATATATAGCTTGTACATGGGTTCATAGCACACTTGAGGATGGCCTGGGATGAAAGGTGCTCTCAAAAAGCCCTGGGTAAATCATTATTGCAGCAAGGTTGTAGCAGCTGACGATTTCAATAATTGGATCAACATTCATATTGCAAATGCCAGCAGGTTTGACTCAGCTGCTTATAGTTCTGTAGCAGATAAATTAAATGCTATGAAACTGACTTTCTTGCAGGTGAGATTTTTGAAAGATGGGAGAAAGGAAGGACAGCCTGTCCTTTGCAGATGTTAGATTCCAGTGCTGCTGGCCCAAATGACTTCTCTGTCGTGCTGTGAGCTAGTCAGACAGGCAGTGGCAGTTTCAGTTATGGCTGTGGCATGGACAAAAAGTTCAGCCCTTCTGTGCAATGACTCGGTGCTGAGCACTCTCATCTAGGATGAAACCCCCGTTTCTGGCCTCCATTCTGTTACAGGCACTGCGCAACCCATCATTGTTGAATCCAAACAGGGACATGGATGCTCTCACACCTGACTTGAGCTATCTGGGTCTTGGAGTGGAATCTTAATTCCCAGTGTTAGGTGCAGTGAGTACCTGTACAATGAAGCTGTGGTCCTCTCAAAGCCATTTGAAGGCAGTAGACTGGCTTACCTGGATAACAAGGAAATGCTGCTGCTATTCCCTGGTGTGAGAAGCTAACTGGAATCTCAGGAAGCCATCACCTGCAGGGTTCCACAGCTGAACATCCAACATCCGCCTGGAAGGAGAGGGCTTGTCTTCTTTCTAAAATGAGACACAAACCTCATGGCAGGAGGACGATTCTTTTATGTGGTAACCTTAACTCAGAGGTTACTTACCCAAGCCTCTAACTTACCCAAGAGCACTTACCCAAATCCATGCAACGTGGATTCAGTTTCTTCCTCTGTTTGAACATACACAACCTTCTTTTTTTTTTTTTAAATAACTTGATATCAAAGCAAATTGGGTCATTAACTTCTGTTAACCCTAATCTAAATTCACTCATGACAAAAACTATGTGCTGAAGTAAAACCTTTTTCTTTTTCTGACCCCATACGTTCAAAGCAGTGTTTCCCAAGATGATCAACAATTTGTATTTTGGAACACTACTGAGAAGCAGCACTATGAACTTCAGAAGTATATTAGATCTAAACCCAGAAAACTTACCCTTGAAGGTCTGTTTATTTATTCTCCATCACTGCCTCTCTCTTTCCCTGCATGAATAATGTATCAATGCTTTTTTGTTGTGTTTTTTTTTTTTTGGTGGGTTTTCTTTGTTGGTTTGGTTTGGGGTTTTTTGTTGTTGCTGTGGGTTTGGGTGGTGTTTTTTTTTAGTTTTGTTTTGTTCTCTTAACACCTAGAGAAAAATGGAGATGTTAATTTCTTACAGTGGCAGCTAAGACAAGCACAATTAAGCAGTTTACTTTCTAGGGATTGCTCACTGAATTCTTCAGGAAGTTCCTCTACAGCTGATGCAGCTGAGGGCCACGCTATCGATTCCTAGCTGACAGAAAACAGATGGTCTGTCAGCAGAATTGTTCATACTTTTAGTAGGGTACATCATTAATGAAGCCAGATACAAGCTTATGTTTTTGGCTCCGTGGTATTAAAAAAGTGGCGCAGTATACTGTAAAAGTAGTTTATTAGATCTCGTGTTTCATTCCAGGAAACCAGTTATGCTGAATTTGTGACATGGAAAAAAATCAGCCTTCTCCATCCACATATGTTAATAGTGCCCTGCATTCTTTCTGACAAATTTTTTTACACATGTGAATACGTGCTAAAATCCTGCTATGTATCTCCAGTACTAGTGGTGTATCTCTGTACTTCCTGACATATGCCAATGTTAGGTGTCAAAGGATACAGAAAAACCTGGGACAGCTAGAAATGCCAATTGGTAGGTTATTTTAGCTTTGTATCACCTTTTCTATTTTTGCTAAATCTAAGTCTGTCCACTGGGGGACAACATAAAATTGTAGTGAGTCGTTGGAATGTGGTGTGTAAAAACTCAGATTTTGAAACACCTGGCTACAATTTCACATACTTTAAATTCCAGATGAAGCAATAAAAGTTAAAGGATCAAATCCCACTCACATTACTCTCACAAATACTCCCATTGAAACTAAGCCAGCTGCATAATATGAGGTCTCTTGCTTATTGTTTGTTTCCTAGAACTGAATTTCCCCAGGGCAGTGACCTGTGTGATCAGGTTCGCTCATCCAAAAAGTTCATTGCTTCATAGTCATTTAGTACTTCTGTATGTGGCAAAACAATAAGCAGCTATTCCTTAAATCCTAAACAATAAAAGATTATTTTAGAATAAAAAAAATATAGATTAATAACTGCTTTGATGCTCAGTCTGAAGAATTACATCTATAAAGGTACTGACAACACCACGGGCAATATTCTTAAATGCTGTGTTCACAGTTTGTTGTTCTTTGGATATATTTTTCTATGTAATAGATGTATACTTCTAAAAGAAATTTCTTCATATCCCTGTAGTCATCATTGTCAATTTTATAATTGCTTAATAGTTTTGTTCAGTAGAATGTTAGAAGGGTTTCTTGTGTGCTGTCACCTTTGATTAGTAAAGTTCTCTATAGGGGATACAGTGATGTCTGAAGGCTAAAGTGGTTATGTTCAAGGGTTTTAATTAGGAAGTTGTATTTTTAAATAAATAACTGCCATTTAAGAAAACTTTAAGTGTATGGAAAATTGTTGTTCCTCGGGTGTATTATTGTACTTTCCCCCCACCACCCCCAATGTTCACCATTTGCTATTCTCCTATTCTTTCTCTCTCAATTACTATTGATGTTCAGGATGCCTGTCAGCTGATAGCTTTTTATAAGCTGTTCTGCAAGCTGAACACAAATAACATGACAGTTTGCAGGCTACTTGTTGTCATGGTGCTCTTACTTTGCTCTGGGCAATGCCATATAAAGAATATTAGATCTCAACTCTTGTTTGCATCAACCAAATATTTTAACATTATCACAATAATATCAGAATGGCAGGATGTTTATGACATTAGTAGCACCAAGAAAGGAGAATAAAATTATGTTCTGTTTCCACCTACACATTTTCACCCACTCCCAGACTTTGTACTACTGTGGTTACAGAATTGTTGATTTCATGTTCTAAGCCCAATTATGAAATTTGAAAGGTCTTTCTGACTCCATTTGCAGGCATTCATTAAATGAGACGTAACACAGGGAACGTCACCCTACATGCTATGTTTTAACTGGCTTCCAACAACTTAACTCTGAGGATATCTTAATTTCAGAAATTCTGTGCAACATCCACACTTGAAAATGTTCCAAGGAATTACAGCATTGACCAAGAACAGGTGAAAAATAGTTTGTATAAGAACAGTAACAAAATCAGAGCTCACAGAGATTTTCTGCACCAGGAAATACCTTTCCATGCAAATAGTCTTCCTGTAGGTTAGGATTGACTTTGGTTTATTTTGTCTTACTCACTTTAGAAATGGACTAGCCCAAAAAATAAAAGGCTTTTTTAAGGAAAGAGATATATTTTAAAGTGAAACTCTTCTAAGAAGTTGGATTGTAAACAGGTATAAAAACTGTAGCCACAACTCTCACCACATATCTGGCTCCAAGTTTCTAATAGATCATTTTGAATAAAACATCTTTTATGCTGTGATGCTGGTAGTTGGACATATGCAGCAGCCTGTGTGGACATCTCTGGTATTGTTGCTGTTATGACACTTCTGCAGCTTTAAAAACCAGCTCATGTTACTAACTGCAAATTTTTGTCTGCAAAGCAGCATTATCTGCAGTTTTCCTCTCTTTGCCTGTAGTATTGATGTTTGGGAACATGAGGAATAGCAGGCAGAGCCTTGCTGGAAGCCTTGAGGTTGTCAGGCAATATCTGCCTCAATACAGCAGGCTTCATCCCCATAAACAGAAAAATGCAACACAGGAAGGGTGTGAGAAGGACCTTCAGAGATCGTCTGGACACTTTAAGCAGCTGGTGTGGCGGTCCCTCCAAAGCAATAGGAAGAAGATTGCTTCCTCTGGCTAAGATATTTCTGATAGGATACCTCCTGCCTCTTTCCTCTTTTTGTACCAGCATTAGCCTCTATTGCCGATTATAACGTTATCAAAGCAGCAGCTGAGTGTCTTATTGCTTGTTCCTGTGTTTTCCCCCTGTGCTTGGGAGAAAGATCTTGCAAATATCTGTGCAACTGATGAATTGCTTTCCTTCAAAACTTCTCTCAGAAACATGTTAAGACATGATGTGTACACAAACCTAGCCACAGTGAATGGAGCCCACTGCTGTGCTCGCAGGTATGATGTTAACGTACATTTCAGCATAGCATCCAGCTCAATAACAACTCAATAATAGTTACTACTACTATTATTTTCGCCTACATATTATCTTTCTAGACAAGACCTAAAAGCCAAGAAAATAAAACCAGAGAATAAATACCCGTGGTTGTGTCTATCTAGGTTAGGCTACAATTTAATTGCCTAGCAGACAGCCCTCAAGGGAAAGAAACCCACCCTTCCTTCCCTGCAGCGCAATGGAGTGTTGCCTTTCCTGCCTTGACAAAGATTAAGGACAGACGAGAGCACTAGATCCTCCAGTCTAACATGAACAACACCATATATATGGCTTTAGACCTACTGGAAAAATAAAAATATTTTGATGAAAGGAAGTATTTCAGTAAAGAAAACAAACAAAAGCCCAAAGAAATAAAACTTGTGTTTCTTTTCAGGCGGTGGGGGGTGGGGGTGGGGAGGGTGGAGAAGCTGCAAAATACTTGGTATCAGTTTCAAACCTGCAAAGTCTTTCAGAAGAGGATCTTAGGGAGGTGAAAGAAGGAGCTTAAAATGGAACAATTTTGGATTGGCAGAAGAAAAAAAAATCACAAAGCTATCAAACCAGCAAACAAACCAGCGTACTAGTCAAGACCCCAAATCTCAGCTAAAGTGTAAAGTGGCTGTGAAAAATAGTGCTTTTGGTCCTAAAGCCTTTTTCGATTGGGAAGATCTGATCTGAGCAGTGTAATGAGATCCAGAGGACATATGGTAATGCTGAGAACCAGTGAAGAACTGGTGTAGATACAGTCCAGAAATGGATTCTGCAGAGAGGCAAGGACAGTTCTTCCTGATAAAATTAGCAGGATTGCTTGAGGAAACTGAACTTACTAAATTTCACAGCCACATGGCTGCACTTCCATAGCAGGGAAGGGAAGAAGTTCACAACCCATCAAATCTTTCGCACTCCCTGAAGTATTCATGGAAAAACTTTGCTTAAAGTAGATTTGTTTTTTTCTTGTATTCCTTGTGATTCTCCTATGGTCTATACCACAACAAGGTACAATGGATTCATCTGGGCCTGGTTATTTTTTCCACATTCTTTCTCACTTTTCCTGGACAGCTTCTCTACCTGTTCGTTTCTGCAGCATTATTCCTTGCAAGAAGAAAGAAATTAAAGATTTAAGGATGCAATTTGCTAAAACTGACTTGCACCAAAATAATTCCATTCCCAGGATTTGGGCCCAGCAGGACATGCAGTGTTATTCTAAAATACCCTGAAGACTTACGGCTTATCGCTTTGCTGTGAAGATGGAGAGTGAGATTTTCTTCAAAAGATCCATATTCCTAGAAACATAAAAGAAAGTGGAAATTAATAAATAATGTACGTACAACTTGCTTAAGGCCACCTAATGAACAGATCAATAGTCAGGCATATTCCATAATCTCATAACATATTCAAAAATGAAAGGCCACCAGGCAAATTAGATCAAATGCTATAATTTCCTTCATTTGCATTCATATTGCATCTTGTTTTACTTCCAAGAATCGTGACTTTTAACCTCACACACACACACTCATTCACAGCAAGTATTAGTGTACACGACCCCATCCTGCTGTTTTGAAAAGGACCCAAAACCTCTTTAAACAAGTTTTAGGTGAGGTCCATTTGCATATTGTCCCCTGTATCACTCACCACTATGAAAAGGGGATGCTTCACTCCCTTTCACAGGAAAAAGAGCAGCTGAAACTAATTTGATCACCTCACTGGCTGCTGTAACATACTTGGCATGCAACCACTTGCAGTGAGGCTGAGCAGCATTTTTGAATCCTCATTTTCAATTCAAATTGTGTGCTCTTTGCACTTCACCTGCAGATAAGCCTTCCTATCTAAACTCTACATCATGTCTTCAAAGGTTTGAGTAAGAATTTTTGTAGTAGGCCTACATCAAGATTTTTTTTTTTCTTCTATGTGTTGGTCTGACACTTAGTTCAACTTCTGGATGAAAGATAAATGAAAAATAAATGTAACTTTTGTGTTGAATATGATTTTACAGTTGCGGGCAAATAGGAATGATTCATCTCTGGAGCTTCTCCAGGGAAGAATTTTGGTCCAGCAGGACATACAGTGACATTCTAAAATACCCTGAAAACTAGAAATGCACCTTTAAGGATCTGTATGCATAGGTCAGCTTTTTAATGAGTATTGGTTGGGAAGGCAAGAGAATGAAATACTATTCAATTAAGTATGTTGCATATTTTTTGATACGCTATAATATAAGGTCAAATGTTTATAGATTTTTTTGATACTGAATTATGCCATCTATAGCGTTTTAACTCTACAGACAGAAGAAAGATAAATGGTTAGATTATTGCTTCTCTTCAGTTATTGTAACAGAAGCAGATAAAGAAAATAAATGGTTTTAGAGAGCCCCTAAGGGCATGTTAGCGTGGGTTAACACTGGTAAGCAGCTAAACCCCACAGTGGAACGATGAAGCAAATCAGAAGTGCAAAAGTGAGCAAACTCGTGGGTTGAGATGAAGGCAGTTTAATAGGTAAAGCAAGAGCTGTGTGTGCAAGCAAGGCAAATAGCCAAGAGAAAAGTGTGCAATTCGAGGTGTTTATTGTGTCAGATTTACTGTGCAAGCACAGATGATCTTTTAGAATACAAGACATATTTCCTAGCTTTCTGAGACAGGAGGACCAAGAATAAACACCAGGACATCATCTGTTGTATATAGACAACAGTATTGCTCCTGTTGTATATAGAAGCTTTGGACCCTCAGCTTAGTTTATTAATGGTAGCCTTCCCTAGAATGGCAGGTAGAGCTGATGGAAGGCAGTATGTGGTAGTCAGCTAATAATGCAAATGCAAGTAATTCCAATATTTAATTGTATCCATTTAGGTATGTTCTCTCTATTTGAATGCCTTTATTTCAGTTTTGCTAGCTTCAAGTCCCAGATGTTAGATTCCCCTACGCTTTTAGCAAATAGATTAAAAATCATCTGTTTGTGAAAATATTAATCATTTAATATGATGGATTCATTAAACATTTACTAAAAAGCTGCCTATACCAAACCAACTCATGTTTCACTTCGTTCTTTGAAGCATTTCATTTCTTCTAAAGCCCTCCAATCTTACAGTTAAATAACTATTGATGAAGACTAATCTTTTATACCGCACACAAAGCTCATTCTTCAGATTTCACAGGTCCAAATGATCACCAGGGCTACCCCACTCCACATCTTCAAATATTTTCTAATTGTCTTTTTCATTCCCTAAAAGTGTCCAAAGGACACCTTCTTAATATAATCTCAGGGTAGGTCCATCAATTTTGTGCTTACATAAGTTGGTTCATTTCCCATTCCTCTGCACATTGCCAAAACCATTTTAAAATGCATCATCCTGTTCACTTAAATTTCCACTGCATTTGTTTCCTTTATCTCTTCCTGAAATAAAAATCCATCACATCTTTAACCTCTTCCTTAACAGCCTTACAAATTCACAATACATCATACCAGTGAGTGATACATACTTAAGCAACTGTGATCAGGGATATTCTTTAATGTATTCATGCTATTGATTGGTTGCACTTCATTCAGCAATATTTGAATTTGAACCTGTAAATGCTGTCTAAAAGAATCCTTTTCTCTCTTACATTTTCTTATAAAGGAATTGCACAGCACAGTACACAACGTTGGACTGGTACACTGAATTAAGCTGATAGTGATCAGGAAAAGTCCATCAACATGTTTATGTAGCAAAACATCAAGATTCTCTTACGTTTATGATCCAACTGTCAAGTGAATTCAGTCTGGATGTGTCTCTGAATGCTCAAGGCACACTTAATGTCAAAATCCAATATGAGTATGCAGAGAAAACATTTTCACAATAATGCAAATATAAAAATATTCTGACATTTATTCTGGGTTTTGAGAGTTTATGACAAAAATCATCAACCCAAAGATTAAGGATTAAACGGCTCAGAGCTGCTATGGAATAAATAGTAGCATTTTGCCAGTGCTGTCCTCAGCAAAGAGTGAGCACAGTGCTGACGTCAAGGAGCAAAAAAGCTGACCCTTTCGCTCTGACTTTTTCTGGTATCTACATAAGCTACAGACTGTCTGGTTTGTGGATACCTTTGTACCTTCCCATAATTAAAAAAGACCCCAGTGTCACATACTGGTCATATTTTAGTAGTTACAAAAGAAGGGTTATACTCCTAGCCTGCTGCAGATTTTGGAAAGGTGTAGTGACAGTGCGGTCTTTCTTAAGCCATCTGTGTCTCTAATCTATTTTTTCCTTCTGAAGTCATCAGTATTCTCATCTAGAGTCACAGTGGGTTTTGTTTGCTCTTCAAATAGAATCAGATACACATTACTCAAGATGCAATTATATTGCTCTGTAAGTGACGTAAAAATAGGTAGTTTGTTTGGAATGATAAAGTAAATTTATCAAAACCTTTTTTGCCACCCAAACAGAAGTTATCCTAAGAGGATTTCTTAGGTTCATATTGGTTTGCTTTCCCATTTAATGCTGTTTTGCAATGAAATGCTGATACAGCTTCAGTAGTATTCAGTGCTGAACATTTGTGAGGAAATTATTAAATGTGTTTTTTTTCAGTTTGAGTAAAACTTTATCTGAAACATTACTGTTGTACAGCTTTCCAGAAACACGTATTTGTCAATATTTTCAGTGTTCTTCCTTGATACTGTGATGGTCTAAATTATTTAGAAGGCTGTCAAAGTCCTGGTTTGCACAATTTCCATAAACATAGAACGTATTTGTAGTCTTTCAGTATTTTGGTACAAAGACTAATGTAATAGTAAAAAAATTTTCTGAATGTTATCTTTACTTATAGCAAATAAAATCTGATTAAATTTTGTTGGTTTTTATTTTAGTTATACAGGAACAGGAACATTTTTATAGGAGGCAAACATGAGAAATTTGATTTGGCCTTCATATTATTCAGCACAAAATGTTATGAATTGGTATTAAACTGCATTTTAGTAAAATTACGCACATCATTTACAAAACAAAAAGATCCTTCCTGTTATCCAAGAAATCCTATAGGCTTACACCTGTGCTTACGAATGCAGTATCAAGATGTGAAAGAGAAAATGTGAAAGAATTACAAGCACATTTTAAAAGTATTGAAAAGACAATAATGTCTCAGTAGCACATGTGAGTAGGCAGTGGGACTATGGATTGAATAAACCACAGCAGAATTGGTTCACAAATGATTCATATGTCCTTCCAATGTTAACAGATCTAAGAAACCCAGTCGCTTTCATTCAGTATCACCTGTTGCTTCACTCAATATTGACCCTGCCAAACCTCTGAGGTCTGTTCCATGGCATTAAGAAAAGCAATCTTTACATTTCTAATCAGCTCAAAATGTTACCTCCTTCTTGTCTGCAGTGTGGCATGAGACTTCTCAGTACATGCCAGTTCTCAGAACACTGCTACTCCACAAATAAATAATAAAGGTAAAAGTGGAACGGGCAAAATATTTTAGAAGCAAACTGGATCCCATGAAGAACTTGAGTTCAAGTTTGCCATTAGCAGACCTCTGCTATCCTAAATCCATCCTGTACTCTAGCTGTTAGATTCATTATTGATGATTTAGATGACAGAATAGAAAGCACTTTTAATTTGAAGATGATAACAAGCTGGGAGGGATGACAAGCACTTTAGAGGACAGGAATGAAACTTGAAGTGATGAAATCAGCAAAATAATAAGTAGTTCAGTGGCATTAAATACAAAGTGACACACAGCTACAGGACAGAGAATGATGGAATAATAGAAATGGTTCTGCAAAAGTTGATCTGAGAATGAATGGACCAAAAATGGAACACACATCCACAGGGCCATAATGTACTTGGGGCTATGTGCGGGCATGCTGTACCTAAGATACCTCAAGTCTGTATAACATTGGTGTGGCTCAGCTGGAGTACGACGTCAGATTTGGGCACAATGTTATAGCTGGATCAACTGAAGAAAGTCCAGAAAAGAGGAAGAAACACTGAGACTTTTCCAAGAAAACCTGTGAAGAAAGCTGGAAAGTACTGGATTTATTTAGCTGAGAGAAAACCAAAGGTATAAACAAGTATGGACTTCAGATCATAGCTGATGTCATCAAAAGGTTGGCAAAGAGAGGAAAGCACTAATGTATTCTCCAGGACAATAAGTAATGGGTTTAGGTTGCCACAAGGGAGATTTAACCTACACATTAAGAACATGCTGTATGGCAAGAGAGTTAAGTGCTGAAACACAACTGTCAAGAGAAGCTGGGGATTCTGCATCACTGGGCTATTTTAAAAACAGGTTAGACAAATGGTTGTCAAAGATTATTTAGATAAAGCTGAATCTGTCTGGGATTAGTAAAGAAAATCAGTGACCTCCTGAGGTCGCATCATTCCTATTCTTACAGTTCTGTGTCCTCCTCCAGATTTTTTTAACAACTCTAAAACACAGACTACATTGCATGTATTGAGCTGAACTCTGAGCCAAATTACACTGATTTTAACACAGCTTGATTGAACATTATCACCAAACACAACTAAGTCAATAATACAGACAAATCCTTGAATATAATGTCTGGGGTTTATTCAGAGAGGAAAAAAGCTTTGATAAAGAGACAGTCACCCTTTTTTTTTTTTTTTTTTTTTTTAAATGGACAAGTTCTATGGCGATTTTTGAAATTTAGTTCAGCAGCTTTAAATATAACAGATTTGTGGTCCTGTTTTGCTTTTCACTGCATTTAAGAGACAGTAAAAGACTGCTAAAAATAATGATTTTGCCTCATAAAAGTTAGGTGTTAAAATAATAAGCTAGAGGCCATAAAACCAAATGTCCCTTGGAGTTTTTATCCATCTGGACTAGATAGAAATATATAGCTACTGCAGTTATTTTGCAAACAATGTTAACAACATTATTCTTATGTTTTCACATTGGATCTACATATGAAACCACAACACATATCTCTTTTGTTCCAAAGATTCCCAGACCAGATTTACATCTAAAACTCACAGATGGCCTTGCACTGTAATGGACCAAACTAAATCACTGACTCAGGGAAATATTTAAGCAACAGCTAAATCCATTTTTATTCAGCAAAATGTTAATATGTGCTTAACTTTAGTAGTATTCCCATTTAAAACAAAATCTTTTTTGCTCCCATGGGCTTTCACATATGCTCAGTCATACCATTTGTTTAAATTCTTACCATAAATATGAGAGAGGCCTCTAAAAGAAACCAACCTGTACATATCCTCAAATGTAGGATTACTCTGGAGCTGGAATGCAAAGCCAGATGCAGGTGTCAAGGTCAGGCTCTGACATGAAGCACGCTGTTACCCGTTAACAGTTACAAAGTGCTGGCTTTTACTCTCAAGCGCAGTGGTTATGTCCATACCAAATGTGAATGGAAATGCATCGCGTGGCTTTTCAAGGAAAGAAACCCTGGCTGATTCTATCAGTATGAAAATAGCAATTCTAGATTATCATATCTTTTTTCTGTTGCTCAGCACGTAACATCCACAGTTTACTTTGAAATTACTTTGTCCTACTTTAACGTGGCTGATCTAATTCCTAAAGCCTTAGTCCAAAGTGGTAATTGACAGGTATCATATAACATTTACAGGAGAAAATTAAAAATCTATACAGCATCTGTGAGTGATGTAGTTTTCTCAATGAACAAGAAGTATTTTGAAATTAACTGCTATTGTGGATAAAGAATAAATAAGTTAATTATGAAGAAAGAGCTATCAATTCGCTACTATCTTCTTAAACAACTATGTACTCTGCAATAGTCAGCAGAGATCTGGAATGCCAAGTATGTTCCCAGAGCATGGGAGGCTGGGAGCATTGTGTGCAGGTCTTCCGGGGTAGCTAGGGAACATGTAAAACACCTCCAGAGCTGCTGGGAGGAAAGTCACCAACTCCAGCTCTATGCCCGCTAATACATATGATTATCTGGAATTAGGGTTAAGTCTCAGCACTAAAACAGGAACTAAACTTGTAGCAAATGGTAAAAAATTCAAATCCAAGTAACCTTTTTTTTTCTTTTAGCACTAGACAGGTGGTACAGACTTTAATGCATTCCTTTTTGTTGTTGGTTTTCCTTTTTTTTTTTTTTTTTTTTTTTTTTCTGGCCATTATGAAGAGAGATATAATTGTGTTCGTGTTTGGGGGGGGGGGGGGGGGAGTGCTGACAAAAGAAAGGCACTCTTTTGATCAGAAATAAGCATGTGCTAGAAAACCTTACTGACTTATGGTCTGTTGGCACAGGACCAGTGTTAAGGAGCATAAATAGAAACACAAAGGCTTAAGTGATTTCTGGCTTGTAGAATACAGGAGATACCCATGCACTTGCCAGACTTTGGTGACCATTTGGAAAAATTCCTTAATGGTGGTATACAACATCAACCCTTGAATGTCACTTATAAAGATTTAATACAGTCTTGGCACCATATGTAGCCTGAAAGCAGACTGATCATTAATTACCTTATTGTCATCCTTTTTGGTTCAATATCCATTTCTCTCCCATCATTTTTTTACTTTGCTGTTATTTTCAGCCACTCCCGTTCATTTGTCCACATCTCCCAACGTCACTCCCATACTTTCTTCTAGATAGCCCTCACAATGCACAAGTCTTCTTTACTTACTTGCAAGATCTGCTTATCATTTTTTACCCCATGTGAGTCCATCTTAAAGACTCACCTCTGCTCTTTACAGAAAGTCACACTGGCTTACATAGAAATAGTTTGTAGCTCTCAATGTTCTTTGGATTGTTCTGAAATTCAAAGCAAGTCTTTTCATTCTTGCTGAAGGTATAACAGGTACCACAGTAAAATCACCACAGTAACTATCAAATGAAACAAAAGCCTCTAGGTGATAATACCAAATATTCAATGAAATAATCTTCTCAGTGACATCCCCAAAGTGGTAGTTTACTGAACAATACACATACTGTGGACTGAATTTTTCTCTCCAGTCCTCTTTTCCAGTGTAGAGAGACCAATGTGACATCAGGAATTTCCTTTAATTCATAAAAAGGTGCTGAAGAAGAGAGATGTCCAAAGCAACAATTAGTTTAAAACACAACTCTCTGCTTTGTAAGATCTTGGGTAATCTCTATAATCTTCTGTTTTAAATTTCTCAAAAGTACGATGGACATGAACAATGACAGATTTAAGGAAAATTATATGAATTTTATGCAAAAGAAAGATGGTATGGAAAGAGAGCAGTGTTACATAAAATATGGTGTGAATTAATCATGTAATATTAAATTGTTCTATACTATATAGTCCTGAATTAGAAAGCAAAGATTAGAACTAGGCAGCAATATTCTGATGTTTAGAATGTTCTCAAGACTTGACATTTGATTCACAGAGTAAGTCAGCCACCCAACTACCCTTTGGGCACCTGAAACCACCTCAACTGGAATATGTATTATCCCTGTTCAGCTATTGCTTAGTGCAGTAAATCTCTTGGTACTTGTGGCTCAGTTTGTAAAATCCCATAGGGACTACATTTCAGTGTTTGAGAAAGCCTGGATTTTCTTCACCCATAATGACACTGAAAAGCTCTCATTCTGTTTTACTTGTAAGCACCGATGGGACTCAAAAAAAAGCCATTTCCTCTTCCAGGGTTCTCTGCAGGGCCTAAGCCGCTGGACATGTTTCATGCCTCTTAACTACAGATGCAAACGATTAAGAGAGATGTATTTTCCCTGTAAGTCCATTGGTCCAGTAGCTTGACTACCTCTGTGCCTGGTTTGGGTGAGGGCAATCTTTTTCCTTCCCTCAAACTATCAAGATAGCACCCTACATGTTTACCCACTAAATTTCCTGGAATAGATATTTCTCAATCTCTCTCCTGTTGAAGTTGATATTTCAGCATAAAATAGAATATTTTGGGCAACAGGAATTAGCCTTTTAGCCTACCAAACCAGCAGGCCAAATAATTATTCTTACTCTTTCTTACCCAATGAATATTTATGAATTGTAGTCAAAGCAGAACAGCAGGTTTTACAGCAAAGGCTGAAGTAAGTCCATCCTTTAAAATCCCATAATGATGTATTCAGACATTCTCCTTAAAATTGAGAATCCTGGACTTAAACTATTGCTCTTTGTCAGCTGGACAATATCCATCTAATCAACATTTTCCATATCTCAGATGAATAATTCATCCCCTAAACTCTTGGACATAAGTGGAGAAAATCAACTCCAAATGGATTTTTCTTTTCTTCTCTTCTCAACATGACTGGAGATTTAATGGAAATAGAGCAAGAGTTACTTCACTCAGTGTTAATGTAGCATTTCCAGAGGTTGCACAGCCCAGAAGAGTCCTCTGTGAGCACAGCTGTGTTGTGTGCTGCCCTCCCTAGATGAGCAGAGGATCACATCTGCCACATTCTCAATGTGCTTTAATGTGCCTACAAAATTTGCTTTAAAAGACAGGGTAAGTCTCTCCTGGTACATATACTAAAGGCAACTAATGATGTCAATCTTCCTAAGGTTCCTCTGCTTCAGTGATCACTAATGAAGAAATATAACAGGAAGAAATTTTTAATATACTTCAGTGTATGGAGGAGCATGTGGTAGTGTGAATGGATATTTCTCCCTGAAAAGACTAGAAGCTGTATGTGGTTTTTAGTGGTTGTCTATACAAAGTTTTAAGATAATGGTGTCTTAGACTGTCAGTCTTTTAATCTGTCATTGAAGAAGGTTATAAATAGGTTGTAAAAAAGCACGTTAATTTAAAATAAAATATAATCTTAGGTAAATTGTAGCTGAATTTAAATTTGAGTGCATTTTCATACAATTTTTATTCTTCTGGATCTGATTAGGATCAGAATCAGAAATTACAAAATTTCTGAGCAAAACATAACTGAATATTTCTAAAGCCAACGGTAAGAGAAGATACTTCTGTTCCTTAGCATCTTGTTTCGCTGTGCAGATAATAAATCTACAATTAGGTCAAAGCAATTCAGATAAATATGATTGTGTTTAGTGATTACTAATTTAAACCATAGAGTAGAGCCTCAGTCAATTAACAAATCAGTGATTAATCTGAGAATATCACACACTGTGTTTTCAAGGTTTTTCAAATTATTTGCTGCTGATTCTATTTGTTGTAAAATCTATCACCATCCTGTTTATGTATCATTCATAAGCTGTTCCTAAAGTTTCACAAATGCATTTACTATCAGTAAGTGTTTGCCAGATAATCCGGGCATATAATTTTCCTTATGCTCTCTCCTTTTCATTGACCATGTGCAATAGGACTAGTAATTTTTCATTATATCTGACATATTTGGTCAGCTAAATCACACAGAGTTATTTCTTCTACTTGACAGTGTGGCTGAGGCTTGGGGGGGGGCGGGGGGAAGATAAAAGAAATAAGAGAAATATAGGAGAATTTCAAATGAGAAAAGCCTCTAGGATCATAGAATCTGCCATCCTGTAATAAACTATCTTGCATATAGTCCAACACTTTGCATCTCACAGTTGTTAGTACCAGATCCTTCAAAAGAAGGCAGAAGAAATCTGTAAAAGCAGAGGGAAAATAATCAGACAACTCAGTTCTGCGTCTGAACTGTCAGATAGATATTAGTTAACATCTTCAAGAAGTCAAAATGCTTTCTAATGCTGTCATCATTATTAATTCTGTCTGTGGATATTCCTGATACTTTTATACATGTCATTAGGGGGGGGGGGGGGTGTTTTGTTTTTTGGGGTTTTTTTTTTTCAGTTTCAGTATTTTTGGTTTCAAAATAGTAATAACAAAAACAGGGGGTTTTGGCACAAATGCTTAGTCAAACAGCCATTTACAAAACTTTCACAATCAATACATTCAGCAAGATAGAAAAGTTGTCAAAATGACTACACGTATGTCTAAAAGTACTAGAAAATAGACTTGGCATTTCTATTAATGAAACAGAAATTTTGGACTCTTAACTAGCAACAAAACCATTAATTAAAAAATACTCTGGGATAACAGAATCCCTCAGAAACAGAGGAGGTATTTTCTCTGTTTTTGTTTCTTTTCCTTTTTTAAGGAGACATAAAAATGTTTTACGTTTCTTATGAACAGGTTTGAGTTTAGAGAGTTTAGAGTGGATTGTTTCTGGGACAATGACCAGAGACGAGGTTTGATTACATGTGGTTTATCCTTCAGCATGCGATATTTTACCATGGAAATCATGAAGCAGTCTTGGGCTCAGATTCCAAATAATTTGAGTAAAAGTATTTCCACTAGGATGTACTGTGATTCTTATTCCCTCTTAAGTTTAAGCATGAAAAACAAGATTAGGCATTTAGTCAAAGCACAGTTATTTAGGCTAGTTTGGGACAATGCAGAGAGATGCGCTGATTTTAAAGTCCACCTAAAAACAACGGTTTAAAACTGGGATGAATTACTACTGTCTTACACACCTGTCTTAGATACTTTAGACAATCTACTTGCATCTTTTTCTGTGCTTGTGAGACAAATTCTGTGAACTGCTCAAGTACCCTCAGCTTGCCATACAGACTATAGAAGTTAGGAGCACACAACTCTACCCATGAGCAGCTTAGTCCCTCTTAGATTAAAGCTTTAAGAAACAGAATCCTCTTTTAATAATAATCTGGCAACAGCTTATTGAAAAGTGGAAACATTGGGAGATAGGTGTTGCTATGTTTCTGTTAGTATCACTGATCAAAGATTTATAAAAGTCAGCATTAAGTTCTTTTGAAATCTCATTCCCAGGAAGCACAGTTCAGAACAATGGCACTCCATCTTATCTGCAGGTTTTACAATAAGACCCTTATTAGATTGCAATTGATTCACAGCAATCTATTCATTTTTAGTCAAATTAAAACAACCTTTATTGTAATGCCACAGTTCATGCTGATACAATTAATGCGGTGCGTGAGCATTTCTATTATGAAAATCCTTTCTTCCCTGCCTTGGTTTATAGACAAGCAGAAGGAACTCAAATGGCACTGAAACTTGTCATACAAAGTCTCAGCCCAGGTGAGGCTGTTGTTCTTTGAAATTAAAAAAAGTATAAAAAGAATTTGACTGTTTTCCTCATGCGGGAATATAATGAGGTGAGAAAAGCTGGAAATGTGCCACTGGAACTGACCACTTGCCCTATCAGATTAGCATTCTTTAATTGAAAATGACAAAGTAATAAATGTGAGGTAATTTGTTTTGTCTTCACTGTCTTCATTATACCTGATACTAGGATATGAACTGAAGACATGACCTGATATAGTTCCCGTTCCTTTAATGCATCCTAATTTCAAGGAGTGTACACGGAAAATAGTCACAGGGAAATGCAGGAACTGCAGCCATATCCTGATGTTGCACAGACTGTAAGCTCTCACAACACAGCTGGGAACAATCTGCCCCAGAGGGAGCATCAATGGACAAGCAAGAAAAGAAGCTGTGTGTGATATAAAGTCAGGTTAACACCAATAAGCTGGGAAAGAGTCATGAAACTGCAGGAGTCCAGATAAAGGATAGTCTAAAGCATATCTTTTATTCTCCACATCTGGTATTTATCCTGGATTCATGCTTTGGGCTATATTTTTAACTCATTGTTAATGGAAGTTGCACAAAGCTCAGTGCTTTGCAGGGGGGAATGCACTTCTATATCTTCTTTGTGGGCTTAGCAATGCACGCACTATGCTATGTAGTATTGATTTACAAATACAAGAGATACAGTGACACCAACATCAAGGTTAAGGTAGCCGTTTCTCCATTTGCCTCTAGTTTTAAAGCAAGTTGCTAGTCTTTCCTTGAGAATTGCACTCATGGCTCCTTGAACACTGAAAACTGTTGTAAGGCAACATTGCTGCTGAAAGCCCTCCATTAAACAACAAAACCATACTTTCACTTCAGCCAGAAGGAATATTCCTGTAGCTGCTCAGGGAACTGATCCTTTTATAGCTCACCTAGCAAAATAAATAAACATTAGTTCCCAGACTTCAGGGTTTTTGCATTACTACATGGATGGCACTTGTGTAAACAAAAGGTAGGCATCAGAATGAACAAGTAAGGATAGGATTTCCTCCTCTGGCAGCACTGAAAAACTTGGCTAACTTAAAATACTTTCTTATGTTAAAGACAGTTTACAAAACCTGCTTCCTACAAGCTTCAACTTACCTTTGCCAATAGAATGCAGCAGTGCAAAATCGAAGGCGCCCTGGACTCCAGCAGCCACCTTTACTTGTCACATGCTTACTCCAGCTAGTAGTTGTAACCACTCTTTGTCCTGCAGAACTGACACAAGAAAGACTGATTTAATGAAAAGTTAATTAGTTAATTGATTAATTAAATAATTAACTAAAAATGCTTTTGACTGGAATGTGGACAGCAATGTAATAAAAGAGAAAAAAAAATGCAAAATTCAACCTACTCATTTATACTAAGGACTTTTGTTTCAACACATGCAGTTCGATTCCCTACGCCCTACATCCCTAATCACTAATTCTTACCTCTATTCCGTCATTCATTTATCTTAAATAGAAGAGTTTGAGGAATGAGGGAAATTAAAAACAAAATAGTGATCATTACTAGCTCAGGTCAGCTTCCTGATGATTCAGCATCAGGCTCCATATGTTGTGCTTGGCACTACTGAGGGGTCACTGGAAAAATGCTGAAGCCAAAGGAGGTTCTTAATTAGAGCTGCAACCAAGAAAACATGTATGGGGACATCATTCCCCAAGGTATCACCTTTCTGGGAACTTTTCTGTACACATCTTTGCTGTCCTAAGTCTATTCAGACCAATTACTTGGATTTTGCTTAATACTCAAAGACTTATTCTTTGGAAAATCATCTTCTGAAATACTAGAATTCCCATTAGAAACATAAAAAAATTCTGATATAATTGTATAAAAATAGTTTGTTTCAGGGAAATGGAAATAATAGTTTTAACACAAAATTATACTAACATCATATTAAGATACAGACAGTCTCAGTAATCTCCTGGAGCTGTTCTGCTATTCTGCTGTCCTTTCCTGAGTACAAAAGCCAAAAGTGTAATTTAAACAAAGCAGACTAATTTAAACATTAAACATTAGAACAGTTTGAGTAGCAAACTTCAATGTCATGGGGTATGTACAAAGGAACAGTAATCGATTTAGGTGGGAATAGTGTCCATGACCAAAGGGAAAGTGGGTAACTTGGTGTATTCCTCAGCAGCAACTGAAAAACGATCTTGCAACAAGTGTTATATATATGTGTATGTGTGTGTGTGTGTGTATAAATATTTATATTTTTTTAGAATTCTCAGTGGGCTTACCTTTCACAAAAAAGTTAAACTGCATTTTCCAAATTGCCAGACATCATCTGTGCAAGTACGGCTTTTTCTACAAAAAAGGTTGTCTGTAGAACATGGAGATGGCTTGGGATTCAATCCAAAAAATAATTAATGATGATGGAAAGCTTGCTATCCTTTCTAACAGGAGCTGGACTGATCTCTTAGAACTAGATCTTTTCACAGTGGTAGGTCTTTTATCAGGTCTATTGACTTTTATTCAAACCTCTATCCTGATTACAAAAAGAAATAAATAATTGTAATCAAGTAGTCAGGAAGCTCTCTTCAAGTTTTGGATCAGTTCCACATTTCTTGCAATTTAACACCTAGCATGTGGAGTACCCAAACATGAGTTCCATTGAGATGCAGTGAATTAAATTATGGTGAAACTTTACACAGCAACTTCAACCACATAGATTTGTAGAAATACACAAACCTGTACATGCTGTTCAGTCTTGAAAGGAACAAAAGCAACATGAAGAGCCTTTAGTGTTGTCATATAACCTTGAATGAATTTGGCTTTATGACTATCTCATATTTGTTTTTCAGTACTAACATCTCAGCCAAACTATTTGAACCTGATGTTCTGGTTTTTTGCCATCATCTTATTTCTCATAAATGTGGAACAATTATGGGTAAAGTGAATCCTTTCATCAGCTTCTATACAGACTTAAGTAGTTACCAGAGAGAGAACACTATTCCATTTCCATTATCAAATTAATATCTAGTGGGTTTTTCCAATATACAGTTCATTCAAACTTCTAGTCAATGTTTTACGGACATAATCCTGATTGCTACCAGTATCTTGAACGTGCCCCTTGTGGTCGCAGAACCCGTAAGAGTTGTCCATAGAAACTGACAGTTAGAAATGTTAGAAGATTTCCAATTACTTTTAGGAATGAGTACTAAGTATGCAATGTGGACTTTTGGGGGCAACTCATTTCAACTGATCTTTGTTTAACCTTGTTGTGATGATTCTAGAGAATTACATGTATCCAAGGGCAGGCTTTCACTCATCAGTCTCTCCCCTTATTAAGATTTAAATGTAGGTACATATTAGCAGATAAATGACTGATGAGAACACATGTTGCCATATGCTAAACGAGAATATAGTTGTCACTAATTCCAGCACAAGTGTTACACTCTGACACCAGCATTGACATTCTGCTACATGGCAGCAGATGTTCGGAGCCTTAGAGGTTGGCTTCCCAGTGAGGGAGAAAGCAATGACATAGAAGCTGACTAAACTCTTAACTGTTACTAAATTTACAGATATACAGAGATTCTGAACTTAGTCATAGAACATGAAGGGCAAACACAGCTCTAAAAAAGATTGAAAATTCCTCTTGACACCTGCACTAATAGCATTTTATAATTTGTTTTGCAGATAGAAAATAAGCTCCTAATACTAATTCAGAAAAGTTGACAAACTTAAAAAAAAACATAAAAAACCCTGACCCAAACTTATCAATAACTATTGAGGTTTTCTACAAAAAAAAAAAAAGGTGCCTGGTACTAATTCAGGGTAGTTCTTTGGAACAAAAACAGCATGAAACAAATGGTGAAGCTGGAAACCAGTCAGAGAAAAATTAAGAAAAAAACAGTGATAAGTTTCCTTCTGATGTGAAAGGCAGATGTGTACTCCCAGTTTATCATATTCAGGGCTTATTTCATCATCTTGCTGTCTTCACACATAATAGCTAAACTCACTGGTTTACTTTTGTTTCAGACAACTTAAATAAGCTAATTAAGAGTAAACTTAATGCCTGAAGTTAAAACACAAAGACCACATTTGAGCAAGAATATCTTAGTTTATGGATACATATTTCAATCAGTCAATATCAAGTATATGTTTACATATGCGATTGGAGATATATAATTGGAAGTATGGGCTTTAACAGTTTCCAGGTCTGAGCATCTAACCTGATTTCCAGAAGAAGAATGTGGATTTGTGCCCCCATTCAAGAAGAATGACAGGTCTCAACATCTGAACATCAATCATGGACTATGCCAGACAGAGTAGATTAATAACTCTCAGTCTGAACAGACAAGTACACAGATTTTGGCACTTGTGCTTCACTTGTTCTCTCGTGTAAGCATTCTCTATTATTTTATTTATTTGTCATAAGAGCTCATAATGTTCAAACAAGTTAAATACACCTATAGAAGCACCTTGGGTCTACTGAGTTGTGTATCTGCCTTCTAATCTCTAGAAAGAAAACCTATTCACAGGGGTGTTTTAGAACTAATTACTGATTGTTTGTGGCATATTCTCTCTGGATGTCATACTAAATGGCAAGATTTAATTTTTCAGCTAGCCACTGGTACTTTGGTTCATGTTTGCAATGTAATGAAGACCTAGTGCAACATACTATTTTATTCTGATCTCATCATAAACAGTAATAAGCTTTTCTTCTTGTGCTTTCCCCTTTTAGGGTGTTCACTTAGATTTTACTGTAAATAAAAAAGAATACATGATCCATTTTTACTGTCCGTGTGTCACAGAATAATCATTTTATCAGTCATTTGGCAATAATGGTCTTAAAGGCTAAAGTTCATTTGAAATGATGACTGACTGCTGAATCTCAAGCTAAAATGTCCATCTTGCTGCTTAGAACATAGTGAGCAAATTAATGCATGAACTTTTAAGTAGTTCATTGCAATAATTTTTTTGTCCAATATGATTGTAGCCAAATCTGGACAGTGAGCATAATGCTTTAGGTAGGTTTTTTGCTTTTGGACAGGATTCTAAATCCACTGCGAAACCTGGGACTGAGTTTCTAGGACTACAAGCAGAAAACAAAAGAATCCAAGTCCATGAAAAGCAGAGAGGGTGGGGAGCTTATATTTAGAGACTGGAAGGTTTTATGCTCTTTTAAATTATTAAGCTATTTTATGTGAACTATATAAGGACTCCACACAACTTATACAGTAAATGATTTTATATATTAAACCTAAGATTTCTTCCAGGAGAGCACACCCCCCCCCCCCCAACTGTTTATAATTTATTTGTGTTGTATTTAAAGAATAGTTACTAAATATGAAGTTTGATTTTAAAAGTAATAATAAAAAGAATCTTAGCATATTACTCACTCTGGTTAATTTCTCATGTGCAATTTTAAATTATTTTGTGTAAAACCAGTATGCTGATACTCCATATAATTTTTATCAAATATTTTCATATAAATTGTATATGAAATTCTTAATTGCATAACTAAGTTTCTTAATTTAGAGGTTTTTTTAAAGGTTTTGTTCTGAAAGCAATAACGATATTTTGATTATCATTTTACTCAAAGATAAAACCAACATGAAAATATTAAAGCTCCTCCTGGGACAGAAATTTTACTTTCTCAGCAGCTCTAGTTTTCATACATCTCTACATTTCATACATTTATATAAATAAGGCTTACAGTATATTTTAAATTTATTTTCTTTTTCCTCTTCAAATTCTTGTGGGTTTTTTTCTGGTAAACAAAAAATTTTAAAAAGCTTGTGTATCCCAAGTATAACATTAAAAGCCTGAAAACAAAATTGATCTAGAAAAATACTGAATAGTACCATTTAACAATACAGCAAAATGCAAGTCTCCTGAACTGAAGATAGAGGCAAGTAAGACCTGAATGCAGCAGCAGTTGTGCACAAGCTGTTTGTGCATTTTAATTTACTTCGAAGGCTAAAAGAAATGACAGAAGAATTTGCATCTCTTGTGCAACCTGTTTGTTCAGTATTTCTCTGTTTCTTCACAGAAATTACCTTAACCCATGCAGGGAGTCCCAGTAAGTGAAGCATTGTTCACTGGCACAGGAATGCAGCACAGGGTTGTACATGGCAGTGGGAAGGAATTCATAGCATGGTTTATTGGGAGTCCTCCGAGACAGCCTTTGTGAAAACTACAGCTGTAAGAATGAAGAGACAAACACAATCATTCACACTTCATTACTTTGCTAACATTTCTAAAAATAATGTAAAAGGTTCTGCCAGCCTGTACACCACCCCAAAGCCAACATGGTGGGGAAAGAGCCTTCTGCCAGACTCTGACCGATCTGTCTGGCTTGGAAACTGCCCCACCGTTCAGCTGCAAAACACTTCAGCAACCCTCACTTTAAAGAGATGCCTCTATCTCTGTATTAACTATTGTTATTATTTATCATTTCTTTGAGAACTGGATTGTGGATATTATATAGAACTTGTATACCAATCTTCTGTTGTTACACATCAGTGACATTCTTCTGCTTAATCCTAGTCTGGCTGTTGCCTTAGTGGTTAGATGTTGTGCTTTCATAGAAATAGTAAAGCACAAATCTAAGCTCATGTTGCTTTATCCTCAGTAGGAATTTTGCCATAGGACTCAAGCTATTTGGCAATAGCAGAGCAAGCAAGTTCTGTAATATCCTCTTCTAAGTTGACAATCTGTGCTACAAAGACTGAAATCTGCTCTATTAATTATGATTTTCTGCAGCTTTGCATCTTGTAGGCCCATATACTCAAAGGTACTTCATTATCTCTGCAGCTAAGAAAGGTTCGGTATCCAGTACCCAGCTTCCCACTGACAAAAGATCTTCCAGTCATTACAGAGGCTTTCCCTGAGTAAAGGTTACCACAGACTTTAAGTTGTTGTTACTGACTGTCACAGTCACTCTTCGTTCTGTGATGGTGCGTGCTCTTACCACTCCACACACCTTCGTAATGCACTCAAATAATGCTCTGCAAAAATGCAGCTGGTGATGGTTGCACATCCCAGAGTTAAGGGTTTAGTTCTGCCCGTGGATCCCATCAATGTCAGTGTGGTTACAGGGAGTGTAATTCTGAGTTTCAAATCATGTAGTTATCTGCGGGTTCACTATGGTTATTTCAAAACCACAAGTTTTGAAATAGTAAGTTATAGTTGCTTCACTCTAACATAAAGATGCACTCTGACACTTGATTTGCTCTCTGGAGAGATACCAAACTACAGCCAGATGGCATTGAGACTCCTGCTAGGTCTGAGTCATGCTGGCCAATTTATAAGGATTGGAGACGGTAGCATTACACATTTCACAGTCTCTGGGGTTAAAATTTTATATGAAAAATGTAACTGAATCAGCTAGTGACAGCATCTTTTTACTTTTTATTGCATTATGGTTCTAATAGCATTAGAAGATATTGCACTCAATTACTCAAAAGTGAGAAAATTTCAATATGAACACTTTTGTACATAAATAGAAAGTGTTTGCAGTAACTAAGGCATTTTAATGTGCAGGAAATCTGAGTTGAGCACACTTCATACACTGCTGTGGAAGAAGTGTTGGTTTTTTTTCCTGCTGCTACTGAGTGATGAACATGATTATTTTACTGAGAATAGGGGAGGAAATGGAAACTAAGCAAACAACTGCAGTTCCAGAAACTCTACTTCATAAATTATTCCCATAAGGAAAATGTAGATTGGTAATTTTACAATGCTTGAGTTTCAAATCAAATTGAAATAAGTAAAAGTGTTTTCTGTCTGTTGCAGAGCCCTTGCAGGAGACTGTTTCCTGCCTTTCACGATGCAGTATTTTTTAATGAAATAGGTGTTTGAGTTTTTCACTAACATGATGCATTTTATCTAAAGATCTTACACTGCACAGCAATAGGAAATTTGCAATTGAGCATCATGATCCTTTTAGTCCCTTATCCTCACAGTGAGATTTGAAAAATAAAATTACCTTAAAAGCTTTTATATTTTACATTCTTTAAAATTTTTCTTTGCTCTAAAACGTACCCAGAGGCTCAAGTTCATTTTAAATCACAAATGCACACATAAAAGATGCTGCCTAAACTCAGCATGCCTTGGATCCTTTTCACTGAAGAGCACAATGAGAAAAGCTGACCAGAAGAGATGCAGTCGTGAATTTATGTCAGAAGATCTGCCTTTTTGCATGTAAATGTAGAAAACTCCTGTCTCCCTTATTTGTGAAAAATTACCATAAACATCCAACCTTTTAATTTAAATCTGAATTGTTTGCTGCTTTCCATGACAATGCTACTACATATACTAGGAACATGCACCATGCTGTTAAGTCTTTTGAGACCATCACTTTACCATTTGATGAAAAAACACTGATCAATTTTTAAAGGCAGATGTACATTCACAGAAATAGACCTAAAAAAGTGTACCTAAACCCAAAGTAAATCTTTCAGAGAATTCTTTTTGTTAATCATTCAGATATGAATGCTGCATACTCAAGCCTGTGGTTTAACCTTATTTAACCAACAAATTGCTTGTTTTGGCTTATACATACAGAATATTTTTCATTCCTAAATGTATGCAAAATGCCCAATTTATTCTCTATTTATTTGCCTGGTTTCTCCATATAAGAGTAAGCTGCAGCACAGCACTTACTTCACAAATGGGATTTCATCTTTTCCTCCTGTACCGGCAGAACTTCTACCATACATATAAACTGCATGCCAAAAATGTCTCTTTTGTAGAAGACCACTGGAGATAACACAGTGCTACTATACCAGTTTCAGATTTTCGTAGTTGGAACCTAGAAACAGGAAAATATCAACAGTAATACTAAATTCTTTACTACAGTAACAGTAGTAAGCTCTGCCTCTTAAAAAAATTTCAGGCATTAGTCTTTCTGTAGTTTTAAATATTTACAGCACTGTGATTTGCTTCCTAGTATATTTTTAACATTGAAGGAAAAGCTCTTAGATCAAAAAAATATGAGTTGCTGATGATTAATCTTAAATGAAAAGATTTTTAAACTTCAAACGCTATAAATAAATTAGCAAATAAATTACCTGCTTATGAAATATTCCAGTGACAACCCCCAGTGTAATTCTCGTACAATTTTAAGAAAATAGAGATCTGATTTTCAGATTGCATAATGTTTTGTTAAGATTTCAAAAAATGTTTTCTTGTCAAAGTCACAGATTGAAATTTCGTCACTTGATATATTTACTTTGAAAACTTCTAGTATTTTCATTGTTCCAGGAGGAAAACTAATTGGAAACTTGGGAAGTCTGATGTTGTTCTTTCTGGTACTTCTACCAACATTGAGCCTCAGTAACTTTGTATATACTGAGAGTTTCAGAGTCCTGGCTTGAAGTCTGACTCAAAGACCTCTGAAAGATCTCCTAAGGGAAGAGTATTTATTGATTCAGTCAAAGGTTATCAAATGCTAAGAAATTAAATGTGCTTTTTGTGTACATCTCTCATAATAGTGAGACTTCTTTTGCATGCTTGTAAGAGAAAATACCATTTAAATGTAAAGCTATAATGAAGAACTAAAGTAATAATGAAAAGTTAAAATGAGTTAATGCTGTGCTGAATAAAGGCTCATGAGACATGCATCTCACTTTCATTACAGTTTACCACGACTATTAATTTTATTTAAGATTCAACTTGATTAATTCAATTCCCATTCTAATTCTAATTCTAAAATATTTATTTTTTATTTATGTTAAAAAATATGCAGAATACCCTCATGCACTGAGATCAAGTAAGGATCTTCCCTTTAAATATATGAAATTTAGTTAATTTTCCAGTTCTTTGCAATTACAGTGTAGTTAGAACAAAGATGATGGTGAAGCACAGCTGATAAATGTGACTGGTACTGTGACTGCTGCCCATACAGAGGCTTGAAGCCAAACGGACAAGGAATCAGCACTGATGCCAAGAATTCATGTTTGGCAGAGACGGAGATTTGACTCACGGATACATTCCTATGGGGAGAATAAATACTAAATCGGACGTCACAGCCGTCGCTGCTGTAGCAACGCCTGGTGGGTTGCCTCAGGAAATGTCAGTGGGGTAGATCCTTGCCTGAGATTCTGTGAGCTGGAAGAAGCCCAGGCTTTTCTTGGGGCTGGAAAGAAATGGAGGAGTAGTGGCTTAAAGGCATGTTTTGACTTCCCTTTCAGCATCAGAGAGGCTTTGTATAGGTGCTCCACATAAGTGACCCAGAAGCCAGGGACAGCTACTTTCTCTACAGCTTTTGTGGACGGTATGTCAGGTTGATGAGATACAAGTTGAGGTGAGTTGGACCTCTATCATTACTAAACTATCATTGATTCAGAGAACATTTTTCAACAGAGAGGAAGAATGAAAGACAGAGAGGTATGCACAGAGATGTGAAATGCAGAACTGTTTACATCAGAGACAACTCTATCACAGATGATTATTCAGATTTACCCAGATGGACAGAGATAATCCCCCTGTACCATTTCTCTCCATCATACATGAAACATTTATTTACTTATTCTAATTAAACTTGTTTTAGAAACTCATTCCACTCTAGGCAGAGCAACGCAAAAAATAGCCATAATAGATTTTTTGAGGAAAGGCTTTTACTCTAAACCATTTCAAGATTGTTCATGTCAGACAGTATTCTTAGCATGAGAAGTGACCCAACAGCATAAGGAAATTAAGAACACAATATTGAGGAAGGTCTTCCTTTTCTGTAATGGTGACACTAGCTAGTTCTGACTATCTGAAGAAAGGAACACTGGAGTCACTTATTTTGGAGCAAGTTCTTTTGGAACACGTGTCCATGGTTCCAGTGAGACTAATGCCAGAATCTGGCTCATTTTGTTTAACCCTGTAGATACAAGTTTATTACATGCATGTAAATGACTTTGACTTGATGTGGAAATAAATAACTCAAGTTGGTTATAATGAGATCTAGATTGTTAACTGGAATATACATTGTTCTTTTTCATAGACTGAGCACAGCAGAGTAAATTTTAATTGTGATGCTTAGGGATTTTCATTAGCAGTGAAACCCCTTGTGCGCTGAAATGGAGTATTCCCATGAGAGCGCAGAAGTGAGCAAGAGAGAATATGTAATGAACTGAGCTCAACAAAATGAAGGTCAGAGCCAACATTCATGCAGAAAAGAGGTCACCTTAGGAAACTGCATTATTAAATACAACCTGGAACATATACACCTTGACAAGCAGCAAGAGGAAATTCCAACTTAGCCCAGATATAATCAAATGATAAAATGTAGGTGGATTTGTAGTGGATTTGCAAGCCAAAATAGATCTTAAGGAACGGGAATTTACTGATTTACGGGACAGAATATTACTTTACTGGTCAGAGTTTTGTCTCATATGACTACTAAGTACCAATTTGTACTGGTTTGAAATGGACACAAAGGATTTTTAAGAAATGCAGATGTGCAAATACTTTTTTCTCCACCAATCAAATGGAACTCAGCAGAGCTATTGCTACAGAATTTACAGAAGGGAGAAATTCAGATTTATGTTGCAACAGAGCAAGAAACAGGAACAGATGTAAAATTTAAGTGAAATTCATCTTTGGAATGAACTAAAAAAAAAAACAAAAACAAACAAACAAAAAAAAAACAACAGGGGAGAATAACCTCCTCAGACAAACATCATCATGTGGACAAAAGTGGACAGAAACAAACTGGGTGATTACGGACCAATCAGCACCACATGAGTTACCCCTGGGAGAGACAAAATACAGTAAGTAAACTGCAAACAGCATGGGTGCTGAGAGCTGTGAGCTGAAGAAAGCAGGCAAATTTTCAAAGAGAAATGACTGACAGAGGGCCTTGTGTTTACCATCAAGCAACAGCAGGTCTTACACAGTTCACCTACAAGTCCAGTAATAATTGCCTGAGCACTTGTGAAGCAGCAAGGAGGACACACTGAGCTCTCACAGGTATTTGATGTTTGACAGAACAGTTATTCTCTTTCTGGATGGCCAAGCCCAAAGAGTTGTGAATGGAATTTAATCCAGTTGATGGCCACTAACAAGTGGTGGTCCCCAGGGCTCAATATTGGTGTCACTTCCCTTCAATATCTTTATCAACAGGCTGGATGAGGGCACTGAGCGCACCCCCAGCCGGTCTGCGGAGGACACCAGGCTGGGGCAGTGCTGCCCTGCGGGGGGGCAGGAGGCCCTGCCGGGGGTCTGGGCAGGCCGGGCGAGGGGCCCAGGCCGGCTGTGTGAGGTTCAACCCGGCTCCGTGCCGGGCCCTGCCCGTGGGGCACAGCAGCCCCAGGCAGCGCTGCAGGCTGGGGCAGGGGGCTGGGAAGGTGCCCGGCGGGAAAGGGGCTGGGGGGGCTGGCTGGGCCGGCTGGGCAGGAGCCAGCCCTGTGCCCAGGTGGCCACGGGGGCCAGCAGCAGCCTGGCTGGTGTCAGGAGCAGTGTGGCCAGCAGGGCCAGGGCAGTGCCCGTCCCCCTGTGCTGGGCCCTGGTGAGGCCGCCCCTCGAATCCTGTGTTCAGCTTTGGGCCCCTCACTGCCAGGGGGACGTGGAGGGGCTGGAGCGTGTCCAGAGCCGGGCAGGGGCTGGGGCAGGGGCTGGGGCACGAGGCTGATGGGGGGCGGCTGAGGGGACTGGGGGGGCTGGTCTGGAGAGGAGGAGGCTCAGGGGGGGCCTGATGGCTCTCTACAACTGAGAAGGAGATGGTAGTGAGGTGGGGGTCCATCTCTTTTCCCATGTAAGAAGCAATAGGACAAGGGGAAATAGCCTCAAGATGCACCAGGGGAGGTTTAGATTGGGTATTAAGAGAAATTTCTTCCCTGAAAGGGTTGTGAATCATTGGAACAGGCTGCCCAGGGAGGTGGTGGAATCACCTAGATGGTGGAATCACATAGATGTGGTGCTTAAGGACATGGTATAGTGATAGACTTGGCAGTGCTGGTTTAACACTTGGACTAACGATCTTAAAGGTCTTTTCCAACCTAAATGATGCTATGATTCTGTGATTCTAATGTGGGATGTCCACAACAGATCTATGTTAGAGTTATCCCCTTTACCAGAACTCATCTAAAAGAAAAGTCATTGATGACTATCTGAATTTTGCTTTTTTTCACTAGTACTTCTTAAACAGCTTTTTCTTCACAGTTGCATGTCCCAGAGAGGTTTTAACTTCCACAGTCTGTGGATTGAGTAGCCTGATGAAAAGAACTGTGGCCTTTCAGTCAGTTTTTAAGTGTTGGCCTCCATTTTTCCTCTTAAAGCAATTTACATAATATAGCACTTGCACCTACTGATCAGAGAGATTTGTTACAGTTGTCAGTCACAGTAAAGATTATAATTACTACTTATGTCAAGAAACACAGTGGTTAAGCTTACAAGTTTAATTCTGGTGCCACTGCTGTATTTTTTCTGTGGGATTTTTTCTAAGTCTATGGATACAAAAAAGCAGAAACAAGTGCTGAAAGTAGAGATGTGATTTGGAATTCGCTTACATGGAACTACCTGTTTATCCTCAGCTTTGCCTCTGTTCACCCACATATGCATCAAAAGTAACTCAACTAACACCCATAGAGTTACTTTACCTTTAGTGTGGAGAAACCAAATAGAACATGGCTCACAATTCACTCCGCTTCTATGACTGATGTCATGCCTAACAATTACAACACATGGCTTTGGATTGGCGTGCAATCAAAATCCTTTGCAAAATGAGAAGAATGCTGACATAACAAATAGTTCTTCCTCTATGACAAGAGTTACAGACATCACTTCTATGTTAACAGACAGATGACCGTGTTTTGCCTATTTCAAAACTATTTAGGAAACTAAGAATATGAGTCTTTACTACCATGTGTACAAGTTTCCCAAAAAAGTTTGAACTGTGTGATCTTTTCACATAACTCTGAACATATTCTTTATGTACACTAAGCAGATGTGTGCTTCCCTTCCCTTCAGCTGACCAGGGGCAGGCTTGTAGCAAGACTCTGAACCTCAAGTCAATATCTCCTGCTTCCCAGCTGAGCTTATTAGCCTGGGCTGAGTGCCTCATTAACCCTGGCAATATGACATTTAGTTAGTTCAGAGGTCACACAGCATCTTAGAGGTGCCTGCAAAAGACTGGTGAAACTGCACTATGTTGTATTTAAAACCATACCGGCACAGAGATTTTAACGTGATTTTAGGCACTGGACGTATATAGGACTTCATACCCATAAACTGTTTCAGTACAGCCAGATCCTACATATTAAAAAGTGTTCAATAATCCTATAATGATGCTTAAAACCAACTCCAATGAAATGCATGAGCTAACACATTTTTTAAACACCAACTGTTTGCCAGGTCTACTCATGTCCTAACTAAAAGGCTTTTGTGTTTGCATTCTACACAGGAAAGTGGGAAAAAAAGAACTGATTATGCTAGAAACAAAATTTCAAATGACAAATTAATGCAAAATGGATGGAATTATGAACTGAATACAGTGGAAAGGAAGAAGTGGAAACCTTTCTGAATAGATCTGGGGAGACGATAGTAACTAGTGTACCAGAGGAAGAGCTGAACAATCTTTTCCTTTCACTGATTGTTTCAGGGGACAGTAGAGTAGGATAGTAGTTTATCACCTGCTGTAAAGTGTGCTTAGATGGGATAAAAAGAAAGGTTTGTTGACCTTTTAACAAGGTAGTTATTAATCTCCTGCATACAACCTAGCACCTTGCTTCAGAAATCAGGCTGGTGTTGGATCAAATGAGCAAGGATTGTGACATGATGGTAGCTGTAAGATGCTGAAGACCTCTGCATAAGCCAGATGTAAAGCATTGGCAGCAGAAAAAAAGAAAAATCTCACCTAAGAATGATTTGATGGAAGACAAAATAGTGTAAAGAAGCTCTGGAAAGAACTGGAAGACTTATATTTGTGTGAGCTCAACAAAATAGTTATTTACTTCATAAACTGGTTCCCGTTTGTCCCGCTTCTTTCTCTATTTGTATTTCTAGCATTTCTGTCTCACTGTCAAACAGGTTTAGTCAATTAAAAATTATATTTTTATAGTTCTCTAAAGTTCATGGCACTTTACAGATCTATCAAGCACTGTCCATGGTGCTTCCTTTCAGAAGAGAAAATCCTAAGTGGCCACTAGCAGGAAACAGCCACGTCTGCTTCCAGAACTCAGAATCTTACAGGGGACCTGGAAACAAGATGGTATGGGGAAAGGGCCAAACCTTCCCTGTTTATAAGCATCTGTTTAGGTTTGGTATGGGCTGCTATTAGTTGAGGGAACATTTCTTTTTGAAGGGCACAATAAGAAAGCATTAGGCTTCAAAAAGGAGCAGCAAGATTCACAAACCCACTGTGGTTTGAGAACTCAGCAAAACCTCAGTGGTTCTGAGACTCATCCAACTCTGCATTCATTTCTCCAAAACAGTCAGAACCAATTTTTTGAAGCTTCTTTGTCTCCTGCAGCTGACAATTATTTGACACAGTTAATGACCACCATCAGCCATTAATAACTTTCTGTGTTAAACAGAAGTAGAAGTAGGGTGGTCTCTTTCTTTGCCTTGGCATAACAAGGAAAATGGTCATTTTTCCACTGCAGGAATGAAAAGTAATTGACACTATCATTTCAATAGTGCCATACACACTCAATGACAATTACAGGTGCAAAAGCAGGGAAGTTTCTGAATGTACATTAAAATCCAGGCTCTGAAAAATAAAATTTTGTTACTAAAAGAAATGTCTTCAGTCCAATATAAAATTCCAGCCCCTTTCCTCTTCACATGTTAAAAATCAAGAACTGAACTCTGTAAACAAGACTCTTCAAGTAAAGGAAACACATAATTAGATCGTAATTTCAGAGGAAGGAAATCATAATTGTGTGATTACCCTTCAGCTGTGTGAACATCTTGCTCCAGTAAAGGTCCTATTGAATTATATAAGGCCACTTGTGGAGGAAGATAATATTCAATACAAATATTAGTTTAGAGTCTTAGACACTGAAATGATTTCATCAGCAGTCCTACAGAACGTGCGCTTGATCTGCAAGACCATCCTATTTTTCTGTTAAGTGCTGTCAAGTCGATGCTAGGAATACTGCCAAATTAAAACTGATACACACTTAAAAGGCAAGTTCTTTTATGCATGGATATTTTATGTATTAAAACTTGAAGTTGCTGCATTTTAAAAATCTAGTTCTATTACAATTTTCCTTTTTTTCTAGATATTTCTCCATTTAGGTTATTTTTGTTCTCCACTTCTCATTCAGCAATGGGAAAAAAACTCAGCTGCTTTCAACATACATGTAACTGCTTATATATTTGGATCTCTGGATATCAGCCACCATGAAATGCTGCAATGTCCAGGTTACAAAGAACAATATAGCATGTTAAATTTCAAAGCATCAACTCCTTTCTTTAGAATTGTCAAAGGCCAGAAAACCAGCTGAATTAATTTTATGGTTCATTAAAACATTAACTTTGCAAAATCTGTATCTACAGACTAAAATGGAATTATTTTTACCACCTTTTAAATTGAAAAAAAATATTTCTAAAGCCATTTAAGCAGATCTTGAATAACAAATTTACAAGGATAATAGATTTAAAAAAAAAAAACAAAACACCTTGAAGACTGAAATATGTCAAGCAGCCTGGGACGAGGCCAGAATGAATACAGAGAAACGTCTTCATTGATATATCATACATACATTTTCCAAATAACCATTAGAAAATTACCCCTGTTTTACTTAATCAAAATTGTCTCGTGAATAAATTTGAAGGCTGAAACATTTGAAGACTCAACACAAGGTGATTACGAATTACATATATAAGAACCTGGAATTTAAGTAGTCAGAGCAATGAAACTAAGAAACTGCACTAAAAATAGTACAGCTATGCTGATTTATGTTATTCAAGTTGTGGTTTTAATGTCCCCCATGTGATAATTTGGTGTATACAACTGTTCAAGTATTTATTTCTGTTCTATTTTTCTTCCCTTCAAAGAAAAGTTCAACAATTAGAAGTCTTATCTAAAGGCAGTATCAAGAGAAATACAACAAATTTACTATCTCTAGCTTTAAAAAATGCAAATTAGACACTGCCCGTCACCTGCCTACAAAAAACCATCCCTCCACCTACACTTTTACATTGACCAAATCACCTGAAACAGCCTACTGATCAGATTAGGCACGTGTTAATTTCTGACTAAATCGCCTCATGGCATATCACAAGCTATCACATGTCTCACGGAGCGGTGCCTCCATTATGTGCAATGACATTACTAGGCAATATGTCATGTTCAGAAAGCACCATCTCTTTAATTGCCTGTCACTACAAAACACTCCTGTTTAAAATAACAACAAACCCCAGCAATTTTCTTTTCATGAGGGTTTATACAGTTCCTTGTTGGATCTCAGAGGAAAGGAAGGAGAAGGGGTCAGTGGCTAGAAAGGAATGCTGCCCAACAGCTATGCTGAGCAGAGCAGAAATGGTCACACCTACCATAATCAGCTGGCCTCCAGCAACATAATCATCTTTGGAAGCTCCTCTAGAAGGACAGTTAACTAATCTAGGCTTTCAGTAAAGCTGCTGGTAAGAAAGATTTACTTGTGAAGGACCTTGGTGCTCTTCTGCACATCTCTGAGGTGCCTGCAACCTCTGCAACCCTCAGTGAGAGTGAGATGACCCTGGCAGAGCAAAGGTCTCTCAAGTTAAATTGCAAAGGTCTTTGGAGCAGTATTAAACCCAGGTGGTTTTGTAAGCTCTGGTATTCCTCAAGCAGTGTCTAGAGGAAGGGGACTATAGGTGGGGTTATGCCTGATTCCTACCTGTTTGAGTGAACACATGTCAGTGTGTCTCTCTCCAGCTTCTGCGCTACTGAGTGTGTGCACTTCCCATTTCTCATGGCTGTGGACTCTCAGTCAGGCTTCTGGGAAAACTGAGCACAGATGGGTCTGTCTCATACACACGGGTGTTTGGACATGGTTGGCCATGTGTTCATTTGTGGAAACAGACAAATAGTTGGCATGAAACGTGATTAGGTTAAGCCCAAAATGGATGGTAAAATGAAACTAAAGATATAAATTGGATTCAGAGCATCTGGGGGGAAAATTTGCTAACACACCACCACTGCCACCCATACTTACAGACTACGGTGATTAAGGATATGTTTGTGGACTGTGCCTGTCTCCAGGCTACCTTGTATATTGTGTCACAGTCTCATATTTATTTTCATTTTGTATGTATATCACAAGAAATAAGACTACGTCCCCTTTCTCAAACCTCAAATTTCCATCTTGTCTAAATGTCACCCATGGAGCAAAAGAGGTGAACACAGCTATCTGTGCGGAGATCAAAAGGCAGAGAAACAGCTTTGTCACTTCCTGCAGAGCCGCTTTACAGGATCAACAGAAGAAGAAACAGGGGAGGCAAGACACTGTTATTATAATATATTTGCATTAGACAACTTTCACTGTCACCACCAAATTTGCAAACAGCAATAAAAATCGTCTCCCATCTACAAGAAAAGTACCAGGCATTTATATACTGCTGCAACTGCATAATCCTCATACAGCATTTCAGCTTTAAAGGCTACGCTTCCAATTTGGCACAAGTTACTATCTAAAAAAATTTGATACCATCAGCCTTATCTCTAAGGCCTGTTTATTTCACATGTTGAAAGCATCAAACAGCTTGCTGCAATTGACAACTGTAGCTAAAAAAAAGAGGACAAAGCATTACATTATAGTGGCATTAAAAACGTCCAAGTACAAAATCTTCTCTGAAAGGGGCTGGCAGGGGAAGTGCAGGGGTGGGCTGTTTGAAAAACAACAGCTGTACAGCCAATATGTCTCAGTCTTGTCTGTAGCCTCTCCGAAACTTTAGCCAAAATGTATTCAAAATTAACTATGAAACAAGTGCTTCCCCTTTTTCTTTTCATTTAACATTTTTGTCCCACTTCTATTTCTCTAGTGTTTTTCAAGCCTTCTTATTTTAGTTCATCACTAGCACACCTCCTAGGAACATTTTATGGACTAGATTTTTAAGTACATTTAAAAATCCAACTGGGCATACCAAAAACAAATCCAAAGACACTGAGCAGTTCTAGAAGTTTCTTATAGTCTAGAAAAAACTTACCTGAAGAAAACAGGTATTATAGGATCTTACATTGGACACGTTCCACAGAATTCATATAAGAAAAATCTCTTCTTGTCACCCTGCGGAATGAGATGGATTTTTCCAAGAGGTTCAGCCTCACCCAGCTTGTGATTCCAGTCAGTCTTGTTGACTTTGATGATATGAAGTTAAAACAAGTCCTAGAAAATCCCAGGTCACTTTTCATTTAAATGGGAAGAATCTCTTGCCTATATATAAACTGAGATCTCTGACTGAAAACTAAACAAGCTTTTCCTGTTGTTTTGTTTCTATTTTACAAGACTTAGGGGTTTTGGATGGACATTTAGCTGGTAGTGATATCTGTCACAACAGAATGACTCACTGGGGATTTAGTATAAGCCAGGTTCATTTTAGACCAATACTCTGCTTTGGTACTTGTGATAAGCTTCCCTGACAATGGAACAATTACAAGACTTAAAAAGAAATAATGCTTTAGTTGATTAGACCTTATTTTAAAAAGGATTCACAGCAATTCAATGACTGAAAGTAATTTATCCTTTTCTCTCCTTCAGTAATCATTCTGACGTATTTGTTGTAGTTGAGCCAAAACATTTCGTAGGTCAAGGAGGCTAGATGAGATTTCTTGGGTCATCACATCCAACTCCTTTTCTTTTGGAGTTAACCAGTTAACAAAATCCTGCTCACACATTTTTCACAAGCAGTTGTAGATGGAAAAACTATCAGGATATCTCATTTTACAGTAGAAGAAGGGGAAAGTGGGAAAGAAACAGCCAGTTATCAAAAAGAGTTTGGAAGGTAAGTAACAGCTAAAGGAAGTCTGGATCATTTTTTAAATGGTCTGAGCTTTGCATGAAAATCTGTAGGGTGGCACATTTTTACTACCAATATAACTTGACACTTTGCCCTAGCAGCTGAGGTTTTATATACTTTCTTTGATTGTTTGCTTTTTTCAGCAGATGCAGGCATGAATATTTAACTCTGAGGACCTCTAATTTTATTACCTGGGAAACAGATAAATAATGGTAAGATGTTACCCTCTACCACGAGCCAGATACTCAGGAAATATCACATCGTACTTATTACTCATAAATGGAAAGACTGAACTCTGCTTTTTCAACACCTAGGGAAGCCTGTTCAGTTACTATATTCCCTATTTTCTATGCAATCAAATTAGATCATTAAAGATATTTCAGGCAGTACAGGGCTGGTATCTCTTACCCAAAACTGTGCATTAGACTTTCAAGAGGTACAAAACAAAGGAAAATGGTAAATCAACATATAAAACCATTTGCATATTAGTGCTTTTTGAAAGCTTTATTTTTTAAATTATATTTCTGTACTAAACCAGACTGTAATATAATGAAATCTTGCAATACATTGAGCTTAATTTTCCCTTTAATGTAATTTAATTTTCTTTCACAGATTATAGAAAAGACATCAAAATTTACTACTTAGACCTGGAGAGCCAGAATCAAAAAGTCTTGGATTCTGTTTCTGGTTTTGTTCCTGATTTGCTGTTTTAAGAGAAACAAATCACTTCCTTTTATAGATATGCCTGAAAATATATAGTTATATAAATTCAATTTCAATAAGTTTTGGAGTCTTGCTTCACGGTAATCTCAAATTGTTGCACTAGGGAGTTAATAAAATCATTGGGGGGGAGCATTGATAATGGCTCAATAAGGGAACATAACCTTTTTTTTTTGTGTAACACTGGCAAACAAATAATTCTGTTCTATTCAGTGATAAAGGTGAAGTTCTGGTGAACACATTTCAGCTCTCCTGAGTCCCGAAGTGTTCCCTTCGGCTGCCTGTTAGCCATTATTCATTGCATGTGGTTTGTGATCTAAACCAACTGACGACTTTTTTTTTTCTGCTGTCCAAACAGATGCCTGAAACATCCTAAGCAGGTAAATAGAGAACAGTAAATAACAAATAGTGAACAACAGATTTGAGTGTTAGAGCATAAATATCTTTGATCAAATTCAAATTCAGGTATTCATACAGTACTTAGTCTCAAAAAATAGTGCATTGCATGAGAGTTCATCCTTGGCAAGCAAAGTATTTCATGAGGGTTGAATGCAAGAAATTTCAGGGCATTCACAACAGTGTTGTAAACATTGCTTATTAGTATTTATCTGTCTTCAGGTGCTTGGAGAGTTGTGTATGAGAAACTATTAATACACACAAAGTGCCACACTTTTTCCTGGTTATCTAACTAAATCTTTTCTTGAGATAAAAAGGGGAATCACATGTATACAAAAACACTCAGAGGCACATTCCTTTCTAATTTACACCTATCACAAAATACACCTGCTTAATCACTCCCTGCATGATCCATAAATCGAAGAATTACAATAACTTCCTACATTTGGGACAGGGAGTAGATAGAATTTCATAAGCATACACTGTAAAACCCATTCCTAGAATACAGAACCGTGAGAGCATGCTTCTGTATCCATTTTCTTCAGATTTAACTGAACTTTAATCAATAACATGGATCTTACAGATACTGTGCTAGAGCTCCAAGCCAAAGTCAAGAAACACTGTCAGTAAAAATACCCAGATTCTGATTTTGTGCTCCTCTCCTTTCCCTGTCATTCTAAGGATTATTTCATGCATTTATTTTGGTAACAGGGAACAAAAGCAGTGAATCCACTGGTATTATCAGAACTACATCTCCAAACTAAGGTACATCTGGATGATATAGCAGACAACCCGAGCTAGTACCAAATCAGAACTTGAAGCTGGTCTGTCTTCACGACCCACCTAATGTAGCAGTACTATTTCTGGTTTTACCCTGAGCTCATTCTGAGTCTGTTTGAGCATCCTTCCTCCTGTGAAGTATAAGTCTAAGTACTAACAACACAGCTAAGCATTTATTAGGATTTACAAACTTGTCCCCTGGTTAGACATCCAGCTTCCATGACCTTCACTGACCTGCTCAGATGACTCTGTAAATCCAGCTGTACATTACCTACAAAAGTGTATCTTGTTCAATTACATGTGATCCTAAGCCAATCTGATAGAAAATGTTTTGACAGCGCCTTTTTGCATCCACATGCTCTAACCTGCCAGAAAGAGTAAATTTCTGTCACAACAGATCAGTAAAGTCAAAATGCATCATTCATGTGTTGTTTTAGCTTCCTGTAATACAGATTATGAATAAAGTTTGTAACTTGTAAAGAATAAAATATTTTTGTAATATTTCTTTTTGCCATTGTGCTGATTTTGGCCGGGATAGAGTTAATTTTCTTCATAGTAGCTAGTATGGGGCTATGTTTTGGATTTCTGATGAAAAAAAGTGGGTTTTGCAAGGATGGTTTTGCTATTGCTGAGCAGGGCTGGCACAGAGCCAAAGCCTTTCCTGCTCCTCACCCCACCCCACCAGCGAGTGGATGGGGGGGAATAAGGAGCTGGGAGGGGGCACAGCTGGGACAGCTGACCCAAGGGATATCCCATACCGTATGACGTCGTGCTCAGCATATAAAACTGGGGAAGAAGAAGGAAAGGGGGGACATTTGTCTTCCCAAGTAACTGTTAGGTGTGATGGAGCCCTGCTTTCCTGGGGATGGCTGAGCACCTGCCTGCCCATGGGAAGTGGTCAGTGAATTACTTGTTTTGCTTTGCTTCCATGTGCAGCTTTTCCTTTACTTATTAAACTGTCTTTATCTCAGCCCATGAGTTTTCTCACTTTCACTCTTCTGATCCTCTCCCCCATCCCCCTGGGAGGAGTGAGTGAGCGGCTGTGTGGTTCTTAGCTGCTGGCTGGGGTTAAACCACGGTAGCCATTTACTTATATTTTTTTATGAGGTTTCTACTTTCCCATTTTAAGAGGAGCATAAAAGTTATTAGAAGAGAGCAGAAGAAAGCCAGCTCTCTCGTGTCTGGCAGGGACCAATGGGACATACTTCAGAGGCCATAAAACATGACAGAATTGCAGGGAACCTCTGGGACATCCCGTCCACCTCCTGCAACTGGTGGTTGCACGTTTCCAGACACCCAGACTGTGAGTTGGAGAATCAGCACTTCATGTGCTTTAGTCCTTTATCATTTAGACACTTTGGAAATCTCAGCTCTTATGACTGAATTTTTGAAAACATCTCAAGGCCTCACCTCAGGGCCTTCAATTAGTCCCCAAATAATTTAGAATTTCCTATTGAAGTGTATATACTTTCTTGAACTGACACTTTTATGTAGAACTGGGGAGAGTGGCTAGTAATACTAGTATTTTTTAGAAGATGCGTCCTATGAAGCATTTATTTTACATAGTTCCACTGTTTCACATAGATAATTCAGTAGCACTGAAGCCAGGCAAATAGTCATCTATTTTGTTGTTATAAATTGATTGTGCAGTAGATTTTGATAAATCATCCCTTTTACTGTAGTGTGGAATTACTGAACACTGCAAATGTTCAAGTTACTAAATAACACACTCAAATATATCTTCTATGTTAATGCTGATGTGAATTTTTTACTGACCTTGACCCCAGAATATTTTTTTTCCTCTTCCTACAAGCAGAATAATTTATTGCTAAAGCAAACCATTTAAATGCAAGTTTATGACAGTATGCATTTGTTTTCTGCAACTGACCAAAAATAGCAGAAGGATTTAAGATACAAATTTAACATAGCTAACAATTCGCAGCTAATCAAATACAAATTAAGAAATTAACTGCCATTTTAAAAATAGAATGATTATTACTGAGTGTTTGTGTCTTTCTATACTGATGATAACTATGAAACTCATTTTAATTTCAGATCTGTAAAGGGATTCCTGTGACAATGAGCTTGCATTCATGAATGCTATTATTTCCATTCATAAACTTCATTTCCAAAGACCTCCATTAACTCAAGGTAAAAAATACTATAGAGAAGAAAACTGGGGAAGGCAGGGAAACCCCTAATACTCTGGGGTGGTTAGTCAATACTGCTCTAAAAAAATGTCATGAACATAAGTTATGGTTTTTAAAGCATCAAAGCAATTAAGAAGGAAAAAATGGAAATTAATGGAAGTTGAATATCAGCTTATTGCTGCTGAGAATCTTATCCATATTCTTCTGAGGGCATTACAAAGGTAAATGATATAAGGGAAAGCTTTTCAAAGACACAGGAGGACAAAGAAGGGCCCAACTGCATTAAAAGTTTTTGACTGTTTCAAATAAATCCACTAGAAACAAATATAAAGCCTTAATTTACGGTGAAATGGGAAACAAATTGTTTTCCTCATAGCATTATGAATTGCAGTGCTAAACTGGAGAGGAGGACAATTTAGATAACCCTATCACTCAGACGGAAGAAAAAAAAAATCAGTTTTTTTGGCATTGAACAAGTGACTGATGGTAATGAGAAAGGTATCAAAATGACAGTACAGAGACATTCATTGAGATAAACCTATCCATAAGGAAGGCACCCACAACATCATCATGATGATTTTTCAGCAAGTTCATGACATACAACTATTTGACATCCTTCATGAAGAAATTCCCTAGAGCAGCACTGAGCACTTAGTAGCACTGAGTACTTCGTCTTAATCCAACAAAGCACAGAAAATACATGGAAAAATGATTTTAAGAACTTTCTTAAATGACAAGAAGGTACTGTTTAATTTTCTGTACAGTGAACAATTGCGCCTGTGCAGATTCTACTAAAGATGAACTTCAACTCTTAATATAATGTCTATCTAACTTTTCTGCCTGACATATATAAGGGCATAAGTACAGTATCACAGACATGTCTAAGAACTTTTCATTCAAACTCAAAGTATTGGTTTCCTCTAGTTTATCTAAATGGCAACAACAGGATTTAAAATAAGTGATCTTGATCTCTTCTCTCCTCCCACCACAAATCTTGGGAAAAGCTGCATTCCTGGAAATGTAAAGAGTTGGATTCGTGTTTAAGAAACATTAAACAATTTTGAGCTCTCTAGAATACAGAAAAGGAATTATACTGCAATTTCATGCACACATCTTGTTCACAGGAACATGCTCTTACTCTGTGTAGAAAGGTATATGCCAGTGTGGCCCAGCGTGGTGATTCCACTGCAAAGCTGCAGACCATCAGTTGCGTGGGAGGGTGGACACAATCCTGGCTTGAAGTGCCCTTCTGTGTCTATGACAATCAGATAACATATAGCTGAAACACAGTCTGGGAGAGTTCACTGAGCTCTAGAATTCAAATAATAATAATAATACAATAGAACAAAAAATAAGGCATCAAAAATATTTATAAAAATTTGAAATATCTTATTTCACTACTTTTTAACTTCAGAGATGCAGTAAAACCTGTTCTGAGCTAACTGGTAGTTCTAAGGTGATTTAATATCCTCAGATGAAAATAGCCATATAAAAAGTAAGTGACAATAGATTGGTATTTGTTATTTCCTGGCATACACACAACTTGTACTCATTTATGTGGCAACAAACCAAAGACATCTCAGCACAGTTTATAGGTGGGGAAGAAAGCAATCATTTCCTAAGTGCTATGTATACAGGGAAGGATGTGTTAAACTAAAAGTATTGCAGCAGTTAAGATAGGGAGAGAGTAGAAGTGTCTGAACAGCAGTGAGTAACTCTTCATAGGAAAATACTGCATTGTATTTTCTCCGTGCATCAGCCCTGGCTTAAGTCTCCTCAGTAAGACAGACAAAAACTCAAGTTCAATGCTCCAAGTGTGAAGAGCCAGTCATTCGAGCCATGGGAGGGGAATCAAAAGGAAAAAATATGGGGGGGTGCAGTAGCTGGAACTAGCTCTGAGGACCCCAGCCTGCTGTCCCTGTTCTCTTGCTGTGAGCGCAGAAGGGTGGAGGGGGTAATACCACTGCTAGAAGCAGCCACCTTCGCACAAGTACCCATCACACCTTACAGTCCGCTGCGACCTCAGCGCTGGCACCTGTGCTGCCAGCTTGTTTGACTCAGACACAGCTCCCGGCAGCTTGTCCTGAGTGGCTGACCACTTAGTTGTGCTTGAAGCCTATCCTTCTGTATCTTGTTGCCCTTAACAAACTTTCAAGAAGCTTTAATCTGTCCAGCATTAGGCTACTGCCACCAAAGGCAATGTTAATATTTCTGCTGCCTTAGTGGTGCAGGATTATGTGGTGGAGAATAAGGAAGGACATACGTGCTTGCATGACACTGAATGGATGTTTTATCATTCAGCTGACGTTGGACGAATCTTTTATCACCATATATTCAAATGAAATCACAGGCAGCACATTCAGTGGAGTGGAGCCACATAGGCAGCAGAAATAATGACAAGGCAGTGGAATCACTAGTGACCTGACAGTGATGCTCTTCTTTCTCAGCAGCGAAAATCAGAGCTTAATGGGCACTATAAAACCGTAGACCACATGAGCCCACAACTATTGCTGGCCAGAATGTTTACTACCCCTGCTTCTGCCACGTCATTCTAAGGATTTCAACTCTACTATGTGAGCAGATAGTATTGCTATTTTTATATGGCCACCTTCAATGCTGAACCTTTAGCCTACATGAGCAGACATCTCATTAAAATTATATTCCATTAAAGAAAATGAGATCATAAACAAGAATAGGGGCAGGTATTTGGATTGCTTTTGAGGATTTGTCAGAAGCCTCCCCATGTTGAGAAATTATTTATATTTGAAGTTCTTCAATGCATATTGTGACATTGCTATCAGAGGCCTTTTTCCAGGTATTTTGGGAGACACAAGTATAGAAGATTTTTTCTTCATCAGTCTCTCCATTTTCCCTCAATAACGTAGAAGCCTACTGGTTAATTTTAACCAAATTTGATTAAAGATAGTTATTTCAGAGAATTTAACTCAAGTTTCATGAATATCAGTGACCAGGTACAGGACAGATGCCATAGAAGAAAAGGTCCAGAGCAGACTCTGCATCATTAGATGCTAAAGAATCCAACCAAAAGGCATACATGTCAAGAAAAACATTGGACTTCAAATCTTTCATTCCTCAAAGAACCCAGTCTTCCAGAATCAATATTTATCTGTTACATATACCATGAAGCAGCAATTAAACAATCATTATCAGCAACAACTTCACGCTAGTAGTTCACAGCCGGTCAGCAGCCATTAACTTGTGTCTCTATGACCTCAGGTACCTGAACTATTCTACAGAAGAAAAAATGCTCCACATCGTACTCTTCAAGTGGGTAACTGTCAAGCAAGCAGCTCAGAGTGCTCAACACTTAGTAAGGAATGATTGAGACCAATTAACTGTTTCAAACTAGTCATACTGGAAATCTGAAGAAAGTTTAAGTTCCTCTTCATTCTGTCAGAAGTATGGAAAGCAGCTTCAGAAGATCTATCCTACAGGAATTTAAACCTGAGTACACATATCAATTTATGATTGAAAATTATAGAACTGATTACCTGATGCAGTCAACAAATTGTCTTAGTTTTTCACACTGCTTCTCTAGATTTTTTTATGAGACAGTCTTTCATGAGTATGCATAGTTTTCCAAGGTCTTTTTCTGAAGAAACAGCTTTGATTCTTGCATCCTGAGAGCACACAGGAAACCTGGACTCGGACTATTATCACTGGGCCTATAACAAAGAAAAAGTGCTCCTCTCATGTCTTCCGCCTACACATCATCCTTTAGGTGCACTTCAGCTCACAGTGGCATCTGTCTGCCTTGAGTGTTCACTCCAGCTGTCATGACAAAGATCCTTTGCTTAAAGTGATCCTTCAAGAGCTGGATGGATAGAGAGATCAGTGTTATAGTCATCTCTTAATGCAGAAAATTGCCTAACTAGCTGCATCAGTCTTTAGTATTATCGTGTGATCTGTTCAGAAAATCGCCTAACTAGGTACATGTCTTTAGTGCAAGGCCATGCTGTAGTATGTTGAAAAAAAAAAAAAAAAGAAAAGAAAAGTGAGTTTGCGATAAACAGTACTAGGCAGATGGAGAGAAATGATCACTACTACTGACTGCATATGGATTGAATACTTGGTTTAATTACATTTTCCTATCTGCCATCCTGATCTACTTATTAATTTGCTCAACCTCTATGCCCTGACCTTTTCTTTATATGCTTTTTAAATTGGGAAATATCATTAAGTGTAAATATGTACAATGCTATGCATGGAAATATAGAATGATCTTGTAGGCCTGCAAGAACGTCCCCAAAATAAATTTTAATAATAAAGCTAGTATGTAAGCCCAGTTAAGAGACAAAGTGCTTAGAACTGATGCAGAATTTTAAGATTGCAGTATTCCCTCATCCTTAATCTGCCTGGATATTCAGAAGGCTAAAAAGTTCTCCTTTACTATCTAAATAACGTACTACATAGCAGGAAACCAAGTGACATTTAAGTCAGTTAATTCATATCCAATTTATTATTTTGATAATGTTGATGACATAATCAACTAAGTCTTATGATTTAGAGGAATTATAGAATTATTCATTTACGTGCATATTTTTCACTTAAGTAGATAGCCAATAGTTTAATCTTTCACATAACTGTTATGCTTCTGATTGGCCCCCATCCCCAAAGATTATTTCTGATTTTATAGCCCCACGCATACATATTGGACTCTCCAAGTGGAAATAAATTTAGAATTTACAAAATTCTTTCATAGTAACTGCTTTGCTGAAAATATTTTTTATTATGCCAGACAGATTCATTGACTTTTCAATGAACTAAGTCAGAATATTATATGCTTAATACTGGCCTTGTGGTTCATCTGAAGTCAATTGTAGCATGTTCAGTGGAATCAGAGTTAAGACACAATTTAGAAAACAATAAATCTGTGGAACTGGTTTGTTTAGCTACAAAAATCAGATCCTGAACTGGTGAAGAGGCTTTTTGCAGATTGAAGACAACCTCCAAGGGATGTGTGGGAATCTGGGATGTGAATTCTGCTTTCAGTATTATGCTTGAGCAGAAAACACTTTGAATCAAACCTCTAGGGTTGATCACCTTTTCTCTATTGATTCATACTGCTGGTGACCAGACAGACTGACTGATAGTAAACAACTCAATTTTTAAACATTGTAAAAACTAGGGATTTTCAGGGAAATTCAAAAGTACACCATAACTCACAGGTCTTTTTCAAAGATTCCACCCATGGTCTTAATTCAACACACATTAAATAGAAAAAGAAGGAGGGAAAAAAAAAAAAAGGAGAATTATTTCATTAGATAAATAAAAATTATCTGCCATCACACAAGTTCAGCCGAGATGATAACTAAGTGAAAATGCATTTTCATTAAAAAGAGCACATTGCTTCCAAGAAGCTATGAAATTGAACATATTTTCCATTACGTTTTGAGTGATCAGATTTGTAACGAGAAAAATACTAAAACTACACATGATAAGGTCTTGCTAATCTGTATTATTTTCTCCTCAGTAGAAGAAACACCTGGCATGAGATTTTTAAATTTCAGAGTATACATTATGATATAGGTCACTGTTGTAGAAGACTGTCCTTAGGGGAAGAGAAGGCCCAACATGCAGACTGGGCCCATTCCTTAGGGAAGTCTGCTGCCTCCCTGGGCCCAGGTTAAAGATGTGAAGAGAAAGCTTCCTATCCTCGTATGGCCTCAGATTACTATCCATGATTGATTTTTCATGTAGACAGCAATGGAGTTGCAATAAGAAATCCAAGGGCAATCAAGAGAGAGTTCAGCGCCTTGAGGCATCAGGTTGGGGGATCAGGAACACAAGCAGTGTTCTCTATCCTTCCAGCTGAAGGAAGTGATGAGGAAAGAAACAGGCTGACACAGGAGATCGATACCTGCCTCCAAGCCTGGTGTCACCAACAGAATATGGGGGTTTTTTGATAATGGGTTAGTCTGCATGACACCAGGCCTGCTGGCAACAGGTGGGCTACACCCATCTCAAGGAGCGGAAGGATATTTGTGCAGCAGCGAGCAGGGTTCTCTAAAAGAGCTTTAGATTTGAAGAAGAAAAGGGATAAAATCAGGAAAGAGATCTGGGCAGGCTGGGCGAGGGGCCCAGGCCGGCTGTGTGAGGTTCAACCCAGCTCCGTGCCGGGCCCTGCCCGTGGGGCACAGCAGCCCCAGGCAGCGCTGCAGGCTGGGGCAGGGGGCTGGGAAGGTGCCCGGCGGGAAAGGGGCTGGGGGGGCTGGCTGGGCCGGCTGGGCAGGAGCCAGCCCTGTGCCCAGGTGGCCACGGGGGCCAGCAGCAGCCTGGCTGGTGTCAGGAGCAGTGTGGCCAGCAGGGCCAGGGCAGTGCCCGTCCCCCTGTGCTGGGCCCTGGTGAGGCCGCCCCTCGAATCCTGTGTTCAGCTTTGGGCCCCTCACTGCCAGGGGGACGTGGAGGGGCTGGAGCGTGTCCAGAGCCGGGCAGGGGCTGGGGCAGGGCCTGGGGCACGAGGCTGATGGGGGGCGGCTGAGGGGACTGGGGGGGCTGGTCTGGAGAGGAGGAGGCTCAGGGGGGGCCTGATGGCTCTCTACAACTGAGAAGGAGATGGTAGTGAGGTGGGGGTCCATCTCTTTTCCCATGTAACAAGCAATAGGACAAGGGGAAATAGCCTTGAGATGCACCAGGGGAGGTTTAGATTGGATATTAGGAAAAATTTATCCACTGAAAGTGTTATCAAGCAGTGTAATAGGCAAGTGGTTGAGTCACCATCCCTGGAGGTATTTAAAAGCAATGTAGATGTAGCACTGAGGGACATTGTTTAGTGGTGGACTTGGCAGTGTTAGGTTTATGGTTGAACTCAAGGATCTTAAAGATCTCATGCAAATTAAATGATTCCATGATTCTACTACAATCTCCTTAAGACAACAGCAATGAACCAGAAAATAAGCATAAGTCAGACAGTGATACGTTACCTTTCTATACCATGTTGCTACAGGTCCTGAGCTGTTAATTTTCTAGGTATTTTTTTAATGACAAATTGTAAGGATTTTCCAATGGGTTTTGATTTGTTTGGGGTTTGTGTTTTTCAGGTCTTATTCCATAAGTCATCATATGTCACCCCTGCCATTCTGCAACAAATGAAAATTCAGCATACAGGATAGGTCATGGAAATGCAAGAATAACAACAATTGAGTTTCAAGAAATCTAAGATCTATGAAGCCATATGTAGCCATAAATCAAAATTCCAAAACCATCATTTCATTTCAGAAACCAGAAAGGTAGATTTCTGTATGTGCCAATTAGACAAACAGATTGTTTCAAGTCAACAAAGAAGGCATCTGCTGTGCAAAAAGTTCCTTGGGAATCATGTATATTTCATCAGAGATTATTTTTAAATATTCACTCTCTGAATTTGCTTTTTATTGTCCTGTGTGAACTTCCAGGACCATGTAGAACATTATGAAAGTCTAGGGTCAATGCTAATATATTCCATATTAAAAATTAAACACATGAAATATAGGACAACTACATCAAATGTCTAGGATTTTTCCAAAAGATTTTGTTTTGAGAAGGCCTATTGAATTAGAACTGCAGGAGAGAAGGTAAATCATCTGCATTGTGAAAAAATGGTCTTTTGTTCTATTTCTGTTGACAGGAGACTGCTTCAATACCTTGCTGATTAGTAGACAATAAAGGTTAAACAGGATTTAGCCTTCATACAGTTTTAACAAGGTCAGATGGATTCATGTCCATTTGAACCAACTGAAACCATGAGGTTTCAATACCAAAAAGGAGAAATCCACAATGCTGCAAGGAAATGAACTTTTCATGCAGTCATTTTTGACAAATTATAATCATCCCAATCTAGTAAAGCATTCAAATGTGTTTAAGCAGGTAGATATTCCTAGTGAATTCGCAAGACCTATGCATCAGATAAACCTGAAATCAATAGTACTGTAATTTCAATGAGACTTAATGTACTTTACTTCTTTGCTGTTACAGTTCTCTTCAAGATTACAGTTTATGTAGCTAGGCAAATTTTTTGGATTATGCGATTATGTTGTCTGTTCTGGAAAGAAACAACAGAGCAAAAACCATACTGAGTTGCATCTTATAAATCTTAGACTCAAAATACTCCTATTCTACTGGAAGGCTAGGGAAAAAATATGTATTTGTATTTCAAAATTTATTCCTCTTATTTTTTTTAATTTTCCTTTTTTTCTCTTTACAGCACGTGCTTCTCAAGACCTTCAGTGCCATTGAAGCTGACAGGCAAATCTTGAAGTGTTTTACAGATATTTAAACATAAGAAATATGATTCCTTAACTGCATGATGAGTTTGAAAAAGAATAAGTCAATTCATTACTTTGTAGCACAGCTTGTTCACTAATCTTTACCCTTTTATTTTCTTTCATACTATCACTTCTCTAAAAAAGAGTAAATCCAAAACTCTCTACAGAGAGTTAGCTGTGAAGCATGGTTGTACCAACTTACGGTTTAACAATATGGTAAACAAAAACGTTATTCTCTGCTCTAAGGACAGCATTTATATTGACTAATGGAAGGAAAAAAAAAAAATGCTGTGTGCAACTAAACCCATGGCATAATAGCAGACACCAGAACCTTACATGGCTATATCCAAGGGTTTAGGACTTAATTCTTTCAAAGAGATTAAATTGTGACACAAATTATCCATATATAATTTACTGCTTCTGTGAAGCTAGAGCTTTAAGGTTTCATAATACTCAGGAGTCATTTTGATATGTCTGTATTATAAGGAAGAATTATGACAGGGAGGGGAACCACTCAACTATTTCAGCAAGACATTGTGTGCTCAAGATTTCCAGTGGTTACTCTCTTGTAGAAGAGATAATCCTTACTACTTTGATGCCAGGGAAGTTTTCTCATTGCCTTCACTGGAAGAAGAATTGAACCATCACTAAACAGCAGTGTTTAAGAGCTACCAACTGCAGTTAGAACCAAGGGATATACAGCATATTCACTACTTCTTAACAGCTTTTAATCTAAATGAAATTAATCTCCTAATTATTGTCTTCTGCAGTAATGAATTCCTAAATGCCGTGGCTGCACTTGAGAAACTTTATAGGAAATAGATATTTCTTACAAAAGGGAATTAGGATTCGCAGACCTGCAAGCCCAGATATACTGTTTTGGCTTCTGTTTCCACAGAATTTACATCCTTTCTCTTATTTTATTCTCTGTTCCTTTTCTGGATAGAAGTATTCTCTTCTCACAATTTTTGTTCCCCTGTGTGAGAGGAAGATTGAGCTAAAACACAGGAGGTTCATCAGCAATCCACTAACCCCTCTCTGCTGTAAACCCTAAAATATCAGTCCATGAATTGATTTTCTTTCATTCTCTGCTGCAGGCATAACTGTTAATGAAGTTGCCAGGTCTATTGAGATTCTAAAGATTTATTTGTTATACTGAATATAATGTCAAGACAGAGAGTTATTGGTTGCTTTACTCTGACAGTTTATTCATGAAGCAGAATACTGGAACTTACAGGAGCTTAGCTCACTCAATACATCATTCCTGAAACTTAGTTAAAGGCTTAATGCAAACTTAGTTTAAAGGAGAACAATTGCCTTGAACATGCAAATATTTTATAAATAAATTGCCTTAAACCATCTAAGTGAATTACTCTGTCGTATAATGACTCTAAGGAAAGTTATGGGCTGACTTCCTTGTACTAGCCCTTAATCAATCCAAACCACAGCAGTCAGTACTAGAAATGTCCCTTTAAATGTCCTACCCTGTTCCAGTTTGTGTCCCTATCCCCTCTCTTACTCATATTTGAATTCAGCGGCATCAAGGCAAATGTGGGACTCAAATCTGGGTCTGGGACTTAAAAATCGGATTTGAGACAACACACCTGTTTCCTATCTCTGGCAATAAATAAAACCTCTCAATATCATTATTTGTACAATAGCAGCACTGAGGTTGACTTGGCAAGAGAGGAACAACACTGTGCAAGGGGGTGTCTGTCCAGATTTACCTGTAGCTCAACGCCAATGACTCAGACTGGTTCTCCCATGGCTCCCCGACCCTGATGAGCAGGACTGCACATACCAGCTACCTCCAGGCTTGCTACCTACCACAAGAGAGGGATTCATTGTCACAATTGTAGGGAACAAATTAAATATAGACTCAACTGAGAGTTGTTAGACATCAGTGCATGTACACATCTTTGGTATCCATAGACATTCAGAATCAGCTTATGAATTCTAAGAACTGGAAACATAGTTACTTCTAATTTATTTTTAGGAAAAATAAACAAAAAATGCTTTAAAATTAATTTTAAAAAATAAACAACTTGAAATTTAAACAATAAGAAATCAGTATGATTACTTTTCAACTATATGACATAGTTGAGAAAAACAGTTCTGGACTCTGAAATGAGCAGGATAAAATTATTGAGGCAGATGAGAGACTTTTTTGAAACTGGAAGTTCACAGAGAATGTTTCCAAATCAAAGCAGCACAATGTAAAATTTTGAGAAAACACAAATTAAAGTCCTAAAATGAATGTAAAACTGTCTCTAGGTGGTTGTTTTTCTTTCTTGGAATATACTGTATAGAAAGGAAGTTGCTCACTTCTGCAGAGATTGATTTATTTATGAAGAAAAGTCACCAGTCAGACTCAGTCCAGAAAGGGGAAAAAGGCCTTAGAGTGTAAAAGGCTCCTTTGGTGACACTGACTCCAAAACCTAAAAAATACAAACTTTTTTTCATTATTTCAATGCACAGCATTTTGGTAGGAATTGGATAAGGAAAAACAAATTTGATTTCTTAAAACTTTTAATAAACACCGTATTTTTTTTTTTTAAAATCTGAATTTTTCAATCAAAAAGTTAACATCCTGAACATCAGAAACATTTGAGATTTATTGGACCTGAGCTCTTACCTTGAACTAAAGCAAGGATGCTTACATTTTCCAGCAAAAATGGGCTTTTCTGGAGTGAGACTATGCTGCTGTGAAGTAAATCCAGGCATTACAACCACCTGACCATGACAGCCTGGGTGTTTGATGTCCTCCTTTCACAGGTAACTCTAATGACACAGATACCAAACAAGTTGTGTCTTAAAAGCAGTTTGATTTCTTCTTTTCCTCCTCAGCCCTCCAATAGAGTCAAGTGCTCCTACTTGAAAATATTTGCCTGTGAATTTTTAAATACAAAAATTAGAGCAGAACCAATAAAACACTTGAGTTTAATAATACACATTTACCAGAATATAAATGTATGAAAGTCAACATTTATGACCCCACAGAGGGAAGATACATGGCAGTGCTGTGAACCAGGAAGGTTTTTACAAGTTTGGGATTGCTACATTACTCAGGAAAGGAGAACTACATTCCAGTAAAATCCTTTATACCCTTTCACATTGCTGTGTGTTCTGTATACACTTTCTCTTACAGGAAATAACACTTTAGAATGTTTTTTTTTAAAGATCTATTATTTTTTGCCTTTCAATTGTAAAGCAAAAAACTCTGGCTGTAATGAGTTAAACACAGAAGGAAAATAATATGATAATGATATATCTAGGACATAGAATGAGAAGGCAGAATAAAAATATTTTGCTGCTCTCAGTGTTTTCTGTGTGAGTCCTACCTACCCAAACATTCCCTAGCTAAAAATAACAAAGGACATGATCCAACTGTAAGACATTCCCTCCACACATCTAGTCCTACCTGATCTTACACTAGTGGTGCTCTCCCAGTTCCCAATAGGTACATTTTTCTTGAAGTTCCCCCATTCCTCATTTGTTGTAATCTTTGCTGAAGATCAGCATTATTGTCCCAATCCCAAATTATGAAATCATATTCATGCTTTCACTGTTTTGTGAAAAATGCTTAAAATCCCTCTTCAAATTCTTTGCTTCCTATGCTTCACTTACTTACAAAAAAGTTCAAAATGCCTCAAACCAAAAAGTTCCCTTCCTCCTTCTTCCCTAGAAAGCACTTTCCCAAGAAAAGCAGAAACCAGCAAATGAAGAAGAATTCAGGCCCAGCCAACCTGGGTGCTTTTGGTTTTCCTTTCCCTGTTCTTTTGTTCAGTTAGGAAAATGAATATTGCAATTCACCCTGACCAGAGGCAAAGTACAGTGCCCATTTATCACAGGGTGCTACATATTATCCCAGGGATATATGGGAAATGTTATCACCTACAAACATATGACACGCATCATTTTCTGTAAAAGCTTTTCACTCATCAGTCTCTAATGGCCGAATTTGTCATTTGACAGGCAAAGCCAAAGATAAGGCAAAAATAGAGATTTTTTTTTTCCTTTTTGTTGATAACACAAGTTTCTGTAGGATGTTCTCCCCTCAGCCAAACTCCATGCAATGACAGAGCTGTTCTACACATGTAAAACTGTCTTCCAACAATAACATTATTGCAAGAATTCACAGAACAGCTCATATGTTTCTCCTGTGAGTGTGACCACTTTCATTAGACAATGTAAGATAAACAGGAGGATAATAGAATACAGCAGAGTTCCACAAACCAGAGAGAAAACAAATGTTCTTCAAGGTCATGGACCCAGTCTGAGCTGCTGTTAAATTAAAGCTACCCTTTTGAGATGCTTAAATTATCTCTGCCACGTGAATTGGGACCACTGACAGCTGATGAGAAAATTACTTCCCTGCTCCCTCAGGGGAATTCCTACACCTATTAGACGTCAGTGGAAATGAGGTAAGTTTGCTTTAAGCCCCTTCCGGGCTGTATGCCAGAGTTTGGCAGAGTGCATAAAAGAAACGGAGCTCCCAGGCCAGCAGTCACTTAGGCTTGGGTTTGGTGTTTGACAAGGAATGCCTAAATGAAGCAAAGGAGGAGGGGGAGGGGAGGCAGGGGGGAGTGCCTTGCTTTGATTAAATGAATCAGAGAGCACACTGTCTTTCAAAAGACGTAATTTTAAGAGACAAACATCTCCTTATTTCCCAACAAGAATTGGCGAGTAAGAGGATGGAATGGGATGTGGAAGCAAAGCTGAGTCAGTAAAGAACCCAAGGTTATCAATTTAGCAGCCACAGGTTACAAACTATTCTGTAAGATTATTATAGATCCTGATGTGTAATTTCTCAAATGCACATGACTGATTCATCATAAATAATAAATCAATACATAAATGTAGCTTATATCTTGGGGGATAATGTCACATTGTTTTCACTTGTAGGTCATCAGCTGTCATTTTAATTCCTAGGATTAGGGTCTTCAAAATCTGTCAACATTGGCAGTTTACTTCTACATAAATAATGCTGCACTCTTGCAGCTAGCCGAGTTTTCCAGGCAATAGTTGAGCGCAACAGAGCAGAATAGTTTTTCTTAATTGTCATACAAGAAGCAGGGAAAGCGTGAATTTATTCTAACGTTGTATGAGGAGCAATTTCAGAATAATCTAGCTCCTGAAGCTGTTCTGTCTCTCCGTATCTTGCAGCAGAGCTTCCTTTAAGAAACCCTGCAAGAGAATCTGGATTCTCGTGTCATTGCTAGCTGGCACAGACCACATTGCAACTAGAAAATCCTGCAGCTAAATCTTTACTTGTTTAAAACCTCTGTGATTTGGACTCAATGCTCATGTGGGAATGCCAAGCATTCATACTATCTTTTCTCTGAACATTCTAGGTACAGCCAGAATACAACAAGAGTAGAGCTGGTCCAGTTTAAGATTATCCAGAATGAAGCTCTTAGACAGAACAAAGGATCTCCTGAAGTCTTACCAGGTTCTTCTGCTTGCTGAGATTTTTATTTTTTTTTTTTTTTTACTTGACAAGAACGGCTTGGCTTCAGGAGAGGGAATTCACAAGGTAATCCTTAAATTCATTGAGGATCCTGCTCTTTACTTCATCTTCTTTCTGCATCCTTCTGGCTAAGTAGACTTCCCATGGTGCCTTACCTTCTTTTGTTCATAGCCCTTAACTCTGCTTGCACAGAAATCTATAGCTCTGAACTCTGTCATTAACTCCAGTCATGTCCTAAAAATTGACTTTTGAAAAGTAAAAATTCCTTTCTGAATCTACTTTGCACACTCCCAGCAGGGCTTGGATTATGTACTCCACAGGACTGTGATGGCCATAAAATGGCACAAACATAATTTTGCTTGTGCTTTATGAGTTATCAGTGAAACTCTTGGAAACAGAACTCAAATTAAATATGTGCTTTTCCTGAGTGGTGTCAGTCAAATAGTTCTCCCAAGACACCTCAAGCTATCCAGCTAAAGCTTGCTACATTGTTTATTATATATTTTGTATTATTTTCATATATATATATAATGTTATTATTATATATTAGAGTAATAATAAGTATAATAATAATTACCATCATCATCAATGTGTTTACAGGCTTGTTTTATTTTCTTTTCCTCTAGGCAGAGCTAGATAGCTTCTTTCAAAGTTTGCTGTTAAGCCTGAGTTTACTAAAGCTCTACAGAAACCCCTTCTTTACAGGTTAGGGCATTAAAGGTTTATATGTGTTTTTTCTTTTTACCTTAAATTTATCTTTTATGAAAAAGACACAAGAAGAAAGCAATGGAAAAGCACTACAAAAACTATGCAAGCTCTTGGCTCACGGGGTCTCAGCTATCATCTAACTGTGAATTTTAAAATGACAAACAACAACATGCAAGTGAAAATAACATGTCATTTTTCCTCTCACCTACCTCTGGTTAAGTGGAAGTGCCATTTAAAAAAAAAAAATAAAAATCAAGGTAATTTTTTTTTCACTTGACAGCAGGAACTAAAAGTACATCAGCGTACCTGTCATCAGCAGTATCTTGGATTCCCCTGCAGTGATGTTTCTGCCTGATCGAAGGGGACACTTGAAAAATTATAGACAAAGTCAAACTCAGAGAGCAAATGGGCATTGCTCGTACTTTCAGCAAGCATCAACAGATATTTTGTATTTGGTTTTAAACTTGGGAATGGGATAAAGGCTGCAGAAATTAGACCCATTTCCAGACATTGCAGCCGTCATTCATCAAATCATCAGTAACACTACATGTGTTTTTTTCCTATTGGTCAACTATAAACTTAGATCAGCAACATCTTGTACAACATTTTTGTTTATATAAAACACTGATAGTTGTAATTGTATGACTGATAATCCCCCAGAGCAAAAATGTTCCTACATCCTTCTGATTCAAGGGAGTTAATTTCTACCTGTTAGACTTCTGTCATAAGATGTTAGGGCTGCAGACAGCATGAAAGAGAAAAGATGTGCTAAATAGTTCAGTTCTGTCATAATGGCCCACTACTGTGTCTATATGTACATCAATCATCTGCTAAGCCATGTCTTCTTCCTGTTTCCCTCAACGTTCATCTCAAAGTTAAGTACAAGGTAGGATCAAAATGTCAAATTTAATTTAAACCTGGATCTCCAACAGCTCAACAAGAGGTGGAGAAAAGTATTTAGTATTAGTGGTTCCCATTCTGCCCATGCTCAGTCAGGTTCCCAACAACTACAGCCTCTATGATGATATTTCAGTGAGGTTCACATTAAGAATTGTTACAAAGTGGTTCAAATTTCCCTAAAGTGCTAGGCGCCATCCATCTTTTCCATCTTATGTGAACTGCTCTGTTGGTATGTCTTTTACCTTTGATGACCTCCCTGTTGCTCCCTCCCTACGGCTTCATCAACATACTGCATTATAGGATATGGTCATAGGATAATTTGGGTTATACGGACCCTCGTTGGGTCTCTAACCCATCCTCCTGCCCAAGTGAGGTGAGCTACAATGTCAGATCAAGTTGCTAGAGAATGAGCCAGTCTGGTCATGAAAATCTCAAAGAATGGAGATTTGCACAACCTTTTTCAGAAATCCATTCACTGTCCTCATTTTTTCTCATATTTACTTTGCAACTCCTGTAGCTGCAAGCGTAATTCCCACTGCACCGTACCATCTAGCATTTTGAAGAGAATTCCTAGATTTCCATGACTGGTCATATAAAGACTCCTACCATCTCCCTTTAGAAATTAACAGGAAGTTTAAATTCAGATTTTCAACTATTTAATGTCTATTACCTGGCATATGAATTGGATGTTCTAACCTATAACATTTGGTTAACTTTTCCACACACATTGAAGCTTTTTTCATGGTTAAAGAACTTAAATCTGATCCGTGTTCTTGTGATTTAAGACTCTGTCATTGCCTTATTAATCTCTGTATAAAGTGGTTAGAAAACATGTATTTTCTGCTTGCTTTCAGGAAAAAAAAACTGGGGCTTTTCACTTATTTTCTTTTAGTACTCTTCCCAGAATGTAACTAGATTTCCAAATAGTACTATGTTGTTTGGAGGATGTAATTTTGAGTATGTTTTGAAGGACGCTAGAAAACAACTGAAACCTCCACACTATTGCAATGTACATGTCTGAACCAGCCTGTCAGAAAGCCGAATGAAACAGCCCCTGCACCCTTGCCTTCAATTCCAGGCCAACCTGGAAGTGCGTTAGGGTACTCTAAATTGTACCAGCTGGCATTCCTTTGGCATTAACGGTAGTAGGAGCTCCAGGAGAAAAGATATAAAGAACAACGTCTTCTGCTCCTGGTCACCTGGGATTTCTCTACTCTAAAAGAATTCGTAGCTGGAACTAGTGAAAGTGGAAAAATCGACCCATAAGGCCTTCAAGAGTGGCTAGACATAAAAAATCTGATCTGGTGTCAAGCATTATTTTAGTTGCTTATTATATATATAAGATTGATGAAACAGAAAAAAATAATCTCTGCAGACAGCCTGCAGAATACATTAGAAATGTTATGTGAATATCCATTTGCTTTGTTCACATTCCTTTTTGTCTGCATTTCCCAAATACTCCAGTAAAAAAAGCTTTCCTAGCACAAGTCTTTGCAAAGATTTAATATGCTATGCTCAAATTGCAAATGAGGAATGGTACACTCAAATATGTGTTCACAATGGTTTTAGTTAGAAGAAAGGACAGGAAAGTTGCCACATGCCTTCTTTAAATGAATGTTCATAACTGAGCATTTGTAAATGGCTGAGAATTACTGACTTTAAAAGATAAATCGGAATGCCTACAAATAATTGAGTAATGTATAAACTGGAGAACAGTGGACTAGAAGAGAATTAGACAAATGGATAGACATCAAAATGGAAAGGACAACTATGTTTTTGAGAGACAACTAAAGCCCCACTTCTTTTATTTTGCACGGTGTGTAACAGCTACCAATGAACAAACCGTCTAAGTTGGCCACCCTCAGCCCTATACCACTGAAACCTTTTGCTTTCTTGCAAAGGGGCTTGCGAGTGTCCTGAAGGCTGCATGTGTGAGAATCTCAGGTTTCCTTCTCCTCCAGGATACTTAAAAGGACAAAGGACTTACACTTACTTGTGGGAAGTGGTCTTTTTCTGACCCTCAGCTTGATTGCATACCAACCAAAAGCCAGAAATAAATCACAGGCAGGCATACTGTGCTTTAACCCTGCTCATAGTCCCCAATTAATTAACCTAAAGCGAAAGAGTCCACAGAGCCTCTTGTCAGCCTAACTTGCATGAGAAATTCTCCCCCAGCCTCCAAAACTTGCAAAGAAAGCAAAACAGCAATAGTATTTCATAAGCGCAAGTTCAAAAGAGCTGTGTCATGACGATAAAGAAATGATTACTGTTTACCATAAGAGATTTCCCTGCAGAGGGTATGCGAAGAGCTATCAAGACCCATCACACAACAAAGCTTAGGCAAGCAAAAATCTGACTTCTTTATGCTTAAATCCCATGCTCAAGTACAAGAAGGAAGACAACTATCACTGAAAGCATCTCCAGGCCAAAGCTACAGCAAAGAAAGAGAGCAAGAGCTGTTTCTGAAGGAGTGTCTGTGTGGGACCCACCATGCTGAGCTGTCTTCTGCAGCGCGCGCAAAAGCACACGTGTAAATAAAGCTTCCTGCTGGATTCATTGCTGGTACATGCAGTACTGAGTGCTAGCAATATACATTCTCAGATACTCATGAACTGTGAATCATATCTAACTTTTTGTGAGTTGTTTTTTGTTGGTTTTTTTTTTTTCCCCTTGAGTAGTAGCATTGGATTTTTGATGTTGCTCTATGTGCTCCTAAAGGGCCAAAATCTGAAATACTTTACTTGGGAAACACATCTGCTGTAATCTGTTAGAGCCAAGAATTTACAGCTGAGAGATTGTTTTGACCCCAGAAGAGTGATTGAGAGACAGAGAAATTAATTGTAACTTTAAATTTAGCCTGAATAAAAAAAGCAAGCGAGAGAGAATGTTTCTTTTTTTGGGAAATGTCATTTCACTAGAGAGTTAAGGCTTAATAAGGTCTGGAACCTGGGCTTGCCCCACAGAAAGGACTATGTCCAATGGAGCAGAGTTGTGCTTAGTGAACGTGGGGCCTCTCAGTAGAAACTTAAGTGCCTGCATTGATTTCCTACAACAAGAAACTGCAGCATTCCCCAAGTTCAAGTTAATTCTGTTTGATATTGTTTATCTGGCTAAGACACATTGACGTGGAACATTTTTCAATATAAGAAGATTTAGACTCCTATTTGTGACCACTGTCAGAGAGGATTCCTGTATCATTTGGCTGAAAGCAGGCAGGGGAAGGCAGCAGCCCATGAGGATTGCCTACCATTAATAATGCTGTATATTTCCAGCTGTTGTTCCTGAATGTCACTCTGACATATTCCCTAAATAAGTCTCACCATTTAACTGACACAAGCACAGGTGAGATTCATAATAAGGTGCTCAGGAGTCTTAAGAAGGCTTTCTCACTCACTTCCCAGCACTGCATGTGCTTCCACAGGGACAAATCTTTTGATAGACCTCAAAAGCCTCTCATAAAATGTCTTGCATCTTTCATATTTTTAACACAAGTTTTTCCTTGCTTGCTGTGGCAGGCTCAACTATCCCCACCCACTACTACTTCTATTTCAGGGAGCTGTTTTATGACTAATTCCTCTTAAAGACTATGGTGTAATAAAGATGCTAAGAGACTTAAACACAAGGACCACAAAAAACCTTGGCAAGCAGAGAATGGAGCCCTAAACATTTCTGTGCTCAAATTCAGTATAGAGTGCAGGCATGAAAGGCAGAAATTGCCCATCATTCCCCATTCTTATTGCTGTCCTCCGTCCCCAATCCACTTGTGTTTGTTCTGTAAAATCACACTTGACAATCTTCATCCTGGTGAAGTTTTTCTTCTGGATAAAAAAAAAAAAAAAATTAAAAAAAAAATGGTGATAATTACATGTCCTGTTCCAGGCCAAGCAGCTTAAGTATCTTGAATGTCCATTCACATTCACACAAAATCTGCATGCTTCAATATAATGATGTGGATCCGGCTTTTACTTTTGGATCTTGATAAATGATATCAAGTATGAAAAATTTCTTCTGTCCCACATTTTAACACTACTTAGAAGCCTTCTGATGTCCTGTAAGAACAGAATAAGTAATACTTTTATTACAAGCCAAAATACTTTAAAGATTAAAAAATAGTTTGTATTAAACTTGATCTCAGAAAGAAATAATCTATATACTTCCCATGGTATTTTAATGAGAAAAAAGCTGTTTGGGTTCTTAGGTCCTTCAGAATACAGGAGATTTATCAGGTAGCTGTCAGACAACCCTAATTCTGTAATCAACAGGTGAAGAAGCAGTGGAACTGTCACGACGCTTAATTGACTTCTTGGAGTAAGACACTCATCTGTAGGGAAGTTAAAGATGAAAGCCTGGAGCGAGGCCGGAATTTCTTTTTAAGAGTCTGAAATGAACTAGGCATCATTCACTTCACAAACCAAACCACTAATGTCATATCAGTATGTACATGCCAGACCAAATCCCAACAGAAGTCTTCAGTGGAACTATGGATACTAATCAAAATTCCAATAAATGAAGCTCACTCAGCATTTTCATAATTCATACCAGGTCCTCAGAACACTCTGAAATTTAAATGCTTTAATCACAGGCTGCACTGCAGTTCTCTAATTAGCAAGTGTTCATGGAACGTGCTGCTCTGCAATAGGACACATCCTACAATGGCTTATAATATGAGTGGGAAGGTAACAGACACATTTAATAGCACAAATTAACTTGATGGTAATGAGGAAGCCTCTCTGTCAGTAATAATGCAAATTAAATTATCTACTACCTCACTAGTGATGAGCAATAAATAAGAAAGGTACACAATTGCTTACAAATAAAACAGCACAAGATCAGCTTAAAGATGTCGGTCTTGAAATCTCCTTGGCATAGCAGCATTCGTTCCCTTAACTCTGACACCATTTATTTGTAGGTAGACTGGATCTTCAGCATTATCTTAATTAAGCTTTTAAAATTTAATTTCCTTTTTCAAAGGAGAGTATCTTGGGCAATACACAGCGTGTTTTCATTAACAATGCAACAGCTTCAACAGTGTACTTTCAAGATGAGCAGAAAACAACAACAAAAAGCTCTATCAGCAGATGGCCTGAGAGGGGGGATGGGACAGAGGGGCACTGTGCAACACAAGTCTCTGGACAGTCACCTAAAACACAACAGGTTTCCCAAAGGCAGTCAGCCACTAAAAGATCAAGCTGCAAACTATGTTTCAAGGACACATAGTTTATTTAAATTAAACTTTAGGTTTGTAGGCAGATGTTAAAGACTGCAAATATTTGTATCAAGAGTTCTTTTCAGGGTTTTTGACATTTTAAGATTCAGCTGAAATTAGACCCTGTTGGTTTTTTGCTTTGAAAACAACTGAAGAGACTAGCAGATTATTTTCCTGAAATTAGTTGAAACAGAGCAGGGTTATCTACTGCTGTAGCTCATTCAAAGAGATTCGGAGACAACTCTTGGCAATTCAGCAATTAATCGTATTAACTGCAGATGCAATACCCTTACTTGGCACTCACTAGAACTGCAAATTCAAAAAGATCCAAGACAATGAGTGATCCAAATAGGTAAAGCACGATGAATTTTTAAAAACTTTTTTAAAGTGCAATGAATCTTTGGTGTCAACCAAGACTGTAAAATATACTTTTTTCCCCCCCATAACTTCCTTGGACCTTCCACTTAAATGCAGAAGGTATAATATCCCATGAGTCATGACTGGGAAACAAAGATGACCCAGAAGCAACTGACCTTAAAATTTCACAGCTCACACAATACAACACTGATGTACTTTGAACAATTGCAGATAAGGTTTGCTTCTATCATGTGCTAGTGTTTTAGCTTGTGCACTTAACATATTATGCAATCTTTTGCAGTTAACATAATATTGTAACCAAGTATGTAAGTGCAAAACAGTTAAATTAGCAATCTTTCAGCAAGCAGACAATACAAAAACACTGCTAGTAATCTGCCAGTCCTCTGTTAATACAAGTGATGTTAGAATGAAGATACAAAATAATGCTGGTCAGAGCAGTTTCATCAACAAGATAAGCCTAACAATGACAGCAGACAGAAGAGTAGTAGTACATTCTCCTCAATCAGGGTTTTCAAGATTTACTGGAGAAATAATGTTTTAGCAGTCCTAGTCACCTGGAGCATAAAAATAAGTACATATAAATGTATTCAGTAAGAGCAAACATGTTGATGTTACCTTTTTTTACAAGGTGAAAACTCAATAAATAAGGAAACCAAGTAATGCATAGTTCACAATACTATATAAGATAAAAAGAAAAAAGTAATGGCCATAGCAGACATCAATAACTTCACTTAATGGTGGCGGGCAAAGTTGTGTTGCTGTAATTTAGGGAAGATTAGTGTTGTGTTAGATGCAGTAGACTTTAAACAATACACTCTTTACACAAAGTCCATACTTCTCTTCCCCTGATTACCAGAAAGATTCCTGCAATAGTCCTGTTTTTATAGAGCCATATTTCTTTCTATATGAACAGCAAGAGACATCGTCTTAAATACTGGAGTATTTTAAGTTGTTCTTTCCTGTTTAATAAGGACAATGAAACAATTTACAGATTGTTTCTGCTGGAAGGAAAAGCTATTTTGCAATAACTAGTTTGTAAAGTAATGAAACTAGGCAAACACTGGAAGAACATAACAAAATATATTGGCTGAATAATATAATAGTACTATAATAAGAATATATAATAAACATATTATGAAATAATACAAATATTGGTTACACAATCAACCAATATTATTATAAATATAGTTTAACTTTCATTTAATATTGATATTTGAGTGATCTATCCATAAAACATATTTATTCAATATTTTCAAAATTTCCCACAATATAATGTAAAAATAATATAATGGTTATATGAATATATTATGTAATATGTTGTTATGTAATTAAATAATTATTATATTGGTTCAATCATAGTTCACTGCATGTCATTTTTCTGTGTTTATTAAAGGTGAAAAGAATTCCAAATTATTTATTCATGCTCATAATCAAAAGAGATTTCCCTATCCTGTGATCCTATTTCAGTCACATCAAACTCCTTTCATTGTTTTATGAAACTACAGAACTACAGATCCTTAATTCTGCTAGATTTGGTTTTAGACATATTCCTGGATGTGATGTGGACAATTGAATCACAAGTACTGAAGCTGTTGGTCTTCTATGAATAACAAAATTTCGATTAAAGACTCACCAGTGCTAACAGTTGTTTGTTAGCATACTTGTATAAAATTTAGGTTTTTCAATATCTTGTAGAAAATGGCCTTCATACACCACATTATACTATCTGCAACATCTGACTGGGAAGACAACTTCTAACTCACTCATTTAAGAAATAGCTTGCCAACTCAAGCAGCACTTGAAATAAAAACAGGAAGGGACAGGAGTATGGGACAAAGGACTAAAGTGAACCTGAAGACACTTCTGAAGGAGTACTCTTTGTCACATAATGGAACGAGTGCCTCAAGTAGCAGACATCAAGGGTGTAGCTATCATGTGTACTATTTCCTTTTATTCTCAAAGAGAAAACTGGAGGAAAAGTACTTAATGAAAAAAACCTGGTGAAAAAACATGAGCAAGTATAAATGGAATATCAAAGAGCTATAGCAGAAAACAAGACTGAGTTTCAATCAGTTCAGAAGTTATTAGCATAAATCTCTTTCTTTCCTTCAAATGTGATGAAAAGCAAACTTTTCAGCTATGGTCTGTAGTGAAGCTTCCCTGGTTGTAACACCACTTCTAAGAATTTGAGACATATATTCTAAAACTGCCCACTAATTAAGAGCAACTAGGAAGAAACCTTTTAACATGCTACTTAGAAAAAAAAAAAACAACAACCAAAAAAACAACAAACACCAAAAGTTCCAGAAGAAAGCCTTACCGCCTTATTCTACGTCTTCCTTTACTGCATTTCAGGTTCAATACTAAAGCACATTCTGTTTCAGCTTCTTTGTTTTTCCTGCAGTAGATTTAGCCTAGAAAGGAATAACTTCTCTGACTGAGTGAATGAAGAAATTGCTTTTTCTAATTTTTACTTTTAATTAGAATAAACAAGCTAGGAGCACAAATGTTCTGCTGCAGAAGATGAAATTGCATGAGGACAGCAGAAGCAATGCTGTTCAACACCAAATCTTCATGCATCTAAAGCTCAGCAGGGTTATGTGGGTGATGTTTTTACCATTCCTTTCAGTACTACCTTAAGCAAATGACTGAGGTCTCTCTGGTATGATAACAGGTCCTGGTCAAAGAAGGAACTTTAATCTGTAAGACTGAGATCAAAGGTTCAGGGAACTGGAAGTAATTTGCCCTCCTGGCCATACAACAAGACCTTACTTGCCATTCCATAGCATTCCAGGATACCGAGGAAAGACAGGTACAACTTGGGCGTTCTTGTAAACAGACATACAAGCACATGGTTAGCATGCCTGACATCTTCAATGAAGTCTGCTGCTTCCCTGTCAATTCTAATCTGCAATTACCATTTTTGCTTTCTACCATGACATTCTCATGGGCTGTGTTGCTCAATGTGGTGTCACTCTGGCTCGTACAGGCAGTAAACTCACAGGTAAAAATATCAAGATTGCATCTTGCTCTGCACAGCAAGGCAAGCAAAAGAAATTGTAAATCCATAAATCCATCCATATTCTAGTCTCCTGATTTTAGATTATAGATACAGATTTATGAAGTCCTCTTATTCAAAGTTATGGCCTCAATTTTGCAGCTTTTAGTTTCAAGTGTAATCTCATTCCACTTAGATAATTTAACATGGCAAGGTAAACATATGCTGTTATCTATTAACATGTGCCTATTTACAGAAGCAAAGACAGGCCACAGGATACAAATATAATTTCTTCCATAGCTGCCCGCGTCCTCGTCTTCCCCACCCACCCACCCCCATCTATGCACATTCAATTTACAGCCATTATTGTTTATTTCGCTTAGTAATGATCTGATAAGGCAAAAGGTCCATGACCTTGGTGACTCGCTGTTACTCAAACACAGGCCAGTAAGGTGAGTTCACACCAGTACTATTCCTTTCCAAAGAAATAATTTGCCAAAAACCTTTAACTGCCACACAGTTACACAGGCGTTGAGTCTGTAACTTCCTTTTAACATTTCTTAGGCAAACCAGCAGCATATAAAACCCTGCTGCTACACTGAAGAACAGTTAAGTATAGGCCAAGAACAAAGCAATTGTGCTTTCAAGGCTATGCACAGCCTCCTTGCCACAGCCTGTCATCTCCTCTTGATATGAGAAAGAGACTGCACGGCAAAGAAAATGTGCAAACCGGCTATAATAAACAGGCTTTTTATCTAAGAGATGATGATATTCTATTTAAGCTGGAAGGGACCATGACAATGAGAATACATGCACATCTGTTAATGTCCACATGGCTTATTGGTAGTTTAATGTGCTTCAAAGTATCAGGAAAGTATGTATTGGGGATGGATGACCATCAAGTCAGATTTTCTGACTTAACAGGTCACACAGCTTGATTTTAAGGGACTTTTTCATGTATTTTTAAAAAAGTTTTTATTTCTGAATCACATACTGACTCTCATAACAAACCCCTGTAATCTAGTCTATCATCACAAGGAAGACTTCAATATTTTATGTTTTCAGATTATTTGACTACAGTATATACAATAGACAGTAAATTTAGCCTTAAATCTTAAATGGCAGATGACTGCCTTCCCTAAGAGACTGCCTGTGGCCTTCAGACTTGTGTTTTCATAACTCAAATACAGGCTAAACTCAAGATTAATCCTTGATTCTTTTTCAAGTAACAAAATAGAAATCTATACTCCCCTTGAGTCCACAGTGGCCGACTGAAGGATTTCTTCCCAAGTCAATTAGCAATATAAATTCCACCCAGATAAATGTATTTAGGTGTGTGTTGAGATCATGAACCTTATTATTCCACCCTGTCTTGTTTTCAAGCTTCCCACTAATCTGTTGCTAATAGATACAGGTGCCAGAATTGTTGTCTACAAAGGCTTTTCCCTATAATGGAAAGAATTTGTGCTGCTGTCGTTTAGCACTCATGTTCCTAAGGTGCCTCTTATGCTAACATGTGGAAGACATTATAAACATTTTGTACCTTCACAGAGAGAAATGCCAGTGCTTCTGGTTGCCTGCTCATTGCCATCTGTGTACCTGCAGCCAGCCAGGTCGATCTGGCTCACTTCAGAGCCCTGTCGTTTAGGTAGTATCTTGTCACGCAGTAGAGGATCCTGAATTCTGCAGAGCTGTAGTTCAGCTACAGGTCCCACGACCTCCTCCAGCGGAAATTCTCTTTCCTTCTCACTAACTTGCCAGCACTATGTTTAAATGTGGAACTTACACCCAGTGCGCAGCCCTGCCTGGAGGGACCTGGTAGCTGTTGTAATTATGCTGCAGGGAGGCTAATGAGGATACTGACCTTGAATGAGACGGCTTCAGTGCCAGCAGGGAACTGCACAGCTGAAGCACTGAGGGAGCCCGCTCCCTCTGAAGGCAGTGCAGATCAGCATCTTGCAGAGCCCGGCTATTCAGGGCTGCTGTCCTTTCTCACACGATGAAGCTTCCAAAGCCTCTCCCCTACCCGAGGCACGCTCCCCGGGCAGTGCCTTACCACTGCCTCCCCTCAAAGCACAATCCAATACTAACTCATTAAGAATGGACGCTTAATGTGGCCTTGTGGCTCTATAACCCACTGTAATTAATTTGTTATTTTCACATCTCTGACGGTTTTGGTACAAGCAGACAGTATTCTCTGGATACATTGTTTCCTCAAGTCTTGCCACATATGTCTGTTAGCTACTGCTTTGTATTACTAATGAGTCTAAACAACACCTTGAGGCAAATCTTGATTAGCATGTTAATTAGGATATTCCTAGCAGGCACTTTGGGTGATAGCTTACTTCCAAACACCAACAATAAAACGTGTTCAGATTAAGACATCAGGTTGAATTATAAAGATGGACACACTGGAAATGCTCATGAAAAATCAATCTCCTCTCACCATTCCCAGTCCCTTTCCCTAACATCTATAGTGAAAGCCCTTGAAAAGCTAATGCTTGCACAGAACTAGCCAGGCACTGGCTTCTCAAGCAACCTTGGGTGACTATTGGTCTTTCTCATCCTTTTCTTTACTGTACACGCAAACACAGATACAGAATGGAGAGCTATGGCGAACAAGACTAGTCTGCTCTGAGCTCCTCCCTGCTAGCTGAGACCTGATGCAGCGTGCAAGCTCACAGAAGGCTATGGGAATATTTCCAATGATTCTTGCAGGCTTTGAGTGATGCCCAAAGGCCAGATTATGAAACACAGTCTGCTTTTTTTGCTATACAATACAATATCCTTTATACATGCAACTCCCAGCTATGCAAAGCCTGTGCCATCCACCTATCCCCATATCTCCTTGCACGACACCATTGACATACCTGACAGTGAAAGATGCGGAACAAATCGGTACAAAGCAGTGACCTCCCAACATTGGTTTAAATGAGCAAGATGATCAGATATGACCTCTCACACACAAAAATTCCTCTCCTCTCCTTTCCCCTTCTTTGAAAATAAACATAAGGCAAATAATCCAAGCCCATACTGGTTTAAGTACTGTTTATTTAGCTTTTTTTTTAAAAAAATAAATCCACCTTTACTGTTTCTCATATTGCTGTCATAGTGATAAGGTTCTTTCAGCACACATCCACTACACAAACAACAGTGATGAAACACAGTTGCAATAAGAACTAGTCTCCAGCTGAGTGAAGAATGCTAATTTTTTATTGTACATGGGTTAGTGAGGAAGGGAAAATGCCCATCATTGGTCTCAGTTGAATTATTTTTCTTTTCAGTAAGATATTTTTAATATGGATGAATTCTCAGAGTGTCTCAGTTCTCGCATAATTTCCCATTGAGCAGTGCTTTAATCTGGTATTAGTCTCAGTATTTTCAATGGGGTTACACAGATTACAAGGACTTTTGCAGATAACTATGCACTAAGATTAGGCAAAGCTGTGTGATATTATCCCACATGTCTACCCTAATCAGTGGAGGGAAGTTTCTACCCTGGAAACAATGCCATGTTTGTCAGTGATGTATTACAACATATTTAATTAAACCAGGGCTGGAAATTGTTTACATAACATACCGGACTGTGAAAAAAAAGATTGTTGAAAAGAGAAACAGCACCCATCCTGTCATTTCCACTCCAAGGATGGTAATCCCCAATAGGTCGTAATACTGCAAACATTACCACTGAGTTTACTGGCCGGAGCTCCAGGGCCATTACTCACCACCACTTCACAAAGGGAGATTCATCTCCTTTATCCTAAGGCACCTGTGTACGGACAGCTCCTGCAAACCAGTGGCCCTTTACCTCCATCTCCCTCCACAGCAGACAGTTTGGATGGTCAGCTTTGACCAGACAGATAACATTTAGGAGGCTAACGTTAAGCAAGATCCTACCCTTGGTATGCAAGAATCCAGCTGGTTTTAGCAGAGAATGGATGAAATCAATAAATCCTGAGGTCTTCTTTCATGGTTCAGAACGATTATTTTCACTGTCTCCATTTTGATCAATTTTTCTTTCTATCTGGAGAGACATAGAGTTTATGGAAAGTTTGGAAGTCGGGAGGGGAGGGGGGGGAGGGGGAAGCAAAGAAAAATGCAACCACTCCATTTCTATCAGGCTAAGAGAAAGAGGAAGGAAACTGAATTATAAATGTATCTACATTAGTTATTTTCCTCTTTGAAAGTAAGATTTAATTACTCTTTTAAGAGTGCAAAATATATTATGCATGATTTATTTATGAAACAGAAAGTACTGCTGCACAGGTTTATGTAATAAATACCTATATGATATTTACTTTAGAATAATGACAAATATATGCAATATTTGAGAAGGTGCTGTTCTGCATATTAAGGTATTAACATTTACTGTTTGCCTGTAGATATTTGTAAAGCAAGAAAAAATAGAACAGTGGAAATACAAAACATCAATATTATTGACTTTTTAGCAGAAAGGTATTTACATACTGCTTCTGAGCCCTATCCCACAGTAAAACATAGTGCTTTAATGCATATGCAGAAGAAAAGTATGTTTTGTAGAGGTAAAAACTGGAAAATGAATGTGGCATTCCTACATATTCATTGAAAAGTAGCTCCAGGGGATATAGATATACATAGAGTATAGGCATTGGACCTGTATACTGGTATAAATTTGAAACAGAATCATGTAATTTGAAATCCTAATTAATTTTAGAATGCACCTGGAAGAATTGAAGTGTAACAGTAATATAATTTTCAGTGTTGAGGATTCTTTCAGAACTCATTCAAAATATTTCACAAAAAATCATTTTTCCTCCCTCAAAAGCTCCCCAGATTTCCAGATTTTCCATATTTTTCCTCAGGGGAAAAAAAAATAAAACAAACAAAACCAAAAGAACAGACACTTTCTCATCTACCATCAAAGCCCAACAAAGCTGCATGATAAAATGAGAAATATGGGTTTGTCCCTGAAGTTTCTTAGTGTTTTCTTGATCTCAGGTCTCTTTACAAAATGTGGGTAATGGGAAGAATACTTTATTGTTTGCTAATGCCTTGTCTTTCATAAGCTTGATGGGAAACTATGAGAGAAAGGCAGGTGGAGCAATGGCTTTCTTGAAGTCAAGGGAAAAGCCTGGAACCTAAATTTTACCCAGGCTATTCATTAATTTATATGTTGCAATTCTTAGCAAAGGTTTTTTCAAGTTGTGCTTCCCATGCTCTTTGTAAGAGCAGCCTATTAGTGTCAAACTGTAATAGCGTCAAATTAGGTGACATGAGCATTCAGGCCCTGAAGCCAAGTATTTTTGCATTACAGCAAAAATGCGCGTGGAAAAGGAACAGTGCAGTCCCAGCATGTTGGTAACTGTGGTTTTATCTGTTCTGTTGTACTGATTTACTAAGAAGAGAAAGGCAAGATAAAGTCCTTAGTATCTATGACCTAGAATCACAAACCATTTAGGTGACTATATCCCTGTCAATGAGATATAGGCTTTTTTAATGTGTTTGTGAATGTGAAACAGCTCAAGTGAGAAGAATCCTGGATACCAGTTCGGTTTCCCAGAAAACATAAAGTATATATTGGTTTCAGAAGCTACTTGGGTCTACTTCAAAACCTACTGAAACAAGTAGGAAGTGTCCTACTGGCTTCAATAAGCACTAGTAAAGATAGTGTTGCCTCCAGCCTAATTGCCTGTTGAGAGTGCAGTGGATTATCCAGTAGTTTAGGATTCCTGAAGATTTCAACTTGTTTCAGTAGTAGTTTTACAAACACAGAAACATGCGGATGAGAACGCTGCCATCACCCACTCAGAGCGGGGATTATTCCTTACATTTTAAGAATCTTAAAACCAGTCTTCTTTCACCAACGAGGACAATAAATACCCATTTTCCACAGATTTCATACTTAAGAGACGCAAATGAAAGAATTATGGTAACACTACATACGCAGTGGCATAAAGCTGCAGCATGTTTAAACACAATATCATCATTTGCTTTTAATTATTAGACGGAGAAGGGAAAAATCCTGATTTCTTGTCGGCACTAGATTATGCATAAGGACAGTCATAACATATATTTATCAAAATATATTTTAATTTACAGCCACTAATGTGCAGTTATTTGAATAGACCTCTATATAAGTATACAATATTAAATAACTGTTTTTCAGCATGAGTGATACTGTGTTATTTTTATGGAATAACTCACTAAAAACATTGAGGATGGAATAAAAAAGGCAGACTTACTTAAAAGTTTAGGAAGGTACTTGTTTTAACTGAAGAGTGCCCAGTGCATAGACAGCCTTGTTGAAAATCTGTAATAAAGAATATTCCTTAATTATCACTGTAACCATTAGTGGTCCTATATAACGAAATGACTTAGACTTCGTTCTGCAGATAATTTAAGAATTATCCTTCATGCTGGTGCAGACCAACTACAAAAGCCTACTGAAGTTCTCTTCCTTGTTGGCATATGTTCTTTCTTCTGTTCTCTATAATTACTATGCCTCTAGTATACACTTGAATACACTAGAGACAAGAAGAGGAAACATAATATATTTAATACTAAACCTTCAAGATGAGTACACACACATGGATATACATAAATCCGCTACTTCTTATTAAAAACTTGTACCTACTTTGTTATTTTAGACTGAGAACCCTACAAAAGAACGTTTCCTTATACCTTAGCAATGCTACAGGGACCATAAGTGAAAAAAAAAAACCAACACCCACCCATGAAACAAACTACCATTAAAGTTACTTTCCAATTTCAACCTTATCCAGAGCAGATGGAGCAGAAAATCATACTTCCCGTGTGGGGGTCTCTCGCCTGTCATTGAAAGGCAGCACAATATTCTAGCAATCTTCAGATAGCATTTGTCTCAGGATATTGTAAGCTACTAACATTGATTAAGAAGCCCCCAACTATATATAATCCATGCCAAGGTTGACACAAAATCAGCTGCCCATTCAGAGCCAAAAATATTTATTTTGAGGCCCTGGTGTTTGCTCTCCCCAGCAGATACTGAATGAACAACTATTAATTACATCATGTATTTATGCCCGTGTTCTTCCCAGTTGGAGTGCAATTCAATGCATTTCTCTTTGCACAGTACACAACAGTTTTCAATCAACTAGAGGGAAAGATAAAGCAAGAAATTGTTACCATTCTCCTCCTCCCGGCACTTCTACTTGAAAAAATACTCTCCAGTGAAAAAAAACTGTGGAGTGCACGTATTCCAGCAGGCTCATGATGGGCTCCTTCAGTCTTACTAACACAGAGGTACAAAGAAGCTGTTCTATACCAGTATCTACAAAAATTAGAGGACTCTTTTTATATTCTACTCCTTAATTTTCATTCCGGTCTGCCTCTTTCCCATTTGAGATTTGACACATAGCTTTAAACTCAAGCCAGAAAAGGAGGAACAGTTACTCAGTATCTTTCCAGGAGGAACTCAAATACCGTGATTTTATGATGGAGTTCATTTTTTGGTTTTGTTCCTCCCTGCTGCCCCTCCCAGCTAGCATTTTCCTATTAATTTGAACAAGCAATCACCTACAAGCTACCACAATACAAACACTCATCAAACATCACCAAACCCCAAATATTCAACTGTTCCTTTCCTCTACATTACTCTGGCTTTTATATGAATGCATGTTTAATCTGATTCCAAACCATAAAACTCCTTCTGTTTCAGTGTTTTCAAACTTCTCTCACTGTAACCAAAGCTGTGTTATGCTTTCTTTATCAGGAAAGCAGACTCTTCCTCTCAGCCAAAGTTCAAATCCCCAATCTCCAGCTGTCACTCAAGTGGCTGCTCTCTAAAACTCACGACTCCTGTCATTCAAGCAATCTAGGGGGCACAACATCCTTAATGCTGCTCTCTTGACCCTTGTCAAGCCAGCAGCTGTGTTTCTCAGCACAACAGATTAACCTGCTACTCATGCTCCTTTCTGCCTCTGGCTGCATCTGACTTCTCATCTCCACTACGAAACACGTAAATCTCCAGTCACCGCAAAACTGTGTCAGTCGGCTGCAAGATTTTACCCCCTCCTCCCCCAGAAAGCAACGTGGTTTCAATCTGGGTTCATTTTTACCTGAATTACTGAAGTCGAAGGAGACGAGCTTGGATATCCAACTTCACTCCCACTTAGGTATTCATTGCAATAAGCTTAGCTTCCAAATCAATGACTTTGGCACTCCTGGGGAATGAAATGAAGTTATCACAGTCACTATCTGTGCTGAGAGTGCAGTGACAATCACTCCCACACTGTGGAGTATGGGTACCTCTGGATAGTACATTGGGATGCTCTTCTCAAGTTATTAGAAATATTTTAATGAAAATGTCAATAAATCTCTTTTCCAGGTTACAGCTGCCTTAAGTAGCAGGGAAGTGGTGGCAAAGAAAAAGCTAATTAAGCAAGTATTGAAGGCATCTTTTACTGCCTCCCACATTAATGCTTCATTAAGGAAGTGGAACTGCTTTTGGACTGCAATGATAACAGAATACACATGTTCAGGAGAGCATAAAGGATAATATGAAGTTCAGGACAATACAAAACACAGGTTTAAATGATAATCAGCCTTAAATATAATCTAAAAGCTGTATTTTATTTCCAAAATATAAATATCGAGAAGGGAAACCCCATATTTTCTTCATCAAAGCCAACTATAGCCTTAAATATAGAGGATTTTTTTTCCTCAGACCATGCAGAGGCAGGTCAAATGGAATAAGACACATGTGAGTAACAGTTTTGCTTCCTTATGATCTTCACACGCAGAAGCTGACAAGATGACTTTACACATGCTTGACATCTTACCAATGTTTGTCACTTTCTCCTGTAACAAATCTTTGACAAATAGCTGAAGTAGCAGTGTTTTCACAAAAGGTGACTTGGTTATCATGGTTTCAAGAGAGTTTTCCATAAAAATGAAACTTGAGTAAAGACATGGTTAGGCTGTACCAGCCCAGGAGACCTACCCCATGAAACTGTTCTTTGCATTTGTCCAACTGGAGAGACTTGTGTGCTATCTGTTCACCGTCCACTAAGGATTTATAATTTTTCAAGGTGACTGTTTTGAGTATAGAGGCTAACATTGCTGGGTAAGAGAGACTACATAGGTCTCTGGTAGATGGAGACCTTTAACCTATCATCAAATCGTGTGCTTTCTCACACAACGAATAAGAAAAGTACTTTCAGGCCTGAAACATCCTTGACGTGAAGCCCCACACACGTTCAAATAAAAACTGGCTTCCATGGGTTTTGTAGAGGCATGCAGATCAACCCTAGCCTTTACGGAAATATTTCTTGCAATCTCTTGATCAAAACTGAATCCACAGATTTTACTTAAATTTAAAATTCGCCATACTGAATATTTCCTTTTTGTCGATTCCTCACAGTGAAAAAAAAAACAACAAAACCAACCAAACATTAATCTATCAACTATTACCTAAATATTTTTATTAGATTCTGAAACTCAGGAATTTCTCATATAAGATACCAAAGGACCACAAGAATGATCTTTGTGTTCCATAGAGAGCAGGTAACAAAGGTTATGAACACTAGCGGTTTGATGCCCTTACATTTTTCATATTCATTAAAAATAATGTAGGTATGTGTTTACTACACCCCACACCAAGGCAGCGTAACATCCTGTGTAATGTTTTAGTACAAGATTAGCATTCAAAACACAAGACTGACATGACTACCATCTGAAATATCTTAGAACAAAAATTAAAATCCTTATCAAGACCTGTTAATATAGGATAGACAAATGCTAAGCTGTCCTGCCAGTTTTTTACATGTGGTTCCCTTTTCCTTCCTCACTGAAGAGAATGGTTTCCAATGCAATATCATAACAGTATTTTTTTATACATTTGGTAAACATACATGAACGTTAGGATCTCTGCAGCAAAGAAGGGAGAATATTGAAATGAATGAGAGGTCTTTGCCCATGCATACAACCTATATTCAGGGATACTTAATGCAGGAAGGGGGCTGCCAAACCCGGAACCTCTGTAGTCAGTGTTTGCCACCTTCTAGAGTGCAAAGATGAGCTCTGCCTGCAGAGACAGCTGCTGTTCAGTCCCTTCTGTGTTTTAGAGGAGGGGATGTCACCAGGAGAGATCTCATTTCTAGAGGATTTCTAGGCTAGAGGATGTGACCTGAAAGCTTTTACTAAATGAAAATGCAAGGCTCAGAAGCTTGGATCGTGCTAGCATGTAGGCCAACAAAAATGCAAGCAAAAAAAGCCCATTTCTTTTCTGCTTTGGTTGTAAGGTATAGGTTAAGTTTTCACCTTTTACACTCTTAATGTCTCAACTAACCACAAAGCTAACCATCATTATACAACACTGGCACACTGAGGAAACTGCTGGTGTAAAGGCTCTCGGTTCCACCTGTTCCTGCTAGCTGCACATTTGGCAGAAAAGCCTGAGCAGATCAAGCAGTGCATATTCTGCCGGTGATGAGGCTACGTAATCCTCAACAAAGCAATCAGAACATTCATATGTAAGAATGTACTTTCCGTTATTTAATGCAGTAGGCAGTACTTCTATTGTTTTTCATCCGAATTATAGCTGTATGAAAAGAACTGGACTCATGTACTAAGAACATTTATGTTCTTGTTTCACTGTGGACAACATACATATGGCAAAATTGGACATGCGTGTTCATACATGGAGAAGCAGGATTGAAACTCCTTTCAAACACTAGTAAGGGGGACTTTTACATACAGATCACAGACATTAATGCATAGAGAGTCCTACAATTTAGCCTTTGCTAAGGATAATAAAATTGGCATTACTGCATTCATTTTATATGAAGAGAACATATATGAAATAATCATGTTCAGGATGGCTTTACTGTGTCTATATTATTAAAGGCATTTGAGAACATAACTAAGAAACTATTTTCTGGATTAAAAATGTCCACTCCCTACGGCATTACATGACAGAGAAACAGGTTCTTGAAACTTACTGACTGTGAACAATTCACTTAAACCACTGCGAAGCCAAAAGTAACAGACCAAATCACTTTCCAGCCAACATGCCACAGTGTCATTGCTTGAGGAACTGAAACCAGCAGGAACACTGCAAGGACAGAAAAGGTAGCAGGCTCATCCCTCCAAGCCCAGCTCTCCTACAGGCAGGGAGATGGATATCGCTTTTGTTCTGCTCTCTGTGAAACCAAATTAGTGCTCTCTGGAGCTGAACTTGCTAGAAAAGGGAAGACTACTCACTAAATGACATACAGGAGCTGAATCTCTTGCTGATGCCAGGTGGTGCAGAAGCTCAGCCGAAGAAAGCGCTGAATCTCTGCTCTAATATTTCATTAGAACATAAACTAAACAAACTTTGAATATAGCAAAAGCTTTGACCTAACAGCTCAGAGAGGAAAAGATAAAACCAGTCCCTCTACTCATGTCCTCACTGGGCAAACCTCCTCCAGGCCTGCTCTTAGATCAAGCAGCTTTCTGTGCCACCTCTGGAGACACCAGCTTTGTGCGATATCACAGGATCCCTATAAAAAAACTCTTTCCTTCCTACCCTCCGGGGCCTGGCAGCATGTCTGCTTCTGACTCTTGTCAACAGTATCCTAGCTTGCCTCTCCACTACAGGGTCTGTGCTGAGCGAATCAGTTCCACACAAGTTGTGTTGTGTGCACCAGAATATCTCCTATGTGCGATGCACATTTGCAGAAGACATCATCTTGAAGATATGGTCTGAACCAGTGTGCTGAATAAATCCAGGTGAGGCACGCTGGACTATCCTCCCTCTGCGGTCTTCTGCCTTAAAAACCAAACCAACAAACAAATGAACAAACACCAAAAAAAACCCCTAGCAATAGAAACAAACAGAATGGGTGGTGTCTGCCAGATCTACTTATATCAATACTAACGGCCGTTCAGGACCTTGAGATTTCTGGTGCTCTGTATTCTGTCTGGGTTCTTCCTTTGCCAGCACAGTAAGTTTAATTGGCACACTACTGCGTGCCAGGGGCCATGCTGCTAATCCACAAGAATTCGGCAAAGACAACAAAGTTTTAACACTACAAGCAACAGCTTTTATGCATTAGATGATTTACAGCCAGCGTTGCTTGAGTGAAGGTTTATTTCTCATAGACCTGCAGCATAGTCCTATTGCAGCAGAGAGCTAGCCATCCGACTGGATATAGTCACATATGATCAGAGCAGTGCGTGGCTTAGTATAGACATACACAAGGACTTATATACCAGACAGATCTTTAACACTGGCCAATAACATTACCCAGTTGTTTCTTATCACTGCTGTGAAATCATCTGTAAAGACAGAAGCCCCTGTGGTAGTGGGAATCGTGCCACACAGATGCTGCTCTATGCTGTTTCAATCCTTTTGTCAGTCTTTAATGTGCCTTTGTTCCTCCACACACTGCAGAAGAGAATTGAACAGCTGGTGATTGTCTCCAAGTTTATATCTAGCTTTTATTTAAAAATTTCACAGTGCCTCCAATCTTCCCAGCAGACTGAAACACAGAATGAAAAGCCTTACTTACAATATACATTCCGCCTTTGCTTCTGTACCTGGCATTCTGCGCGCAGGTTGCTGGATTCCCTCTCTCCAGCACTATTCCCCAGTGTCCTTGCTTTCTTGCTAGATGGATTTAGAAAGCATCCAACTGGACCACTAACAGATGGCCTGCTGTGACTTCAGGCACCTGTTGAACCAGGTGTTACCTTATTGAAGCTATTACAGATAATTCAATCCATGCTATGATGCTTTTTGAGATGCTAATGATCACTCTGATTTAAGGCAAAATAGCATGAAGTTTTTAAAAGCCATATGCTATCACTGTTGTATACATAAGGCCAGCTATTCAGATTGGTATAAATAGGCGTAACTCCAAGGAAACCGATAAGAATAAGATGATTTGCATTAATATGACCCATAGTCTGCAAGTAGGTCTTTTACACTGAAATTTATTCCTGATGAATACAAAATTATTAACCTGTGGAAGTGGCTGCTCTTATCACCTGAAGTTTCATCTAACTACAAGAGGGAGCCCCTAGCTACAGGGCAATTCTGTATAAAATGTGCTATAAGCAATTTCTAATACTGGATACACTGGAAGGCATCACAACACACTGCACAGACATCTGATACACCACTGCCACTTCTGAGTGACCCAGGAAATATCAGCTTTATTCAGCGTGCCTTGTATGATAAAGCAAACATTCCAGTGAAGGGAAAGAAATCCTAGCTTTTCCCAATGTGCAGATTGTAACTAGCCCTTATATATGATGCCATTAGTAGTCTCTAATAAGCAAATTCCAGCATTTAGCAAATTACTTGGGTGTAAAGGGGACTGGGGAAGAGATCCTGCTGACTTTTCCTCCAGTCCTGCCCTGTCCATTTCCCTGGAAAGTTCCTGGAATTTACCAGCCTCAAGATTCTGCAAGGTCACAGGGATGCAAGAGTTTATCCACATTGGTTTAGACCTTAGCAAGTACAGCTGGTGCTCCACAATCAAACATAACTGAGAAAGGAACAGGACATTCTCTACAATTTTCTTTGCTATTCAGACACAGTTTGCCTATAAACTGATGTATATGCCACAAGATTTGACAGTGGCGTGAGACTTACATGAGAAGTTGTCTTGGGAACACAGTGATGTGTTGCACTGCACACTGTGTCGCATGGTTTTCCGCTACCTGAACATCATACCCAGCATATAGATTCCCAGCACCATTTGGGAAAGAATTTGGAAACCAGTAGAGATGCCTGCGGCCAGAAGCATTGACAGCAGGTGGTTTTAGCTAGCAGCCAGTGCTTCTAACTACACAATATATTTGCACTACAGCATCAAAGGCTCTGTAACAATGCATCAAATTGGCTCATTACAAGGCAAAGGGGAGACACTGATCTAGCTAAGAAAACAAGGCATTCCAGTTGGTACTTAGTAGCCCCTGTCCTTCATGTTACTAAATATGGAAAATTTTGACTGGTCATGGTGTTGAAGGCCAGAAGTGGAAAAGAAAAATAATCCTCTAAATGCATGATGAAAATAAGAATTTATGAAATTATTCAGACAAAACTTTCAGATTCCAGAGGGTCAATGGGATTCACATCTGCTTGTTTTGTTTTTGCTATGAGATTTTTGTTCATTAGTCCTGCCCTGCTCCCACATGTGCAGAATGTGATGGAGCAGCTTTTCCCAAGCAAGGATCCCTCCAGCCAGCTCTGGTCTGGCACCCATGGGTGCATTACTGGGGTGGCCAGGCTGTCGTTACTGCCAGAGAATGCGACTGACAGGAGCAGGGTCCACACCACCTCAACATCACTTTTACTCTACAGTGACACAAACTGAAAACCTCTAAACCTCTGTTCCTTCCCATGCCCCTGTCTCTACCTCTCACTCTGTTTCTGCCTGCTTTTGGCTGGACCTTCTGCTTAACTGCAGGTTTAACCCTGGCACATTCTCTCGCTTCCCATGCTTTTCAGGCAGAGAATCCAGTGAATCTACAGCATATAACAACCTCCCCCATCCATGTCCCATTATCCCCACTACAAGAATCCTGATGAGCCCCTTTAGGCCAGACTTTGGCCCATTTAGCAGTACTGAAATCACATCAACCAAGCAGAGTCTGTGCTGAAAATTTGGCCCTTTAAAAATATTAATTCGGTTAGAGAAAGGCAATTTTATGGAAAGATATTTCCAATTGTTAATTTTTGCTATAGCTGTGTTATGTTACCTCATTGAAATTTAATTGCTAAAGGGTTATAAGAGCCTAGAAACAGACCTAGCATCTGTCTTTTTTTAATGTCTCAATTATCACCACAGTAATTTAATGGCACCGTGTTAGAGAATCACCATTGACATGCTAATGAATGGCACCATGTTCACTTATATTAGCTCTATTTTTAAGAGGTTATAGGTTGAAGACAGACATTTTATGCTTCAGATATCACTAAGGCAAGCCATATCACATTTATCCCATTTTACTTTTGCAACTGAAATTACATATCTTTAAAATGTTCACTGAACAGTGAACTGCCAATGGGTTAAACTGGTCAATTACAATTATGTACTTGCTTCTTTAGATCAAGATAAGTAACACAAATCCTTTCAACCCATTTATTACTTAATTTGTCTGTCAGCATTTACTGTTGAAATTCCCTTCTGTTTGTTTTGTGGCTTTTTCCACAAATAGATATGCCCTTTACTATTAGCTTTTTAATTGAACAGCCTTGCTTTATCATAAATGTTTTACATTATTCTTCTCCTTTTGCTGAACCACGTTTACCTATCAATATTTTTTCATTTATTCTGCAGAAACTCTGTTGCTAACTAAAAACTCCCAAATCTATTACATCTAAATGATCACAGCGATTTCCATAATAAGAGATGCAATGATGTACACTGAGCTATTTATCTGCGAGCTTTTCAAAACATCTTATATGAATTTCTATAGATAAGTAATAAGGGATTGACTTCATAAACACAATGGAACAGCCTTCTGAGATCAGCTAAGTGCTAGTGTTATCATCAGAATTGATTTTGCATGGAAAGCTGCATCCTGACAATAATGTGAAAGGATTTCTTACTTCAGCAAAATTACCACCAGACTGGAGAATAATCCTGTAATATTTAATACTACAATATTTTTAAGAACCTTTTATAATTAGTTTTGTTCTGTCATCATGCACGTTTTCAGCAGTTCCACTGCATAGCTTAGCTCTGCCATGAACAATTACAGAGACGATGCTGCAAACAATTTAGGTGTAGGGATTGACTAGCGTTTCAGAACGTCTCTCACCTCTCCTGGCTTTTCAGTCCCACTCATGTTGCCAGATACTCAGAAGAGTATGCTTGAAGTTACATCATCATCATCATCATCAAAAAAAGTTTCATAAGTGTATTATCACAGAGAGTGTTTCCTCAGAATGATCTCTCCTCCGTTTAACCTACATAGAGAGGATGGGATTGCATCCTGGAGCCCTCAGCGCTGCAGACAGTGGCCATTGCGCCCCCTGGTGTCCACATCTCCCATACCAGCATCGCGAAATAAAATATCATCTCTGCAGTTTTCTCTGATCTCCCTGGCAATGGGTTAAAAAAAAAAAAAAAAATCACAAAAGCCTCTAGCCTCTACATCCATGCACAGGTTCTAGGTCCTTTCCCATGTGATTTTTACTTTGTGTTGGGATCGTTGTGTCCACCTCTGGGGGAGAAAGAGAGAATCCAACCCTGGGCTTCTCTGCAGGGGCAAGTCCAAGGGGTCTGGGACAGGCAGCCAAAAGCTGCTCTTAATTTCTCTGGCTCTCACCATCTCTCAAACGATAATATGTGGATCCAATCTTCTCCTGCCTGAGATATTTCCCTGGCCAAGTGCCAGGCTGTCCCTTTGTGGCTGGGCTGCAGTCTTTTAGGAGAGCTGCCACTAAAATGAGCTTTGTAATCACAGTCAGAGAAGCAGTGAAAGTGGAAGGAAAAAATGGTCATGCCATTAACTCTTTCTTATCTGCCACCACAGGAGCTTACGAATTGCCTCACAGGTACAATTATCAATTATCAAGCAGATTAAATTCCATCAGGCAACTTGCGACATCTATCTCAATGGAAATCCTACAGATGCTTTTTTTAAACTCCTCATTTGCAGAAAAGCCCACACTCTGCCTGGACTTTGTTATTCTGGCAAACTGATCCATGAAGAACTTCACAAGGGAATTGTGGTAGACACTTCCTCTCCTCCCTTACGCTGCTTTTGTTAGTCAAAGGACATACACAGCAGAATAAGCTACGACAGAAAAATTAAGGGAAGCCTGCCTAGATGAGCTTAGGGTATAGTCTAGCGAATATTTTTCCCGTAGTACCCTGTTGATTGCTTGAAGGTGAGCTTGTAATACACTCACTGGCTATAACTATGGTTTATATTTGCTCATATTACTCTTTATTAAGCCACTGCAACCGTGAGTAGCTTGATATCAGACATTAGAGGGATTGCAGCCATCTTCACACTATTTAAACCTGAAGGGTGACACATGATCCTTAAAAGAAAAATTAATTATCGCAGGAGGAGTCCAATCTATCTGTAGGTATCTGTAACTGAAGACTTTGAGAGACAGGACAGAGAATAGCAATGAATTAAACTGTGATCCACATAACATTGATCTAAAAAATGATGGATGATACAGCTGACTGCAACTCCTTTAAGGGTCTTCCTACCCATGCTTTGCAGGGTTAGATTTATATTGATACTCACGAGTATTCATTATATTAACCTTCACAGTGACCTGGTCAAAGGTCCTCATACTGATTGACTGATGTCAATGTGCCATTCTAACTAGCTAAGGAACCTCTCACCTAGACTGATCGGGATTTTACATAGGTCAAGAGGAATTGAAAATCAACAAGAACATTCCTAATTCGGATCAATTATCTCATGAGCTAGAAGTAAATCACTGTTGGATAGCTGAACAGTGCCTAGTTAAATGAAGTTCAGGACCTGTTCTTGTTCCAGACGTGGTATACAAAAGGCTAGTTAGGGTATTTGTAAGCAAAACTTTGGCCAAAATTCAGGTAATCTTTTTTCCACTTACTTTTTTTTTTTTTTTTAAGTATCTATAGCTTTTGTGAAGCAACCCAACAAATGGAAAATATAAGCCAAATTATCCCAGAAATTGATTTTCATTCCATAGAAGGCAGTTGATAGCTCATACGTTTCTACAGGATTTCTATCAAGCATAGACTACTTTAGCTAAGCACTAGAACGGAGTTTTTCACAGAATCCAAGTTCACAGAAGCTACTTATTTTAAGGAAGGCAGGCAAGACCTTAGACAAGCTCCCAGAGCATACTCAAAATCAGCCTTGTTACAATAGTGCACCACAGATGGTCACAAATCCAAAAACTGATGCATGTAGAAGTTTCTTCAGCCACACCACATATAAAATAACAATGTCGGGGAGATAATCATACTTTCAATGTGAAATTAATTTTTAAAATATTTGATTCTATAAAAGAGCCACAAGTGTTCTTTATTATATTACAGCTAATTTTAAAATTTTCTAACCATATTTTATATTTCATCTTCTATGTCAAGGAGGTTAATTCTCATGTACAAATTCACACAGCTATAAATTTCTTTTTGTTTTTGTAGTAAGCTATTAACGTCTCTAGATCAGAAAACTTGGATGAATTATATATTCAAAGCAGTCATCTTGTGATTTTGTGTTTTACAACCAGGCACAACCAAAAAACTCTCCAGAGTGTTATGATACTACTTTTTTGAAAGGAGAAAAACTCAGAAGTCTTAGAAATAAATAAATAAGCAAAAGAAAACACCACAAAAGTATCTGTATTTATCAGTGGCAAAAAGAAAAGTGATTTTTAGCTCTCTAAAGATGTCACTTATTTAAAAGACAGAAAGAAACTATTCTAACTTTACATTAAGGCACAGTAAGGTCGTCTTTGGAATACCATGTATTTTCTACTAGTTTGGATTTGAATATTTCTCTTCAGCGGAACTGTACCAGTGTACCCCAAAGGCATTATGCCTGATATCTCCCAGACTTTTCAGAGATGACAAATGCTTACCACTCCTTTCAATTTAGGGGTGAGGACACAGAGGATTAAAGAGAAATAGACTTTAAAGTCCTGCAGATCCATGTGCAAACCACACACGCGTTCTATTTCTCAACTTCAAATTTAACAAAGCCTGTTATAAATTTCATGGCCAGAGCTCATTATCATTTGCATAATCAGGCCTACTATGCACATGAGCATATTCAGCTCCCACTAGCTCCAGCAGGAATCGAGCACTCGTGTTAAAGTCCCAGATATCTCAATTCATCTGAGTGCTGAAGTCCCAAGTATCACATCAACAGTCAGAAGCTGGAATTCAACTCGACAATCACCCTTTTCCCCTTTCCTTCTGAGAGAATACGTAATGGTTGTAGTAATGTACAGTAGTACGATTCATTTTGCAGCTTCTTGTCTATTCAAGAAAAAATTAGTACAAATTGTCTATTATGACTCTATATGAATCCAGACTGCATATGTCTATGTTCTATAGCTAAATGAAAGTCCAAATCAAACTCCAAAATATTTTCTTCCAAAAGGAAAAAAGTATTACAGTGTGGCAATGACAACTGGAGCAACAGCAGCCCAGCTGCAGGCTTGGGGGTGGGTATGTGTGCTTAGGACTGGTTTCATTTTCCTCTGCAACATAGTGTGTCAGCAGTGCTCTCTGCTCCTCAGGACCAAAACTCTGACACCACAACCTGCTGCTGAGTAAAACCCTCTCCAATTCTTGCAGTTAAAGAAAAGCCTCCTACAAAACAGTTATATGTATCAAACTTCACCTGTGCAGAACTCCTTGCTGTTGACTCCAGTTCTGCAGCTCTGGCTCTTAGGATGTTGATTGTACAACTCCCCTCACTAGAGAAGATTAATGCGTATTTACTTTTATAGTATCTCTGAGAGTAATCTAGTGCCAAAGGGTGAATTTTCCTCACTGTGCAAGTGTTTTAATTAAAACAAGCCATGTAACATTCAAGCGTTTGAAAACAAACCAAACCCAAAGCGTTAAAGCAGAGCAAATCATCACCACGAGCGGGTTGGCAGGGGGCTGTAACCCACGGTGCCTGCAAACCACAGTGCCTGCAGCAGCCCTACGAGCTGCACGCTCGCCACTGCCTGCCTGGGCTGTTCGAGTGAGTACCGCAATCTCATGCTTCATGGGGAGCACTTCAGGGGACTGCTCTGACTGAAGCCAAATGCAGTTATCTGGAGGTTCAGAGGTGGATGATTGCTGGACCAGAAAATACAGGAGAGCTCTCAATGACCACAAGCATCCAAGCAGAGGAAACAAAATTTTAGTCTTGCAAACACAAAAGGCTTCAAAACAACACAAGGGTTTAGGGTGCCTGATTTTCTGCACACCAAGGGCTTGTATTGATTTCACTGATAGATTTTCATAAGAAATTTAGACTTGTGTAAACAGGTATCACAAAACAAACACATATTTCTTACTGCTGCCTTCCTGCCTTCTTGGAATTAATTTTGATACTTAAAAGGGAATTTAGACCATGTAATAGCAGAATGAAAACAGAGGTAATGAAGGGCACTACAAAGGAGAAACAATTATGCATGATAAACACTCTCATGTTTTGAGCAGAAGTTTGGGAACTTGAAAAGATTAGATTAAATCCAGCTCATTTAGTCCAATAACTTACGCAGAGTCAAATTTAATTGTAAGAATAGGTATGTAATTTTCAGCACTTGTTTTGTGTAGTGTAGAATACATTCAAGGATCAGCAGGCTGCAAATTTAAACACTTCAATTAAAACATATTTGTTACAACATTACCACAAAAAGAATTGTGAGTAGTCTGCACAGTGTGTTTTGGACAGAGATTTGAACTCTTCTGAGCAAGGCTCTCAGGCTGCCTTGAAGAAGACTATAATCAATCTCTAGTGTTTGTCCAGTGGGCTTTGGAAGAGAAAGTAAAGCCCGAAGGATGCCAATATTTATATCTGAGAAATTCAATCTTATGTGACAGTGACACTAATCACAAAGAAAATACAAAACAAAACAGAACAAACCAGCATACTTCAGTGGTTGATTTTTCTTTTCCCCTCTGTTGCAACTGCTCTATTAAATTTAATGAAGCTCTCCCTAAGCTTTTCAAAGCGGTGAGCTTTGAAGAAACAAAGAAGGGAAACAGCAACGCATAAGGAAGGATTTTCCTAAACAAGCTATTGGGAAATATGCAGAAAAATTCCAGCGTAGACAAGTTCTTGCACTGCAAGTCATACAGAAAAGCCTACATTGTTCTGATCAGATGGTGTTTCTCCAGCAGTCCATCTGGTAGAACACTATGTTTAGGTCCCTTGGGGTAATTCTACCACATGCTCTTTCCTGTGAGACAGTTTATTAATTTTTTCATAATGTATTTATTCTATGAGTTGCATGGTAGCACCTACTGGTAGATACGTGAATGTCACTGTGTCCTTGAATTTATAAAGGCCTCTACATTATAGCCATACTATGAAGCCAAACGTTCTGCTTCACCATGGAATCCATCAGTTATTCCATGTAAGACTGCAATTACTGGCATTTTGCTCCTGTATTTGAGAGTTTCATATTACACATGAAAATTCTGTAACAGTCAGACTCCTGGCCATAATAACTCATACTTTCTGTGAAAAGGGGAATTTTCCTTGAGAAGAAATCTCTACAGTAATCTCTTAAAAATAAACAAGCAGTCTCTTTTTCTATCATTTCATTTAATGGTGATCTGTGTTCGTGAATTATTTGACCTACATATATTCTCTGTTCAATAAGGACAGCTTCAGAAAAGCCTGCACCTTTTCTAATAGACATGAATTAAGAAGAAAAAAAAAAGTATAATGACTACAGAATTCAGTGATCCAAATCGCAGAAACAAGCAAGTGTTGCTCAGACCTTCCACCATCATATCTGTATAAAATATAGGAATTAGTGGAGTTAAACAAGGTTGAACTTACCCCAGTGACATCTCTTAGATCAGCCAACTCTAAAGGGCATTGCTTTGGGACAGCAGGTTTCTTTCACACCAATCCCATGGGTAACTAATAATGTAAAGAATATTACCCGAATATTACCCTATCCGTTCTGTTTCATTACACGTATCTTTCCACCCACATGCAGTAAAATAGCGAAGTGATATATGATCATTGGTTGTCATTAGCAGGCTTCACTCATGCTGTCAGATCATGTCAGAGGAGGGTGCAAAATGAAGGAAATGTGCAGACTCAGTTCACGTAAATGATGCACCACGTCTCTGTCAAGGGTGGGTGCAAATGCAGCTGTTCCATTTGTTTCTTGAAAACTTTTATAAAATACCAATATTTCTGTGATTAAATCCAGTGAACAGAAGTATTGAACATAAAGCGATTATAAGAACACAGCTGAACCCAGCTGAAGCAAATAAATTGGAATGCCAGCAGATTCAAGACAGAAGTACTCACCTAAATCTATACAACTGGTCATTATCTACAGATTAGAATGAAACTGGTTTATCTTTCACCAGGCAGTGGTGGAAAAAGGCAACATTTCCGTGGGTTATGCTTCACTCATTTTGTGGCATGAACTAACAAATTCCATTCCCAGTATTCAAAATATCCTTGTTTGGCTTATGCAAATTACCCTGGAAGGCTAGTACCCCAGACAGCTGTATTTTAGGTGAAAACAGCTGATATTATGTTATGTGAGACAGGCTTATTCCACACAAAAGGTTTTGAATATTCTTAAAATACAGGCATTGCTGTCTCCTTAAAATTTACACAGTGACTTTCAGAAGTTTTATGAAACAGTGAAAGGACTATTGATTTCTGCTGTAATTTGTAATTACAAATATTGTAATTTGTAAATTAGAATAACAATAACAACAGTCTAAAATTTCTTTTGTCTTTATAACAGATTATTTCAATGGAAGTTGAATCCATTCAACTAACAGAACTACATTTAAAGGGACTGCATGTTAGCATATGGATAGTGAGACAGAAGACAGAGGTTATTCTTAAAGTCTTCCCTGACCCAGGTACACTTTGAAAATAATAAAAATATTATGATTTCATCTTGGACCAGCTGATATTTTCACAGAAACACAGACACATTTTGGACACATGAATTATTGCCAGGTCTGAAATAGAAACAGCTATCCAAACTGATGAAGGGCTTATGTGCCAGAAGATGGCCAGCCTTTTTCAACCCATTACATGCTACTTTGTACCTTTATTTGCACCCCTTTTCTACCCTTAGATCATCATAAACAACTCTGTTATAATAGTTTACCTTTGTACTGATGTGGCATCTCAGACATCTAATGAATAAACAGCAGAATACTTGATATATTTACATGAGTTTTCAGGATTATGCAGAACATCTTTTTTCTTTTTCTTTTTTTTTTTTTTTTTTTGTTTTTTGTTTTTTGTTTTTTGTTTTTTGTTGTTGTTGTTGTTGTTTTCCCTTTGGAAGGGAGGAGACAGAGGAAATAAACATTTCCAACACGTCATGTTTGGAAAAAGAATATTCCAAATGTAACCCAAGCATTGCTGATCCAGTACTGTCTTCCTCAGTTTGCCAAGAGACAAACAATGCAGACAATGCCACGTTAGCTCTGCCAGTGCTCAGCCTGGTGGATCATGACCCAGCTTCAGCCTGGAAACCGTGCAGCCACATCATTGTGGCTCTCTGCCCACTGAATTTAGCATGGCTTATTAATTCAGACACAGCGCTGTACTGTGCTATGCACAGCAGTTGGTGGGCTCCCAAATCAATGTTAACAAGCAGCATGAATCTGTCCATAACCATCTCTGTAGTCACACCTGGAACATAACAATGTGACTGAGAGCAGCACTAGGTCACAGCACAGTTTAACTTAGCTCAGTACCTTACCTCCAACGGTGGCTAACTGAGATTGTAAGGGAAGAGGACAGGAGTGGGGCAAGCATATACAACATATCCCTCATAAATGCTCACACCTGCAAGGATATGAACTCTTCAACACCTATTAATCCACCCACTAGTGCCATTTCAAATGACTGATTTATTATTGCTCAGATGGGGTGCTTCAGCAGATACAAACTGGTGTCATTGTGGAAGACTGATTTTTTTCTATAAGCAGCTGTAAAGTTATTAACATACTAAAGGAACTAAAGGCAAGTGCCATTTTTTTTTTTTTCTGACAAAGAGATGAAGCTTGAAATAATTACACTAAAACATACCTCCTGGATGTATATTGACTTCAGACTTTTGCATTAAGGACTTGCCTGTGGGGAGGAAAAAGTCTTCATAGTATGTTCTGGCATCCTGGTCTCATTAAGACAGTATGCACTCCTTTTAAAGGGCAGCACATATCTGAAAAATCCAAAGCAGTTAATCACTCCGCTCTGAGAAAATCTTTCTAGAGTTTAGTCTCTGATTAATTAAACTAGTATAGACAGAAAAATAACAACAAATCTTTAAGCTGTGACCTATACATAAGGCAATAATCAATGTTAAAAAAGAAATTACATTTTTACATGTTAGCCACCAGAATAAAAAAAACCCAAAGCCTAGAAATGAGGAATAAACTGTCTGTAGCTCAAATCATATAAAGCATCATGTGTTTGCCTTATTCACGATATATGACATACCTACTTCTTACGTAGTTAAGTGGTTTTCAAAGCTATTCAAAAGGAGAAGTTGTCATTTGTACACCAAGACATATGGGGGACGATCTCTTGCCTGTGTTCACCACTTATATCAGAGACAAATCCTTGGACTGAATCAAAGTTTGCCCTATCATTCAATTCAGTGCTCTTTCCACAAAGTTACATGGTCCACTGTCCATTTACAGGAAATATTGTGTAAGTTCCCAAAAATTTATAACATACTTGCCCACTAAAAAGGGTGTTTCACAAAGGCCAGGTATTGTGCACAGCTCAGAGTAGCTACCTAGGACTTCCACATTGCTGCAACTGGGATGTGCTGGTTCAGCTGCACGTGAACCTCTTGTAGCATTGCTCACATGGAGTAAAGGTTGCTCTGTGAATAACAGCCAGGCCAGTCTCTCATGTGTCTCTAATTTCTGCAGATTAATTGGGTGAATGCCAGTGAAGAATCAGTAAGCCTAGTCTGGTAGAGAGTCAGTGAAAGCAATTCAGATGAAAAATGTATCTGTGTCTTTTTAAAATCAGCTAAAATTTGTTGCTAGACATTTCATTTTACTCAGCTGTGAGCAGTAAGGTGGTAAATGTTATCTTAATTCATATCGACAGAGCTCTTCGTCCTCTGGCATACTCAGCTGCGGTTGCTGAGCCTTTCGCGGAGCCAGGCCCTGCAATCTGCAGTCAGATGGGTAACTACAGGGAACGGCTGCCTGGCTTTTAAGGATAGAGAATATCCAAAAGCCAAAATAAACCATCCTAATCACCAGAGGCTGGGGGAACACAACAGACCAGTTAACTAAGCTTGGATTATCTCTGCTGGTTAGTTCTTACTCCATACTCGTTGGGCCTCAACTTTAATCTGATCCATGTGCAATGGAACAGAAACAAGGATCACATCCAGATGTGCACATCAGCAGATATCATAAGCATCTAACACATTTGGGTGTTTCTTTCCACAGCGTGGTGCTACCATACAGCCTGATAAATGCCTCTGCCTTTTCCTGTCTTCATGCAAACCCACCACATGCCCCATTTGGAAAGGGAAGAGCAGCCAAGACAGTGGTGATTTCACCCACCTGTGATTGTCCATGGTCTGGCAGAGATGGAGCTGAGGTTCCTGCCCATTCATCCCCCCATTCCTGCACTCTTCTATCGCCCCATGCCTCTGTGCCACTGCTTATGCTCAAGAAAACAAATACAGGGGAATTCCTTATCCCATTACATGGATGCACAGTAACAGAAGTTCTCTATGAAAGATAACAGCTGTTCTTTCTCGCCTGCTCCACAACAATGCTGTCAGATATCCCCAATAAATGTTCTTTATTCTTGTTCATGCCAAAGCTCACACTGCACAAACATTAGTTGTGTGGATGGGAACTGACATAACCATTCAAGTCAAACTACAGTGGCAAATCTTTCAGTGCTTCTGGGTTCGGCAATTGGTAAGTATAAATCTAGAGCTTTTGGTGATACCTCTTTTAGCCGTCTGTTCTGCAAGGGCAGACTCAAATTTATGGAGACATCCAAAGTGCATTTTGTGAAAAGAGGGAAGTATGAGCATGACCTCACCATCTGATAAATGCTCACAAACCTTTCTCCCTTTGGTATTTTGCACTTCTTACCTTTTTGGGCTAAGACAAAAACTTATCTACATACCTGCTTCCCTGTTGCTTTCTTGATTTGGTTATCCTTATCAAACATGAAAACTGAAAGTGAATTCAATCTGCTTATCTTGTTGACATTTAGACTGCATTAGAGAAAATTTTATGTGATAGTGAGTATGCCAGCCCCATAGACACTGTCTATATCTATCTGCAGGCTGAGCAGAAATAACCCAAAGTATCAAAGACAACTAGCAGTCACAGTAGCATTGGACAGTTACTCCACAGCGAATACTTCATTCAGTACATATTTTCCAGTTTATATTTCCTGCTTCTATTTGTGCTTAGGAAACGTTTTCCCTTCAAATATCTGGCATTTGTCCTTTTGTACAATATATATTCATCACCTTGGGTGGCTTGCAGCATTTCTTCCAGCATGCCTTTGTAAAGTATTGGACTCAAAATGAAGTCACATGCATTCCCCTCTACAAGCAGCCTCTTTTTACTCAGCTGTATCTGCTATACACAATTTGTTTAAATAATTCTTGGTAGAAGTTTATTCCAAATTTCATATACTTCTGATCCTGTATGTAATGTGTCTTCTATGCACTTATCTATCTTTTCTGGTCTTGATCATGAAAGCTCAAAGTAAAAGACTACATAGAAAGAAAAAAATTCTGTACACTTCTTTTAAAAATCAAAAAAATTAGCTTTGACTCTTCATACACAAAATCACATGGAGAACCAGGCAGCAAAACGATCCTGTTTAGCTGCATTAATCCTAGGAAAAAGTCAAAGCAGGTAGTTCCTACACCAGGAACAAATAAAGGAAAGGTTTTGAACTCTTTCCTCGCCTATTTTGCATCCACTGTATAGTCATGAAAGCTATAAGAACATTCAGAGTAGGGTATAAACTACGCTCCTGCTTGAGACTTTTGTGAAGAGAGGCCAGGCTCTGAGGCTGCGTACTGGAGGTACCTTCGGCACACCAGAGAGAGGAGTTCCCTTCTTTTGCACCACAGGGAATGTCCTGGCTCTGTCTTTTATTTTGGTAACTTCAGAAGCTACATGCGATCTCTCAGTGCCACAGTGCCATTTAGGATCTGAAATTTCAAAGCTATTTCTTTTTCTAAAAAACAAAGAGATGAGGATATCTAATCTGTTCAGATTCTGCTCATTGAAAAAACAATGGCTTTTTCAACATGGATCTTTCAAAAAAAAGTCCAAAAATCTAACAAACCAAAAAAGACAAAAGCTCTGTGTAATAAACTAGAAAACAGAAATGTAGTTTTGTCAAATAATCCATATTTTCCCGTTTCCAGGAATCCTGTTAAATGGACTTGTTTTATTGATTTGATCTGTGGTGATAGAACAGATTTCAGCAATGTGAAACGGCTGTTATGTGGGAAGTATAATCTTATCTCTAGAAAAACAAAGGCTCCCTGTCTCCAAAGCTGTCTAATCGACATTTTTCATGGCTTGGCCTTCATTCTGTAATACTACCAGCAGTAATGTTGTCCTGTTCCTAAAATAAAAATTTTAAAAATACCTTATTATTTTATAAAATGTCATTAACTTTTCATTTTAATTTCCAAAATCACGCCAGAACACAAAATGACAGCTACAAATAAATTAAACCAATGCATACGTCAAAATGGCAGATCTGCATTTCTTTATTTACAGGCTGAACAATGACATTGTGCATGTGGATGGGGGGTGGGGTGGGGAGAGTGGATATGTATATACAAACACACACACAAAGGCAGATATACATACACAGCATACTGAAGGTTGGAGTAATGTCTCCATTTTACCTAGAAAAAGATCAATATTCTAAAAATTACTTTTTATGTATTTGTGTACAGCAATACATCACAAATAGAAATAACTGATTTACACATTGTAAAATACAACTAAGTTTTGAGGTTACAAGTCTGGCAAGCATATATTCTACATCCAAAGTAGTTTTGTCTAAGGTTCCCTGACATGTATCTATCAGAAAATTACCTTTTGTATTCTGCCTCTCAGCACGATAGCTTAGATTTCAGCAGAGGACAACTGGAGGACATTATGCCAGCTTCTAAAACAAATGGAAACACTGAATTACAGTATATGGTACTAAAAAGGAACATTTCACTAGCATGTACTTGTCCAAAAAAAAATTGTGAATGTCAAATCTTTAGCCACAAGGACACCCAAGACATAAAGGAATTAAACAGATGTTCTACATGCTGAGCAGTGAAACACGGCAATGCTAGATTCTTATCTGCTCCTCAAATGAAATACCTTTCCTATTTGGTCCTTTTATTCTGCCAGCTCCCATTTCCACACTGCCACAAACATGTGAGTTGACTTGTACATACATGTCTAACTGGGTGAGCTCGGAGCACTTGGTATGCCAGCAGTCTCTTCGGCCACACAGGACTGACAGGACACAAAGGGCATTGAGCTCCACTTGCACTGAAGCTGGCAAGAGTAACTATCTATAAACGTTTGAAAGTCTGGGGCAAATGACTTCCAACCTTTCCTTAAGTTCCTCCACAACCAACGGTGACCTCATCCTGGAATGCCTCATTCGAGACAAATGTTTCATCAGGTCTTGCAGTGTTGACTACCCTGCTTGAAGTAGACAGGCTGGTTTTATTTGTTCAGGCAAAAGTACAATAGTAAGCTTAACAGCTTCTTCCTCTTGTCTTCACCCCCACTTGGAACCACACTACTGCAACATGATCTAGCAATGTTTTTCAGTTGTGTTGCATTTCCAGCAGTTCTCCATTGCTTTCAGCCTCAGGATAAAAAGCCCAAGGTACTTCTATGTCAAAATCTTGGCGGTGCAAGTGGATGTGCAAGATGCAAGACTTGAAGACACAGAAGAGGCAACACAGTGAATCTCTTTACTCAACTACTTCTGAAGCTCCAGTGACTAGAAAGCCTCACTCCACAGAACTTTAACATTCATGTGAATTAGTGTAATTATTGTCTCTCGTCATCTCTTCTGTTGTGAGAGTCTGGAATGGATCGTACTAACTTGGTATATACAGTTGCACTAGTGTGTCTCTGAATCTTTCTATATGAACTTAACAACAATATGAAAAGACCTCCTCTTTGATTAATTTTGTTGTATGTGATGCAAAGGTTTAAAGCAGATATTAAGCAAATTTCAAAATTCCTGTGTTTTAATGAATCACAGACTGAGATAAAGCAGCTTCTTTCCAAACCTAAATTATACCTTGAGTTCTGCAGAAGTTTGTCTACTAGGATATCCTGTCCAATTAGTCAGAAATGTGTAAGTGGAGCCAACAGAACTAAACCTTGATGAAGGGGAAATATATGTGGTAAAATGTCTCAGATTATCAGACAATTAAGTGATTTCACTGGCTGACAAGAAACAGAACTTTGAGGGGGGTAATCCACAGTTATTTCCAACAATGATGAAATAGTTATAAATATAAAATACTATATAGACAGGACAAAATGCTTTTTATTTAATGGTTAGCCACAAAGTAAGTCTGTCTGCAGAGTACACTTCAGGCAGATAACGGCAAACACTCTTCATGTTTCAAAAAGCCCATAGTTCCACTAACCTAACACTGAGATAGTATATGCTGCATCTCAGCAGGAATGGAATGGCTTGAAGTTAAGGACCTGCATGTAAATCTCCAAGCATGTATCAGGGGAACTACAATTTAGGCAAAGAAACATCTGACTTTTTTGTTACACATCCATTTTGCTATTGGATTCTGAAAAGGAGTTTCCTAATCTGCTTCATTTTTCATAAACAGCTAAGGCTCCCTGAATCTTTTAATCAAATAGATTTCCGTAATCATGATATTCTGAGGCTCTGCCACATAGGAAAGTAATTCTTAGTGCCTTGGTTTTACTGCACATAGATTACAATCTTGTAAGAGGTTCATGCGTCTTTTCTAACAAAGTCAGCAGTGCAGTTCAGTTATAAATCTCTAGTCCCTGCTAAGCTTTTGTTGAGATAACAGTTAGTAAAGACTTATCCTCTGAGATTAAGATTCTTTTGGCATGTATTTACCTATGTCACACAAAACAAACTATGCATCTGAGATGGACAGCTGGCTGCCTGCCACCCATGAATAGAAAAGGTCAGCTAACTCTTATGGCTTATAGAAAGGATAGATACAGAGCAAAAGCAGAGCTTTGTTCTGTGATTTCTAGCATACATGTTGTGAAATCACCAAGAGGAAGCCGGGGCTAGGATCAGCTGGGGGCTAGCATGCACAGCTCGTCTAAGCTCCTTGTAATCATTGGGATCTGCATTATGTATGCAGCAACCTGACATCTTTGCTAAGAAAATTCCTCCTTTACTAATTGCTGCAAGCCAGATATAATAATGAATTCAAGTCACCTGAGCTAGGCACAGCTTTATGTCTGTTGTAGGTTCTCAGACTGAGGTGCAGCAAATTCCATTAGGCACTGAGTTACCTTTCACATGGAGAGTTAAACTCCTCAAGCATCCAAAATCCAAAAGTTGGATGTTGTTGGAATTTAGTAAATAAAGAAAGGCTCTTGACAAAAGTGACTGGACAGAGGGTAAGACAGGAGAATAAGGCCTTCATGCAGCGCTACAACAAATGGTACCTTCTCCTTGGAAGCTCTGCCTGTCCTGCCCAATGGGCAAGAACATACATTTTTCTTTCAAAACATCAAGCAAACCTTACTAAATAGAGATCTGTCCTGAGAAGCCATAGTTTTAAATATTCCAGACAAACAAGGTAAACAAATTCAAATCTCCCATTGGTTGGACAAATCCTCTAGCCCTTACACCAGTACATGGAAGAAGAGCAGCAGTTCTTCCTTAGGGTGCAAATTAAAGAATGAGCAGCAGGAGCTCAAGTCTTCCATCCTTTACTAGGAGCATTCTGAGAAGCCCACCAGGAAACCTCCAAGAGGATTTAGAGCAAGACACTGTCTGAGTTTCTGGCTAATCAGCCCCGAAAAATATGAAGTAGTTCTTGGCATGACTGTAGGCATATTACGGACTTAATGGAAAGGTGCTTTAGGCATCTGCAGAGTCAGTTACACCACAGTGTACAGGGCCATGTTTTTGGAATTAAATACACTGATTCTGCCAGAGTCTCTTTGTGGATCTGGCTTAGTCTCCTCTGCACAAAACAGGATAGATGTTGCCATACTGCTGGCTTGGCCAGAGTATTGAAGTGGAGCTTACATTTTAACTAACATTTTTATTCACCAAACTGTGATTCTCAATCTCATAGCATGTGATAAAACTGAATTTTAAAAAGTATCTAATGAATACCATTGAGTTAAATGTAATAATTAAAATAATTAGCATATTATTTACTGCAACTGATTATAAACTTCATTATTTTCTACAGTCTGTATCAGTGTTTCAGTCGCTCATAAGCATAGTCAGGTAGGCTAATTTGACAACATCTTTGCTGTTTTGTTTCACTCATAGCAATTAACCTCTCAACATTCCTCTTATGTAGTTAATGCACATCTAAAGTGTCCAACATGCACTATTTCCCCAAAGTGCTATGTTGCTTCAGCTTGGCCACTGGCCAACTTTTTAACATCCACCTTTACCTTTCGCTTAGCATTTCTGATTGCTACTGCAAGAGAGAAAAGATAGTAAACAACACCTGGGAGAACTAAAAAAAAAGTGACATTGCATAGCCCACCTGGGGATATTTACAAAGGTGTCAAAAATAATAGAGTTTTGAAAATTGTCCATGGAAAATCTAGCCCAGCAAAACTTTTGAAAACCTTGGCCTTTTATGTTCTTTAGGAATTGCTATTAAATTATTTCAGTTCTACCTTACATTCTATGCTGTAAAAAAAGGAGAGTCTATTCACCAGATTAAATACTTTATTAGTCAAAAAGCAGTCTAATCCAAAACCCATGTCAAGGCTAAAGGAAACCTTTTTAATTATTTCACTAGTCTTTGGATCAAGTTCACTTACTTTCAGGAGGATTTTAAAATTGAAATGGATTATTTCTCTTTGCCCAGAGGTAGGTTACATGAGAATGAAGCACAGCATGATAACTGATTACTAGAGCAGTCTAGGAGTGAAATATGAAGTGTTAGCTAGATTAGTTGATGAGTTCTTTATTGCTTCTTTTTTATATGAATAAAAAAAGATTTCTCTGTAAAATTATATCCAGTTGGATTTCACAAATTATAATGGTGACAAAAGTTTTTGGTGATCTCGGATGCCTTAATCATCTGCTGATTAGTCAGGGAATAATTATGTTAAATAAAATAATCTAGTAATAAAAGAAATCAGCCTTCCATTCCCCTCAGACTCTACTCCCTACCACACTAGCTTTGCTCCTATGAAGCTTCACCCATCATCAGAGTCCAGGAAGAAAGAAAGGACCTGCTGATTCTTCTAAAAGTTCAAGGCCTTTCCTGTTCCGAAGTTTGAGTACTCACGGATTTACTACTGAAGCTATTACAAAGCAAAAGTTTTTATACATTTGAACTGCAATTTAGTATTTTGCTCAGAGGTTTCACTGAAAAGAATCTCTTTCACCTCCCCAAATGTACCACATCATACCTTCCTCTCAGGATGATGCAATTTGACAGGTGCCACTATAATATGTTTCCTAGACCAGTTCATCTTGGTGCACAATGACACGAGGGGAAGAAAATCACCAGAAAACAGGATCTAAATCATTCTGCATTCCTGTCTAAGAATCAGTGTAAATGAATAATTACGAGGACACACAGAGTAAGAAATGTGCTTATAAACCCAACATTCACAAGCGGTATGCCTCACCTGTGGACAGCACACGACCTTCAGAATGATGTCTGTGCTCTTCCCAAGTACAAGCAGTAACTCTGTAAAGAAACCCACATAAAAATACACACTTAGACTTCAATCCCGTGTCAGTCTCACTGGCACTGAGGACAAAGTTTGGGAGCACAGACCTGTAATGGGTCAGATATCCACTACTAAAAATAAGCAAGTGAACATGTTGCAGGTCATTATTAATAAAGTATGCAGAATTATAGGCATGTAACATATAAACTCTTAGATGCTACCTAAAATTGAGAAATTGACAGTCTAGGAAAAATCTGGGTTTTGAGTGAAGACCTACAAGAGCCTGAATACCGTCGGTTGCACTACTTCCCCCTCCATTCTGCACAAAGTTGCCAATGGATTAACTTTCAGGAGCAGTGAGCATGGTAAACATTCATCAAAGACCATGCAGTGCTATAGATTTTAAGGAACTCATAAATTCAAGACCACAGGGAACTACTATGGTTATATTTGAATTCCTTCTGAAGAGACCATGTCATTTCACCTAGCCACACCTGCACCAAAGAAAATTCTCTGCTTTATATTGAAGCTAGAGACCTTAAACACTAAAACCAAGGCTCTCATACTGAGATTTTTATACCAAGAAATGTGAAGGCTCCACATTTTTCAGCATGGTTTCATTTTTCATGGGGGAAAAGATAAACTTTCAAATTGAGAGGAAAACCTGCAAACCTACCCCTACAGCAATAATTAACAACCTTATGTTCTATAACATGGGAAAGGAAAGAGATATCAGAATCTAATTCCACAACAAAATACAATGCAGGGTTATAGAAAATAAGGATTCTCAGAATCAATTTTAGATGAACATAGGTCTTCTAGACTTAGTTAATGAACTTATTTTGCATTATTTGTAATTATTTTTAAGAAGCTGCCCCGGGGTTACTTTCCCTCCTCATTCTTGTTTCTCTTCCTTAAAGAGAATTTTGGGTGTTTTTTAAGGCAAAAATAGCAGCAACCGCCAGATCTGTCATCCTGTTATGCCCTCACAGGAACAAACCTATATATCCTTCTATGTGCCATTAATCATAAATCTGAGTAGCTGAAGATCAGTTTTCTATGACAGAATGCACTGAACAGGGCAATTTGTGTGTGTGGGGGGGGGAGTAGGTGTATGTGAGTATAAAAATATATATACACACATATATAGGTATGGGGCCAAGATAGTTCTAGACACTAAACATTTATTCTCTGAGGAGGAATAAATTTGAGTATGACCTTTCATTTTCATCTGGCCTTTCAAAAGACATGATTAAACTCTATCTCCTGGCACTGTAATTGATTTTTCCCAAAGGACCATTTATCAGAGAATAAACTGGGTTTAGACCTTGAAGTGTATATTTTGTGGCTTTTACATATCAATTGGTATTTTAAGAGAAGCCCTCCATTCCAAAAGCACTTCTGAGAATACTGCAGAAAAAAAAAAAAAAAAAAAAAAAACTCAGCCAGAGTCCCTGGCTTTTTGTCAATACACCATTCCAGCAGAGCTTGTCAGCTGAAAGATTAACTCTTGAGAAGAGCTAGATTCAACTAACAAGCAGAATTAGATACTACTAACAAGTTATCTCAACAAAGAAGAGGCCCAAGAAGATCTCGCTTAAATCACTGCACAAGCAGATGACAGTTCATGTAAAGTTTGGGCTTTAACAACAAAGGCACAAACCCTCCTTCCCCTTTGTCAGAGCAGGTGGAGACACTTCACAGCATCCTACCGAGCTCACTGGTGCATGGAAACCTTTTATTTCCCTCCAACACACAGTACCATAACATGAAGGCATATACAGCCATATTCCAGTTAAAAGTCTATAATAGCACAAAAATCAAATGTTTGATTTTAATTGTTGTCTGGGGATTACCATGCACACCAACCTGGTCTGAAGACACACCTGTTCTTAGCTTCCTGTAACTCCCCGAAAGAGCTGTGGATTCCTTATGTTTGGTTACAGACATCCTGTTTAGGGACAGGAAAAAATGTTCATATATTCCAACTTTGAGCCAGAATTCCTTAACTCTGAATGCTTTCATTAATTCATTTTAACACTGTTTTTAAACAGGGTACTTACAGGAGTGGGAATCACATCATTTTCATCAAGCAGTCCAATGCTACAATGTACAGAATCAGACACAGGAGTCACTAGTCCTAAAAACAAGACTTAGTACTCTAAATGCATTAAGAATAACTCCACTGTTGCAACTACAAAGTAATTTAAGTTAACCAGAAAGTAATTACCTGTGCAGTGCAGCAGAGGTAAAGTGATATCTAGATTTAAAATTAGTGTTAATTGAATTATACATCTGCTGTGGGAAAAAAATAACTCCCTTAAACTCAAATTACGTTCTCCCAAATGTCATTATACATAACACAGTTGCGTGTTCTCAGACAATCATAAGACAAATATTATTTCATCAGAAGGTAGAGCTACTAGGAATATTTACGGTAATGAAATACAAGAACATATAGATAGACAAAAGACTGGGGGACAAATACTACCCCTCTGTAGTGACCGTTCCTTGATTCCAAGACTAATAAGAGGACTCAGGAAGGGAGCCAACATGACATTTGAGCACATCCTTAGCCCTAAGCTTGTGAGTTGTCTCTGCGTCATCATGCTTAAGAGTTTTGACAAAGCCAGGCATTGTAGAAGCGGTAGATCCTTCTTTGGAGATAAGTGATATCAAGCTGTCTGTGTTATAAACCATTGAATTAAGAAACTTTCAGGGCGATAATAAATACACCTTTAGTATCTGATCCTCTCTCTTGGAGAGGGCTACTTAAGTCCACTGACTTCATGTCATGCCTGGACTCCAGATCAGCACCAATGGTTGCCTGTCAGGAGATACTTGTAGCTACTCGCAATCCTCTCAGATTCATTGTCATGCAAACAGTAGAAAAAATTTGGAGTGCAGAAGGAAAGATATAATGCAGACGGATTTGCAGAGGTGTGTAGCACATCAGATTAGGGAACATTCCATTGTTAAATAACACTTCAGTTTCCTCCAGCCGATCTCACAGCAGTGTCAGTGTTGGTACGCTCATTAACAGGAGGAAAAGCCAAGCTGCTGAAGTAGAAGCGACCCACTGGTGGGATCCGCAGCCATCTGGAGGCAAAGCCTGGAGCAAGGCCTGTGTAAGAGTGCAATAAACTATACCAAATTTCTGACAAGTGCACTAAAGGGGGAAGGTTATAAACTGAGGAGAAAATCCCAAAAGACTCTACTTATGGAACAACATTAGTCTGAGGCAGGTTAGTTCTAAAACCACATAGTAACAGAGATGAAAAACGTACTTTAAAACTTGCTTTGCTTTCCAAATGAATGATGAGTAAAATTTACTGTTTAAATGCACATGGGAAAGGGTTACTTTACTGGGTACGCTGGCCTGCCACTGTACACTTGTAGGGGCCCTTATACCCTGTTCAGAGTTGGGGACAGCTCTGATTTAGCAGTCACCAACTGGCAGTAGGGACTGCTACACCAGAGCTGATTCTCAAGCACAAACAGTTGTGCGGATTAAACTAATTGAGGTTAACTTTTTTTCCTAACTCAATACACAAAAAGCTCTATCTTGCCTGGATTCAGCCAGGAGATATCATGACAACACCTACTGCAGTAACTGCCCAGTATCCTACTTAAAATATATTTTTATAATTATGTTCATAAAACATGAACGAAAGATCAGAAACATATAAGACATTGGGGATGAGTAGGGTTTTCAGGATCTAGGAATATTTTGTTGACACTAAAATTAAGCAAAAGGAATTAATTGGGTGGAAGATAGGATGACAAGATGATTCGATCCCTAGAGACGTACAAATAAATTTGAAAGAATGTTAAAAAAATACTGATTTGAAGGCTATGTTTTTTAGGAGACCCGTGTTCCAAGAAGTCCAAACCTTAACTCTTCCTCCATCTAGCACAGTAATTTACAGGGTTATTTGAGAATTAATGTGAAGATCTTTTTTTTTAGAAAAGTCAAAATTTCAACATAAAGACTTTTCATCTAACTATAACTGAACTGGATCTTTAGTATAATTAAATGTTCCTGATCAAAGGAAAACATAAAACCCCATCTTCAAAGTCAGAATGATAAGAGGTTTTCAGTAATGTGCACCATATCTTTCTAGTCTGGATGAGAACAGCAGTTTTGACTAGGTATTCCGTGGCCTATTACATAAAACAAACTGACATCAACTATTTCTCCAAAGAAGGAAGTACGCTTCAAACCATGTCTTCACAGATGTTCGTATCACTATTCTTACTATGCACACCCACCAAAACGGAATATGAAATAATTGCCAGAAAATTAAAAATTACTGTAGAAGTATGACAGAAGCACTGACAGGATACAACACTGTGAATCTCACGCTTGCAGTGCAGTAAGGAACTCAGAAGAAATAGGATATGATCAGTAGCTACTCTATATTGAGGTTGGATTATGAGTGAATTGAGGTTGTTCATTCTAACAGGTGTGCTAAATTCAGCGAGTACAAGTATGCAAAACTATACTACTTCTTAGAGAAAAAATTAACCAGATTGCAAATCTGATGGGAGAGAGAGTAATGTCTAAAAAGAGGACCACATATTCAGTTCAGGTTAGTTGAGTCCTGACAGATCCAGTGCAGCTGTGTTGATTTATACCAGCTGAGCATCAGCCTAGCATATCATCTAAAACAGGACCTTGAATCTCTGCAGAGAGCCACCAGCATTTCAAGACTGATGACACGTTTTCTACACCTCAAAGCAGGCATTCCTGAGAGTATAGGCACTAGATGATACTAGAGACCTTGAAATACAAGGGACAGGATGAAGCCAAAGGCCTCCGGCATCTAAATACAAATGGTCAATTACTAAAAGAATGTAACCCTGGGAGTTGGCTAGAACTGTTTTTAGGACACAACAAAGAGGGGAAAAAAAAGTGGTATCCAGCATATATAAAATGACTTATACAGTGAAAATGCAAATGTCGTAACAGGAAAGCATAAATGTGAATCACAACCTTCATAAGAACAGAAGTGAAGTATTCCAGCACTGACCCCCAGGGTTAAGGGCACTACAACAGTTCAATGCAGCTGCTTATCTGCAGAAGGTTCTTGCACAACTTTGGTGGAGAAAATTGTGCTTTTTGATTTTCCAATTACCATATTTTCCTACTTCAGCTTTTCATATGTAGTGTATTATATTTATTTACTAAGTAATTAGGTAGAGTAAATTAGAATTTTAGAGAGTGGTGTGTGTATAGATACATGTGTTTTCTGCTCCAATCTTACCACATGACAACGTGATTAATATCAGCACACCAAGTAAGAGTAAACCTTATAAATATTTAATCTTTGTCCTTATAAATGCATTAATAAAGTAGCATTAATAGATGTAAGAATGCTGCAACACTCCACCTCTTAGCCATTATTTTTTATATATATATAGAGTAAAATCATATTGCATAAAATATTTTTAGCACATCTTGTAAAGAAAGCAAATAATGCTAGATAAAATGTGGAAACATTTAGAGCAGCTAGAAGCAACCTTATCATCTCATAGGATTGCCCTACATCAGAGGTCAGGAATCTGAACTCAATGATCTGTGAAGTTCTGCATGTGCAGACAATCTTTTATAAAGTTAGAATTTTAATTTAAAGTTCCCTTTTCTAATCCTCCACAGATTTTTATTTCCACTCTTAATTAGTATGCTGCTGTTCGACATGTGAGCAAGGATGTTTAGCTGGTGGGCTAAGGTGAGAACAGACTGCCACTGACAAAAGAATCCTGGACCACAGTGAGAAAAGCGTGTTTCAATTATTTAAGTGTAGAGATGTACAGCCAACATCTTCAGCAGTGTTATGACTTTTAACTCATTTTAGCTAAACTGGCTTCAAAGGCAGTTGTGCTTCTAAACACTTTTGTGCACCTGGGCTGTTCTCTGGGGCTGCAGTTGTCTCTACCAAGATCCTCAGCTGGTCAGCAGCAGGGAGCCGGTGCAGACTGCCCTGATCAGCCAGCAAACCTGTAGAATGTAACCAGCTGTTCTTCCTCCCTTATCCCAAAGGCAAACTGCCAGAAAAAACCTTTCATTGTGTTTCTGAGCTGTTCGTTGCAGCCATTCAGTACCTGAGAACACCTTCTCGCCTTTCAAACTTAAAAACAGACTATCTTTCGTTAGCCTATTATCATTTGGCATATGTCATACTTCAGCGAAATTGGTTTAGTCTTATAGAGGCTGATGGCACACAGCAAGCCTGTTGATTGCAATACCAACATAAAGATGACAGCAATACAAGCAGGAATATCTCTAGAAGTTTGTTGGTGCTTGTTCTAGATGTTAAGACGTGCAAGTTAGCTGTTCACTGCAGCATTTTGATATCTGATTTAAAAAAAAAATACTCTTCTGCATCAGATACTCTTCTCAGGAGAAACACACGGGGGCTGGGCGGGGGGTGGGGGTGGGAAACCTGCACACTTTGATATTAAGAAGTAGCGGGTAATGTTCAGCTGTTCATACTGCTCACTTGGTTTCACATTTCTGTATTTGCTTCCCCCCAATGACAGAGATTTTTCAGTGCTAGAGGATGTGATACACTGTTCTGCACTGCTGCACTCTGGATAGGGAGGAATGCTTTAAAACTATCGGCTAATGTCCGTAGGCAGCTGGGGAGCCATCCTTCCCTTTACAGAATCTTTGCACACAGATCCCCTTTGGGGAAGATATGTGGCACAACCCTCAAGGCTGCCAGCATGCATAACCCTCCTGTGATGGAAAATCAAAACACCAGTGTCCCCCAGCAAATATTATACGCTGCCTTAGTGTTCCAGACTCTGAAATTCAGCTTTAACTCCGACACCTACTCTCCCCTGAGCTGGCTTGATACAGCACTTGAGTCACAGAGAGGCAGGCAAAATGACCTTGTGAATAAGAATCTACTATTGCAAACTTTCTAGTTAGAAAAACTCCACTGCCATTTGCCTTCCAACCCAAATATCACTCCATGATTTCCCACAGTGGCTGAACTGGCGTCAAAGCTCTTGTCCAGGAGGCAATTTGGTCTGCACAAATTTAGTGGGACTCACCCATGTGGAGCAGGGAAGGGAACTGCCTTCAGGTGCTCGTGGTTCTTCTGGCACCATAAAGCAGCAGCCAAGGAGATTATACCTCTGACCTCAAGAACTTGGTTCCTCACCTTATCTTACCTTCATTCTGTCTGCCATAAAATCACTATCCTCGCTATTGTGCTGAACCAAAAAATAACTACAGTAGGTATAGTGACTATATTGTCATTCTGCAAAATAAGAGTTAAATGTATCCCTCCTAGCAAGCATATGAATTTCTTGTGATGTGAAAAACAGAGAGGCAGGTAATATTGAAAGCATTAGGCACAACAAATGGCACTTTTTTAGAGGATTAAGTCTATTCTTCAAGTATGTTGTCACATGGGACTGAAGGTCAGTTAGCCAGAGGCCTAACTTTTTCAGAGATCAATTCCATATATATAACATCATTAAAATCCAATCAGGAAAGTAAAATATTTCAGCTATTCTGAACATATTCTATCCTGCATTTCAGATATTATTCATATCACTAGGGTAGCACTGTGGATTCGGTTTAGTTGATTACATTAAACCAACATTGTTTAAAAATTCAAAACACTGTAAAACCCTGCATGTTTCTGCTGCCTGTGTGAGTAAGTTGGAGGTCACTGCAGTGGAATGACTGCTGAAGTTGACAGTTATGTCTGGAAACTGAAGATACTGTGCCGTGGTCTGCCTTTCATATCCTTGAGGAATACTTTGTAAAGCATACTTGATGCAAGTTAAGGAGATGAGGGATCATTTTTGTGTATGTGAATCTTGTTCTTGCAAGATCAGTCCTGCATGCCCAAGTTATTTTAGTGAAAAATTCTGCTTAACTGAACTTCTGTGGCACAGCAGCTGCACACGATGGAACTGTCCTTCAGGGAAGCTCCCAGTCAGTCAGGAGTAACCCTAACTGTCCTACAATACCAGGGCTGAGCAGAGAAAAAATTTGGCTTCTAATCACATGGTAGGCAGACCCAAATCTACTGTGTAAGTATCAGTTAAATCAAAGAGGACACATTTCTTATTGTCTGATGCAAAAATTCCTACAGAATTGCTGTCAGAGCCCCATCATTTTCTATTACATTGCTAAACCACCACCAAGATAAAAAGCACTTGAAGAATCGTGAAGGATGCAACATCCATCTGATAAATTTCTTACAGTTCTTATAAGGCTTTTTTTTTTTTTTTTTTTTTCTCAGAACACAAATCAAATAAAAGGAGCACTGAAGTTAGAAAAGAACACTCACCTGGTTTTCTGATTTTCCAAAATCAGCAAAGCAGCTGCAACACCCTCATTGAAAGAGGACAGTGAAAGGCCTGACCCAAATTCACTGAGTTTCTCCAGGGCTTAGACAAGGCCCTAAGAATATGGAGAAGAGAAAGCAAATGGAGTTTCTCGACCTTTGTGCAATTATTTTCAGCAAATCTTCATTTCATTTTTTGATGAAACTCTTCCAATTACTGGGAGCACAAGTACATTAGAAGGTATGGCACATCTATTTAAAATGACGTGTTGCAAGGTATAAACAAGGTGATTCAAATTGAATGGGTTCACATTAACTAACAACTGGCACCATTTGATGATCAAGTTAAAAAAAAAAACATGTGGAGTCAGTTAAGAAATCAAATTGGAAATACCATCATTTTATGAACCACATTTAACATCTTCTCAGACATACCAAAGAACAATCCAGTTTCCAGAAATACCATTTGTTGGATCTCTATATTCCAGGAATATTACACAGGCAATGCTTCCCATCACATACGGAAACCACTTCAGATAGAGACTCTGCCGTCATTACAAACCAAACCACTCCCAGCTCAGGCAGGCATGACCTTTTAAAAGGGTACCTGCATGTCACCTCACTATTAAGTACTGTATTCATAACCTGCCCACCATTCTCCAATCTAAAAATATTGCCTAAGTCATTTGTTTCCTTTGCTAGTCTCATAATTGCAGTCAGTTTCTGCAGCAGATTCTGACATTCTCTTGTTTGCTGGCTGAACTCATTCTGTCATGAAAGGTCAGAAAGCAAACTGCTTCAGAATGTCAATAGGTGTTTAAAGTATTCCATCCTCCTGAATTTCTCATGTGCTAAACCATCAAGTGTTGATTTAGAGGTCATTAACTTTAAGGTAGGCAACTTGAGCCCATAAAGGGAAAATTTTCTCTTTACCCATTGAGTACCCAATTTGAGTCCAGGTCACATTGACCGTTAACAGCTGTTCAGGGTAAGATGAAGACTATTGCTCTTCTTTAATCCCCCTTAACAGTTCCGTGATGTGTATTTAATGTATTTATGTTTCAGGAGGCTGGCTTGTTTAATACATGAGGATGTTGCACTACAGATCTATTTAATCTTACCTTCCCCTCGTTTTCCACAGTGGTGCAAAGGAACTCTATTACAAGTCAAAATAAATCATATCTAATGCAATATAACATTTGTTATCTGTGTATTTCAAAGACACTTGACAAATACAGTTCAGGATCATTATTTCTAGTAAGAAAAAAGAAACTTGTCAAAAGCTGGCTAGTTCACTAGCACTGAAACCAGGAACATAATGTGGGTCCAGTGCATGGGGTCAGAAAAGCTCAGTTGTCCAAGAGGAGACTAATAGAGGCAAAATGAGTGATGAATGTATAATTGCAACATGGTAGCAAACCAGTGAGTAGCTGTGGTTCTTAGAACTATAACCACAGATTTTGAATGAAAAATAAGTTTCTGCAAATCACACTTTTCCTTATTTGATATAATAAAAATGAAGAGGAAAATTAATGCTAAATTTAGACCATCATGCAAACAATATTTAATAAAAAAATACTAAACTTAACCATGCATTCCCAAATTCAAATTCCTGGTTTACTGAAATTCCTTAAGCATTTTGTTTGCATTTTTTATTAGGTTTCCTTTTTCCTTTAAAAAGAGAAGAACGATGAGAAACTGTATTATTTTTCTCATAGTTTTAGACTAGTTATAGTGTTGTCTTTAACATTTCTTTGAAGTTAAATAATCTTTGATGGAATTGAGTTTTGAGAGCTCATTTTGAATTCACTCTATTCATCAGAATAGCTGAAAAAAAACCAAACAAACAAACAAAAAAACCCCCACCATGTAGCAGATCACCTATAAAACCCATACATTTAAAAATTTGGTTTGATAAAAGAAACCTACCAGAAAAATCCCACTGACAACATAATGAGATAGTGGGGAGCTGAACACATATTTTAAAGCTTGTGAGCTTATTTTCCTTTTTTCTCTCTAAAAAAAGTGAGCTCTCTATGTTGATTTTCTTCCTTTTTCCAGTATGAACGAATAACAAAATGAAACATTTGTTTTCATGTTCTTAATCACTTAGTGCATGTTTGTTTTAAAAACACTAGCTTCAAAAAGGCTGAATAAGACCCAGTTTTGCAGAAACAAACAAGCACCAAAATGTCATGATCAAATAGAGGAAATTTCAACTCAAGAGGGCTCCTTGTTTGCAAAGTGAGGAGCAAATGAAAATGGAGTTTACAGTGAGGCAGCATTTTCAGCACAACTTTCTATTTGATAAATAAATGATAGATCTCTCAATGTACACTACAGTGGTGTAATTGAAAACAAACCAAAAAAAGCTAGCTAGTCTCTGAAAAACAAACCGGAGATTGAATAACGAAGTAATCGCTGAATACTACTTCAGTTTGCCATGCAGTGTCTGTTGCTTTTATCCAGCAGCATGCAATTTAAACATTTTTGCTTATTTCCTGTTTCTTTTCTTTGCAAGAACAGATAAACAGAACTGGCTATTAGCCTCCTTCTCTATTAGTATGCCATATGCACGCTGTGCTCCAGCTGTCATGTTAAAAATGCATAAGGCTAAATTAAAATCTGCTGCAAAGACTTCTGCTGGTAATCAGATAACTCTCTATGTAATATCTGATTTAAAATGATAATATTTTTCACATATTTTATATCAGTAATATAGCTGAAGGATAAAAGAATACTACATTTTGATAATTATCCTTTATGGACATTCTGTGTCATGTTATAAATGAACTGTATTTCTCAATAGCATTTAAAAGTGCGAGTACTGAGTCATAGCTTCAGCTGGTACAAGCAGTAGTGAATCCAGCAATTTTCACCAGCTTGAGTGTCACGATCAAAAGAGAACAGCTTTTCTCTTTGGAAGGAAAACAAACCTTTGAAAAATAGTTATCAGACTCCTCAGTAAATGTGGTGAAATGAACTATGATGTTCAGCCAAAATCAGACCAATTACCAAGTGGAAACAGTGGACTAACACCCTCTGTTTTTTGGGAGATGATGATGCCAGGATGGATTGTTGCTTTGGTCATCAGGAGGGAAGAGCGGAAGGAAAAGGAAGCTGCTAATTTAAAATGCACATGGTATTTGATAAGGTTATGAACTCCAGAAAGTTTTTCAGTCCAAAAGTGAGTAGGATTTCTGAAAGCTAGTTGACCCGAGAGGGAAGATGAATCTTACAGCTGAGGCAGCATAACAAGACTCCCTTATACGTGATAAACTGTGTTTGTCTGAAGATGTGTAACTGGCTTAGTCACAACCTTGCCTACCCTCTTGTCCACAGCAGGGGGACAATGAAAGAAGTGTGTCATCGTTGTTGGACTCCTTTTTTCATCTCTCCCCAATGTCCCACGGAGGGCACATGTGGTTGCCTCACTTTCTGCATGTGGCCTCGTCTGAATTATCCCATATGCTTCTCAGCATCCCTAAGATGTTTGCTGGGAATGTCCTAGCAGCAGTGTTAGTGATGGTAGAGATTATTTTTTTCAGGTAACATAACACTAGAAGTGGTGTTCTTCTTCCACAGCCAGTCATGGAAGTTTTCTAAGCACCACTATGTCACAGTGCTGCAGAAGCAAGGAAGAGCAGCAGCAAGGATCGGACCCTGTGCACTCAGACCTGCTGCTGTGCCCAGCAATGGCTGCAGCGCTGAGCTCTCCGTAGCCTGGCTTCACTGACGGTACAGGGCTCTGTGACTGGCGATCCGCAGGCACTGGGGACCATTTGCTTACCGTTACTGGGTCCCCACAGTCCAATAGCAGACTCGGGACAACAGGTCTCGTAAAATAGTGCTTTTTGAGGGATTTATAGAATCCTTCCTTTGCAGACAAGGAGGCTATAACCTAATCCATCACCCCAGGTGTTCTTTGGCTTTGTTTTTACACATGGGAAAGAAACCCATCAAAACTACTGTTCAGCTGAACAGATTTAGTTTTTTTAAGCAAAATATTATTATTATGGGCCATCTGTATATCTGCACAGAGGCTAATAATTATCAAGTCAGAAAATACTGGGCATATCTAGATAATAATTCTAATTAAAAAAAAAAAAACCTTGGAATACTGCATAGCAAAGTCTAACAATTCTCCCCTCCAAGTACAGGAAGTAAATCGCTAAATACATGATTATTCCATTTATTGTAAGAAAAGATAAGTACAGTGCATCAAGCAGTTATCAGAAATGGATTAAAATCAAGAAATTCCTGTGCTGTGCATAATGAAACATTATTATCTCGTTTTAAAAATACATATGAAATTAATTTTATATTGAGTAATAGGCTAGCTTCATTATGCATTTTATAAAACCAGGTATTTTAATATCTACCTTATCTATATCTACAAGCTGTAGCTTCTGACTCAAGAAAAATGTCCACATCAATCTGAGAACTGCACATAATAACACAAATAGAAACTAAACCATAGGTGTTTTAAATATGTCAGTGTAATAAAGCAGTGTTGGAACATCCATCATTTCTGAGACACAAATGCACCGATAACTTAAAACTACTCTCGATTACTGAAACTAATCACACCTGAAAACTCCATCTAGACACATTTCACCAATGCAGGAAAAATTGTCATCAGCCTTTCCTTGATAATTTAAATGTGTGGCATCTCAATGACACAAAAGTTATTTTCTATTGTCATGGTGTATCTAACCTAGGGTACAGCACTGGTGCAAAAGAATGAACTGAACAGCGCACTGCCAAGAAAAATATATAAAATACCTCTATTACACATAATACCATGGGAATCTTCTGCTATTGCTATCCAATGCTTTAGATGCCACTATAAATAGGATGAGCCCTAAACATACCCGATTTAAAACAAGCGATACAGTGTTGACCCTGCTGCCCTCTCAGTAACATGCAGTACAGTGACATGAGCTTCCTCGGTACCTGCTTTTCCTTTTCGTATTGAACCCTGTGATCAAGAATGAAATTTTAAATCCTTTTACTTTGATGTATTGATTGAATACATGGTGATAAATTCTAGAAGTCTCAAGTTAAGCCTTCAGTGCCAATGCAGACAGAATTTGTACTGTATGGGATGGGTAGCTGGCAGACCTGAGAAACGTAGCTAGTGTATTGTGGAATTGCAACATATGCAGATGTGGACAACATATATACTCAATAGCCATTTAGCAAAAGGCTCAAGACTTTTCAAAAATCACTGGCACAGCACAGAAAGCAATAGTCTACCTCTCTATTGCTAAATCATTAAACACAGTTCGTTAATGAATCTGTAATGAAACAGAAGACCAGGATTTTACATTAAAGCAAAAGCATTTAAATTTGCCTTGAAAGCAACAGACAGGAGTATGTGGGACAGAAAATCGGTACTTCACAGTAATTTTAGCCCAAGAAATTGATCTGGACAAACACAACTCCAACAGCCAGACCTGAAAATTTCAAATTGGTCAGACAGTCTTTTATGTCATCTAATAGTTAAACTAACCTTGCTAAGTGTTTGGAGGAATTACTATGTGTCTGTTACATAGGGAAAACTTGCTTCTAAATTATGTTAAAAATAAGTATGTCATCTCCTTGACATGATTGACTTTGACAGCTTTTTTTCAGAGGAAAGACCAATTTAGGGAAGTCTCCTGAGCAAAGAAACACTGCCACTTTTTGTAATAGGAACTGAGATGGAATAGTAACATGGCATCAATCCTACAAGCAAACCTGTCCCTTTCACATCAGTGACTGACATGCCAATTTCCAGGTCCTGAGGGACTCTACGATTTGCTCCCTTGTAGCCTTGTGGTTGGCTTTGTCTAGGTTTTGGGTTATTTTGACATTTCTATTCACCAGAAGATTAAATCAATCATTGCAATAATAAGCTTCTTTTTTTCACTGGGTGCACTTCTACGTTTCTTTCTGCAGTATGTCCTGGAATCATCCTATTGTTACACTTCTAAAAGAAGTTTCACTTTCTTATTCACCTGTATAATATAACATGCAGCCTAACACAGCCATCTACCTTATACATCTTGTACATTGGCTTTCCATGGTATCTGAAGTAGTCCAGTCTAGGAACATTTGCCTTGCAACTTAACCAGATCCTAAACTGTCTGCAGTCCCCTAGCTCTTTTTTCCCCATGAGAACGAAGCTCAGACCTGTTCTTTCAGATGCATCAAGGTTTCTTGCCTTTTTTCGTTACAAAGAAGGAAAAAAAAAAAAAAACCCACAACCCAAAACCAACCTGAGAATTCTAGGAGCAATGATACCTTTACCTCCTCACCCAGGAATCTACATTTGATGAGATGACAAGAGCAAGCTGGAAGCTGCTGCGTACTTGGTGGTTAGTCAAGGCATCTACATCAACACAAAAAGGAAAGAGGTCCTAGAACCTCAAACTGCCTTTCCTTGTAGAGCCGAAGTAGGAATTACCTCAAACCAAAATATCAGCAGAAAGAAGAAGCTTCAGAACAAATCAATAAAATGAACAATAATGTATAGCTTTCACTGATTCAATAGTTCTATTTTCTAAACTCCTGTGAATTCACTGATGTTTGCTACATATGGCAACTACCTTTTATTTTAGTTCCCTTTCTACACCCAGTAACTCTTTCTAACACAAACATCAGACCTTCTTCCTGTCTCCTATCATTCTCTCTGATGTTCTGTATCTTGTTTCATTCTCTGAAACTGCTTGTCATTTTCAGCCTTCAATTAGTCACGTAAGTAGTAGCAGCAACTATTTTATTCATTTTGTTTGAAAAGAAAAATCATGGAATGTAATGATGCTGATTTATCTTTTCAAATTAAAAATAAGAAGCTTGGGAAACAGTGCCTAGCCATAGTATTGCAGTATTGAAAAATGTAAGCAATTTAATTTTTCCTACTGTTTGTTCTACTGTTGCTACACAAGTATTCTTTTAAGTTATCAGCTCTCATGTCTAAATTCTAATTCCAGTGGTATAATTAGAAGCCATAGAAATGCAGTTGAATTACTTAGTCTCTAGGAAAAGATAAGTAATGTGATTACACTGTATGTATGTATGATTATTAAGTGAACATTTGTATGGTATAAGACCAAGAACCAGAAAAATAGCCAAAAAATCTCATTACACAGTATAATTTCTCCAGATGTCCACCCAATTCAAAGTCCATAAAATGTTGTCCATTTTCTAGGTCTTAGAATACGTTTCATGTACAGGTTGTTATTAAGTGAATAAACAAGTTTAGCTGTGTTACTTCTTCACTGTCTCTTCACTGTTATATGCAAACTTATCAATATACTAAATTTCTATTTTTAAAACTTGTGCTTTGTTGAACAAAGACTTACATTGCAGATCTTAATTTCATCTTTTTTCTTTGCAATATGTCAGAGGATTGCAAGTAAATCAGTAGCTCTACTGCTTTTTTAAAACTTGGAAAACACACAGAAATAAAAATGTTTGCACTTCAATAGAACTTGATGAAGACTTCTAAAAGATGTGACTGACATAGTTGCATGCAAGAAATCCACAAAATAATTATATATGGATAACATAAGTAATGGGAAATAGAGGAAAATCATTATATAGGTCGCAAAGAAACAAATTGAAATATTCTACATAGCTTACAATGGAAACAATGACAGAGAAAGAAATACTTTGTTGCATTTCACTAAACCCTCATTTCAGGGAATTTTATTAAATCCATACAAAATCAACAAAACCTATATTTAATTATTTCAGAAAAATGATTGTTTTCTAGCAAGTAGAGAGTGTGTTGAATAAAATTTAAAATAAAAAAGACATACTAAAATGAAGATGTGAATTTCTACTGTAATCTTACATATTTTTTACCCCCAAAAAAGTGTTAATGCTTCTGACAAAGAAATTTCTAGCCAGTAACTTGCTTTTCCCAAGGCTGTACTAACGATGTCACGTTATTTTTAGCAATTTAATGGAAAGGTTTTTTTTCCTGGATGGAAGAGAACCAACAATAACATTGTCAGAGCTTCATCCTGGTGTCTAACTCATGACCTCGTGCACCGTGACAGATTCAGGTTTGAGCACAAGTAGTTCCATTTAGCTTAATAACTTCTTGTATAAGAGCCCAATGCCAACGTTAAAGAATATTTCTGACTTTTTCAGTTAAACATCATAGAATGACTTCATATCAGAGTAATGCATACATTTTTGGAACAAGTACTAGATCCTTGGTTTCAGTAAAGTATATCTTATTCCTACTAAGTAAAACTATTAAAAACTATAAAGCTATAACCTCTGTCACAATAAGACCACAATACAAGATGACCCATTTCCAAAGAGCAGACCGGATGGCAAACAAATTTATGTCGTCGTTACATAGGCATATCAATTTCCCAATATTATGTAGTCTCAACTGTCATTAATCATCTGACATTCTCCTTAATCATTGGCTAATTCTTTATGAGCATTTTGCAGGAACTTTTTTTTTTAAAAAAAATCTTCATAAGAGGGGCCTCCTATGGTCATCACATTCTTTGTATTGGGGAACTGCACAGAGAATAACATGGTAATTAATAAACAGGAACAGATATTTTTAAAATCAACATCATCAAACATCAGACACAGAACAAAGTGTTTGTTTTTTGAGGTTCTGCTTTAAGGGATTCTTCACAATGACAAAAATATATGACAGACTGTAAAATACTCATTCAGTACTTCAGTTTCTCAAAGTCAAAAGGATGTGAAACCGAACAGTCATGCACACATCAATAATCGTAGTATCCGTGAGATACTGCTGAGCCTATCTAATGTTAAGGATTATGCATTTTAAATTTGCTGGTAGTGAATTAATTACATTTCTTGTAATTAATGCATCTTGTTAATTCATAACTTGTGTAAAGATTTCTTTAGCCAGCTTGTGAATTTAGCTGTTCTGACACAAAGGTAACTCAAACAAAATACAGAAAGAAACCCAGGCAACTAGAACACATAAATAAATATGGTGGGGGAAGAATTCTCACCAGTTTGCAGCATGCTTGAGTTACTGCTTTGGTGCTCAGCATGTGATGCTGAAATATGAGATTTAACAATTCACTGAGATAAAAGGGCGATTCACAGTTCCTAGAATTACCTCCATTAAAACCCCCACCAGCACCACCAGCACCACTTATTTCTGAGCATAATCTCTTCTTCAGGTTTGCTACCAACATGATAGGTATTTATGCCTTCCTGTAGATAGATAATACTCAGCTGACAAAAGGGTGAAGCATTACTGAGTTTCCTCATAAACAGCTATAATTCTGTTAAATGGGCCTTATGGCTGTTGTGGACAGACCAATAATTCTAATAATTTTCTTATTACCAGCTGCTTCTTGCCTTCAGTAACATTCATTTTCAGCCTTCAGAAGTGACAAAGAGGAAAGTCTATATTGAAAACTGACAGAAATGAACATGAGAGTAAGGGTAAATTAATATATTAGCTAAAATAACAGCACTACCGTTATTGATGTGATAAATTTTGTTACTTTAAATAACAAGATGGATGCCATTCGGAGAGCACTCTGGGCAACCAGAACATTAACAGGTATAGACAGGAGGTTGCAGGGTTCTGACATTTTTATTTCTAATCTTATTTCATGGGCTGACATTAGGATTTTGTTACACTCATTCAGAATCTTACTTGAAAACAGCCCTATTTTAAAGAAAGAGTTGGATAATTTACAAGACAGAAGTGGAAAATGTGGGATGTGGGATCTGAATTAATCTTGAACAAACCTTGGGATGTCAGATATATCAATTGGCCTGTACCTTGACCTACTAAATGCTAAGCCTAAAGCTGATTTAAGCCAAAAAAATATAGTCAGTGAGTATACAGACAGCATTCCAACACAGACAGAGGAAACAAGAAAAGCTTAACACCATCTTTTAGAGACCCGCTGTCAAATTATCAGTATAGTACTACAAAAAAAAAAAATAAAAATTGAGCCAATAGATGAGGAATTGCTTCATACAGGCAGAAATTTTAGATGGGACATATTGGATACACAGGCAAGAGAAAAACCATGGCCTGGAAACCATCCCCAGTGCACTAAAAAAGGACACTACAATCAGTTCTCCCCATTGCTATTAGCAGCATGGGAACCTCTGCGATCTTTTCCTCATCCATAGTAGTCTGTGTGTCTCCTAAATGGCAAAAAATATTTCTCTAATGAGGCCCCATTCATAACTTAGTGACACCAGTAGAAAATTTCCAGTTGAATGCAACAGCCTTCAGATGCAGCCCTGTCTGTAGAAAGGCTTGTTCTGAACTGAGTGTGCCAAAACAGAGACTCATCGTGATTATCCTTCATCTTGCCAAGGCTTCAGATTTCCTGTAACGGGCCCAAGCAGGCCTTGAAGTCAACTCTGACCGCCCAAATCCCCTTCCCATTTGGAACAGTAAGAAAAAAAAGCATGAACAGCTACAGCTAGTTTATACCTCTCGTCCCACCAACAGTAACAATTTCAGCTGCAGAGGGATTTTTTTCTAATGTCATGCTGCTACTGAGGGCACATGCATAATGTTTTGTTTTATTTTGGTTAATGCTTATTACTAATGTATGTAACGTGGTAGCTCATTATAAATTCAATTAAATGTTAATGTAAACATCTGCTCAACTTCACTTGTATACTGATATATCAGACCAAGAACTAAAATCGTTACCCTGTGAGTTGCTTTTACATTATGCACCCCTCCAAGGAGAAAGGGACAAGGGAAAGGAACCTGTTATGTTGACACTGGGTAACTACAAACTTCTCTAAATCATTAACACTATAAAAGATAGCTGCTTCAAAGCAACTGAAATTAAAGGTACAACAGTTGAAACACTTCTTGTTTGACTTGGGAGTACCAATGGCTAGTAAAAGCAGAAATAACAGCCTCAAAGAGACTGCAATGGGAAGTATCACAGCATGTGGAAACAGGAAAGTGAAGCCACTTACACAGGCAGGAATGGTTACACGCACTGAACATGTTCAACTTGTCAAAAAATGACATAATTCTCAGACACAGTTACAGGTCAGTTATAGAGGAGTCACCCTCAGGAAGCAGCATCTGAGTAAGGCACATAAATAATAGTTTCAGCTGTTCTAGCACATATAAGCAGCAACAGAGATGGCCAAACAAGCAACAGTACTCTTGGACTGTGCAGCGTTTTTTAAATATGTCCCTCAGTTTGAGAGATGCTAGGAATTATTAAAGCAAATGTGCTGTATTCTACCATACACCACAGCAATTATCATCTTCCTCTGAATGTAATTGCAATGCTTGATTTCAGCCAAACTATCTAAAATTTACACAGACCTTTATAAAGCAGAAAAATATTCACCTGAACTGGTCATGGATGATAGTACCATTCATCACATCAAACACAAGGGCCATCCACAGCTATCTGGTGTGCTGGAAAGCAAAAAGGGCTTCCACTATACAGTAGTCTGTGAAAGCAACAATTTCAAAATTAAATTACTGACAGGTGCTGACAGATGCATACACACTGGCTGACTTACATGAGCAATGTAACCTTCTAGCTCCCATGGAGGCACCACCCTTCTGTCAGGTGAGCAGCTGTGGGGCACGGACTTACCGGGCTCCCTAACAGTTCTGGACTGAACAACGCAACACTGCCCCAGAGGTCCTCGTGCTAGCTCAGAGGCAGCTGCATACCTGCATCACACTGTAAAGAATCACTAACACACCCCAGAAGCATTATATCCACATGCATTGTAACAGTGTGTTGAACTTTAAAGCTCCAAAAGTCTTGATATCAAAAAGCTATGTGTGAGGTTTGTTTCTCCCAGCTACCCAACTAAGTGGCTGGAAGGTCTGACAGCAAAACTCTGCTCAGAGGTTCAATCCTATTTTTCCCCTCCTTCTCCAGTACTGTGCCTTTGATTGGCAATCTCCATCAGAAGTGGTGCCATGCAGTTCTACTAGTTGTTGCTCTGCCTAATTCTTGTTAAATCTGAGGCAAGTTAAGATTGGAGAGAAGTCGGTGTATCAGAAGAACATGTGGGTTTTCATGGTATCTACTGACCTACTGTCACTGTAGCATGTAGACTAACAAGATGGAAATGGTCAGGATAGATAGTAAACTAATGGTAATGGATAGTAAACTAAAAGAAGCATTTTAGGTTTCACAGGGTATAACATTTAGAACACTGTCGTAACTGTACTAATTGTGTCCCTCTTGGGAAGCTAAAATGGAGCATCAGTGGTCTCTAATGGCAATGCTGTGAAGGTTGGTGAAAATGTTAGTGGAATGATTTGAGGACTTCTAAATTAATTAAATTAGTGCTTATATAATTAATAGGATTACTCTGACTCTGCACGTTAATAGGATTTTTCCTTATCAATTCCAAGCTTAAGCGTTATGAAACTGCATGTGTCTATAAACCTCCCCCAAGAACTACGTGAATCATGACAGTAGTCTAGTCATAATCACGAGGTGGTTTCTCTGAAAACCCCCTTCTGAATATATTTATCTGGTGTTTTGTAACATCCTCTGAATAAAGATATACACCCAAAACACATAAATGTTTTCCAGCGTTTTCTGTACACCTTTACCCACTCTAAACTGAACTATCCAACCATATGCATTATTTACTGAAACAGGGCTGGCACTGAACACATAATACCAAGTTGTGTCCAAGGCTACATTTAAGATTACTCTCTCTCTTTTATTTTCCTTTTTTTTTTTTTTTCTTCCCTTCAACCAATTTCCAATCCATTAAACTGCTCTAATTTTCTCTTTTCTGCAACTATTTAACTTGGATATTAACCTTTGTGGCTGGCCACAATCTCTTAAACACATTTCTTTGCAATATACTTTCCTAGGTTGTCAGAAACATTTTTCTTAGAAAAATATGGAGAAAAAACTAATAAACCTTAGTATAGCATCTTTGCTCCCATTTTTAGCTTTTCATCAACCATGAAGCTCTCATATGAAATCTCTGATAAAATAAAAATATATTTTGGTCCAAGTACATTATTAAATCAAAGGAAAAAAAAACCCACAGCTGTTCATTATTTACAGCATTTACTTAGATCTCAAGTACGATCTTGAGACCAAGCAGACCAACACAAACATCCCTGATGTGGTACAGTAACTCTGCCTCTATTTCCTCAGCGGAATCATCACCAAAATCTTTCATACGGATGTCTGCTTTAGGAACTTATGTCCTCTGCCAGTGTGTCCAGGAAAAAGCAAAACTATCACTATCAGGCTACTCTTTTTACACCAGATTGGAGTCTGTGCACCTCATCCACTCCCCATCCTACCTGTAGAATCTTCTAGAAACAGTTCCAATGGACCAACCAAGTCTGCTCTCCTTTTCAGTCATTCCATACCCAAGCAGAAATTTCCAATTATCTCTTCATTATAAAGGTGCATGATCTACTATGGGAGTTGGTAATTAATTAACCCACAGATTGTGCAAAATATGTAAAATTTAAGAAAGGATGAACATCACACAAATCCTTTGGAACAGAGGGTACTCTTTTTTTCCCTAAAAAAACCAAACCCAAACCCAATTGCTGAAATACCCTGTTACGCCTTCTTGATCATAACTGTGGAGGTGAAAACAAATGTTCCAAAATGTTAAAGGCAGGTTGGTTCAACATATGGCCTCTATTTATTTATTTATTGTTAATTTAAATCACATGAATTATTCACACATTGTTAACTTCACAACTCTGCACTTCTTCCTGTTGTCTAAACCAATAATAATGGATATTCAGACAAAATCACCTTAGTTAATGTCATGGCTGTTACTAATATTTCTGATTTTTCACGTAGAATTGTTTTCTGCTAGAAGTTTCATATATTGAAATATTCCTCTGCAGAAAGAAAAAAAAAAAGAAAAAAAGAAAAAGAAAAACCCCAAAACAACCAAAAAACAAACCAGAAACCCAAAACAAAGCCACCTTAGCTGGGTAAGCTATGTTATACTGAGAACACTATCAACCAAACAGAAAATTCCAGGCTATGTAAATCATTCCATCTCCAGTATACTGAAGTGTTTCAGCCAGTTTATCTTATTTCACAGTCTTGCACTTTTCATTGACTGCAAACTTGGCACCCAGTTTCAGTAAGTTTGAAATCCTACCACTGGTGCTCAAATACAACTCTGTGAAGGAGTTTGGGGGCTTCGGTCTCTCCCAAATCTAGTACATGCAAAAAGTGGATTTGTTGACATTCATAAGAATGCAAGTTTCACTTTCAGTGATGAAAACTATTGTGCAGATGTTGGATTGCAAATGAGTAGTTTACCTGTAACCACAGAGACTGCTTATGTGAACCTGATTCACTTTTTTTCCTGGTTAGAACAGACCTTGTTAAAAAATTAAATTTAGAATTCAAATTAGAATCATATTACTGGTGATACATGTTGTTAGGTATTTAATCAAATTGATTATGAATATTAGCTAGGAGTCTGAAACAGCAGAAATGTCAAACTAGTTCTACAAAGCTCAAACTGATGACAGAAAATATTTCAGACTGATTTAGTGCATTTTCCTCTATAACATTTGTTTAAAAAGCATAGCTGCACTCCTGGGAAAAATAGAAAAAAGTTAATTAGCCCACACTTATCATTTCAAATCCACTTCAAGCAGGCCAAAAGCTGAAGTGCCAGGGAATTAAGCCATCTCATCTTAGAACCGTTGCATAGAATCATAAAATGGTTTGGGTTGGAAGGGACCTTAAACATCACCAAGTTCCCACCCCCCTGCCATGGGCAGGGACACCTTCCACTAGACCAGGCTGCTCCCAGCCGCATCCAGCCTGGCCTTGAACACTGCCAGGGATGGGGCATCCACAGCTGCTCTGGGCAATCTGTACTAGTATCTCACCACCCTCACAGTATAGAATTTATTCCTAAATCTACCCTCTTTCAGTTTGAAGCCATTACCCCTTGTCCTATCACTGCATGTCCTTGTAGAAAGTCCCTCCCCAGCTCTCGTCGGCCCCTTTATGTACTGGCAGGCTGCTGTAAGGTCTCCCTGGAGCCTTCTCCAGGCTGAACCCCAACCCTCCCAGCCTGTCTTCACAGCAGAGGTGCTCCAGCCTCTTATCATCTTTGTGACCCTCCTCTGGACTGACTCCAACAGGTCTGTGTCCTTATGTTGGGGGCCCTAGAGTTGAACACTGCATATTCACATAGAATAGGTCTTGCTAATTGTGTAGAAGAGCTGTTATAGTAACGAGGGAAGTATCTTTTTTTTTTTTTTTTTTTTTTTTTACCTCTGTCAATAATAGCATCGATCCTTCCAAACTCTGAACAATATTTGTGAGATTCTCATAAGGACAAATCACATACAGCAACTCATCCATGCTTCTTCTTAAACTATGCACTCTTCTTTAACCTGATCCTTACACCTTTTATATTGCTCTTTGGTAGCTGAGTACTTTTAATCACACAGACCCAAGCATGATCATGAAGTTAACTCATGAAGATTTTTCCACCTCAATCATTTGCCATTGAAGTGATTCCTAATTTCTTGCCCTGTAGTAACATAGGGATGTGGCGATGTGGAAGATCACGTGTTGTGACAGAAACGTAGGAACTAAGTAGAAAACCGCCCATGAAGGAGCTGGCTCTGCTACTAGTATATAAGTGCCTGTGTCTTTCAATAAACTGCCATTTTGCTTTCCTCTCCATGAGAGTCTGAGAGCTGATGGTCCCCTCAGGTGCTGCGCTGAGGTTTGGACATGTCATAAGCTACTACACTTGCCCCTTCTTTTTTTCTGCTCTTGTGCCCTTTTGCAGAAATATTTACATCTGACCTCTACACACTCTTTCAGAAACAACCCTTCTTCAATTTGCAAGGTTGTGCAGTCACTCTTCCTAGTGGAAGGGAGAAGTAGAAATAATTTTTTAAAGGATGCTTGACCTCAGCAATCAGACCACCATAGAAATTAATTAGCTTGCTGGCAGAGCTGAGTGGCATAGGACTATATTTACTATAGTTTTGTTGTGGTCTTAAAAGCAAAAAAAAAAAAAAAGATTAAATCATTCAAATTACATAAACCGAAGCTGAAGTTTGTTTGATATTTTCTTCTTTGGCATAATTAGGCTTCAAAGCTCATAATTTATGCTGTAGATCCACAATGCAGTGCTACGAACATTTGATGTGAAATTAATGAACGAATAAGGAAAATCCTAACCTGAAGATCTCAGCACAGCACAGTCCCTGGAGTTTTTCTTTGTTAAGCACCAATGAGGCATAAATCTCAACTTAAGTTTTTTCCTGTGCTCTTTGTGTTCCTTGGGTTTCATCATAGTGTAATTTAAGACTTGAGTAAAGAGCATGTGGAGAGCTTTAGAGGCTGCTGCTCACGTTAGCAAAGGCTGAGCAGATGCCCAGATTCAATTCAGCAGGGGTCGTTCATATGCTTTGCACTAAGCAGATATTCTTTTTTTCATTTCAGAGTATCTGAACGAGACACAAGAATTGCTAGTTGGAAAAATACACTACCCCATAGAAAGGGATAAAGGAAAAAGGAAATACTTTAGTTCGGTCCAGGAAGATGAGGTGACTACCCAAAAATTCAGAAAGAATAACCAAGTCAACTTTGGGGAGAAATTTTACAACTTGTTCCTTGCAAATCATGAAATCATGCTTCCAGGTAGCTTTTTTTTTTTTTTTTAATCCAGCTGTTCACACAGTTTAGAGGATTGCAGATTTATTGAAAATAGGCAATTAGCAGCTCTGGCTTTTATGTTGACTCAGGGGTCTGGCTTGCTCCTCTGCTTCCTGGACAGTTCACAGTGACTGTACATTGGATATAATCAGGTGCAAGGCAACAAACTCTCCAGTCAGAAAGCTCAGGCTTAGTAAGACTTGCTTACATTCAGTTTCCACTGTTATGTGTAGACCGGGGCACGTGGCTTGAGCATCTTGGCTCTGTGAACGTGAAGCAGCAGCTGAGCAGTTACCACAGGCAATACAGGAACAGCCTCCAAGGGAGAACGGGCTGCCAGGAACCAGAGCTGACAAGCCTGCTTGTCGGATCTGTAAGAAACAAGGTTTCAGTTCAAACAATATGTCCCATAATAATCCTCCAAATTCAGCACACTTTTCAGGAGAACCCCACTGAGAAAAAGCCTCGATCAGCTCCAGCTCTTAACGTTCAATATTTAGAAGTAAAACAGCTTTTCCTGTGTCTTAGGAACAGCATTCCCAGACAAGCAGGTTTATAGCTTATAGACAATACAAAGCAGCAAACATCTGAATTGCACGTCCTACCACTTAAAGACTGTCAAATATTGCCCGCTGAAATCCATAAAGGACCTGGGTTGGAACATAGCCTGTACCACTCACTGGCAGGGCAAAGCCCTTTCTAGAGGCTGCTGCCATTTTCCAGCCAGACTACATTTCTCAGTGAGTGAAAAAAGGCACGTTCTAGCACGGCAAAACAGTTTGCAAGTGCGATGCACTGTAAGTTAAAGTGCCTGCAGGAAGAGGCTTACACTATTCCTATCCCTATAACCAACTTACTATCTCAAATCTTCTCATAATTCTACAGTCAAAGTAATTCTTCCAGGCAACAGCGTACAAAAGGAGCATATTATTCAAAGCATGCGTTCAAAGACAGGCATGAAGAACCTGCTCTCATTTATGAGAGAAGGCAAAGACAGCCCCACGCAGCTTCCCTGTGTTGCCCCACCGGTTTTTCATTTTTTCAATGTGTATTTTCAATGCATCTCTTTAGTACCATTGTGGCCACAGATAAAACCTCCTCTGTTTGTATGTGCTTGGTAAAAAAGAAAACAACATGAAGCCAAGTGTATTACTGGCACATTAAATTTTCCCTTTTAATGTATATTTTATCATATGTCTGTAAATAAAGACATTTTAAAATTAATTTATTGTTCTTCTCATGTGTTTCTGATTCAAAAAATCCGACTTGAAAATTGAGGTTTCCAGTTTATTTTTAAGTAGATCCAAAGCAAATCGGTGTTGTTTCATGCATTTTGTCTACTGAGAAATTGAATCAACTTGAGCAGAAACACACCAAAAAGTAACATGAGAAGAATACAGGAAAAGGGAACAAATGGTGTGATAATTACCACAGATATATATTGACCCTATTATTAATCTCTGATGTTATTCACAAGACAGAGTAGCAAGCTTATTAGCAAAAATGTAACCTTATTTTTATTTGTAATAATTATTTTGCACTTATTTGCAGTGAAGACATGACAAAGTAACATGGATTTTGTACATCTGTCTTATGGTTTAGGTGATTAAACACTGGGAAAGCACCAAGCACAGATGGATTACAAGCAGTTATACAAACGCATATTTGATCTTGTATTAAATTGGAAGTTCTAAAATTTGAACCTCAAGTGCTAATTACATATTTCATCTCACTACAAACTGGAAACAAAACATCACCATCTGGAAAAAATCCATGATCTGTAACTTTGCATGATATTCTGGTTTCATTATTATTACTTCTGGTGCCGCTTCATAGATTCAGGTAACAATGTTTAGTAATAGCAGTAAAGTCTTCGGAAAAAAATTATCCCAACAATCATTTCTCAACTCATTTCCTTTCATTCCCTGTCCTGGCAGAATCCAGTGATCTCATTAATTTTGAAAACTCATATTCTTGTGTCCTTTTTTGTTTCTGGTGGAGCACTGAACCATTCTAAAGAACAAGCCATTTGAGAATTTCACCAAATAATAGATTTGATTAACAAGAGAAAACAATAAATGAAATTCAACATAGAAATTACTTGTTTCAAAGTAGCCATTTTAAAAAGTTCCTTGGGCACTGCCTAAGACAAATTCAGTGGACAGCTTAAACATCTCCACTAGTGACTTTTATGTGTATTTCAACACATACCTGGTAAGTACCAAAGGTCATTGGTATGGTCACAATTTCTATTTTAAATGATTCTATTAAATCCTACTGTTTAGGTTAAATAGTTTAGCTAACTTGTACTATCTTCAGGTAGAAGAAATTCATGGATCCATGATTCCACTCTATCTAATTATGCTGAAAAGTAGGTTGACAGTGACTTATTTTAAGGAAAGCATGCTGAAAGTAAACTGTTTGTCCTGAACTGAAGATCATGCACTTGAGATGAAAAGAAATGTTATACCTTATTATTTTTTTTTAGATTTTCTATATTTGAGGTGAGTCACTTAAAATTTAAATTAATCCACTTTTCAGTTTCTCTGTCATACAGCAGAGCTCCTGATTCTAGATCTGTGCAGTAAGGAATGGTGTTAAGTTCCTGGGAACCATTTTGAAGTTTTTTCATGTTGCAAATTGACATGACAATGACAAAGCAGTATTATCGTGGAAATAAATGTAAAAAAATATAAAATGTGTAAAGATATATATTGTAACACCTACACTCCTCATATACTGAGGAAATACAGAATTTTTACATAACGAAGTGGCATATCTAAATAATGAATAAAATTAGAAACCTTTTAGAACTAGAATTCTACAAAATAACAGAGATAGCCTACAATATATAGTTTTAATTTTTCTCCCTTAGATTCTACACAACAGCGTATTCTTGGCATAGTGCCATCACTTAAAATCAAACACATGATGTGTAGACTGAATGCTCTTAAAAACATTTCTAAAGGAACACAAATTAAAGGATTCCACATCTTCTCTTCTGTACAAATGAAAAGACTTCACAGTATAGTAGAGCAGGGTTAAAAGCAATACAAGGATGCTGCTGGAGCTATAAGCAATAATAAGATACACAGTATAACCGTCACATAGACAAATTGTTTACATGCAGCAGAAACGAAAGCTGCCAGAAAATCCTTTAATATTCCTAGCTACTTTTTTTTAACCAGCTCTCACCTGGTTTTGATCATGTTCAAACATCTGTTCTTGGCATGAAGTAGCAGATGATAATTCAAACCTCTGTCATATAAAATAAGTTTGCCATAATAAATTCCTAATTAGTCCTTTTTATGTTTTAATTGTCAATTTGCCCCTCAGGCCTCGAGGACCACAATTTACGCTAAACTTCATAACAGTTTTTAACACACAGCCTTATATTATTTTTTTCTTTCATTTAAAATCAACAGCATTTTAATTCACTTCTCAGAGCACAACATTTTTTAAAATGTTACTTAATTTCCTATCTGGTCATTCATACTTCAATAACAAACAACTGTCATGTATGACACATTTTTGCTAGCTCATTATTTTAATCTTTGAAAGTAATTTTATTATTGAAAAATTACAATTTCTGTATTTTATTTCCACTTGCAGATAATATTGATCTAAATTTTGTTTCATGCTGAAGATACTTTCTGTGACTACCTGCAAAACCAAAGAGGAAGAAAGCTCTTCAAAGAGAAGAATAATTGCACATATAGATTGTATTCTGCTTCTCCAAAAACCTCTTGATAGGCTATCTCAGGAGTCATGTCTTTACTAATTTCCTTTTGTCCCCTGTCCTGGAAGGACCTCACTTACAGAAAATGCATGTTTCTGTGGCATTTATGACCAAGTTTGGTTTGGAGCACTGAAGGCCAGTTATCAGCTAGGTCAGCTAGATTCAATGGCATGTAATCAATTTGTAATGTATTACATTACAAAATTACATAACAGAGGACAAGACCTCAGCTGCTTGATGCTAGGCATGATTCTGGATCCTTGCATGGAAGTTCTTTCTCTTCATGGCTAACTTTGCCGTAGGCTGATAAGCCACTCGGGTTTCAAATTCAGTAGATATCCCCACGTCAGAAGAAGAAATATATGGAAATATAGAAGAAAAAACGTTCCCTCTCCAAATCTCAAACTCAAAACATGGTAATCGTAAAAACTTCCTCTGTTCCAGAATCCTTATGATGAAGGCCAACCTTCAAGCACTTGGAATTCAGCTGATGTGGTGAAATATATGTTTAGCATAAAGTACACAGGCTGTGTTGTATTCAGAGTGTTAAATACTTTGGAATGACCCCAGGAATACATTAGCAGAGAATGTAAGATAAAGAATGTTACTGTGATGTAGGAGTGGCTCTGGAAAAGGAAATCATAACACACTCTGAATTTGAACGAGCTGTAACTGCTGAGAGGCCATGAGAATCCCTTCCAGCTAGACCACAATGCAACAGTATAGGCTTCAGAAGAAGAACAAGGTGGGTGCCGCTACATCTCCAACTACAATGAATGTATCTGACATCCCATCTGAGGCTAACAAAAGCACAGGTTTCAATTTCTATAACTTGCAAACTCAAAAATAGCATAATTAAATATTTTAATTTACAGCTATTATCTGCCACAGTTGCACCGTTTGCCTTTGCGGTGCTTTTAAGATTTTGAGCAGCACACTAGTCGCTAGAGACTGCAGGTGTGTTTCAAATAAAATTGTGTTGTTTTGTGGGTTCCAGGACACACATTCCAGTGCTACTCCTTGGCATTTTTATTTACAGAACCAAATTTTCTTACTTTTCTTAAACTGTCTTTTAACCCAGATATTCTGCAAAGTATATATGAATGCCTGAGTTTACAAGTGCAAAACTGTAGCTTGAGTATTTGTGGTGTATTTACCTCATCACAGGATAATGCTGCCAAGTGAGTCGGTAGATTCAGTACAATCCCTTCAAGGGGAACAGCCAATCCAAGCAGTGTTTTCCACCAAGTAAAAACTAGTAATCATCAACAAAAATGGAATATGCATTTGGTCTGGCCAAAATTATCTCTGTACACACCTACACCGGCTAAATTCCCTTTCTGTATCCTGATAAGCACCACAGTTATATATCTAATGAATGCTGTAGTAAACCAGAACGATCTGGCACCAGACTTGCTTCTCATGGCTATTGGACATCCACTATCTTTAAGAGGATGTTTATTATGAAATTCAAAGGCATAATGACAATTTATGTAGACATACTGTTGCTGACTTTAAATTAGCTGTCTTTGCGGCAGACGGCAGTGTTGCTATGGCAGCATTGCAGGCCACAAAACCGGCCTAAGTTCAGGTTTCTAGTGTCCCTTAAATTCTTTGTTGCCATGGCTGCACTGCTACAAGTACTAGCTAATTTAGCAAGTTATAATCTGACTTTATGCATTGCAATCTGTTTTTTAAATTGCTCTATAAGCCTATTCCAAGACTGTGAGGACAAATTCTAGGAAGTAGTTCTGCCTACTATTCCCCAGTCTTCCTAAATGAGATGCTGGCTGAGAAACCAGATCAGCACGAGCTCCTGAAAAATAAACAAATGCCATTCATACAACTCACATGCTTAGTTTACCATATTTCTTAGTAGAAACGCTATCTGACCATATGTAGGAAAAGCCACTGGTGTTTACTTCCCTCTGTCTGCATTTCATCTAGTTCATGCGTTCACCGTAACAATTGGTATTACCATGTGTGAAACAATGTGTTTCAGTGAAACAAGTATCAAGATCTAGTGTGTAGGAAAAGGGGAAAGTTTTCTTTGCTTTAAATATCCAAATAATCAAATAACTCTATAGGGAAGTCAGGAAGAAGATATGCCACAGTCCACAGGATCAAACAAAATAAGGCTAAACTCTGGAAACTAATTTTTGGTTTGTTTGCTTTTAGTTAGTAAACCTCAAACTTGACATGCCACCTAATAAATGCAATTTATCATCAAATTCAGAATATCAAAACATCCAAACTGATATAAAGCAGATAAGATCTGTAGCTTTTCAAACTGTAGACTGCAGGAAAAAGAGGGAAAATGAGAACATCATCAATATTCCTCCTTACCAGAAGATTATGATAATATTAGCCAGATAAGATTCAGAGGTATTACAAGATATAAGAGCATCAAATTGGTTTAATTTTCCCTCAGTTTTTACTTCCCAAGTGTTCACAACATTACCGTCGCTATTAGTAGCATTACTGACTCCTGAGTGCACGGAGTGACTTTGATTTTGGACTGAGACAAGATTAGTATTTTCTTTGATAATTTCTAGCAAAGTTTAGGATGCAATACACCATGCTTATACAGTCCCATATCTGTTTAGGGTGTCAAAAAATGGATCTGCTGCTAGAAAAATCTTCATGAATAATGGGAGTCTCAGTCTTTCTAATTGATGAGATTTGAGTTTGAGATTAAATTACTTTCCATAATTATTCCAAAATTACTCCACTAAAAATAGTTTGTAACAAAACTTTTATCCTTTTGTCTACTTTTTCTTTCCTCTCCCTAAAAGATCATAGTTCTAAATCTGAGGAAAATCATTCCTAATCTAAATGTTTACACAATATTTTTTGTTTAAAAATAATGTGCAATTGTTTTTAAACATTACTTTTTAATGGATATCAAGATAACCAGCTTTAAAATACATGTGTTCATAGCATTGCCTATGTTGTAGAGAATATAATATAAACTACTCATAAATTATATTTTTTTGCTAAAGTTATGTCAAAAATTCTGCATGAGAAATCACTGCAGAACTGCCACTTCCATTTCTAAGTAAAAATAAAGGTTAATCCTTTTAGAAGAGAGCTGATCAGTATTTGTTGCTCATATCATAAATGCACTTGTTTCCATTAATTATGCTTTCTCCCTCGCTTAAGCATCATGACTATAACTTTGCTATACACAGTATGCTTAACAAGCATGAAATGTCTTTGTAGGGCACCATGAAGGTCGCTTCCCCACTTGTACAGTTCAGCGTGTGCTTAGGTGTAAAATAATTAGCGTACAGTAGTGTCTTAAGACACAGTCTTCTAAGGAAAGGGAAACCTCGTATTTGACCCAGACTCCCTCTTTCCCTTTAGGATAATTATACCTTTTCTTTTTACAGTTTATCTTTCTGATGCCTCTCGTTCACTGGACCATATGCTATGTCAGGGTTTTATATGTGTTTCTTCTGTTGTGCAAGAAAAGTTTCAGCTTCCTTCCTCTAAGATTGAATCTCAAAATCAAGAAAACTTATTCACTGTTGTCTATATTTATAACCTAATGCTGCAGACTATAACCTTGGAAAAATAAAACAAATGCAGCATTATAAAACACATCATTTTATTCTTCCCACTAAACAATATGAAATTTCTTTTTCTTTACCAACGCTGGCAGATAGAAAATTTACTTAGATCTAACATTCCTTCATGTATCCACAGAGGCCAAAGCAACCAAAATAATTATGGAGAAATAGATCAGTATTTAAAATAAGAGATATAAAGGTGAGTTTACTTCAATTTTGAGGTAGAAATATTTTGAGGCTAGTTCAATAGGAACTGAGAATAAGGATATCCACATCATGAAATGGTTTGTGTTGGAAGGGACCTTAACATCACCTAGTTCTACCCACCTGCCATGGGCAGGGACGCCTTCCACTAGACCAGGCTGTCCAAAGCCCATCCAACCTGGCCTTGAGCACTTCCAGGGATGAGGCATCCACAGCTCCTCTGGGCAACCTGTTCCAGTGCCTCACTACCAACACAGTGAAGAATTTCTTCCTAATATCTCACCCAAATTTACCCTTTCAGTTTGCAGCCATTCCCCCTTGTCCTATCACTACAGGCCCTTCTAAAAAGTCTCTCTCTAGCTTTCTTGTTGGCCCCTTTAGGTGCTGGAAGGCTGCTATAAGGTCTTCCTGGAGCCTTCTCTTCTCCAGGCTGAACCAGCCCAAGTCTCTCAGACTGTGTTCATAGGAGAGGTGCTCCAGCCCTCTGGTCATCTTTGTGACCCTCCTCTGGACCTGCTTTAACAGGTCTGTGTCCTTTTTATGCTGGGAACTCCAGGGCTGAACACTGCATACTCCAGGTCGGATCTCACAAGAATGGAGTAGGCAAAGCCAGCTGGCCATGCTTCTTTTCATGCAGCCCAAGATTTGGTCAACTTTCTGGGCTACAAGTGCACATTGCTGGGCCATGTTGAGCTTCTCATCCACCACCACCAAGTCCTTTTCCTCAGGGCTGCTCTCAATCCATTCTCCACCCAGCCTGTATCGATACTAGAGGTTGCCCTGAACATGTGCAGGACCTTGCACTTGGCCTTGTTGAGCTTCATGACGTTTGCACAGGTCCACCTCTCAAAACAGTCAAGGTCCCTCTGGATGTATCTTAATTCTTATTCTGCTACTGCTTGAAAAATGGTAAGAGAAGGCTGACTCTTCATGTGTTTCTCTAATTCCCTGCATGTCATACTCTCCACTTTCAAAGCTACATCTAAGATACTGACTTCCTCGACAAAGCCTATCTAATTAAAAAAAAAAAAAAAAAAAAGTTGTAAAAAAGAAGATTTGTTTCTTAAGAATTTCCTAGAATGACATCTAAGAGCTTCCCATTTCTTACACTGTGCTGGTCTTGGCTGGGATAGAGTTAATTTTCTTCATAGTAGCTCATATGGTGCTATGGTTTGGATTTGTGCTGGAAACAGGGTTGATAATACAGAGATTATTATTTTTTTGTTATTGCTGAGCAGGGCTTGCACAGAGCCAAGGCATTTCTGGCTCCTCACACTACCCCACCAGTGGGTAAGCTGGGGGTGCACAAGAAGTTGGGAGGCGACACTGCTGGGTCAGTTAACATCAGCTGACCCAAGGCATATTCCATACCATATGAGATTATGCTCAATATATGAAGCTGGGGGAAGAAGGAGGAAGGGGGGGTGGGGGGTGGGGACACACACAACACATTCAGAGTTATTCTCGAGTCACCATTATGTGTGATGGAGCCCTGCTCTCCTGGGGACAGCTAAACACCTGCCTGCCCATGGGAGGTGGTGAATGAATTCCTTGTCTTGCTTTCTTTGCATGCACGGCTTTTGCTTTACCTGTTAAACTGTCTTTATCTCAACCCACAAGTTTTCTCACTTTTACCCTTCCAATTCTCTCCCCCATCCCACTGCGGGGGGAGCAAGCGAGCGTGGGGTTTAGCTGCCAGCTGGGGTTAGACCACGATATACAGAAACATATATTGGAATTAATGACTACTAGTAATCTAAGTGAATGCAGCAAAAAGAAACTGAATGTAGTTAATAAAGAACAATCTCTGAATCTATCCACTTCTGAAGTGGAAAGGCTTATTCTGAGGGCGTCAGGAAAGCCCAGACAAAGGATAAGCAGTAGCAGAGCAAATGGTAAAGGTAAACTGGAGCTCAGCAAAACCATTTCACCCTATAAATGTAACCACTGTCAAAAAACAAGAGTTCTCTATCAGGTTTTCCAAGTCCATTATGAGCTTAAAATAATCAGGAACAGTGGATAGAATTAAATTAGTGAAAGACTATGCAGAAAGACATATTATTCCTTTTTGCTATTTCAGAAAAGATATTGCTAAGCAAGTTGAGTCAGAATTTCTACCCTGATTTACTGATTTCACCTTAATTTGGCTAAGTTACAATAACAGACACACAAAAATAAAGAAATATAGCTCTCCTCCTGCTTTATGTCATGTGTATAGGTAAGTATCAGGGTAGAAAAATACATGCTTACTTCCGAGACATTTACTTTTGGTTGTCCTTACATTAATGACTAAAATAAATTAGGTGACAATAGCCCTCCTGTCCTTTTGTAAAATGAGAAGGAAGCCCACATTTGTTAATTCTTCTGTTAAAAGAGCTGTTAGGTCTCTCATATCAGATCTAGTGAAAGCTGGCCCAGCAAAGCATTCCTGATTTCCATCTGTGGGAAGATTTTTTCCTCACAAAAGTTGCTTCCCAACGAGACAGTTTGATTGTATATTGAAGGTCTTAAAAAGGTCAGCTTCCAAACAAGTGTCTGATGAGAAAACCCAGGGTACAGAAAGGAAGGAAAAAAAAATCCTGACTACTGTACTAATCTCGCTGCCTCTGCTCCTGACTCACCACTGAACTGCTGGTAGAAGGTTTCACATTATATATGTGACCTCCTGGTAGGTCCAGTCCCCTGCTGTGCTCAGCAGGGATGAAGACAGATTTGGCATCCACCCTGCCCTTTGAGGCTCCGAGGATCTTTCTCACCCCTGCAATACAGAAACCCAGTTCTTCTGCTGGGAATGGAAAATAACAGGAATACAACCATCCCTTACCCTCTTCTCTAAAGTCAGTCTTGGAATCCTAGTGGTGGCCCAGGGATGTTATTGAAATGAGATCTCTGTAACTTTTCTCATGCAAATCCAGTACGTGAAAGCTGTATACAAAGCAATGAGATATAAAAATGTAAATATTATGTGATATAAATAAATTACAACAAGATAGTGGGCAACATTTATCACACCCTCAACTTGCATAAAGACTGTGATTGTGCCACTTCCCAGTGAACATCGCCTATCCAAACCTTGTGGAAAATAGAAGGCAGTTTATGGAATGAAACTGAAAATCTTCCTGACAGTGACATGTAAGAGGCCCCCCAGTTCAGTGTGACTTTTCAAGTTTGCACTTATTATCCAGCTACATATCCTCTGTACAGAGAGGTAGAGAGAATCAATGAGCTACAAGATTTATCTTAATCCAGTCATTTATGGATTAAACAGGACTACTGGAACAAAGATTGCCTCATTTTCAAGCTTTTTTCTAATAGTAAACCTAAGCAAACCTGAATTAGACTTCCCCAAAGTAAAGCTGCAGAGATACACTTTTTCACATTCTCCTTTGTTCCTTCAAAGCATACCTGGATTTTATTATTTAACAGAGTATTGAAGATAACCTAATAAAAACTTAATGTAATTATTTTGCTGGTTTTATCCTTCATGGTAAAGTTTCTGATACATATTTTATGCGATGTATTCCTAAAGTTCTTTTGAAGAGTTCCAGTCTGTAATCACCATGACACAGGGGACTGATATCTCCATTACAGGTTACTGGCTCTGCCATAGGTAATCTGGCAAAGCAAAAGCGCATAAAGCAGCCTTAGCTGGCCTGCCTGACTTCCTGCTACCGGGCAGAATCAATCCTTGCTGAAAGTAGTTAGTTCTTAGTCAGAGTCAATGAGCGCTCTAAATACTGGACTCAGATAACAATAGGACAAATGTGTAAATGCAGCAAACTGTAAAAAGATCTAGAACACAGCAACAGAGCCTTATTATCTAGCCTTATTCCTCATGATAGCCCATTCTTTCACTTCCTTGCTTAATTAACAGGATCTATTTATACTAGCTCATGGAAATGTAATATACCTGGCTATGAGTGTCTTTTCTTAATTACGCCATTGTAGTTCTCCCTCACAAGATGCATTGTTCTCTTGTTTTGGCATCCAGAACAAAGGCTACTTAAGACAAATGGAAAGACTGCCACAGATGTCAGTATGTTCTGTATCAGGCCATTAGTAAAGCCACCTTTTTGGGAAAATGGGAAAACAAATGTATCCTTTTTCCGATATTTGTATCTATTGTTAAGCATTGTGTAATTACTTGCACCAACACTTGTCACAAAAATTAAGACAACAGATGTGACAAATTATACTGTGAGAGCAATAATATCTTCTATCCCAAGAGCTGAGGAATGTTGTAGAACACGTTTAAATTTAATTGAGAAAAGAACTGTTAATGGTGATGGATGTGGATGTTCATTCACATTAAATTATTAGAATGAAAGAAAAAAAGTGAAATTTAGTTTTGAAGGAGCTACTCAATATAGTGAGAGAATCAGAATCACAAAGCACATTGTGCCCAGTACAATGGTGCAGAGGAGTACAAAACTTGACTGTAAATTCAGATGTGCAAGGATCAACTCTGGGTTTATAAAGTGCTTAGCAAAGGGATCTCTGTATGTGAAGAATCTCTTAGGGTGTCATTATACAAACGATTATCTGTAGGTGATGGAAAAGGAAACTAGCAGCCACAGACACCACACACCCTTCTACACGTACTAGCAGAAACTGGGCGATTATGTTAGCCAAACTGTAGATTTACGCCTGTCAGAAGTGAAGTTTTTCTGTTCTCTGTACAGACTCGTTACAGGTCCTGTATTACTGGCATGGCCAACTGAGGAGCCAGAGAGTGACTTGCTGTCACAGTGCAATCCCATGCCCATTACTGCTGCTGAGTCACTGGTTAGCATCAATTTGTTCCTCTCTGCCAGCCAGGTATGGGAGTTTATAAATAGATAATTAAGCCTCACAGGTGAGACTTTGAGATTAACATGTTGAGGTGCTGTAGCATCAAGTAACCTTACTGCTCCTTCCTGAAAGATAAAAATCAAACTATACGAGAATCTTGCACTTCAATAAAGAAAATTCCTAGAGAGCAGTGAGATGCATATAAACACATAACAGTGAACATTTTAGGGAGTTAAAAAGCTATCTGAATTGGATAATGTTCACCAGTTCATTGATGTGTTTCCTCTTTTGCATTTTCATGTGACAATACTCCAGGATTAAAGTTATCTTGCAAAAAGACGACAACTCCAGCTTGCTTTTACCTTGTTTAAAAATAACTATTCCATTTCTTCATAAGCTGGCATGTAGCCTGCAAACTCATATCTCACATTTCACCAGAAAGTGAATGTTTATTGCCATTGCCTTTCACTTGCATAAGTGTTTCTTACCCAGTATGTGCAGTCTTCTCATTACACTACTGCACTGGTCAAAAGCCATCCTATATAAAGAAATCCATAGGTGCAGGGCTGTTTAAACCAAAGCAAAAGAAGTAATTATCATAAATTCCACAATTCATTACCTCAAAAAAACCAAATCCACACTACTGTGGAAGAACTGATGCTCTAAATTCTCATTAGGTTTGGTCAAAGGAAGTAGTTTTTATAAAAAAAAATATATTTTCTTTTCTAAACTTTTAATAGATCTTAGGTGCAGCTAGATCCAATCTTAATCTCAGACTTGGTCAACTGTTTATATGTAAAGGAATATAAGGAATATTCACAGTTTAAGGCTGATCATAGGATTTTAACAGCACTTAATCATTGACCAATTTATCATTTACAAAGTGAATCAAATAAGAATTACTTAAATTATTAAAGTGGTTTAACTATGGATTCAAAATGGTAATACTATACTTATTAGAAAGTTACTAAATTAATTCACACACACATGCACACAGACACATAGAAACAGAAATATAGAGATACATATGTATAAAGATATATACCTGCTAAAAGTTCCACTCGAGCTCAGTGAAATACTCATGTCAAATGCTTTTGCATTTTTCAACAGGCAAAAGGTTGCGCCTAGAGAAGCAGGAAAATCAGCCCAGGCTCCACTGTCAGCTCTCAGCAACAATCCCACTAGTATCACAAACTGGGGAGTTCCCGGGCTCCGAGGGGCATCCCAGTCAGGGAGATGCTGCTCTGCGGTCCAGAAGAGCTCGGAGGGCCTCACATAGGACTGCTGCTTACAGGTTCAGAGATGATTGGCTTTAGTCATCAGTAATTTTCCATCCTGGCTGCAATCCGAGTCAGTAATTAGTGGATTTTTTTTTTTTTTTTTTTCAAATATGACTGTGCTATTGTACCACTCGGAGTCCTAGTAAAGTGTTCCCGGGCTTGTTAAGGGATGTTACGGTCCAGAAGGAACACTCCAAGGCTAGCAGGTGGTGATGGTGTTCAGATAAGGGATGTTTCTGGTACAGCTAGTGCACTTTCCCACCTCAGCCGTGCAAGAGTTGCTCGTACAGTCAAGGGACACTTAACTGCCCAACTCCTTACACAGAGGCCAACGCCTAACAGGGAGTCCCAAGATCACACAGCAGCCCAGGGAGGAGGAGACATACATTACCACACTCATCTGGTTTTCTGATTTCACATATGTAATTACTGTAGGTTAGCACTACGATAGCAAGCAGTAAGTTCGATGTTGATTCCCTAAACAGGAGAAAAATATGGCTTTACAACCTCTCATGGCACAAGGCCTGGGTATGTGGATGCGTATGTTGTGGGGTTCCTACTCAAACCCTGGTACTAATGGGAGGCATTTGCAGATGATAAAGTCTTACTCATTTTGCTCAGGCTCTTCTGTTGCATATTATGTACTATGAAGCATACATTTTTAAATGATCAGCTATTATGAAGACAAAAATTAGTCAAGATTTAGCTTTCTTACTGCTTTCTTTTAGCAATATATTACTATTAACTAAAAGCTCTATCAACATTTGATCCCAGTGGTAGCAAGTTTTCCTCCAGAACAGGAGTTTATTCATTAAAAGCACCTAATAATTAGTACAGACATTATTAGGAAGAAAATAATGTCGGTTTCCACAAAAGACTGCATATAGCATGGCTTATAAACTGTCTCCATAAAAACAAGTTTATAACATGAAGAATTTTTCATCAATACTGCAGAAATCCTGAAATACTTAGGCAAGATTGACCAGCTATCCCTTCCAAAACCAAAGAGCACACTGTTATGACCACTTCTAGTTTGTTGCAGCGTTGACATTTCTATTAAGGAATTCCATTTTACCAGAACACTCTAAATACTTGCTAGTGTTCAAAATTCAGGAAGTCGACTACAGGATGGTTCTTTCCCACTAAACAATTTTGAATCAATAATGCACATTTGAGCATAAACTAAACATTTCATAAGTTACTTACTGATAAAGGAAATTTCCCTCTTATGCATTCTTTTCTCCTCCAGGAGAAGAGTATCAAAAAAATGCTTTAGTAGTGCGCTCATCATGACCATTCTGCCTTAAGCAGAAGTCTAACATTTCAAATTATGGTCAGGATGCTTTCTTGGCTGAAAAACAGAAGCATAAAATATTGAATTGTTAACATTTTTGATGGGGTATGATGTGAAACCTCTCTCTCTCTCTCTCTCAAGGAAAAACATCGTTGTATATTTAAATACTGGTATTCTTTTTGAGGCAATGTTTTCCTTTGAGGACTTCTAAGCAAATAGTTCGTCTTTTGTTGCTCCTATAACACAGGCATAATCTGCTTCCCATCTTAACATGGAGATGTAGCAAGTTTCCCTTTAAAGAATTCATCTGGGTAATTCTCATCCGAGTTTCCAGGTAGCAAAGCCAAACTAGCCACAACAGTATTAGCCTTGGACTAACACACAATTGTAACTCACAGCACATTCTATGTCTGTCTGCCTCTCCATTTATCTTTCTGGCAAAATAAAATATATACTGTACCACCAGTGCGCTTGAACATATGGCTTGATGATGGATACTCTGCAGCATGCAGTTGTATGATGTATACTGTCCTGTGCTGGAAAGAGGAGCTCTGCCACCAGAGCCACAGCACTTAACTTTATTGTTTGATTTTGTGGAAACACTTCAGTTTTAGTACCTGTATGCAGGACTGTAGAAATCTTTTGGCAAAAACATGAGGTATATTTCCAAACCTTGAAAAAGAAGAAATGTTTTTTTTTTTCTCCTGAACTTTCTGAAAACTCTTGTTCACCCTTTCAGACTTCCAGGTTATTAGCTGCTACTGCTACATGCTCTGATGTAGCCCAACCATACCGGATCCATCAACATCCTGAACTTGAAGACAAATGAGAAAGAAAACAGGCTAATTGCAAAACAGCTGTAGGTCAAAACCCTTCAGTTATGATCCTTATTCACTGGAACTGACAAGCACAACTCCATCAACTTTTTCTTCAGGACTTGAACAGTATGTTTAGTTTTGTGTATGAACTTTTGTTGATGTGTGATATTTTAGGGAAGTAAGCATAGCAAGGTACAGCAAGTCACGTTTGACTTCTCATACACATGTCCTTTTAGCATTTCTCCTTTTTCACCAATAAATTTTCATGTCATGATTTCAAATAAAAAATTCAGTGCTTTAGTGGCCACAGACTCTTGAGGTGCATTACTGAAGAATTATTAGTATGCAATGAATGACCTTTACAGGATTTCAAATATAGGTTATATCTGCTCCCTCCTGTAAGAAAAGTATCTGTCTACAAGAGCAACAGGTGACAGGGTATTTGCTTTGCAAAGATCATACTTCAAGAAAAGTTTTCTATATATTCTACGTCATTACCAAGGAATATCTCAAAGTTCAGTGCATCAGCAACACAAGATGTTCTTTTTATTTATAGGCATGTGATTGTATACTTTAATTCCAGATATGATCAATCTCACTGTAAAGGAAGTACACTATGTTTTATTAAGGACCCTGGAGAACATAATTCTCACATTAAGTGAAAGTATAAATAAATATTCTTGCAAGTGATATAAAAATTATTCTACGTGAGCAGCAGCATGTCAGTCAAGGTTGAACAGATTCTTTACAACATAGCTTTATGAAAAGAAAAATGTTAGATTTGGGTCCAATATGGAGACTTTCATGACTGACATTTGTGGCACTTTTGGGATCAACGAACCCTTTGTCAAAACTTGAAACAAAATTTTCACTGCAAGACAGGGAAGCTTTTTTTTTAGAAAATTGGGTTTGTTCATGTTATCAGTCTGAATTATATTAGTACCTGGAAAACCCAACTTAAATCAGTCCTCACTGTTACAGATGCTATATTTATACATAACTAGAGATGCACAACTCCATTATCTTACTATCAAAATTGTCCAAGTCCTAAAGGGAGGAGAAGTAGTAAATGACAGTATGGGCATGTGTTATTCCAGGCTGAGATGCTGACTTGACAGTTGGTTAACATCTCTTCCTATACTGTGCTCTGGCAGCTAAAACCATTTGAAGAAAGATGGCATCACAAACCGAATCTATGCAAGTGTATATTCTTCTAGGACAGTCTTCTAACTTCAAGGGTGCAGAACTCTGCTCCCCCATTCCCCCTTCCTCCTCCCCCCCCCCCCCCCCCCACTTCCCCTAGCAGCAAGCTCGACAATATATGGTCTTCAAAGCATAAAATAGTAAGGAAACAGCATGTTTCCAATTCTTATCAAGATACATTAAAATGTATATGCAGGGTATATATGTGAAACACACCAGTAATGAACATCTGAATACTGTAAAGAAAATTACCTGATGATTCATTCTCCATTCCTCTCAGATCCGGTAAAGCAGCTCTTAAAGAGACAGGCAGGCATTACTGCCTATTATTTTCAGTGAAAGTTAGGAGTCTGTACACTTTCAGACAGATTCTTGGAAAAAGTTTGTTACCAGTTGTAACAGTTTAAATCCAAAGTAACTAAACTGGTATCTACAGAGCTGTTCAAATTTACACAGATGCCATTAAGAAGAATTTCATTCTGTGTTCCACATATACTGATTTAACAGTTTTCCTCTGTAAAGCACAGTATAGGTGACTACAAGTATTTCAGGGGCACTCGTATATTACTGTGTGGCAATTCCATCTAACTTGAAATAAAGTAATTAAATGCACTCTAGCATGTTGCTGCAAAATTGATCACCACTTTCTTGAGAATAGCCACGCATTTATATATAAAGATGAATGTTCCTTTCTAGAAATGGATCATTTCCAGATTGATGGGTGAATTACTGTTCCTTGGAAATTAATACAATTAGGTCTATTTCTGCAGGAACTTAAATATTCACAAATGAAATCAAAATGCTTGCATTTTTTCTCTGCCCATTGCCTTCCTCCTCTGATAAAAAAAAATAAAATCTGCTGTCACTTTTGTGGGAAAAGAAAGTAACTTATAAAGTTACTATGTGATGTTGTAAACCCCAACATTATAACTGTATTAAAAAAATAATCATTAATTAATCCGCCCCATATTTTTAACAAACAGTATCAAGCAGGCTACTTCCATTACCCTCTAAAGCTGAATTCCTTCAACATTCTTCCAAGAAACATATGGGCTAGGACCTTCAAAGAAAAAGCTGATGTTTTCATATAATCACAGAGTGGGACTACGACAGAAAACTAGATATAGCAAGAATTTCAATAGTAGGTTGAAGTCAGGGCTAGGTCTGACCTGAAGTTAGTAGTTTGCCATTTCATCAATCATGGGCACTATTTATATAGAGTTTACCTCCACTCCGCGCCCCCCCCCCCCCCCCCCCCCTTTGAAACATGTTTTGAAAGCTTGACAGGAAAAGTGTTCCCTAAGTTGGTCCCAAAATTTTCTGGGACAGAAATACTGGGTAAGAATGCAGGTCTTACCCACAACTGCTTACAAGTCTTAAGTACTATTATTTTATACAGTTTACATAAGTAAAGATTGCCTATTTAGACAGCAAATTTTTTTTCATTAGCTGGTAAAAAACAATTCCTTTTTTTAAAATATTTTTTTTCTCCTATTACTTAGGTTTGTTATGAAGTACCATGGAATCTCAGCATCAATATGGTGCAGTGCTTGCAAGGTTCTACAGGTTTAACAGGAAAAATTGACAATTAAAGGGAATCTGTGAACCTTGCTGTGTTTCTCTGGTATGTGAGTTTTATTACATAAAATTTCTGGATCATTAAACAATTAATCTACTCTTCCTGTTCTAATTGAGGAAATTACTAATGATTTATTTAGTTTCAGAAGCTAGAAAGGAGGGGAAGGAAAGACTGTTTTTAAAGGCCAAGGAAATGTGACAGTTGGGAATCAATAAAGAAATGAGAAAAAGCTCAATGGACCCTGGTAGCTCACCAGGACAGTATGATAAAGCTGCCTCGGTTTCTATAGCCAGCTATATACAAGTGCTGCGTGTGAGTAGTGATAAGACGTGCCATATTTAACTCCCCAACCTCAGTGGTCAGTCCTCATATGGATACAGACGGAATGGAAAATATCATAAGTCTTAAGCAGAACTTGAATTAATACTTGTGGACCTAAGTGACTTAAAGTAGCTGATAATCTCTATTAAATAATAAATCACTGAATCTATTTCTGTGATTCTTTTACCAAGAGACACAGTTATGCTAGGCAAAGGCATATGCAATTACTTCTCATGTGACCAGAACAAATATGCGATTACAAAGCCTCTTCCCAGAGAGTTCAGCAACAAGTATCACCTCACCAAAAATCTGGCATAGCAAGGAAGCGCAAACACTTTGTGGTACGTTGTCAATCTTGGGAAAAAAGTTACAAGAAAAAGCAGTGGTATATTGGCACACTACCAATTCCCTCTTGAACAATTGCAACTCTGATCTTTCTTAATTTGTAGGCTTCCTGCCAAGGCTATCATTTCTGGTACTGAAAATATACCTGATCCCATAACGGCACATGATGATTACCAGTGAATATATAGTTTCATCAGGAACTAAGAAAAAAAAATGTATACAGCAGACTCATTCCACCTATGAAAACACGATTAAACTGGTATTGCAGAGTGAGACACTCGTAACAGTTATTCACTACATAAACAAGGCTTCATCCACCAATATCAAAGGCAATGCTTTTAATTGCAGTATCTACATAATTCTGCTGATTTTGCAAATTCCTGAAACATTTTATCATAGAATCACAGATAAATATAGATTGCAAGGGACCCTGTCATGGTTTAACTCCAGCTGGCAACCAAGCACCACGCAGCCGCTCTTTCACTCCCCGCACAGTTGATGGGGGAGAGAATCGGAAGAATAAAAGTAAGAAAACTTGTGGGTTGAGATAAAGACAGAATGCATGGGATTACAGAGGCTTGAAATTTTGATAAATCAACTGAGATACGAGATTAGTTCATTTAATAAAACAACAGTGGCCAGATAACCACATGGTAAGACAGAAGATTTTGGTCTTAATCATACAATGTTCATATAAGGTATGAGTCTCCTTTGCACAGAGAATTTCTTTAAATTTTAAGAAATTGCTGATATAGACATGTTGGTTAGTAGAAATTTTATTTTAAGTGAGTAAAAAAGAAAAATATTTAAAAATATAGCTGAAATCAGTTCCCTGCATTAAATAATTTATATAGCACAAGGACTTATTATATTATTACCCATCTACCTACATCTACATTGGGTATTTGCAGCAAATTTATTATGTTTTTTGTACATTTGCTACAGTGCACTACTAACAATTCAGTGTAGACAAAGACTAATGTCACCTTCTACTGCTTTTATAGTAGGAAGGTGATATGAATGTAATTTGTACCATCTCCAAGAGAAGAAAATCTTGTTACAACATTACAGTAAATGGGGTTGGCCTACCCTGCCTGAAAAAAGACAATTCAAGAAAAGGATGGTCTGTTAGTTCTGAAGAACTTGCACTCTGCACACAAGACAAAAAAAATCATATTTAATGTAATGGATTTTTTTCCCAAAATCAGATCAATAACCTTATTCATAAATTTAGAATCCAATCTTTGAAACAAAAGAAGGGGAAAAAAAAGCAATAGGTTTTGGTTTTTTTGTTGTTAGATTATATTTTTTTTAATTAAGAGAATCCAAAAAAGTGTATTTTTGGAATTCAGTGTTGGGAAAACTAATATGTTTTGTGTGATCAATTAGTGCCACATTTATTTAAAATGTTTTAACATTATTTATTTAAAATTACTAAGGACTACAAATAACTTTTACCAAGCTATGAGCTATAGAATCCAAACCTTTCCAAATAAAATGGACACATTCATCACCTAAATTAAAAAGCAATAATTCGTCAGGCCTTAGTTAGAAGATGCTTTTATTACTTTCCCCTCCTCATTTTCTATATTATTCTGCAATTGCTTTGTCATCTGAGCTCTCAATGTAGATAGATACTATTTAAATTAATAGAGCTCACATTATTCCTCTACTTTCATTTTTCATAATATAGAGAAACTATGGAGAACACATACAAATTAAAAACTGCCAGCAAAGGTGCACTGCTTTGCTTTTATAAAAGCCCTTTAGAGTGCAATATAACTAATGAGGTGTTGCTCTGAAATATAATGCAGATTACCATGTAGCAGATTGATTTTGCTGTGATTTCCCACTAACTGCAAAGTGCCTACTAATTAAATCAAGGCAGAGCTCAGTCTTGCCCTCCAGCATTTACAGCACAGGTCACCTGTTCTAAGAACCAGTATAGCTCAGAGACTTTTTCTGTAACCCTAATTTAAGAAAAACATTTGTACAGGTCCTGACTTACTGTTGAGTAAGTTAATGAATGAAGGCTGGGATCCAGTGATGCTTTTTTTTAGATCAACAATTGCAAAATTTACAGGTTATACAACTGATTTTGAACTTTCAGGTTAGAAGGAAGGTTGAACTTTTTGCAGTTTGTGGAACACAAATGTATTTGCTTTTATTTCTGCTTTTGGTGAGCTGTATGCTCACACCAGGAAAGCTTTTTCTATGTAAAATGCAATGGCTTATTGTATCTTTATTTGATGCACATACATTGAAAACTGAAAAAAGAAATTGAATTCACCTCAAGAATTTTCTTTCCTCTCTTCTCAAAATAAAAGTTGGTGAATATCTTAAGTATTGTGCAGAGCAATCAACTGACAAGAAGCCTTTCAGTGAGCTTCCCTGCAACAAGAAAAAAAAAAGAAAAAGTAATCCATGGGAAAGGAAGACATTCTTTTTCTCAACAGAGATATTCAAATACTGCCTGAAAATATGTCCTTTCAATTGGAAAACACTGAATTTGGGTCAGAGCAACCAATTCCTGTGAAGGCAATGCCTTCTCTGATTCGCACACTAATTTTAGGAAAAGAGTATTAATCAAAAAGGAACACAACACATCTGTTTCCATTACTAATTTTTATAAACTTCCTCCACTGAATCGATTATAGCTATTTGAGATCAGTCCTTCCGCTTCTGAATTTTGCCTGTAACTCCAAATCTCAGTTTTTAGGCAGCCTTTCTCAAAGAAGGAAAGATCTATACAGCCATACCCAGCGCATCTGACTGCCTCTGCTTGCCACCTTCTCCCCCCGCACCCCCAGTCTCCATAATGACTTTCAAATATGTCCATCAATTTAGATCCAACCAGGAGATGGTAAAGATCTCGGAGATGTTATACTACAGAAAGTTGTCCTGTCACACTCCAAGAAAACCCCTAAAACAGCTGAGTATAACAACGAGCTCCAGCTTGGTGTCCCCTTAAGGAAAATGATGCAGCATACTTCGAACTGTAGCAGATACCACAGAATCAAAACAGGATAGATGTATTACGAACTCTTCAGGAAAAGCACTGATAAAAAATTACTGTATGAGGAATGGGGAAAACGATAAAAAAAAAAAAAAAAGCGTAATTTTTCTGTCACTCACAAATGACCAGGCTTTTTTTGTTTGTTTGTGTTTGGTATCTTCTGCATTTCCAAAAGGTTTATGAAACTCCTCTACAATTTTAGGAGACACAATGTTTATCAAAGACAGAAAGAAGGCTTTTGTAGTAAATATGTTACTGATGTAGCACAGCACTGACAAGTTTTTTATGTAGAAATCTTTAAATAGATATTTGCTTTAAACAAAAGCTCTTTTTAAATGCACATTAAGGTGTGCTATGGGAAAACACAAAGAAGGGAGTGTTGTCCTTTATTTTTCCGTCTCCCGATATAAAGCAATGTTTGCATTGCAACCAAAGCCCTTCAAAAGACACAGAGGTCTCCTCACCTTGTAGCACAGTGCAGTGTTTCACAAAGCCTTGACCAAAAGCAAATCTAACTCCAGACATCTTTATTTAGGCCATCTATCCAGGCTCTATGGAAAGCTACCCTGTACAATAAGAGACGTGCTGAACCTTTGACATTTCCAGATATACATCAGCACCTTAGAGATTTATGTGAACATTTCTATTCCACTAGAGTAAACACATCATTCTTATTGATTTTAACTTATCTGAACAGATTGAGACCACTTCATAATGTCTAGTTTAATGGTTGGCCAGGTGATCTTATGAACCACACTTATAGTCCCAGCAATGAACCTAATCCTCTAAAATGCATGATATTTTCAAGGAATAAAATGAAACTTAATAGCTCTTCCAACTCAAATACACCCCTCCCAAGCAAACTTCTTGATGTGCAGATTTCAGAAAAAGAGGAATACAGAAGCATAGAAGAAACTGCTCAAGAGAACGCTGGTTTCTTTTGACAAACCCCTTGAATTCTGATGAAGAATTAAACAATACCAATCATGAATGACTGAAATATCAAAGCTTGCAAAGACAAAATGAATATATTTCACATAGCAAAATAAGATATAGATTTCACCATTCTTACAAAGTAACTATAATTCAAATTGCAGTTTTGGGTTTTTTTTACTTTTTTACTGGTTGAGAATTTTTAAGGCACAGAGTGATCTGACAGAAGGATAATCAATACTTTCCAAAGTTCACTACTTGAAAGAAATACTCAGTGAGAGAAAAGACTAATACAGTTTAAAACTTTCCCATCTAGTGCTGTTCCCAGTGGAACGTGTGCAAAACAGCAGCAACAAACAATTCATCCTAATCAACTTTGGGTGAGATGGATGGTTGATGGTTTTTAAGTAGCTTGGATTTCAATTAAGGCTTTCAGGCAAATCTCCTTGAGGGTGTTTTGTGATGCTTGAGGCACAAGGTCATGATGAATTGCTCTACCATTTCCTTCCAGAAGAACTACATCCAGTTTGATTCTACTTAATTTTTGGCACCTACTACGATGCCTAAAATGGAGAACAGCTCTCCTTCAGTCCTCATTTGGTCAGGACAGAAAAACAATCATCTCTGAAAAACAATTCTATTTTTTTTTAATGCAGTTGTTTTCTAGAGTGTCTTTTCTGTTTCTTTTCTAAAGCATGCATCAGTACTGTTGCCTGACATGATAAGCACTTTGTATAAACACGCACCTTGATCTCACAGAGACGGAAATGACTGAAAGGCATTTGTAACATACTTCTTGATAAATTTTAGGCCATCGTTAGAAACTCTCTCCCCTTTTAAATCATATCGTCAAAAGTGAACTCAACCATTTAGAATGCTCAGAGTTACTGCAGATACGTGAGGAGCAGTAAATGAATTTCTTCGGAAGGAAATGCAGACCTTTCTCTCTGTTTAAGCCATACAGTGCTATTTCATTGCATTACTTATTTACTTCGAGGCGCTAAGGAACAAGACTTAACTATTGCTTTAAAAATCTTTAGCAGTGCTCTCAGCTACATTATTACCAGCTTTCACCACACTGAAGTGAGCGATAATGGCTAACATGTATGATTCATGAGCCAAAGTGCCATCACACCCGTAAGGGGGTTCATTTACAAGAAAGAGCAGTCAGAAACCATCAGTCTTGCACATGATGATCAGCAAGAACATGATCCAGCTCCCATTGGAAATCACCGTGAATGTTTCCATTTGATTTAGCAAGTTTTGAAACAGAGAATGCTCTGCTGGAGTAATGCTAACTCTAAAACCACTTAACTAACAGTGACTACTATATCACTGGTGAGCCTGCCAAAAGCATTTCTTGGTAAGGTTTTGGTAACTCTTGTTAACCAAACTTTTGTGAGCTGAGTTCTTATCTGGGCTCTAAGGAAAACCAGAAGAGTTTAAATACCGTCTCCAGCACCTCTTAATCACCCATACTTCTTATGCAAGAACAATATGTAAAATCAATGTTTTCTCTGTATAGAAAGTCTGGCACAGAAAGTAAGTGGTGATCGGGTTGCCACTGGTTTTACAGAATTTAGGCCAAAAGCCTCAGCAGGGGCGGGTTTGTTGCATATATCTACTTTACCAGTGCAATACAGATCTTTCATAAACTAAACTACTATTAATCCTACCAACATTTTAGAGGAATAATACCATCTACAATGGAGATAAGTGACTCCAATGGTCCTGTGCAATTACAGCTCCACTTAGACTTAGACAGGGGTACAAAGAATTAAAACAACGGAATAGAACTGGAGAGGTAGCTGTAGGTTAAACTAGTAACAGCATCTGTGTTATCCATATTATAATACAAGAAAATTCTCTGTTATCCAGAATGAAATGTCAGACAAGAACACAAAATAAAAAAGTAAACGCTAAACATGAAAAGTGGAGAAGGAGCTTACATGTGGAAAGCATGCCCTTAGAAACAGGAATTTATAACAGATGAATATAAGACATTTGTAGAGATGGATGCAGTAAAGTGACAACAAGAAGCCCTGGTGAAATCTCCCATCAATTTTGTCATGTAAGGAATCAGACCCTTTGGTTTTGTACACAAGATTTTTTTGCAGGACATCAGATTTAAACGTACGCTGAAAGCCAGAGGACATAAAATGGTATCTAGCTCATCTAACTGCTGAAATGCTGTTGGATTACTGACGTTGTGTCAGTAGACAGGAGAATTAAAAGAAAGGATGAAAAAGGGTGTATTAAGGGGAAAAGAGAATGATTATTTAGTTCTCAATCCAAACTTTTATTATATAGCAGCATGATCATAACAAACCATAGTAAGGAAAAGTCTTGTGTTTGCCCTATTAAATTGTATTTAACTGAATAAAACTCATGTAGAAGTAATAAGAAAATACTAATGAGGAAAGAATATTTGCTAGTCTAGTATCTTATTGCCAACAGACGCCATGCCATCAGCTTCAGAAGGAATTAGAAAGTGAAAGCATTAGTATGGAAAAGAAACATGAATAAGAAAAGCTGCTTTTTAGCTTCAGAGGTTGGCTTATGCCTTGGAGTATGAGGGGTTTGACTTCCTAGCCTTTCTGAAATTGTTTAATCCTTTGTAAAACAGCTGTGAATATAGGCTAGACACAGAAATTCATAATCTATTCTGCACATTTACTCAAAATTACTTTGATCACACAATCATAGAAATTACAAGGCTGACAGAAACTTCCTGAGATTCAGCTACATTTACTCCTTTCACTGAGAAGAAATCAAATACAATCATTCTCAAACAGTGTCTTACTTGTCTAAGTTTTCCACAAAATCCTTAATGGTCTGTTCCAATGGTTCTCTATTCACATGGATGGAAACTTTTTTCTAATATTTAAAGGAAAATAATGTTTGCTGCAGATGAAGATGCCTTTTTGCTCTTCTGCTATGAACCAGGTTTACCTAATTATCTTATGAACATTTCTTTCCCTCAAAAGAATCAGCTACAAACGTCAAAGAGAATAAAAATCCAATTGTTAAGAACCAGTTCTACCATGACACTGGTTTATCCCTTTTACATAGTGATTTGTTCTAGCTCTCTTTAATAATGGCTCTCTCTAATTGGCTATTAAACTATTTTGATTCATCTACCTTTTGTATATGCTTGCTATGTACTAATCAACACTTTCACTGCCTTATTTGGTTAACTTTGTATGCCATATGAAGAAGAAGATAACAACTCTAAGCAAAGTTGGACTCAAATCAACAGAAGGGTACTTCTATATCAAAGAACCCTGAAGAACTGAGCCACAGAAAATTGGCAGCAGTTGGTTTCCTTGAAGCAAAGTACTATTTTATTTTGCCATGAAATTCACTTAAGAATTCTGTTCAATATTCTGTGTTCAAAAAATCCCCAAAAAGCATTATTTTAATGCTCTGGAAATTTTAAAGTAATGTTGCTCTTTTTCTGACTATGTTGTACCAAATATTGATTTAAATAATTGGTATAGGCATACAAGACTCTGATTGGTTAGCAGTTAATATTGCTTTGGAGTGAATATCCCACTATTTTAGTCCAGGAAACAAAGAAGTTGAGGGATGACTGAGTTAGAGAATGGTAATCTCTCTTTGGATCCAATGACTGGATACACAACTCATTTTCCCAACTCCACAGAAAAAGGAAGTTATATGTTTAATAGAAATGTATAGGATATTTTTTTCTCTGTGGTGTAAGAAATACATAAAGGCAATTGCTTTGCCTTAATTCCAGACAGCAAGTCATATACATGTCTTCATTTACTCAAAATTCATTGTCAACATGTGATAGCAATTAAGGTCCATGCTGTAGTAAGATAACAAGTGTGATAAATCTGCCAAAGAGCAACATTTCATTTGAACAAAATAAATAGGGATAACATAATTTAGTCAAATGTATGACAAGCTAGAAATATTCACCCTTAAGTTATTACGATGATTTTCTAATCAGAATGTAACTAGATTCTTTCCAAATTCCGAATGTGGCTACCCCTAATGCAGAGAAGAACACTGCATTATAAAAAGAAGAATGTTACACTTGCTACACTGGAAAAGTCTAAGAACCTCCTCCCTCTTAATTACTGCATATATAGCTTCTACTTTTGTATTGCCTTAATCGATTGCTAATTTACTGTCTACTTTGCATCTCAATGAAGAGTAGTTTTCTTGACTGTAGATAGGCATGTTGTAGGTTTTGTTCCAGAAACTCCAAACTTCTAAAAGATCTTCACTACAAAAACAAAAACAAAAAAGTAGAACAGCAGCAACAAGCGCGTATTTACCAAGTTCAATTGTGTGCACAATCTTAAAAACCAGATAAGGTGTTGCACAGATCAAACCTTTGTGATTCTCTGTGCCACTAATCACTGTGCTTAGATTCATTTTGTGGTCCTCACCTTCCAGTATTAAGCTGAAAGATCTCTTTGAAAATCCTTTAAGAGAACCAGCAGAACTTTTTCCAGATTCTTTAATAATTTTTCACCCCTAAACTTCTAGAAACCTTTTCAAAGTCAGGGAATATTTGTAGCTGAAGAGTTTATTTGTCGAGTCTTGTTGATGATGGACAACATCACTTACACCTTTTCATTACATTTTCTATTCTATACAAAACCATCCTGTATCTTGTTTGTCTCAATGTGAGCAACTGTTCAAGCTTACATCTCATCTTTAGAATCAGGCTTTTTCCTGTACTTAACTCTCCAGTTGCATTCATTTAATAGTCCTTCATGGGTATATCCTTTAAAACTCTTGTCTGCTGCAAGATGTATTTGGCATGGCAAGCAGATTGCACCCTGCTGTGCTGTGTAAGATATTGTATTGCAGTGATAATTTTCAGTGGCATAGCTGCAGTACGGCAACTAGCAGAGGACCATAAGGGATAAAATATTTTTTATTCCATATTTCAAAGCAGTTAGTTTCTTTTTCTTTTTAAAGAAGCTACTTTATTTTTAATAATGTAGTATAGAAATACAATAAGGACTTGAAATGAAATGAAGAGACAAGAAAAAGAGAATTGCTAATTAAACCCAGGTAAGCATTAGTGTGGCACATTGACAAATCTGGTTTAGAACTAAAAAAGTGCCTTCATGCTAGCACTGCTTTCTTAGAACACCTCATGAGATATACACAGAAACTAGATAGATGGATTGCTCAGTACATCCAGAACTCACTATGCAATAAGGGGTTTGGACTGAAATTCCTGGAATGAACTATGTTATAATTATATTGTAATTAAAAACTATGTTGCTGTTTAAGTGTTGCCCAAAATCTCAGCAGGATACAGATTCACCAGACTTCCATTAAAAATTTGAAGGACCCTCCAATAGGATTTCAAGGCTAAAAAATATTCCACTAGATGTTATTTAGTTTATAATAATGGCTAGAGACATTAATATAATTATTCCCCATAACTGTACAATAGAACAGCCAGTCCCTTTGCCAAAGACCTTTTTAACTAGAGATGATAAACTGCTGGGAAAGAAACAGAGACAGTTAAAGGAGAGAACTTTCTTGAGGTTACAAGGCAAACTAATGGTAAGTGTCTCAAAGCATGACTGGGGCCACCTGAATCCCTACCCACTGCTCTATCCTCTGGGAACATATCAGTCACACTCATGGTATCACAGCTTTTTCTCTTTTTTCTTTTCTTTTTATTCAAATAATTCAAACATCATATGAATATAATTTAATGTCTGTACTGAGACGTTGGTCAAACACTGGAGCAGGCTTCCTAGAGAGGTGGTCGATGCCCCAAGCCTGTCAGTGTTTAAGAGGCGTTTGGACAATGTTCTTAATAACATGCTTTAACTTGGTCAGCCTTGAACTTGTCAGGCAGTTGGACTAGATGACTGTTGTAGGTCCCTTCCAACTGAAATAGTGCATATTATTCTATTCTATATCACATAACACATTTTGCAAGAAAAGTAACATAGCACTGAGAAGGGAAATCAAAGTATTGTGTTAATTTACATCATGTATTCTACAACGTACAAATTCTTTACCACCGCCACTTTCCCTTTGTTTCTCTGGCCAGAGCTCTTCTGGGCTGTACAGGAAGTTCTGTACCCTTGACGGAAATTAAATAAATATATTTCAGAGAACAAAAAGGTCTGCCATAATTGTGAACCAACCAATGCACAATTCAGCTCTCTCTTTTACAAGAGCACAATATACTAGTGATATGAGAGATCAACAAAGATGCTGCTAAGAACTGACATAATGATCATCTATTTACTCGTAGCCACTATCTGACTGGTACAATTTCTTGCAGCTCATATCTTTATTGCAAGAGCAGAGATCAGGCGTAACACTCACACAGCTCACCAGAACCCTTGGACACACTCCTCTAGGTGAATGTTATGTGAAGTAATGATAGGGACAATAGGGACAATGATAGAGGACAAGCAGGAAACACCAACACCCCCAAACCAATCAAAAAAACACCTAAAAACCAAAAGTCACCATTCCTACAAAACTACATTCTTACTGGCTATAACAAAATCTCCTTTTTGCTGCTCAGGTGATATTAATTTATGATACAGACAATATTTACAGAACTCAAAGGATAAAACCATTTGTAAAGAAATAATTAGCAATAGAAAGTTTCCTAAGTAGCCCACTGAATGGCTTTAAAATGCATTTTTATCCACCTTGGTTTCCAATCGTGAACCTCCATCTTTCAGGCTCCTGCAGCATTAACACCTCCACCTTCTAGTCACTGATGCTAAAGAACTTTCTTTTGGACAGTTGAAAGCCACATTTTTTGCTTGCACACACCAGCATGCATATACACACAAAGGCATCATGATCGTATACACCATATTCATGTGGGATACCCATCCAGGCTTGGGAGAGTTTCCCCACTGACCATGCATATTCCAAACAAAAAGATATTCTTTCTGTTGCTGATCAAAGAAAAAAAAAATCTTTCTAATCGTTAAATGGCATGAAAGGAGAAAAAAAAAAATACCAGAATAATTCTATCTTCTATGTCCTGGTAATAGGAAACAAGTAGACAGAAAGAAAATAGTTTGGTATTATGCCAACATGAAGACCTTGGACTCAAAGAAAACACTGACGACTTCTTTGTAAGAGAACAGAAGTCACTGCTCACTTGACAGAATCTAAATAAACACCCTCTGTCAGACACTATTAGGAGATTCAGTTCCTTTATGCATGGATATTTTAAGCTCAGTACCTTGGTACTGCACTGGCATTGCTGGAACATGAACCTTTTGCTTAGCAACACTTTCTGGGAACTCTCCTTCCAGCAGTCCTTGCACCTTTCTCTGGGGTCTTTGTGTTTCAGCCTTTCACCCTAATCCTGCCAAAGGTTTGAGTTTTCTGCTTTGACTCAGCAAGAAGGATGATAAACATGGTTCAACATGATGGATACCGTGCTATGAGGAACTTTGGTTTGTCCTTCCATGGCATGAAATGAAAGTACATTCAAAATCATTGCACAAGGCTTATGAATAAATATTACTTTTTATCTTAGAAGATAAAATCCAGAAGAATCCCTACTGTTACAGAAGGATGTAACTTCATGTCATCTATTTAATATTTTCTGTTACTTGCTTCATACTGTCCTCACGTGATTCTAGGAAAATGTCTTGTCAACCCTGCCTACTCCATTTTTTTCTCTCTTTAGGGAAAAAGAAAAAAACCCTACATTTTTCTTTTATTCCTCCTCTCAGTTATGGCCAATAATCAACAGTCCTAAGATTAAATGAGAGTCGGGCATGAATGTATTCTAATGGTGAAAATTATTCTGAGTCTGACAAGACAAGAGCTAATTTGACAGTCTTTTATGAACATATACAGGCAGCAATTTTCATAATACCAAAGATTATTCAAAAATTATATAGATAAATTCCACAAATATCACAGTTAGTTTTCAGTATTAAAGAAACATACTTCCACTTTCATCTCCAAGTGCATCTTATTAAGATGTTGAAATCAATAGAATTACCTTTTATTTTGCAAGTAAATAGTAAGTAGAGGTCAGGAAGCATCCTCCAGATTTCTTAGATATAGGAAATGTTCAAAGAAATAATTTTTATGTAGCCTCTACAAATAAAAGCATTTAAATTAAAGTTAAAAGTACTATCACAGTATGTTTTGGTCAAACCGATAATCATAAAACATAAAATCATAAAAAAAAAATAATTAAAACATAAGGTATTGAAAAGGTACTTGTTGGGAAACAATCCACACAGGTAGGAGAAGGAGATCTGCTTTGTTGTTACCAAACTGTATCAATTTCTGTGAGTTCATAAAAGTGACTGCACCTAAAGTAAAAACATTTTGAACGTGCTGTTCAATGCATTTCTTAGAAAACCCCTAAAAATGCCCTGGCTTCCCAGGATTGAAACAATCAGGCTAAGTAGATGGCAAACAGCTCCATCCAAGAACTGTACATGTAATGGATAAAAAGGTGAAGTATATGAATTAGACAAAAGCAAACCAAATAAACAATGTTCATTGTTTATCCTAGCCGTTTCAAAGTAACAGAAATCTATAAGGTATCTTTCAGTGCTTTGACGGGAACACCTGAAATGTGTTCTGTACAGTTACAAGTAATCCACCAAGCTGCTTTTCAAAAGAGGTACCACAGGTTATTTAATATTTATTTAGTCTTTGATACATATCTGAAACATTTAACATTTGCCTTGTGTACAGCCAGCATGACTACCATTCTCAGCACATGATTTCCAGGAAATGTCAAAAAAGTCACCTTAATAATATTCTCCAAACCTACAGAAGGAAAACTGTCTGGAATAGCTATAACAATCAGACATAGCAGCAGGGAAGGATGCACACAGACAAAAGCAAAAGGAGGAAGCAGAGTCAGACAAGAATTTTTGAGAAGTTAAAAAACCCCAACCATATTAATTAAGAGGATTAATTAGGTAACATTTTACAAAATGTTATTTAATGTGAGTATATCACTTTGACCCAAATATAAAGTGGTCTCATTCCTTTTGATGTTGAATAAAGCAACAATTGCAGAGAACAATTGTTTTAAGGTATTAAATATATTTTATAAAATCAAATTTAATTCAAATGCAGTGTGCAAATACAAGACATTCCTGATGAGTCACTGCAGTATTGATACCATATGCTGCCATCAGTGCTGCTCTTGTAGTTGATTTTGCCACTGTCTTTAGCAAATTCCTCCATTCCCTAACTGACAAACAACTTCAGGTCTCAAGGACATTTATGTATACTTTCAGGCAGCTTTAATTCTGTTATCCGTTATTTTCACACACACATGATGGTATGGAACAAATTTTAGGTATCAGCAATTATAGGAATACAAAGGCTAGAGTGTAGATATTATGCAAAACACTGTACAAGGAGATTGCTAGTTTATAATCCATCCTTAGCGAATCCCCCCTCTACTGCCCCCTTACATCTTTGCCAAAGGAGGTGCATGGCAGATAAGAGCATTGCTTAATGTGCACCTGAAAGCAAATACTACATTGTTACAGAGTTTGTTCCATTCCCCTGCTGATTTTGCTGAGACAGAAAGCCTAGTAGTGTCGCCAGAGGAAAGCAAATGAGAGTTTGACATCAATTACAGAATTAATATAGGTAAGCAACAACTGAGAATAAGTTTCTTTGTAACTACCCCTTATCCACAGGTTCACCAACCACGTGTAGCATTTATCGGGCTGTGATACATTCTGATGGTTACTATAAGTACTATGGTACCGCGATAAGCATCTCTGGTAGATGGCAATCTATGTAAACTGACCTGAAAAGATGCTAGCCATTTGCTGTGAATATGCAGCTGAATTAACTTTTCTTCAAATTTACCCTGAGGTTCTTCTATGTTGCACTAACTACAGGTACAATCAGAGAACAAAAAGAGAACAGAGAATAAAAGATTAAAGCCTTTAACCTCTTTTTACTTCTTCTTACAAATTCACAACTGCTGTCCTATTTCTATTCCCTACCCTTGGCACCTGTGGTACCCATATCCTCACATACCCTTTTCTATTTGCGGTTTTCCCATCCTTAACCCTTCACAAACGTTGTCTGTTCCACAGCTGTGCCTAGATCTCTGCCTTTGTGAGGGGTACAGTGAGAGAGAGTTGCTGACTCATCAAGGTCACAATTGCAGGGAAGGGAGGTCATTACCTCAATATAAACCACCTGATTGAGTAGGGCAAAGTGCCTGTCCCTAGTTAGACAACAGCCCACCAGTAGAGTCAAAAATAAAAACCAGATCTCTGAAGGCCAGAGCTTTATCTAGTTGCAATCTACATTCTAAGTCATGTTTAGATAATTTCTTCTTTTTTTCTTTTTTCTTCTTTTGTTGTTTTTTTTTTGTTTGTTTGTTTGTGTTTGTTTTTTTTCTCTACCTTATGAATCTACAATTAAAGACGCTTAAGTATGTCGGGCAATTTAACATTAACCTTATTTTTTATAACAGTCAATAGAAAAGCAGATGTGATGCTCAAACATAAGTTTAATGTCTGGAGTACAACAAGCAAGTCAGACTCAATCTGCCATAATAAGTAACTTTATTGCTGCCTAAAGGCTTTTGGGATCTTAATATGGAGCAGATGTTGAGGACTTCCCTAGTAATTATGGGAAGAACTAATTCTGTCCTCCCCAACAGAGCTGCTTTATTGCATTTGTGGTTGCTTGACCTGTTTATTCACACTTTTCACAAACTGGCCACATTCACAACCTTTTAAATTAAATATTATACAGACAACATTTAATCTATATTTTACCTATATAAACAGGATTGTTCATGTGCCTAAAGTTAAGCACCAATGGAATAATCAAATGCTTACCTTAATCTCTTCTAACAAATCAATAAAATTAAAGTGCTGACAGAAACTGTAAGTTTGATCACATTGAACTTCCTAACTACGGTACAGAGGCTCACCACCTAGGAAAGGAAAGGAACATGGAAATGAAACTCACAATTGAGTGAAGAAGTGTGAAGGTGTCTCAGCTGAGAACGAGGATTTATTAGGAAGGTGGCGTTGTCTTAAAGAGACAAGTTAGAATATCAAGAAATGGTGAAAGCAGCAGTGTGGCAAACGACAGCCAGCACCAGCCAAATTAACAAATTTCAAAATCTGCCCAGCAAGGACCATTTGAGTTCTAACTGGCAGGCTCAATCCTCAACATGAACAACAGTTTTACACAAAAAATGAGTTACTGTCACATGCCTTTAATATCAAAACAGCACAATGTAGACAGCCTGTCAAACTCAAACCAACTGCACCATTAAAAAAAGAAAACAGGATTGTGGACAAGATTGTGGGATTTTAATGGACTGCAAAACACAACTACATCTACGTCAGACTTTAGCAAGAAAAAGCATCAAAAATAGAAAAATCTGATGTCTTCTTACCTAAACCTCTGGGAGGAAGCAGCTAATTTTTATTTTTGTCAGCGTACCTTACTCGGAATAAAATTTATTAATATTCTAGCAGAAAACTGCATAAGAAATAGATACTGAGCATTGTATCTATGCAACTAATGTAATCACAATGAAAGATTTTTTTCTGCTGATTTTAATGGGTGCGGATCTTAAGTGAGGTTATAAAATCAGGTGAAGCAGCACGTCCTTTTTTAGAGGCTTAACACAGAAATTATAGGATGTCAGCCGATAGAGGCGCCCTGATTCCTTAATGACAACAATCAATGAAATGCCAGCACTTTTAACAAGGGCCTGGCACAGAATTCCCTTTACCCTCATCTGTCATAAATGATAACAAATGTATAGGCTTGCTATAAGAAAACACGAACTGAGGAGTCCGTTTATTTCCATTTAAAGCCTATGCACATTCATTGATCTTTAAACTATTTTAGAAGCAAGACAGTAACTTCTTAAAGTGTGTGTAGTTTGTAATTATATTTAGTTAACACAAACCAAAGACCTGAGGGATTGGATACTATTATTCAGTGGTTATATAAACAAATGTGTCCAGGCATATGAAAGACTAATATACCAAATTAAATCTCATTTTACCTATATAATGTCTAGTTGCTCCTTTTAGTACTATGCAACATAAGCCATAAAATAAAATGCAAGTTTTAATGAACCTTTATTTTTATAAGTGGAAACATGACTTGGCTCACTATTCTTCCAACAATTTTTTATCTGCAGACAGTAAGAAATGAAAGGCTAATAATATATTAATCTTTTGTAAGCTTTCAATAGCAAATATTTAAAACATATAATCTTAAATTGGTTGTTTCTATCATATTTGGAAAACATGTATATATTCTAGACTAAGGAAGAGAACTGTAGCTTTAAAATTTCCAGCTAAGCCAGGATGAAATAAAACTGTTATCTTTATTATATGCAAAGACTCATTATTTTTTTTTTCACTGTGAATGATTATTTTATATAAAACCAGTTAAAATTTCATGCCTGGCAATTGCCCACCATCCAACAGCACTTTCAGTGTTTCCATGAAGCATTACAACCAGCTCATCTCTGATAGGTATCAGTAGCAACAAATATTAGTGTCATTCTAACAGAAAGATTATATTCATTGCAGACTTAGTATCTATAATTCTTGGAAAAAAAATACAGTAAAATTAGCACTTATACCGATCACTACTGCCACCTCTAATTTTCTGCTATGAAACTGTGAAACACACCAGCCTGTATATTTAAAACACTCCCCATCAGTTTTGTTCACATTGCAAAATTTCTCTTACACAAGCAGTTTCAGAGTTCATATGAAAAAACATATCTTGTTTCTGGAAAATCCAAATCAGTTATTTATTGTAGTGCTCCATATAAGAACTACATTTTTTTAAAATCATTTATCAGTGACCTGGCTGAAACTCTATTCCATAAGCGTCTCCTAAATGGGCAAATATAAGGCTCCTGAAGTTATCAGATATCAAGTCTTTCTTGACCCCAAAAAGCCTTTGCTGCTAACTCCCTACCAGTACTGTAATCATCCCTTTTTGTGAAACAATCTAAAATTATTTTGGGGCATTTTTCATTTTGCTTTCTTTGCCAATAAACAATAAACTGTGCCACTTGATCAAATTCAGCATTATTTGGTTTTAGCTTAGCACAAACACTTGATAAAGCTGTTTACCAACATCAAGACCTCTGACAACCAACCTGGCAAGCATGCAAGAGCTACCTGAGATCTGAAACTAGTACTGCTTGGGCAGTAGTCTTTGCTTCCTGCTACACAGCAACAGAGGACTGGACTCCAGTTGGAGTACTCCAGTTGACAGACATACAGCTCTAAATGATCATGCTTCTCACACCACTATCAATTCGCATCTATACTCTCGCTGCCAACGCTGAACGATATGGATCTGCTGTGTGTTCTCTATTAACTGCTTCATCTCTATCTCATGGTCAAAAGCTTTCCTGAACTTTGAAGGGTACAGATATCTTTAGCTTCCTCTGAACTACTTTGCTGCTTTAACTTGCCACTAAATGATTGAACCCTATGGACTATCCACTTTCTTGTTGTCCTGTCATTCAGCAGCCAAATCCATCATGCCATTTCTAAATGTTTCTCAGTTTCACAGTGGAATGAAGGGCAATGCTAACAGATGTAGCAAAGGTTGTTTTTTTAAACAACTAAAGCGTCAGATGTGGCCAGACAATGAGTCAGATATGAAGGACTACTCATTTCATGGGGTTGAAGCACACTGGATTTATGGTGAATGCTTTAGCTTAGCAAAATCTGCAAATACTGTAGATAATAGTATAATATCAGTTACTCTGATCTTGTCTGAGATCAAGTGCAGCCACTTTAGCAGTCTTTTATACTGTCCTTATAAGGGAAGTGAGTTGTTGCTCTGTAGCCTGCTTGAAGACATAAAAACCCATTAAGGCAATTTTATTTGTCATGTAAGGCTGAAAATCCAAATTTGTAACGTAATCTTATCTGTGCTATGAGGCCAAATCCCACTAAATTCCCAACATATTCATCAACTGACGGTAGGTACCAAAAGTAGATCAACAATTTGGGGGGTGGGGTGGGAAATGACAAGCTTAATATTTTATGCTAATAATTTAACTTGATTAAAACAAGTTGTTGGTATTTTTTTTAAACTGTCACTGATATTATATATGCATCGAATATTTTAACAGAAAATATATTATAGTGTCAATTAATCACCTACTTTCTGCACGTGAAGTATTCAGTCAGTTAAATTCATCTAGAGATAAAAACACACCCCAAATCTACAAATATCAGAGTAGGGTGGTTTTCTTATGTTAGCCATTTTAAATAGCTGAAACTTTTGTTTTTCCTCTTTTGACCATAAAGGAAATGCTGGCAAATGTATTGCCATGTTGAATTTAAACCCTGTGAAGTGGAAACTCAGACTCAATTTATTACATAGTGCTTTTACTTTATTGTGTAGGTGAACTCAATAAATTAAAATGTTCATTAAATTGAATGGAACTTGTGGCATCATCTAGCTTCAGGCTTTGAGCCAAATTCTACCCTTCTGTAAAAGTTCCTATGGACCTTTAGCTTCAGAGGATGTATGTATGGTTCAAACAAGGCACAGACATGCTCCACATACTATTGATGCTTGTTCTTTACCTATGTGATATATGTATCTGGGGGGAGATTCATGAGTTTCATGGAGTATTTATGAGATTAGCTTTTTTTCAACTTTACATTTTGACCTAAGAAATTGTTTTTCTTCTGTTTATTATAGCACGTGGGCTTTCAGTGGGGCTTATAAAAAGAGAATTTGGATAACTATTTCTTTATGAACACCAGCAAATCCCACTGTGGTGATATATAGCTCATTCTGGGGTCTCACAATAGATGGTCTTCTATGGCAGGAAGCTGAAATAGTAGTGCATTTCCTATCTCTGTATGCATTTGGCTAGTGCAAGAACCTGAGTTTGTAGGAGAAACGCAATGACTGTACCACATATTTCTGTTTTGTCAACAGCATGCACTACAGAGATCTAAGAAAAAAAATCTGTGGTCCAAAACTTTTCTCATTGGACCCAGATGCTCAAACCTCTGAGTTATACAAAGCTGTGACAAGATAGTGGAAGACATGAGGCTGTATGAGAGAAAAGAAAAGGTACATCCAGGTCCCACTTTCTTGCAGCTTTCTGAATTTAAGTGTTTTCTTCTGCAGATTTTGCAAATGATGGCAACCTCTTTTCCCAAGGCTGACCCGTACTACCAAGGCTTAGGCTATCTGCAGGCACGTGGAGTCACAGCGCAAAGAATAAATGGTCTTTCACTACCTTTTCAGCAATCCATCTAAGGACAGCAAAGGATATCTTAGAGTTGCTTCTCGTACTGTCTTTTAAAAGGATAACACATAGGTAATTTAATAGTTTCAGACCACTATCCAGAAACATATCACTGCATATACTAAGAATTGTGAACATTGTTGTAGCTCAGTTTGTCATAATGCTGGCTAAACAAGTTTCTTAGTTAAATCACTTAAAGAAAACACTTGTAGCAACCAACCATTTCTTCAAAAGATTCCAGACCATTACTGCTTCTGCCGCAGTTACAGCTGCTATTACTTACTGCAGTCTTATGAATACTTACCCCTTCACATCTTCCTCTGCTTTCACATCTTGTCCTTCTAGTAATTGCCTGAGAGAATCTGTGGAACCAGTGATTTATCCTACTATTTTTAATGTCACTTTCAAATTTCCTCTTACAGCATAAAAAAAATAGTGGTGTTTTAGTGATGCAGCTACTTTAAATTGACTTTTCCCTGAATGCTGTGCTCTTCTGTGCACCTGTGTCTCTCTGTGTAGGGCAAGGCATTAGAGAGCATTTTAAAGCATTAATCTGTTTGGTTCTAACTAGTCAATCCTGCTTTTCTCTACAAACAAAAATAGAGAGCCCTCATGCAAGTTACTGTAAGAGAACTATATAATTTTAGGAAGCTACAGATCTACCTGCAGCCAAACTAAATTTATCTCCTAGAAAGGGCATAATCCAAAGTCCTTTCACTACTTTGACAGGAAAGCCAAGATTTTTAAAAGCTTATTACTTCCCTGTATCTTTTGGCTCAATTATCTGATTACTAAATTGATTTTGTAACAGAAGCAAGGTACTACATTTTTCTTTTTTCATTTTTGGACAGTCAGTCCATGTAGGATCATGCTGTGATCACAAATGATTTTTTTCTTCTGCTGCTACAGCTATTAGGGTTAATGATTTTCAATTATTAACCTTGTGACTGTATCAGCTTCAGAAGAACTATGCTGGGAAAACTTTAATCAAAAAAAATCAACATATAAACCACTACGAGATCCAAGTAAAACACTGTTACTGTGGATCTGCATGTTTATTTATCTGCTTACTCACATTAACAAAGACAAGATTTCAGGAAAGGAAAAACCAAACTAACCACCAACCCAAAATGGAAAAACATTGAGCTTTTTCTTTTATAAAAGTCTCAAAACTCTTCATGTTTTCAGTTAGTATCTTTTCAAAATCCAGATTAATTTTTCACAATACAGGTCTTTCCAAAGATTTATTTGCACTCTGGTTCCATATCCTAAACTAACATATTAAGGTGCTTACATATACACTAATAATTTGTTTTCTGCATAGTAGAGACTACAAAACAATGCAGTTAATTATGTAACTCTAATATGTGTTACCATGCATTGAATCTCTTATTGTAATCTTGAAATTAATGGCTCAATTACATGATATGCCAGGCACTGTTTTGTGGGCTTTGATATTATTTATTTTTTTTTTCAATGAGGCTTCCATTGGGGTTTGATATACAGGAATTTCACAAGTTTTTTAGAACAGTTTTTTGTGAATGAGTATGCGCTAGTTATCACACTATTTTGGTATCAAAAACTTGGTTTCTATCATTAGTAATATAAATAGCATATAGAATAAAAAAATATTAAATGTTTCTCTTTTCTTTAACGTTATTAGCAAGGCACAATTTGAGTTCATATTTTTCTTTTATAAAATTATTTCTACAAATGTTTTCATGTGGCATTAAATATTACCATTACAATAATCTTCCGTTGATTTTGACTTCCATAGGTATAAATGCATTGCAATAATAAAAGTCAGCTGTCAGTGCTTCCACATTTTCATTTTAACTTTTTAATGAATAGCTCAATAAACATGTAAATGCCTGCCATATTATTTACATTTATAGTAAACATACCAATCCTATTTGAAGTCTAGCCTTATACTCAAAATTTATTCATCCGTATAGGAGAATTCTTCATATAGGCTGATTATAGTTATGGCTGTACCCATTTACAGTAGAGAATCATTCTCCCAGGCAGTTTTATACAAAACCACTTGCACCAATACGGAGGTGGTTCATGAGGTTTTGCATTCTGCAAAAATAATTGACAGTGAACTTCAGTCTTTGTGAGATGCATATTATGCTGCCACAGCTGAAAACAGTTCAATAACAATGTCATTCGTTCATTGATCAAATATTACAGTGAGATACCTCCTTTGCAAAAATACAGAAATACCAGTAACTTGCATGGAATGACATTCACAATATCAAAACAGTCATGGCAGAGGAAGGTTTATAAGGATGTAAAATATTGGCTAGCTCCATACAAGATACAGATAAGTTAAATTTACAGCTTCATTCTGAAATATTTTGACTTGTTGCCATCTATAGATAAAGAATCTTCTATTTTGCCTGTGCTGGCAAAAAAAAAAGTGAAGCTTTCCACTGCTCTGAACAAAGCCATTATGTGTGTCCATGAAAGGCAAGATCTCCCATTTAGTGCTATTTAGTGCTTAAAAATATAGATGGATTTTATAGTTATACGGACACTTGTATCTCGTAGATATTGACAAGATGGACACATATCTCAGAGATATTGACAAACTTTTTGCTCAGATAACATGCCATACAAGATTCAATATTCATAGTTCTCTGAGAACACAGCTTCTTATTCTGAAACACATAAACAAGTTATCCTTTCTCAGCTGGAGCTGCTACTGAAATAGCATTTCCCCCAAATATCACAATCTTATATGTGAAGAGCAGCTAAAATCTACAGTGTGTCATCTGAAAAGCCTGTAAAACAGAAAGCTGTTTACCTTACTCATGAGAATCACCACACTACCAAGAAGGGAAGATTCATACTTGTGCACCACATACTCTTACATATGAAACATTAATGTCAGCTGCAAATTGGCTCTGAGTTTTGGTGTTGCTTCTGTTTGTGTTCCACTGTTGATATTTATTAACAGTACCAATTTTTTTACTGTAAGTCACATCAGCTTATATTAAGGGTTTCCGCAAGAACATAGGCTATACACTTTGTTATAGTGACATTTATTGTCAGTTTTATTTGCAGTTTTATGGACGTCATTTCAAATGCTTGGTGTATTTCTATTTTTTTTCTGACACAATATGTTTATGTGATGGCATGCTTGCCAAAACAATTCCTATTCTAAAAATGGGAATTTGTTCTATCTGATTTATGCCAGTCAGATGTGACTGATGGAGGCTCTAATGACAGGTAATATTTCATATGATGTGGTACATCTCTTATAAACACAGCACACGTTGCCTACACATTACATACTGTCAAAAGTGCCAAATAAAATTTTCTAGACTTGTCAGTGAAGAATGAAATAAAATTCCTCAGTGATGGAAGTACAGATATTCTACTCAGGTAGTAAGCACTACTTATTTGGGAGGAATTTAGCCACATTTGCTTGTGACATCAAGCAGAAATCAAGAACGTTTGAAGGTATATGTTAGCTTCACAGTAACATACACAAAGAAAGAACTAGGAGGCCTAATCAAGCAAGGCGTTATGGGAGGTAAACAGCTAAGCATCTTCCAGTATTCAGGCTGCAGTGTTCCCTTTTTCACCAATCAATAAGTATTCTCCACTAGCAGCAGTAGTTAAGCATTGGCAACAGCTAGTACCGTATTTATAAATTCTTCACATTTCTTCATTATGCAGTCAATGAACTGAGTGAGAGCTGGAAGTCTTGAGAACATGAGCCTAAATACTTGATACGACCCTCAGAAAAGGTTGTCCAACATTATTTAGCCACGCTGTACTTGAACAAGAGAGGAGGTTTGCCCTGAGCAGACTGGTTTTGTGCCAGGAACTCCATGAGTGCTGATATTTGTTTCCTAAGATTTAAAAATTGTAACTGTTTAAACAAAGCTGTACTTAAAATGGAGCAGGTATTTATTAAACTTGAAAGATTTAGAAAAAGAGGTAAATAGAAGTGTGATGGCATTCACTGATGATATTAAAGTATTCAGAGAACTGAAAATGAAAGCTGCCTGAAAAAAACCTGTGAAATTACCTCAACATACTGAGCAATCACGTGGCAAAATACCAGGTGAACTTGAATGGTGATAAATAATAAAAATAGTGCACTGAAGGGGAAGAGAGTCCTACCTACCCATAGGCAGTGATAAACTCAGGAAAGAAGAAATAATTGTAACTTCAAAAATACTCTAGTAGTACTCAAAAACCCAATGAATCCAATATTTCAGGAAAGGAACAGGAAAACAAACAGAAACCTTGCGATGGTTCTGTACAGACCCTCAGCAAGCCTGCAATCAAAGCTATAGAAAAGGAGAACAGACTAGGACTTTCTGGCATTAAAAAGAAATGACTGCAGAGATATATGATAGATGTATTCATAAGGAACAATGTGAAACAGCTAAATTAAAATCTCAGATGGCAGGTTCAAAATAAAGAAATGGTGAAACTCAGTCACACTCGCTGTAGTTAAATGTTGGAATTAATTGTCTCAGGAGTGGTGCAGATATCAACAGTTTACCTAGTTTCAAAAAGCGATTAGACAGACTCACATCAGAGAAACTTCCCCTTGGGTTTATTCAACTCAAACATAACACATCTGGTTGAGAAAACTCATTTAACAAAGTTTCCATCAAACTCCCTTTAGCCTGAGGAAAATCAGAGAAAATAATGATAGCATGGAAAGGAAGTATAAAATCTATGCAAAATAATATAAGAACTATGATCTTAAAGGGAATGCAGTCCTAAGAAATTAAAGAAAAAAAGGAGAAAAAAAAAGAAAAAAAGAAAAAAAAAAAGACACTAACACTAGAACACATGAAAATATATTAAAGACACTATAAGAGAAGCATATTCATACCCTGTATCTGTTTTCAAGATGATCAACTCCATCAAGAAAGCTGGGTTTTTTCTGAAGAAAGCTTTCAGTAGTATTTTGTTAGTGAGATAAGATATTCGCTACCTCAATTTGCTGTGCTTTGACAACTGTAACTGCTGCAACAATGTAATGAAACATAGATTATACTCTGTAATTTCCCAAATTTTGTAAACAATAGTTACAGCTAAATGTCAGGAATTTGAAAGAACTTTAAGAGAATTTAACAGAAAGCTGTTTGAAAAATGGATCATTTTATCATTTCCTACTTATTTATTCCATTAGGCTATTTAGGAATAGCTGTCAGTTGTTCTCATCAGTTCAGGAAGGCTGTCAGAACGCTCTCAGATGAACACTTTACAATACTCAAAGAAAACCACACATCACCTTCTTAAAGCCTTATCCCATTAAAGGCAACAGGTACCCTTGCAGGGTTCAAGGCATGGAGAGTTGGTACCTTAATAATCTTATAATCTCGGGTGGTTTTTTTTCTTTTTTTTGAAGCATACCGTACCTGTTCTGTGCAATGGAGAACGGAAACGTGTTACACATCCAAGTGCTAAACTGCCATCTGCCAGCTACAATTCCCCTCACCTTTTAAATATAAAGCGGGGGGGGGGGGGGGACGGACGGACGGACAGACGGGACGACGGGACTTCTCCTTTATGTTTATAGTAAGGCACTGGCTGACAATCCATTGTTACGGTGAACATGACTGTCTTCTCAGTATTTATCAACTGATTTTGTACTCTCCTGAAGCCAGATACTACTGGAAAATTACAGTAGACTATAAACCTGCAATTATTATAACATATTAAGTTCCCCAGTGACAACTTGCCTTACTTGTGATATAAAGACGTTACTTAACCCCAAAGACTATTAGTTGCTTGAACACCAGGGTGTGGGGGTTTTTTTTCTTTCTGATAGACTTTGAGGGTTAGATTCAACAGTGCTTTTACGGGTGTTCAGAAAGGAAGATGGGCAGCATGACCACTATTCTGTCACATAGATAGGAGCACAGATCTAAAAAAAATAACAAAACAAAACCCAAAAAAACCCCAAAGAGGAATGGCAACTAGAGAAAACGGATTGTTTTCCCATCTTAATATTTGATTTACTTCACGACTTCATTAAGAAAAGCCTATATCTGAAAGCCTCTGTTAGGTGAAAAACAGATCTTTTTGTTGTTTGTTAAAAAGTTCTTCGTCTGTCAATAATTAGCACTGAAATAAGAAAACATAGACATCAAGTAGCATCCCTGACCTAAGTAGAAACAGATGTGTTACGTATTATGTATTCATCTGCATTTTGGACTGAAAACAGCAGCAGAATTGCGTCTTAAACTAGAGGGTTTTACTTTGTCCACCAAAAAAAATCCACTGGCCTGTAAGTTAAGTTCTACCAGCCTCTGTTTTTGGGTTTGGTGTTTTTTTGGTTTTTTTTGGCTGGCTAGTTCACTGTCCAAGAAATCAAATCTCTGGAGCAGGTGACAGCACAGAGGGCTTCATTTCTTGCTTGCCATGTATCTATAGCTATTTCATTAGCAGTAAGGGTGTTCCTGCTGGCAAACTGTGCTCCAGATGGCATGTTTTATACAGGTCTAATTTTTTTTATTTTTAGGGTGGTCTGCTGGTGATGGCTCCAAGTTGACGTCACCTTGATATGCAGACATATCCATTACACCCAGCTCTCTTCAGCTGTCACTTTTGTGGTCAGAGACCATGAAGATTACAGTATCTTTCTTAATAATGACTTGTAGCTTGGCTTTAAGAAGCTATCACATTGCTGTAGTTATTCATTGCAGTTATTCACTTTGAATAGCTCATCTAGTAAAGTTTATACTTTCTCCTTTTCTCCTCTACAGATTGTCTCTTTGCAGTTACACATTCATCTGTTCCATAGAACAATTTATAGTTTCTAGATTGTCTGGGAAGTGATTGACATTCCCTAATCTTTTACATCTTCTCAGAGACACTGAGAAGGGTGAGTCTCAGAGACAGGACACCGCATCAGACTGATCTTTGGTGTGGTCCAGCACAGTACTCTCATACTGCCTAGTCAGGTTCCAGTTTTACATAACCTTCCTGCACAGTCTGTGCTGATAAATTTTAGTCTTTACACTAACAAGCAAACACCACCACTCCACCCCCACATTATTCATGAAATTACTTTGCAAGGATAATATTTCAGCCAATAGCAGTTAAAAGAAATAAATGGAGGAGGGAGGAATTTTATTTTCCTTAAAACCAGATTGTGGTTAAATATTCCTGTAAGTGATTTTATTGTTAATATTATGTTCCTTCTTTCTTACTTCTTTAAGTCTCCTTTAAACCCCTTTTTCTGATCTCCCAGGGCTCTGTGAACAGGATTTCTGTACCTGCTATGGGCAGTGAAACTGAACCAGGTAAGGCATGCAAGGTACTTGTTTGTTTTTCATATCTGAGGGGATGGTCAGGCCATTAAAGTCAGTGGGTAATACTGTTTTTCTGTGTAAAATATAAAAGTGGGTGAAGATTAATCAGTGTCATGACATGACTCCTAATGAACATTCATTAGTAAAATTAGCAAGTGCTTTAGAAACATTATGCAATGTAAATGGAGCACAGCAGACTATCCAAAGGATACCAAAAGGCTATGGGACTGTCATTCAACTGCCCTGCATGCAGTATTTTACACTTACTAGTAAAGGACTACACTGTAAATCACTAACTGTTTATTGGAGTTCAGTATTCCCATTCTACTATTTTGTATACGTACATATGTGGGCATTGTAGACAATGAATCAAAGAGAACTCTTACATTGGTTTTCCTAATGGGTAAGGTAAGGCAGTGAAATTATCCAATAGTACAGATGATCTTTTCAAATATAATACAGTTACATATTCTGGTGCTCTGCAACGGGTCCAAATACATACACTTATTGAAATTAAAGTAATTCATCACATTGATCTAAATGACAGTGATATCTCAAAGGAAAAAGAAATCTTTACATCCTCCTGGAAAAAGAAACAAAGCAAAACAGAAACTATTCGTAAAGATAAAACATTGATCAATATCATTTGTGGGAGGCTAATATACCTAAGTTCCTAGCCTAGATTTCCATATGTATTAAAAAGGAAGTTTTTGTGGCTTGCATGTATACAAACTGTGTATATAGGTAAGAGGCTTTCATCACAGAGCAAACAATGTTAGCATTCAAGTACCTTTTAAAGTGAAAAAAAGTGTTTCTATTTAAGCCTATTTCCAACAAGCCACACATATTACAACCCATTCTGTATTTAAACGAAACTCAATTTCAAATGTGCTAGTCAGTGGCAAACCATGACTTGTTAGGAGTAGAAAAGCTATCATCCAGCTTGAAGGATATGAGAATCTGTGTCTGTGATTGTTGTTAAACCCACTAAATACATGGTAACAACTACTTTAAGAACCATTTTAATTATATACTCCCAGGGCAGGTGCTAATCACCTTTTCAAAAAGGTCAGGGAGGTCATGGACTAGCCTATCCGTCTGGTAGCAGTCAATACATTTTTATCCTTCATATTCAGATTATATTCTTGACACTTCAGAAATCTGCCTTGAGCACTTCTCACCCTCCTACTCAGACAGCAGACACATAAAAAATTTTGATCTCAGACACACAAGCTTTATCAATGCCCAGTGCATTTCCTTGTGGTGAATTTTATTCTTCTTAATGATAAAACCTGGGTAACAAGTCTTCTTTTCTGTGCATACATGCATACAAAATATGCACAGACAGTACCTTGACCAGCTTGGATATCTGTGGAACCATAGTACTATTAGTCTACAGAATAGATAGTCAATTGATTAATATGACAGGAATGATGTATGTTAATGCTGTATGAATGAAGTTATGACACAGATAGATAGCCATAATCACAAGCTGACAATAGACTTTCATCAAATTCTGTAGTGTAAATAATGTCCACTGAAATTCCCCCATTATTAATTAAAAGGAAGGCAATTATTCATTACAGATTTAGGGAACAATTTTATTTTTAGATAACATATTTAATGAAACATTAATTTCTTCTGTCTAACTGAACAATGTTATCAACACATAAGAAAGCTGTGCTAGCTAAAATCTAAGACAAAATCTGTGCTTTGCATTTAACAAGAGTGAAGAAAATAAATCCCTTTTTACTGTGAATCAAATCTCATTAAGAGTTATTAAACCTTTTACACCTGGAAACTAAACAGGTAATTTATAACATATCCATACAGCTCATAGTATGGAAACATTACTGTACCAATGAGACAATAAAGTAGATGGTACAAAGCCGTAAAGAATCTTCTTCACATTCATCTGTTATCCACTTTGGTATGTTTAAGTGTTCATAAATGTATACTGTTCTTCACTGGCATAAACAGAATGTAGATACCTGAGAAACATCTGTGTATGAATAATGGAATAATTAAGGTTGGAAAAGACCTTTATGATCATTGAGTTCAGCCATAAACCTAATACTGCCAAGCCCACCACTAAACCAGTCCCTCAGTTCCATCTACACATCTTTTAAATACCTGCAGGGATGGTGACTCAACAACTTCCCTGGGAAGGCTGTACCAGTGCTTGATAACCCTTTTGATGAAGAAATTTTTCTTAATACCCAATCTAAACCTCCCTGGTGCAACTTCAGGCTATTTCCTCATGTCCTACCACTTGCTACCAGGGAAAAGAGACTGACACCCACCTTGCTACAACCTCCTTTCAGATATGAAAACCTTCCCTTCTCTGTAAGTCTTCTATAAACCACATTATATGAGATGTTTACAGTTTAGCACACACAAAAAAAAAGCTTTTTAGCATCTTGACTTTCAAAAATTAGAGAATTAATCACATACCTAATTTGAATCCAGGTGTATGGTAACATTGCAAACATTCAACATCGAAACAGTAATCTCTGGGGTTTTCTCCCAGATAAAGCCTCAGTGCCTACTAAGTTGTTACTGTCATACCTACTTCTCATCCAAACCACATTTAATATTTCTCAATCACCTATTAGAATATTGATGCAGATTACCTAGGATTTGCCAAAAAATTGAAGGTGAACTATATCTTTGTAGTTGTTACTACAGTCTCTGTGTTGCTTCTGTAAGGCAAGGGGAACTTAGCACCATAGTTCTCAAAAGTTTTACTTCATTTGTGATTTGACTAGAAATCTTGAATCATTCACTTCCCTTCCCTCCTTTTTTTTTTTTTAAATTATTGCAAATAGATTAGTAGAAGGAAAATATGTGTGTGTGTGTGTGTGTGTGTGTGTGTGTGTGATTTAAGGAAATTACACTGGCAATGCATGTAATATAAAAGATTTTGCAATATCTAGTCTCTCCTTTCAGCGTTAAGTGTAATGTATTGGTTTCAGAAGTGCCTACAACATTGGTAGGTTATTTAAAAATGAATTTTAGCAGTATAGTATGTTGCAGTTAATAAGCAAACCTACGTTATTGACCTTTGTTGCTGAAACTTTGTATTGCTAGCTAATAAAGCTAATAAAGACTTAAACGAGATAGGTTAAAAAAAAAAAATCTTTTATTACTTGAAACAAAAATATCTATTTGACTTTTCACTGTCTTTCAGACCAAGATTCAACTGCTAATAATAAAAAGGAAATAAATTAGAATTATCTTAGAACCTGGTAGCTTTAGTGTGACTTGGGGTTTCCTGGAATCTCTTTGGGCACTGTATCTTGGCTTGTGAGAAGCTGATATTTTATTCACTGCCTTATCAGAAGTAAATATTCCTATGCATGCTCTTCCACTTTTAAATATTTATACATATGTTTCTTCTTAAAAACTTGGAATATTTCTGTCAATGACAGCAGTGAGACTACTGACATATGGTTAGAGAACAGTTGCTTATTTTTTAACTCAAGGTACTAGCTAGTCAACAAGTTTTAGTTATAAATGATTACTAACAGCAGATTAGATTACCACATCTTGGGAATAAAATCATTGCCATTCACATACCCTATAAACTCCAAAAGAATGCTGTGACATAACCCTTGTGCTGTGAATAATACAGAAGATTTATTGTCTCTCTGTGAATTCCCAGATGAATAGTAGACCAGTGGCATGTGAAGAGCTCATCACTTTGTGTCTTTCAGTTATTTTACAGCAGAAATTGTCAAAAAGAGTAGTCCCCTTTCATAATCTTTTGTGTGACACTGGAAATGCTGAGGGTACTGGATTTCCACTGATTTGCCAATCCATTAAAAGACTATAATCTATCATAATTCTATTTCATACAGTGGTTGTCAGATTCAAAGAACCCCACAGAGAAGTTTGGGGGTTTTATGTACTCTTCAAATCCCTGTGCTGTGGTTAGTGGAGAATAGAAAAGGCCCTATCCACCCTTGTACTGTGGCAGAGAAGGATGTAATGAGATATATTTTCATGTTGTCCTTCCCGGAGATAACATTGAAGCTAATAGCTACATTTTACAATCTACATTTCGAAATACCCCCTCAAAAGCAAACATTCAAGCACGACCTTTAATTCTCCTTGTGTCAGCAACAATGGACCTCACCAGAAATATTTAGCCCAATGGCACTCATTTTGTATTAGTCCTTGCTCATTGAAGCTTCTTGAACACATCTGTAGGGTCCTTAAACAATTTTTTTGACACTATTGATGGAGCCTTTCCAATACCTCATTAGGCAAATGGCAGAGAATTCATGAGCTTTTCCAAACATGCCTAGAGATTCGTGTTCATCAGAGCTCAGTGCTAGCTAACAGATTGCTGCAGTTCTAATTAAAATGTAAAGCAATTCTAAGCACACAACCTTTGGTAAATCAAATGCACCAACTGATTAAAAAAAATGTTTCAATTGTAATGGTAGTTTACCAAAAAAGAATATTATGCTTGCACTTAATGAAAATGAGCAAATTTATATCACAGAGTATCTAAAAGCCGAGTGGAAAAAGACCATTTTAAGCAAGTGACAGCATATGGAAGAGACTCCTTGTTGTGATGAAGAGATTATTAAGACGCATTTTTAAAGCAAACTGCCATGATCTATGGATGGAATTTATAATGAAGCACACATCATACCCTTCTGATAATATTACTGTTGTTACAAGACCCAAAGGATGGGTTATTAAATTATATATATGTAAATGATATATAAAATTTACAATGCTTCACAGGGAAATTATTTTCCAAATCAAGGTCAAAGGCCAACAACATTCCCATTAATAACAAAACCTTCACTTGATATGATTTCAATATAACCTATATCTTTACATTCCATATCCAATATAAGCAGAGGGTGTAACTTCACCATACATGAACTTAGATTGGGATAGTTGTTTTGTAAATGTTTGTTGCCCCAGAAAGGTTGAAAGAAGCAAAGAAAATACTGACAGAATTCTCAGGAAAGGTTTATACATTGCAGAATAGGACAATGTTGTTATTATTGAAAGCAATTATAAACTCATGCTCACACCTTGAACAACAGGTTTACTTGCATTCCCCCAATCACATGCTGTGAGACTAATATGGCAACAGTGAATAACAGTGTAGAACTCTATATGAGTACTTCTCTGTAACGTAAATATCAAGAGCTTTCACATTTAAAACACCCCACCAACTATATTTTGTGTATGTATATATATATAAACAGGCATAACAGAGAATAAAATTATGAGCCATAAATAAAAATATTGCAAGATTCTCTTTAGAGGCTCTGCAGAAAAGCATAGAAATATATCTGTCTCAGAGGCTACCTTTAAAACAGCATGAACTTAAAGTCTGTCTCAAACACCAACTTAGCCATTGAGGAATTACATGCACATGACTGATTAATTCTTGCAAAGTACAAGTCTTATTAAGAAAGTAAATACATCATTGCAAACTCCCACTTTGCTAGAAAAAGTGCAAAAATACACCACATATTTTAGAACACTCAAACTTTTGTTTCTAGTGTGAGAATAACTTATAGTCTATGATCTTCCTTCACTGTTTCTCAGTTTCTTTCCTCCTCCTCCGACAACAGAGACTAACAAGACTGGTGCTGTCAAGCAAGCAGCAGAATTTAGTTGCTTTCTGCACCAATGGCTCCCTCTCTTGAGGACTCAATTAGGGCCTCATCAACTCACAAATATGAAGTTACAGAGGGTGACCAGTGATGCATCTCCTAAAGGCCTGCAGCGGCATTTATTAGCAGCTGATGTGGAGAACAGTTTTGCCTTATCACATTAGTAATAAATTTTACAGAATTAGACTTCTGTGTGTCTCCCATGCAAAGCTTCACAGCCAAACCTCTCTCTCGTACGTATGTGTCAATGAACACAATGTAAAGCACATTTTCCCTTCCGAAAACTCATGACACAGCAACTTCCATATAGAGAGCTGCTGTTGTACAGCTAATGCATGGCACAAACACCAGCTGCTCTGCAGCATGTGCTTCAACTAACTAGCAAAAAAATCCGTATTCTTAGTCTTACATTCAGTGAACAAGCTGACAAAGATATTATGGCTGATTTAAGGGCCTCGCTCTCTCAGAATTGATGGTTTGAAACACATTGATCCTCAGACTGTTAAGCACATGCTTAACTTTCAATGTGGCATTAAAATACATCAACTTCAACGGGACATAACTGAGGCTGTAGCCAGGCAAACTGCCCTGCTGCTACACATCTTTGAGCAAGCAAAGGGAACCGGTCCTGGAAGTGCTAAGCACAACAACATTCACCAGCATGAACATAACACCAGCTGCATTCCTAACCGTACTCTCTAGCTAACTCCCTTGTTAACCAGCTTGTATAAACAAGAAGAAGGAGAAATATCTCTTCTCAAGAAAAAAATGTGTAAGTCAGAATTTCTGCATGGGGAAAAACAGGGTTGAGACACATCATGACTGACTCTTAGCACCTAAAGATGTGACTAGTGGTCTGTCCCAGCCCTGACTACTGTCAGTGCCTTTCACAGACAGCTAATACCTGCTGTTTGTGTTACAGTTACACACAAAAGAACAAATCCTTCTCTTAAAAAGTAAACAAAAAAGAAAACTCCATAAATTTTCTGGTAGCGTTAACATTCTCTCCTCTGTCTGCCTTTCCTCCTTTTTTTAAGATCTCCCACAAAAATGCAAACCCGTGTATAACTGTGGATTCTGAAAATACGCTCCACTGGGTGTTTAACCATCCTACCTTTGCAGCCCTGAAATTGTGTGACTCGTCAGCATATTCTTTCAGTGTTGAACTCAGCGATGTTCCTCAGCTCAGCAAATATTTTATTTTTCACCAGTGTCAGAAAAAAGGTGAGCATGACAAGAAGTTGAAAAGCTTTTCAGAATAAGTAGCTTTTTTTCTCCTACCTCTTTTCCTGTATTTTTTCAGTGTGTTATGTAATGAGACAAAGTCTTATACCCCTCTAAATAAACATTTCTGCATTTGTGTTTCTGAAGGTGCTTTTCAGAGTCTCATACTGGTTTTGCTGGATTTGTATTTCAATTAAACTTTGTGAATGCTATCAAAAATTGAAACTTGTTTTTGAGATGGTAGATTTATTTTCATTCCTGTATTGTCCTTCACTTCTTTAGGAGTTTTTGTATGTTCAAATAGCATGGGGAGGGTCTAAGAGGGTAAAATTCCATTCAGGCAGGTGATGATGGAGGATGGTTGATAAGTTGCATGACAATGAAATCACTGTATCTTTCCTGCATCTCTTGCCTTTCTGCTCCACTGATCTCAAAGGCTCTTCTTGTGTTGCTCTTATATAATCCATGGCTTGTTTTTCTGACATATTTTACTTATTTACTTATCTCCTTTTGGCAAATCACAGGGATGGGAGGGTAGTAAAGACTCAGATCCAGACTCATTTGCTTCACCTACCATCAGAGAAAGTTCTCCATTGCTGTCAGAAAGATTTGTTAGGAGTCAGGTGTATGAGACAAGAAGGAAATGGAATTTCAGTGCATGCCACTGAGAAAGAATATTCAGTGCTGGGAGAAACTAGATGGACTTGAGGGAAAGGTTGGATAATATATAGAAGAACCATGTATAACTACAGCTCCTCACTGCTGCCAGGGACCCAGCTGAGGACTTGGATACCTTCATGCATTCCATGTATTTGGGACCACAGGTCTTCCTGAAGCTACTATATGCCAGATCCCAAAGCAGCCCAGTGGCTTAGGAGGTCTGCTTCTGTGCCTTTGTAAGCATAAAGGGCTGGGCAAGAGGAAAATTACACTTAATGACTCAGACCTCTAAAGAAAGCTATAGCTGGAAATTATAAGAGGCTAATTACCTGGCCTTTGTTTGTTTTTCAGCTCTTCAACATTACCTCACAAACTGAAATTAATTAGGGCAGGATTATGGCACTTCTTAACTCATTCTACTCTTTTTATGTATAAAAAAAAAAAAAAAAGAAAGAAAGAAAGAAAGAAAGGAAAGAAAGCAAGCCTGAACTTTCTCTTTTAAAACACCTTGCAAAAGATCCTCTTTTTCAGGCTCTTGGTGTGCTGCCTTCATCACCGCAACAGGATTGAAAAAGTCTCAAACATGGTATACTACTAGAAAATTCCTTGCTGATACACAGTATCAGTTAATTCCTGCTTTATAGAGCAGTCCCTGGGCATGTCTAACCTTAGTTTAGGATGAGAGCTAGGCCAGGGAATCCAGTAAACCACATGTAATAGAGTACCTAACCCTTAGAGCTGCATACGCTTTCATTCCTTTTCCTCCCTTCTTTTATTTTTAGAAAGTTCATGGGAACATTTATTCCAGCCTCTGAACATAATCACTGAATTTCATAAAGAACAAGATCCCCACAAGGCCTCATAATAGTTATTCTTGGTGCTACAGCTCTACTTCAAAGGGGGGAAAAGAAAGCCATTTTACAATAACCTCGCTGTCATAGAGTGGTTACAGCCAGGGTGTTCACTGGAAATAATCCATAATAAAAAGGAACCCTTTGGGACTATCTGTCCAATTGCCATGTATAAAACAAAGCAGAAAATAAAGTGTTGGATGCTTAGCTGTACATTAAGCTACTGATACCTGCAGAGTCAAAAATAAAGGAATAAAAAGATAGGCTAATTAGATGACAATATTTGAAGTGCTGCTCTTTGCGGGTTTTATTTTGCTTTACATCACATCTTTTAGTTCCAACTTCTCCTTTTTTCCTCCCCCCCCTTTTAAATCTTTAGCTCAAGCTCTCATTACTTCCAATGGACTCTGAACAACTTTGCACTAATACAGGTGCTTTGAACTCCATGTGGACTACAATTTGGTGCATGCAAATGTGGTTGAGGGGTTGCGACCTTAAATACTGAAGTGATGGGGCCCAAATTAAACCCTACAGTTCTAACCCTCTAAAATGTAATGGATGTTGTACCCCTGAAGAGAAATATCATGTCATTTTACATATATTATGTGCTTTTTAAAAGCATGTAGATATCTAAAGACCTGGGTGGTCAAGATTTGAATCTTCAAAAAGCCAGATCCATAGAGGATACAAAGGAAAAGTCCATTAAAAAATACTTTTACATCAGCTGGCAGCCTCATCTTAGGTCCACCTCACTCTGACACTGAATTTTGCTCTTAAAACCAGGTACTTTTATTAATTTACATAATGGGAAGCCTCTATCCTGAGGATATATGTCCTGCCTCCTTTGAACTTTTATGACCTGCCCTCTTTTACCTTCTCTGTGAGCACATCCACAGTAAAAAGCTACTGTTGCATCTGGCTAAACCACATTCTATTAATCATCATATTTCAAAAATTTCTTCCAGCGTCAGTTACACGTTAGCTGCACAGTCAGAAACCTCTATGCTCTAGGAACTCCTAAGCAAGCAGCTGGTCCATCGAGGATCAGTCTGATGCCAGAGTAACTAGCAATAAACCTAACTTTATTCTTTTCTTCTTCACACACCCAGAAATCTTGAGAACAAGCCTAAGGTATGCAATTCAACAAGGATTATGTACCATGACTATTTTAGGAAAGGTCTGTTAATAAAAAAGGATGGTAGTGCTAGTAATATAGGAAGAAATATAAACATAAACAGAGCCTTTGAAAGATGTGAAATGTACATATCTGTAACTCTTAACACATTTATATTCCTTACATGGAGGTTTTGTTTCATCACTTCATTGTGAAAAGGCCACCAGTTCAGAGAGAGGTTCTTTATACAGTACATTGTTTAAATGAAAGATGGAGATTATTTTTCATTTAGAAGACTTGCATTGTGATTATACAATTGCCACATTTCAAATTTAGAGCCTCAGTGCATTCAGTCAGTTTACGTGCGTGTTTTTTCCAAGCAGTTTCAGCTAAGTCAAAAAGATTATTTTTTTGTTCCAGTTCTATTCTTACTTTTACTTAAAATTAATAGCCTAGATCAGTAATATTTATCTCTCAGCACTTTTATGAAGGGAGAGAAATTTATGCAAGAAGCAAACATGTCACAAAATGAAAACTTTTGATCAAAGTCATGCACCACACATTAGTTTGATGAGTAGCCTTGACCAAAATAGAGATCTCCTACTACAAGAACTCCTGTTCCAGCCTCTTTTATCTACCGTCTCTTTCATCATCTCTTTTTTTTTTTTTTTTTTTAAATAAAGTTCCCTACCGCTTTATTAAATCTGTATTTTCTAAGGATTAGTAAGAATTCCTTAATACCCTCCTTCTCTTCTTCCTTCTTGTACGCTGAAAGTAGAAGACTTTCTACTTGTTTCACTTTATCGGCAAACAAAATCTTTAAAGTGAAATCACAGTTTCAGTGAAACCAGTGTGGCAAGGATTATCTATCTTCCGATTACTCAAAGTTTGACTACAAGTGCTGCATATTAACCATAACACCTGCAGTCTAAATACCCCTATCACTTAGGCTAGAGCCTCCCCTACAGATAATATATGTAAGTGCATATGAATAATCTTATTTAATTTTTGTAGACACACGCACATGTCAAGGATTCCAATTCTAATTACAAAACAAATAAGAACTATGTAATTGAACTGACTGCAGAAAAGTTATTTGTCATTTATGTGCTTGCTTTGTCATCATTGCAGTTATTACTCAATACAATTGCAAGAAGAAAACTTCTCAGTTAAGATCTTCCATCATCTCTTAGTTTAAAAGATGTGCAAGATGCCATGAACCAACAGCAATTATCATATGTTGTAAGGTCATAAATTTGCTGGAGATATTTTTTTCCTTGACATATCTAGGCCCTGTCGGTAATATTCCTTTTAGTGGTTTTAAAAATCTCCACCAGACACACCCTCATTTAACACAGGTCAGCTTGAAGTTGGCATCTAGTAGTTATTGTACCAAGTAAAAAGGAAAATTCACTGATATTTCCTACCTTTATTTTTCAGGCTCTTCCTGAAGTAGGGCTGAGTTAATGCCTATTTCAAACAGTAGAAGCAATCTTAGCTTCTTTGGAATGGTTTGAAAAATGTTTTGAACCCACCAACAAAAGCAAATGCACAGGAGATTCACTGCTCCTTAAATCAAAGGGAGGATGATTGAATTTTCATTCACTTCTGGGTGAACAGAATCTAGCTCGGGATGCATAAAGGAGGAAGATGGCACAACTCAAAGTGGCTTGCTATTAGCACCTGGACCAGTGAATCAAAAGGAACACTTGAGAGCCATAAAGAGGGATCACATCAATAGAAAAGAGTGTTTCCTAACCTAACCAGGAAAGAAACAAAAGAAAACGTATTGAGACAAAAGAAATACACGATGAGTTTTAAGGAACTTTTTAAAAAAATGTCTGAAGCGTCTTAATAAAACAAAGACATTTGCTGTCACAGAAAATGTAATACCATTGTATTGTTATTTCAGAGCAAAATCTATAGTCCCTGCCTCAGTTAATGACAAAAGGGATAAAGTTTAGGCTGAGGTGAATGAAAATTTTCAGTTCTCTGAGCCCTACGATGGAATTGGTCACTTCTTGAACAGCTCTGGTGAAAACCACTGAAGTACTTTTAAACAACAGTTTGAAAAAAAATTTGTAACAGATGTCCATGCTTATTCATATACAGATTTGCTTCGATATTTCTCTGTAATAACAATATAATTTGTTTTTTTATTGTCCTTGGGTCTATCTGCTTATTACCACTAATGAGCCACTACTAAAATATAGAAGTTATGATGCTTGCAAAATTTTTCGTTCTTTATTCAAATTCTGAAACTTTTTCTATCTCATTTTTTCTTATTAAAAATAACTGAACAAAACTTGTCTAAATGGAAAATAACCATGTGAGCTGGTGATTTCCAGAAATGCAGAAATTCCTTAAGCACTGTGTAATTTAATATTCAGAAACAGAAATAAACTTTATTTCCATAGCGTAAGACGATGTAGTAGAACGCATATTTCCATGCACATTATTTTTTTAAAAGAAACTAATTACATTGATGAATATGCTTTTCATTCTTTTTTATAATCATATTATGAGCACACAAGTGGCTTCAGAGTTTGAGTGACGATGTAGTAATTCAGCCATGGCACTGTCAAGACATTTAGCTTTTGGCCTCGTGCTTAAACCATGTTAGCTATAAATTATTATTTTATAATTCATGCCTTGTTGCTTGGGAAAAAGATGATTAGAGCATAATAACTGCAAGGCTTTTATTCAACCAGTTAAGTATTTTTAGCACACTTTAGATTAATGTTTGGATTAAAAAATGAATAAAGGTGGTGATATTGAGAATTTGGGATAACGGCTACCATTCCTTCTTAGAGAGCAGAGGACCATAGAATAAAGAGAAGTAGAATGAGACAGGATTTATGGAAGTGCTACACCCATCACTATCTAGAAGAGATACTTCTAAGCACACGAATAAACATCTACTATAAAAGATGGTATTTAACAGTTTGTTGCGACCTGCTATAGGAAGTTGGGTTTCTCTATTGTTTGGGAAATGAAGACTGTCAGCAAACTGTTAACATTATGTCTGACCATACCAAGAAAGAAAACAAAGGAACAAAACTTTATGTGAAAACATTTATATTTGAGCAGTCTTGTGAACTAATTTAAGTTGCCTGACTTAAGTAAACTACTCCAAATCACTATCAGCAACAATTTTATGCCTGTGAAACATGCTAACAGACAACTGAAGTCTATGGCTCAATTCGCCATTTGGAAAAATTCTACACTAGAAACAAAGCCTCACAGATTAGTACATTATGCTACACGACCTTTTTGGAAGCTAGCTCAAATCATCACTTGTATAATCTGAAACAAATGATTGATTTGTCTCTTAAAGACCAGGTAAGTGTTCATAGAGTTATGTATACTTGCTATGTCTCAGTGGTTAATTTTAGACAAAAATTCTAACAGCACAGGCCACAAAATAAAAGAGCAGACTAGAACCCAGTCATCACAATTAATAAGCTAGCAATATGCTCCTAATGGAGACTACAGACTGTCACAGCCTGATACAACGGTCATTGAAGAAATTGCTGTGGGTATTAGGTCAACTCTCAGGAAGCATGTTGAAGAAAAGGGAAAATTAGAATTTCAAGAGGTGTTATTGGCAGCTGCATACTTCATTTATACATTTAATTTTGTGTTTTCAGATAAGTGGGGGTCTTGTTCTTGAAGATTCTTGGTGACACTGTCAACAACCCAAAACACACTTTTCCCGTATCTTCCCACAGGGTTGCAAGTGGGCAATTACAACCAACTTATTTGCTGTATGATACCCGAATACTGCATATAAAGCCTTGAAAGGTAACAGGATGTTTTTAAAACAAACATAGGGGGGGGTGGTTGTTTGTTTTTTTATTGCCAAACAAATCCTAATACTAGTGACCGTTTCTTTATACTAGACCTTGTTTGGACTGGAACAGTAACAAAGTATCAAACTGCCATGCCTAGGCTTTAAGCACATGAGAAGAGGATGCAAAATACAGCACTGACTGTCCCCTGCTATCATCTCCATTTTTGCTGCAACACACACAAAGACAGAATGGAAAACCTTCCCTTAAGCTACAGGAAAAGACAGAAAAGAAAAAAGCCATCATCAAAAAGTGGCAAAATATAAGCAGAAAGTTTACAAGCTGCACAAATACACAAGGAACAAGAAATGATCCCTGTCCCTATTTTGAATGCTCTGAAGCGCCTACTTGGGTGTGAGGGTGACTTGAAACCATGTTTCTCCAAGTATCCCTTCATCACTACGAAACACTGTCCCCTTCATTTAAGAGGCACAAAATACAGAGGATCTTTTCCAGACACTGATGACCAGATCAGTCTGCTCTTCTTGGCTTCTTACTTTGGGAATTAAGCAGAAGAGACTAGCAGATTGCCTTCAAACTTGTATACTTCAGAGAATTTTTCCTCTTGGAAGACATAATCCTGCTTGTGGCATTTTTGCTTTTCAAGGCATGCCATCATTCTTTTGTTTTTCAGCAGGAGTTGAAAATGTTTATCATTTAAAGCTGCCTGTAAAATATTTCTTCCTTAATCATATTATCAAGTTATTGCAGCTATCAGAAGAGATAAGAAACTGTGAAATAAAAATAACTCTGTTGTCCTGCACATATACATTGAAAATTAAAAATGCAAAGGACAAACAATGTTCTCAAAACACAGTTTGCAGCAGTATCTCTATTATATTTTTTATACCTGTCTAGGAAATCCATTGCTACAGTCTGCAAGTGACAGTGGTAATATTGAACCTGGGAATTTGCAAAGATAAAAATGAAAGTGAAAATGAGGGAGAAAAAGGCAGAATTGCAATTGCAAGCAAAGCAGAAATCATTTGTCCAGTGTCTGACTAAAGTCTTCTTGATATCTAGCCATATTAACATGATTTATTAATGCAGCTAAACACTTAGGGGTAAACTCTGTAGAACCAGGCGACACCTTTTCCATTCAGTGTCTGGATTAATAAACCTCCTCCAAATCTGAACTGGAACAGAACCTAAACAAAATTAAGTGATTCTGTATAAAAGTAGGTTGTGTTGTTTAGGTGGCAAGGAAGAACTCCAAGACTGAATCAATAATTTATTTACCAAAATCAGAATTTAACATCAATGATTAAACAAAGATCAGAAGAACACAGTACAGAGAGTAGAACCACCCTGCCTCTGTGTCTGGGACTGATCACAAACTAACCTAAAAAATTCACAAGTACGTCATATTCTGCTCCAAACCTCTTACAGGGTTGGTTACACCCTTACAGACGTTCATCTTTATTCCTTACAGTGTTGACATATCAAATAAAAAGCTTAGAAAAATATAAACACTTTTTTTTAAAAAAAATCCATTTGCATTTAAGCCGGAAAAAAATCCAAACCATCCAACAGAAAAACCTCCAACAAAACTGAAACCAAAAAGAAAACCACAAACTTTGATGTTGGAGAGTAATAAAAGGCAAAATTTATTCTCTTAAAGCAATCAAGTATTTTTATTAGAGAAACTGAGAAATGCTCTTTGGGTAAAAAAATCTTTCAAGCTAAGTTAAAGGATTTAGGTAGAAGATATCTATATAGAAGATATTTAATCCTATAATTAATGTAAATAGACTCATGTAATGTTTCATGTCTCAGACAATGATATGTCAAATAAGTTCCTATTATTCCAGTATCACTTGTTATTCTGTAGAATGTTGTGGTTTCATTAATCACGCTGAAGTGCAGCTATTATTTTTGAAATGTTTCCTATGCAGTAAAATTGTTTTTACTGTATCTTGGTATTTTCTCCTCTTATGCTTAAACTATTTTCTGTTTTCATACTTGAAGCTCTTGCCTTCATTCTCACAGCCTTTGCCAGCCTTTATTCACAATTGCAAAGCAGTCTAATCATTTCCCCAGTTACAGCTCTGACACCGAGTGATCATTCATGTCACAGTGTATTGAGTTTATTTACACATAATTGTCCCACACCAAGCTTTCCATTATACTGCACCAGTGGTCTCAATAGAATCACACACAGTTGATAATGATGCTATCCAGAAGGTTTCCTCCCTTATTTCACAGCACAAAATTCCTTTTTGTCGCATACTACAACCATTCAAGGCAATATCAAGGTTTCTGCTTCACACATAAGTAGTGTCTTGATTCCTCCTCTCATCAAAGCATGAAAGAAAATTCTGTCTATGCAGCCTATCACCATTAAGTGCTAGCAACTGACTCACAAGAGATGATGTTAGAAATAGTATTTCCAAAGTATTTTACTTTGCTTGAAAGTGACAAATATCAGATGATCCCCAGGAAATGACTTGCATTATAACACAAGGATATCTTAGAGTCCTACATCCACAGCTAGACCACTGACTTCACTAAGGGTATCTTCTTTTTTTTGCTCTATTTGTTCAATTCACATAACAGTATGATGAGAACTGACTCAGAAAACTACTTTGGGAAAATTGAAAGCCTGAACTGAACAGCACCTCTACATCAGAAAAGATTAACTGCAACTCTGACTGTAGAAGGTTGTGCTAGTAGTGTAGAAAAATACAGACAGCAAGGGTTTCGAATTTGGATAGGCAATAGGAGAGTCCCAGGAGAGTTTGAAGAACAAGGTCATTGTGGCAGATCACCCAGCAGAACAGCAGAAAACATAAAAATTTGACCTAAAGTCACTTGGATTACAGAACTTCTCAGGGGTGATCACCCCCACCACACACTTTCCCCTGTGGCTTGTCTGGATTCAGGGACATGGGGCAAGTTAGATAATATATTTCATCCAAGAGTAAACAGCTGGAGAACAGGAAAGAGAAACAAGCTTTAGTAGGCTAAGGTGACTAAAGCAGAAATGTGTGACCCAACTAGTAAGATACAACTCCCCTATCTTGAGGATCAATGAAGAAGCAAGATAAAAGCTTTCAGAGCTTCAGTATTCCAGAAGAGTCACAGATTTGTCTTCAGGGTTCATGTATTTTGCAAGCTAGGATGGATGTGTCTACATTTAAGACAAAGTAAGTTGAAACAGACCAAGAACAAATTAGCTTTGTGGGGGTACACACAGCTTATGCATATAGCCCTCTTCTACCACCTTTTGGGATGTAGTTTACATTGAAAAAAAAATCCATTCAAAGAAAGCTGTAGTCTACCTATTAGGAAGGTTGCACCAAGAATCACTTCCATCTAGGAGTCAGTTCAGCTGTCTTGCTCTAGCATGACCCTTCTGATTTCCTGCAGAGTGCAGGATTCCTGTGGCAGGCACTGAGCACACGACTCCTTTTGTGCCTTCCATCTCTGAACAGAAGCCTACCAAGAGAAACCTACATAAAAATGGAGAAAAACATTGTGCTTATGGTTGCACGTCTCCGTTAACACATGGTTTAAACCTGTAGGCTTTCACCCTATAAATTTCCAGACAAAATGGAACTCCTACGTAATTTGTGTTTTTAAAATTTTGTAGTTTTAAGGGAGTGTGAAAGATCATTCATCGCCACTAACCTCCCCACCACCAGCCTCCCCAAACCAATCTAACTGAAGTAAATTTTTGATAATTATCATGGAAAAGAGCAGCACACAACAATCGCATCAGTAGTATCTGACTGTCAACGCCATTATAAAATTACTTTGTCCTTTTAAGCTACAAAATGCCTGCAGCAGTGTACAAGACACAAATGAAGTCAGCAATAACTTTCTCTATGCCACTGTAGGTTCATTGAACCTCCAAGCACCTCCTGAACACTGAACCAGCAACTACTTTTTTTCCCCCCTCTTTTTTATTAATTTGCACATATGTATGTCATTACCATTTCTTGACTGTTACATGAATTAGCTCAGTAACATGTTACAGAATTTTTCTAGTGGGGGAGCTGTCCTTCCTTTACATGGGAACCAAACACAACCACAATTTCTGCCTCAGACAGAAAACTTTTGTGTATGCTTTACATTAAACATGTAGCAAATGAGATGATAATCAGAACAATATCACCTTTTTAAATATATCCAGAGATATTCCTTAGTGATTTATTGCATCATTCTTCTTTTCAGTGTATTCTGCTTTCCAAATAACTCATTATTATTCTTTGAGAGTTACAGGAATTGCATCCAACTGTCTTTATGAATTTCTAAAGTCCTCAGGCATAAGGGTTGCATTTTTATGGGACCTGCAAGAAGTTATAAAATAAAAGTCCAATTTAAAAATCACTTAATTTATGCAGATATTAAAGTGTAAATGCATTCCTTAATCTAAAACCATGCAAAAAATAGAAATCTGAGAAATACAAAGTCAGTAACAAATAAAGATAAGGATTGGTCATTGGTCTAAAGAGAGTAGGGTATAAAGTGTGTTTGGCCTGTTAACGAGACTGGTTGATAAAGTCCCTTGGGAAGTAGTTATGAAGGGCCAAGAGGTCCAGGGAGGCTGGATATTCTTCAAGAAGGAAATCTGAAAGGCACAGGGGCAGGCTGTCCCTACGTGCCAAAAGATGAGCTGATGGGGGGAAGACTGGCCTGGCTGAGCAGAGCTTTGGCTGGAACTCAGGGAAAAAAAAGGAGAGTTTACCACCTTTGGAAGAAGGGGCAGGCAAGTCCGGAGGGCTATTAGGCTGTTGCAGCATTATGTAAGGAGAGAATTAGAGAAGAAAAAGACCAGATACAACTAAGGCTGGCCACTGCTATAAAAGAAAAGAAAAAATGTTTTTACAACCCCATTAGAAACAAAAGGAGGGACAAGGAACAGGCTGCCCAAGGACTTGATGGAATGTCCATCCCTGGAGATGTTTAAAAAAGACGTAGATTTGGTGCTTAGGGGCATGGTTTAGTGGTGGACATGGCAATTGTGTGTTAACAGTTGGACCTGATGACCTTAAAGGTCTTTTCCAACCTAAATGATTCTATGATTCTATGTTCTTCATGTAAAAATGCATCAGAGGAAACAGGAATTTGAGCTGTGGTGTGAAGGAAAAAGCTACCGCATTTAATAAGGTTATTCAAGTAATTGAGTTTATACTACTAAGAATGGTGATTCTGCTAGAGAGTGTAGGGATACTTATTTAGGAAGATTAAAAGGAATTTCAGGAAGATAATGAATAAGGGTTTTTTGGTGTTGCCTTGCATTGGTGGACACACAGTGGCTCTATTGCAAGAAGGACACTGCGCCAGCATTATATCCCTACACACCCCCTGCTTCTGAGTCCTATGCTGGAGCAAGAAAGCTCAAATTTACCCGTCCCCCACATCTCACCCCTCCATGCATCCATTTTTGCCCTTTTCAAAAATATCAATTATAGCTGGTAAGCCTCATTTCTTACACTATCTAACAATGTACCAATCAAAAGAAGATCAAAAGTGACTTAAAAACATTAAACAGGTTTTTTTAAAATATGTTGAAAAAAGAAGCAATCCTCATTGCATTATTTCTGGCACTACATCACAATTCCCTCCTCCATCCTTTTTCTGATATTTCTGTCATCTTCTCTATATGAATGTATACATTGCCAAACAAATCAAAATCCACCATTGCAGCTTGACTGAAGTTAGACTTATAGAAGAGTTTTTACAGCATTTTATTTGTGCCATTATTGCCATTGACCCAGGAATTCTCTGCTCCCATTTTTTTCAGCTTATCTACCTTCCAGAGCACAGATTAAGCCAAGCTCTGTCTTCTGTGACCAAAGTGCAATAAAAAGCAACAAATGAATTTGAAATATTTATTAGAAGTGTAGAGAATGAGAAGAGAAAAGCAACCAAGGGAAAAGAAGCAGCAAAAGAGCATTGGACAAGGTTACTTTAACTGCCAATTAATGTTCAAAAATAACCTCAGCAACAAGCATAAACATGACAGTCATGAAAAAGAATAAGGCTGCAGTGTTAATAAATACTTGATATCTTGCAGCAGCCGGAAAGTAGGGTTTTTTTCCCAGGATTTGTTATATCGAACAATGCATTTTCCCTCACTTCTCCTGAACAGACACTAAACGTCCCAGGCAAAGTTTCAAAGCTCAAAGGACCCATCAATTCTGAATTCCCAGCCAGTGCACTCAGAGCAAGGCGTGTATTGGGCAGCCTGCGTCTGTCAGTATGGTAACAAAATAAACAAAGCAGTATATATACTAGCTGCCAAGATGACTGATAAGAGGTTCTATCTACTGCCTGAAGTTTACAACTCACTTTGCCACTGCTCTGCTGCATCCCGTTGCCCCCTTGTGCCCCTTCAGCATCTTGTGTGTTTAGATGGGAAGTTCTCTGAACAAGTATTTTACAAACACACAACAATAAAAAGTACCTAGCCCAACAGGGCCTAGGGGACCCAAAGGTAGAAAAATCTATAAAAACAACAGAAACATCAGCTCTTCTGTGAGACTGTTTCTTTACCATTATTGTGTTGAACTGTTCTGAAATGACTCACACACCCTGTGGTTTTCATATACTGCACTCCTCTCCAAACAGAGTAAGAAGGAACCAGTGCTTCCATTGCCAAACTTTTACACAGTCAACTTTAGATAGGAGTTTTCTTTTAATTGTCTGCCTTCTCCTAGATCACCAGATTAATTACATGCCTTTTTCTCCATCAGCATCATGTGTTTGAACACTGGGTTAAATTGTGACTTTATCTAATGAGCCATAAATTCTGTCTTTTTTAATATATCAGCTTCTGCCTTTGGGCTTCTGTTACCTAACACAAACTTGTCCTGTTATTCTTCCTCTGAAGTCCTTCACAGTTTATAGTGCTCTTTCAACAATATTTCAGTAACCGTCTCCTATTTTCAGTAGCTGACTTCCCTAAGAGTCATATGCATAATTTAAATTCCATTTCTTAAAGTTTCAAGTACAATTCTGTTGAAATCTTTGCTATATAAAAAGAGAAAATACTTCAACACCAAATTGAGTTAATTAGTAGATATTTGTGCTTTCAAAAGAAGGACTATAGTTCAAATATTAAAAAGAAAACAGTAGTTTAGAAAAGTACCGAGTGATTTAGGATCTTTGTATTAACTTTTTAATTAATTAAACTAATTTACTTTATTTAACTTAATTAACTTAAATTAATGTTTTCCATGTTCTTTTTCACCTAAAGATATAGCAAGACTTTCAAAAACCTTAGAGACTTGTCTCTCTTTGAAATCAATATTGGAAAAATCTTGCCCTAGGGCTCCTAAGTCACTTTTGAGACAGTATTGAAAAGAATACAAATTGCTTATTAAAGAGCTTGAAGTTGTAGTGGATATAGACTTGCAATTAAAGATAAAGAGGTTAATGAAATTTAATCTGTGTCTATGAGTTTGTTACTTGGCAGACAGATAATTTCTTGCCTAAGGAGCTTGCTAAAAAGACAGGAGTAAGTGGGTGGAGGTGATTAAAACAATGGAGGAACACGTTTTGTTTGAAACACAATTTCATGCATATGAGCCTTCCCCCCTCACTCAGAAATATACTATTGCATCACTTTTATCATGCATTTTGGGCAATAATCCTTACTTCTTGTTCTTCACATATGTCTCCCAAGATGGTTATGGAGGAGTCACAGGCTAGAAAAAAACATGAATTTTCAGAGGCTGCTCCCCTTTGCTTTCCACGCAGATGAAAAGAATTTTCTAATTTCAGGAAGAAATGGGAGTTTTCCAGAGCTGCATGTCCTTGAAACTTTGCTCCCAGTGAATTTTTCAGCTGTTATTTTCTTACTGTAATACCCATTATGTGGCATATGTTAAAAATTATATTTAATAAAATATTAGCTTTTAAGTGTTAAATATAAGAATTTCGATATAAAAGGTTTATATTTGTAAAATGTATCATAAAGTCATAGTAACTCAATTTGGAATTATGTTCTGTATAATATTTAGCTTATATAATTTTTTGCTCTCCATTAACCCTTGCAAAAAGGCACAGCAGCCCTGTCTCCTGACATCTTACCCAACAATCCTCTACATAATCAATGTGGCAGAATGAGACCAACACTCAACAGTCACTCATGTTACATATCCAAAAATGAACTATGAACTTCTAATTAGTTGAGAAAGGTCAATATTGCCTTTGTCTTGGTATAAGATAGTCTTCCTAAATTAAGATTTATCCCTACTCTTTCATGGGAGGGGAAAGAGATTAGGTTTTTTGAACAAAATAATTGAATATTCAAGTTAACACTTGAGACAAGCAAGACTAAAATAAGAATCTTTTCTCCATCTCTTTTGAGCTGCAGCTGAATGTTAGCAGAAGGAAAAAACTGTGGCACAAAAAGACAACATTAAGGAAGAGAAAAAGAAGTAATTTGATTTTAATCTAATATCACAAATCCTCATATTGCACTAAAGGCTGGTGTCCAGTTTTAGGAAAGAAAATATTTAAGAAAAAATACATGGGAAAGGGTCAGCCTTGATGGCTGAATTTAGCAGTAGCATTCAGTTTTCCTGCATGCTCCTAAGCCTGTGTGTTTATAGCAGCCACCCACTGTTTTTCAAAGAAAGCATTCCTAAACATGGTAGACAGCCTTGGTGTATGTACAAATACCAGATACATGCAATTGACCTAACTGTATTAATATTTATTTCAGCTCCAGCTTATTTGCAGCAGATAAAGGTGAAAGCAGAACTGGCATGGAGAGCATGCCAAGAATTTTATCTAACTGTATTTTCTGAGTATGCAATGTTAGACAAGTGTCTCGATGTTGCGTATGAACCAATAACAAAACATACTGACTTTTTCAAGGTTTGATGATTAAAAAAAAGAATAAAACAAGGGATATCTAATCTAAACACATAAGTTTTAGGTAATTCTCTTAGGCAATTTTAGGTAGTACTCCTCTTACCACTCCATTCCCCTGCTACTCGTGACCCATGACTGGTTTAAATGGATTTGATACACTATTTTTGCACATAGGCTACAAGGTAAACCTATAATCTTGACTACTAATACAACTGGAAATGAACAACATGGCAATAATGATGAAAATTTGAATTACTACAGAGGGATAACAAGGATAACTATTCAAACACAACTTTCTGCTTATTTTTCAGAGACTAAATGGGTGAATGTGAAGAAGTCTACCTCTAGTAAGAATAAGCTCAGCAAGTTGCAACTAAATAATGACATATTGAGAGGTAAAGGTACACTTTTCAAAAGCATATTGGACTGGACCAGAGACTTATTATAGAATCACGTATGTCACTTCCACGTTCTGAGTTACAGAATTAAGTGAAGATGTCATACACACTGTGAGTTTCCTGGATTCACACATTTAAACTTGTATTGACTTTGCTGCTTTCCCAATCAATATAGGTGGTCAAGACAGTATTTTTCTTACTGCCTTCAAAACAACATGGTGTGTTTTTTGGGTGAATATACAGCAAGGTGAAAGACCCACTATATTTAAATCTGCCATGCTGGAAGTTGGATCAGCACTCCAACTATGCAGAACAAGTGAACTGATCTTTAGAAGTACACAGATAGCAAAAGGTATGCCGGAGTTTCTTTTCTAAATGGGGAAGAGGCTGTCCATGGACAGGGAAGGAAACCACTGCGTATGAAATAGAAAAAAAAAAATCCCTTAGTGATAATGTCACTTAAGACAACTGTATCACTTATAAGTACTTATAACTGTATCACTTATAACTGCTTACCTTTTAAGTAGAATATGAAACAATATTTTCTTGAAATTCAGTATGTAAGCAAAAAATCTTTTAGCTTAAAAGACTATTATTTCAATAGAAATTCAGCTATTCATAGTCTCACTCTTTTTGCAAACACATCCCTAATCATTAGTGATTCCCAGTGTTTTAGTGGTCTCTAACTCAGGACTTGAGCGTACAAAACTGACTGCCAGACTTTTCAGTAAAGCTGTAAACCAGAAAGCAGCAAGAGCCTAACAATGACTGCAGTATCCCATCAGTTGCTCAGTGCTTCTTTAGCTAGGATCCCCCACAGAATGCAGGGCTGCTGATAGATAAAGAGGAAATACTGACAGAACCATTTCTGCCACAGTGAAGCTAAAACATTTCTATTTCAATAGCACATACGGTTTACTGGGCAAAAATAGAAGACAGACACTACAAAAGGTAAAACACAGCCTAGACTGCTTGAAAGCCAGGTTCAGGTTCCTTATTTATAATGATTTAGAATGACACAGATTAAATACCCTGCTGTATCTCAGCCAGAGTAGCCCATTCCAGATCTTTCTGAGTCAAGACTTGAATATGAATCTCTCACAGCCACAGCCAGTCAGTACCCACAGCTTTCTTCAGCCAGCCACCCTTTGCACAGCAAAACATTCAGAAACTTTTTCCTAGTATAGCACGAATGAAAACAAAACTGCAAATCTCCAGAACATGTTGCAAAGCAAAATAACTCAGCTGTCTCAGGAAGATATGCATGCTGACATAACTAGCCAAAAAACTGAAAGTTGAACAGATCTACCAGATGAACAACTTGGATTCACAGTACAGAGGGTTCAGGCTAACCAATGCCCTTTGCTGAATCAGTCTGGAGCATACAGAAGGCATGGTAAAAATTGCAAGTGTAGTCACAGTCAGGGTTATGTGGTCCAAAACAAATACAGTACAGGCATTAAATATACTGAAGTGTGATGTTATGTTAATATTGTTATTTGCATCTAAGTAGTTGCTGATGGCAAAAAAGTCCTTCAAAAGTCTTGAGATAATTTCTCTTCTAAAATATTACCTCTAAACCTAGCAACGCTATGGTTAATCTGTCCGCGGTTTAGGTAACATTGTGCTGTTGGGTTTTCTACCACCGAAAGACAAAATGCAGTGAGGAGAGCAACGGTTGCATTGGTGTCTCTTCTCATGGGCATTTCTGAGTTGTAATAAACTCCTACTTCTCAAACAAATACACTGTACGGGTACTCCAGAGTCAATCCAGAGCAGGTACCTTTCACCTATAAACACACATACAAGCATCACTTTTAAACCAGTTGTCAAAGTAACAGGGCTTAAATTCGTACATAAATCCTGCATCCCAGCTATGTATCTGTTTTGAAAACTTTAGATAACACCACAAAACAAAAGATGTTCTCACTAAATTGTGTTGCCTTTGCAAGCTATTGTGCAAACAATTGTGCTCAAAATAGACAGTGATTACATACACTTTTAAGAGATGCTTTGAACTCTGCTGAGTCAGTATTGGCTGCACGCTAGTTGTCCTTGAGGATTTTGATTGTTCCATAAAGTGTCTCTGGGACTGTTAGGAACACTACACACTCTGCTTGCTATCATTAAATGAAATGATGCATTGCATACTGGATGAGAAATGCTGAAAAAATTGGCTTGGTTTGAAGGAGGAGATTCTTGCACAAGTCTGGAAAATTGAGCAATTTTGAAAATCCATAGTAACAAATGGTTTGTCTGAATTGAGCAATGCAGAATGCATCTGAACTAAAGACCCACACAGAGATAAAAATCCCTTCTGCATATAGAAAACAAAGAAAAAAAAATCCCACAAAATAACACATTACAAAGCACTCACCACTATGTGTTCTTCAAAAGTGAAAACTGTACCAAAATTTTGAAATTTCTCTAAGTACTGCTTGGAGTTAAAAAGCAAAAATAAAACCACAAAACAAACAACCCACCAAACAGAAAAAAAACCAACCCAAACCCAAAACAAAATCGAATACACACCACGAAAATATAGTTAAAACTTAAATCCAAATGGTCAAAATTTTACTAAGGTTCAAAGAGAATCCATCTTTACAACTGACAGAATAAAAAGCGGACATTTAAAAGCAAAGGGTTTGGGTTTTGATTAAAAAAATATCATGCTCAGAATTAAATTTACTTCTCAGTTGTTCATTAAAAAGCATTGGGGATGGAGGGTATCTCATCTCTCTGCTTGCACTTCTGTTTAAAATGTATTGTCAACTAGTATTAGATCACAGATTAATTTCGGTAACTGAAATGTCCCCCGTAATGCAATTTCTTTGTTCCTGAAGGTAACTGTAAGATTTGAAAACCATCTTGAGGGTTAAATGGGATATACATTAATAACACATATAAAATGGGATGTACATGTAAAATAGGATGTTTATAATACATGTATGTAAACCTCTAAAGGAATATATCAGTAATTCATTTTAAAAATCTGTGCATTAGAGCAGAATAGATGATGATTAGGTCACAGTGCTGAAAAAAGGAGGAAAAAAAAAAAGAAGCAGTGAAAATATATTTGGATAAATTAAATGCATCCAAGTTGAAAGGACCTGATACAGTTCACCCTAGGGTACGCAGGAAACTAGCCAACGCAATCTATGAGTCATTAATGCTTATTTTTGAGAATTTGTTGAAGATATAAAGAGAAGTTTCTAAAGGACTTGTGAAGGGCAAACTTCACAGGTATTTCCAAAATGAGGAAAAGGGTCTGGAAAATTATATATCAGCCAGCCTAACTTCAATGTTCAGAAAGATGCTAGAACAAATCACTTAAGAGTCAATTTAAAAGCACCTACAGGATAATAAAGGTGATAAAAAGCAGCCAACATGGATCTGTCAAGAAAAAAATCACATCAAAATGATCCAATTTCCTTCTGTGATAAGATAATGGGCCTGGCAGATAAGGGGGAGGCATTAGAGACAATCTGTCTTGACTTTAGTAATGCGCTTGGTGCTGTCCCTCAGGACACTCTCATGAGTAAACTAGGAAATTTGGTTTTGATGAAGAAAACAGAAGATGGGCACAAAACTTCATATAAAGGCAGTGATCCACAGTTTGCTGCCAACCAGAAATGCATTTTAAGCAGAATTCTAGAGAAGTCTATCCCAGGCCCAGGTCTACACATATTTTCAATCATGACTTGAATGATAAGATGTTCGCTCATGCAAACTGAGAGATTACATAACTGAATAATGAGATAGAATGCCAAATGGATTAAAGATATATTATAATAATCAGTTGCAGTAATTTCACAAACCACTATCATTATGAAGATGTCCAAAGCATTATTTTGCAGCAAAACATCAATATAGAATAATTTTCCATAACCTTTGAGAATGCAAAAGCAGTCTGAGGACCATCAAGTCCTGCTTTATGCCTTCAGGCACAAGTCTGCGTGAAACTTTGGACAACTTCTTACATGTTCATATTAAATTAACCAATTTTGTTCAATGTTTATTAAACATTTCTACTGTCCTCAAGTAACAGGAAAAGGACTTGGAAGACAACTTGTTTTATTTTAGAACCTTTCATATAACCTTTCCTTCATTTCATGACTTCTTTCAGCAATATCCTAGACTGAAATGCATTTAAATCTTTTCTGAAGTGTAATTTTTTTAAATTTTGAAGTAGCAGCTGTGTCATACTGAAGCATAAGGCTGAAATTTTCCAATAAAGCAAAAGCAGAAAATAGAATAAATCAATAATTTTAAGTTATCATTTATACGATAAACCTGTACTTGCATAGCCTAAATATCATATAAAAATTAATCTGGTCTATACAGTAATTTTTGCACTAGGTGCTCAAGGATTTGAATACAGAAAGCATTTGTGCTTCATAGGTAGTCAAGTAAAATGATGCTGGCATTGTAATGAGAAATACATTTATGAAGACTATCTTGATATATTAATTTACTGAAATACATTGTGTCATGAAAGGAATTATAAGCTTATTTCTAAAAAAAAAATAAATGTTGCAAGTCCTCCATCTACTTTTACTCCAACTCGTTATAGAGCTTGAGTGAGCTGCTTCAGCTTTCATTCTATTTAAAAAACAAATGATAATTCTTCCTCCATTTACCTCCCTGTGATGAATAATTAGTTAATCTCTGTGCAATTATTTCAAGCTGCATAAACGTGCTAAATATTGTTATTAGCATAACCCAAGCTGGGTAAGATACAGAAAAAATACTGTTGCATATATTCTATTATATCAAATTGTTATGCATCCAGTAAAAAAACTAGCTGGCTTAAAGTGGAGTGGAACAGTGAAAGGAGAAGCTTAATTAAATTCTAAAAAAAAAAAAGAAACCAGAAAGTGACTAAATAGACACATCAACACAGAACTGACAGCTTGTCAGGACAGAGGGGGAAAATAGGCATGACCCAGTCAGCAAGACAACCACACCTCCAAGCCAAAGGCAGCTCAGCTGGAAACAGATCAAAACCCTCAACAAATGTTCAGAGCGATCTCAGTCATTCATTTAAACAGGGAATCCCTAAACCCACAATCTTATGCTATTTGTAGCAAGTAAGAAACTTGAAAGAAACTTGGAATTTGCGGAACTATAGATTCCTCTAAACTGCTGCAGAAGGGATGATGGAGGCACAGAGTGTAAAAGATGAAAGCAAAAATCCATGCACCACAATGTAAGGGTAAGACAAACATAATATTTCTGCAGCTAACATCACTCTTTATAATGTCCAGCAGGTCACCTACCTCGGCCATTCTTTACTTTTCACTGTCAAAGATGAATAGAAAGATAGGCCAAGAGATAAAGGCAAATAAAATATCAAATATTTCTGAAAATGAAAAGTACTACAGATTTCCATGCAACTTTAAAATCTCATTACTTAAAAAACAGTATGCCAAAAAGCTGCTCCTGGCACACATTGGAGGGTGAATGGCGACTTATACACTGCATATGCAGTCCCCATGTTTGTTGCCACAGGTTATTTTTTTTTCTCTGTAACAGCACTTCAAAACTGAGACCCCCTGTGTTCAGGGAGACAGGGAACACATATTTTGATTTACAAAGGCATACTAATGTGCTCTGCTACAAAGTCTTATGGCCCCACCTAGAGCAAGAAAGCATCCTGCTGCTCAAGTTAAAAAGATCAGTAATTGTCCAGCCAGCCATGGGATGAAGAATGGTCAATCATCAGAAAGAGGATAGGGGTTTGGAGATTATATTGCACTACAGAAAAAAAAAAAAAAATAACCATTAGTAAGACCTTTCTGTTTAGCATTGCCAAAGGTGGGGTGTTTTTTCTTTTTGTGATCAATACACTGCTAGTGACTTTTGTCTTTTTTATCACCTTAAGTAAGCTAATTTTAAGGTATTTGTTTATAATAAACAGAACTTCTATAGAGGCTGTAGATTTTTCACTGCTTTAATCATCAATTTGACAACTTGTGTAGGGAGAATCAGTATGGGTAAGCTTGAAAAATCCTGTTCTCCAAGGGCACACATGAGTGACAGAAGTAGAGATTCAGAAAAAAATCAGCTAAAAAGGGCCTGTGGGTGATCCAAGAATAGTTAGTTTATTCAGATACATACACACTGTATATTCACCCCAGGCTAGGGTTCCAGAAGACTTCAGCAGGCCAAGAGAGTGAGCATTTAAACACAGATTTTAGTTTTTAATATCCATGGAAAATCCATTCAGATTTGTGTCTAAGTGTTCTGCATTCCTGCTTTTTCTTCCTCTCGTGACTAGCCTTGGTCTTTCCCCCCATGCATCCTGTTAGAAGGTTTTGAGCAGCACTGTAATTTGAGCAATCTCTAACTGTTTAAGCATGTAAGCAGAAACAGGTTTATCTTTTGTTTATTGCTTATCAAGTAAGGGACCATCTTCCCTGGAGAAAAATATCTGTGTAAGAAATTACAAGGTTAGTACAGTCTACAGGTGCAAATTGCCTCCTTTTTGCCCCCATAGCATAAGCTAGATACTCAAATCCCAACCTATTCCATTTACAACATCCTTTAAGATGAGAAAAAACCTGCTTTCTTCTGCTGCCTGATTAGTCACTGAAAGTATTTTCACTCACGTCTTCTAACTTTAAATGTTTTATTTACAGCACAGTTATGACTTTAACTCCCTTCAGAGCTCACTATTTCATTTCTAACTAGTTCCTGGGCTAAACAACAAACAGACTTCAGAAAGTAAAAGCCTCCATGAACAAAACCCTAATCCTTTCTTATATTAAAAAACAAACAAACAAACCAAAAAAATGAGTTTTCATTTCAAGGACCACAGGTCTGTCTGGGAAGGCACTCCCAGCAGTCATGGAGTTAATAGGATGGGTTGACATGTTCCTACTGACATGCAGAGTCATTGGCTGAGCCACTGAAGCAAGAAAAGGACCACTGATTCATGCCAGTCACTCTTCTGTGTTCAGAAGAAAAGGCTGAAAACAGATTGGAAAACTTTCTCTCTAACTTTGCTCAAAGATTTCAATTTAAAAGTCATAAGGTAAATAGAACCACTTTTCAACTTGAACACATGGATTTTCTTCTAAATTTTCTGTTAAATTCCAATGCACTGTTTATCTAAACAGAACAGAACAGGTTTCTGTAATAAACTGGTGCAGCTGATACCACAAAAGACCAATAGCATGAGAGGTTCACATCTAGGACAGCTAGTAATTTATTCCTAAACCCATTTAGGGGTGCACAGCAAATGCCTAAAGAACAGGTGGTTAAGTCAGCAAGATCAAGGAATCTTTCCATTGCAGTCTAATTCCAAGCTGATTTACGCTGACTCTATTGAGGTGACATCAGAATTAGACTATTCATCTCCAGTATAAAAATAACCTTTTAAGCAATAATACACCATATCAAAAATGAGAATATAAACTGCTTAATAAATACAGAAATAAGAAAAAAAAATATTAATATCCAAGGGAAGAGGTACAAGAAGAATCACAAACAAATCCGCTTATCATCCCTGCAGTGATTTTTTAATTATTTTTTTTTCATAAGATAGCTAGACCAAATGCAGTTGGGCGACCATTAGTTTCCAGTACACATTGATAGTAACATTAGAAGAAGAGAGGTGGACCAAAATTCTGGGCATGGTAAGGTAAAGTTAAAACTTTTATTTATTAAAAAGAATGCAGAGCCAAGGCAGATTTTATCAAATGCATCTATCTGGATACCCATACCCAGCAGAAATCATAAAGGAAAATGTGGAGCAAAGCGGCTGCTTTACAAAAGGCACTGCTGAATGACCAAAATCAGTGGGTTAGATAGGTCATAGAAATACCATTGTACCATAAGAGTCTGTAGAAACTAATAAGATCAATTTTCTAAGAAGGGATAAATTCATGACAATTTCTGTAGATGTAATTTGGGAATTAGACTAGCACTGTCTAGTACTGTTAGCACAAATAGACTAATGCTGTTATACAAGTAGATTCCTGATTAGGAAAAGGATACTTAGTGCACATTGTTGAGAGAGACAAAAAAAAGACAGAAGTTATATGAAACAGGGTTTGCAGAAACAATACTTTCACAGAATACAACTGAAACACAATGGAACTGACTGGATGTCTGTCATTTTACAGGAAAATAATGTAGAGATATATGTTCTTCAATATTGTTTCCTTTTTACCCATCTATAAATAATAAGCTTAAATTCTTTTAATTTAAACATTAGTTTTAAATTTCCTTACACTGTGATGTTTATTTTCAGAAGTAACAATATGACTACGGCACAGTTTTATACATTCCATACACATTCTCAAGTTAGTGGGATTTTTTTTAAATTCAAGAAATAAAGGCAGGAATTCAACCACTAGTATCTAGATCATAAGTAGACACTGAGTTAAAAGGAGTATGAACAGCATAGCATTTTGTACCTTTTTATTTTATTTTTTTTTTAATAAGTCTTGGCCTTAGTAATAATCGGCATGCTATAGAAAGGCAAGCAGACATAATTCTTGTTTTCTATTTCCTAGCATGCAAGGACATAATCTGAGGCAAGTAAGCCTTACTTTAGTACTTTTAGAGGTTTTATATGTATATGACAGCATAGTAGTCCCATGACCAGACACTAGAGCTCCTACGTATCGTGGCATTTTAACAGTACAGTGTTTTCAAACTTGTAGCATAAAATTTCTGAAGTTTCACTGCAAAAGTTCCAGTAGGACTAAACCAAAATATTTTGAACATAGGACTGATCAAACCAGAGCAGCTGAAAGATTCATCTCATTCAGCCTGGTCCATGGCCTCTGACAGTACCAAAGCACGTAAGATACAGCAATGTAAGGATAGTATGGCCCTATGTGATACTTTGTCCAAGTATTCCCAGATCTCTGTTTGCAGCTCAGGGACTGCCTGACCTAAAGTTGTTTCCATGGATTTAGTAACTATTAAGAAATTTCTTTTCCATGCACTTCTGCATTTTTTCACTGAACCTCTGAAAATTGTTCTCATCCACAGCATTCTACAGAAAGCAATTCCACAAAGGATTAATCATACAATAAGAAACTAAAAACTTTTTTTTCTTGTTTTGAAACTGTCACCTCCTAGTGTTGCTTAGTAAAAGCAGAGCAATATGTAGGGCATACATAACAAACATATTCAATTACAAATACATGCAAATTAAAAAACCCACAACTTTTTCTACTGGATGTTTAAAAAAAACCTAGATACATGTTACCTAGCTTTATATTGGAGTAATTTATCCAAGGCACACTATTTGATTATTTAAAAAATAATATTCCTTTAAAAAAAGGAAGGGCAGGTGGAGAAGCTAGTTCTACCAGCTCTACTCTGTTTCTAGTTAGGCACATCTGTTGGGTATCATGTTCTGCCAGTGAAGTGTAAAGTTATAATGCAAGGGGGAAAAAAAAGTGCCATTTTGGAGTGTGAAAAATACAAGTTTTATGTCTTTAGATAATAGCTCCTCTACTTAAACCAACAATAACTCAAGTTCCAATTATGTCTGTGTTTGTTTTCCAGGAAAATGAAACATTTGGTGTCTTGTTGTTACATAATGAATTACACAACATATCTAAGTATATATGCAGCAGAGTCCTAACAGTTAATTTTCTGCCTGTGAAAACCTGCTGGTATTTAACAAAATAACAGCTTTTAATCAACCTTTAAGTGTAATGGCCTGTTTGCATTTTGATAACAAATTCACTGGTAAAGATCATAAACACATCAATGTTTCTACAAATAAATAACTTAATACTGAAATGACACAATATTGTTCTCTATAAAGTGAAAGATTAAATGACATATCATTAACTGTAAAATTAATCATTTGACTCTGATTGACACGAACAGCAGTTAAGTGATAAAAATCAGCCTGGAAGATTTCAGCTAACAGCAATGGAGTTGAATGGAAAGATCCTCCCATATTTTAGGATTTACTTGCTAATGAATATGGAAGTAGGATGACCTGGTTAATTCTTTTTACTCTAGAGAACTAATCATAATTTGTAGACATAAAACATTACATAAAAATCACTGTTGAAGGCAGAAGTGGTTTTGAACAAGAAATTACCAGAAAACATGTAATGAAGGAAATTTCTTCTTCTCTCACTCTCCTAAATTATTATATTGTTTTTTGTTTTGTTTTTTTTTTTAAAAAAAGAGATAATTTTAAGGTTGTACCATGAATCCACCTTGTAAGAAAAAAAGAGTGAACTTTGGAGTAAATATTTTTTGAAAAATTGTGAACATATTTGAAGCTGTTATGAGATTCTGATCCTCACTCCTGTACAACTATCACACAACACACAACGTCCTTTTCCTCTCTGCCTTTATATGCCAATTTTTCCAATTTCTTCCCTGATTTTTTATACCTATAATATTTTTGCTGTCCTATCCTTCAGCTTTTACTCTTTCAGAACTTCTGGAGCATTGTACAGTTTGTTTTGTCCCTCTGAAATAACAAAATCTAAATTATATAATTACCAGGAAAGAAAATATCAGTTTAAACTGAGATGTTAAAGGATAAGGCACAAAACAATCTGTTTCCTTCTTAAACAGAGTTCAGCATTTTATTTTCTGTTGCTGTGATCATAGCTGAAATCTGTATTAATCTCTCCATAATGATCCTTAAATGTCCTGAGGAAAACACATCCATTCCGAAAACATCCATGTAAAGGAGGAAATCAGATCTCTCCTTTCTCTTTGACCATGTCGTGTTTACATTCTGTACTGATTTTTGCTGCTCAGCTACCCAGATCTCCTGAGCTGATGGTGCTGCCTGAGACAGGCTTCTGCCCCACTCGCAGGCCCCAGGCACTAGAGAAGAGACAACTGCAGAATTCAGACTGCAGTCTAGAAAACATTTGGAAAGACTGGTCTCTGATCAACTGCCTTGATTCAGTTCCCTCTTTTCCCCACAGATACCTGCTACCTCTCAGGCATCCCTTTTTTTCAGAAGTATTTCTTCATCCCAGGAGCATAAGATTGGGTCCTCTCCCTGTTCTATAAGAAATCTACCTTCTGTTTCTTCTATGAAGTGGGGAGCACAAGAATATAGGTGTGAAGAGGTTTTTGTGAGAGGGTTTGGTTTGGGGTTTTGGGTGGGGTTTTTTGGGGATGGAGTGGGGGAAAGTTTTGGTTTGTTTGCTTGTGTTGTTTTAAAAAAAGATAATTGCACATAATTGTTCCACAGGAAATCTGTTTCCTCACCTGTTATAGTTCTTATCTCCTCACAGTATTAACACTAAGATCCCTATACAACTGAAAATGAGAGAAAACAACAAAATCCCAAATTGTATTTTCCAAAGCATTACTTTTAGGTGCTAAGAACAGAACTCAGATTATCTTAAAGTCAATAACAAAGTTCAAGAGTCTCTTCAAGCAAAGCAAATCAAGACACTTCGAAAATAAAAGTGGAGTAGGAACAAAACTCTTTACAGTCACTACTCCTTAACCTTAGTTATTTTAATTAATATTTTATGGGTTACAAATACAAGGCTGTTTATGCTTTGCCACTTCTGTGCAATCAAGTTTGTTTCACTATTTGCTGATTAATCTTTGCTTTCTTTTTAGACAATTTAGTTTTTTCAAAGTCAGAGTTCAATTCAAAATGACACATTGTACGAATAACCTACCAGAAAAGCTAATCTGTGTTGGTAACTGACTGTAATGACTTCTAAAGGGAAAAAGCAGCAGCAAGTGAGGGGGGAAAAAAAGAACTGTTTCGTTCTTTTTTTCTTCACAGTATTTATGTCTTAAAGATATACCACATTCACCCCAAAAGTTACTGGCTTATTTATAAAATCACAAGTGGACTGTTGTCAATATGAGATTTAAAATACTGAATATCCATATCACTGGTGACATCTGAATTTCTGAAATTAAGAAACCATAATCTGGCTACATTTAAAATTTTTAAGCTTATCAGTTGCTGCTCTGCCCACTAAATTTATTCTCCGTATCTTTGTGAGCATGGAGAAACATATATATACATGCATATATATATATATATATATAATATATATATAATTACATACACACATGTACTTTCAGTGTTCTTCCCTTTTCTCTTGAACTAAATTCAAACATGACCATGAAGTAATAGAGGAGAAGGGGGGTGGGGTGGGGGCCACAGGGAGGGGGAGAAGAAAAAAAAGTAACGCAACATTTTTTCCACTGCCATTATCTCATTGTCTTTTTGTTAATCTTCCAGGTAATGTGCGAGACTTTCCCTCAGGTTGCAAGGTTCTCTGTGGAATAAAGAGTCACTTCAGCAACAGCAGTATCAAACGTCATCAGGATGGAGAGAAGAGTAACTGGGATTTCACAGTGAAAAGGGTATAGAGATTACTCTTGCTACTTCCTCCAGTCCCCTGAGAAACTTTGTGTAGCCCAAAGTAAAGGGCTATCATACACAAAGTACTTGCTCTTAGTTGTTTGTCGTTCAACCACATACAGAAGATGTACTCCTCATAAAATGAAAAGCTTTTAGGGAAATGGGGTAATGGCAGATAAGGAATAAGACAGATTCTTCATCCATTTGATAGACATACACAAAGGGAAAGAAGAGAGAGGGAGAGATCAGTAGTATGAGATGAGGAGAAAACTAACTGCAAAGAATGGTCAAAGAGGTTCGTTTGAAGTTCTCAGATGTCATATTGGTAAATTTTTCAAACTGAAATAAAAATTCTCCTCATTCTCCTTCCTCCCTTCTAGATCAAAATGAAGGTACTTTGAACAAGAAACAAAACAGAACCCAAAGACACAGAAGTGTAACCAGTCAATAGGAAGGCCAGGACCAGAGTGAAAGTATGAAGAGGATCAGAGAATAAAGGAAGTGTCATGGAAAAGTGTCAGGGGTGAAATAAAAAGCAAAGAAGATCAAATATGATGGATAAAGTTTAATGTTAACACTGGACCTTTTGTGTCTGTTCCTAAAACCGTTGTTGCTTATAATATCAAGGAACATACTTAGTTCTGGTTCTACTGTCATTAATATTCTCTGTAACAGCATAAGAAAAACCCTCTAGTATTCCTGCACTCAGGGAGAAAACGATTGGTTTTAGCTGATTTTAGCATGCATTTGGGGAGTTCTGATATTTTTATCTCATTGTGCATCCATATGCTGTCTTTTGGTACTATGATTGTCATATGTATAATTAGCTTACATTTAATTGAAATAATTGACACATTTTAATATCAAGGCGATGGGTTGACCTTGGCTGGATGCCAGGTGCCCACCAAGCTGTGCCGTCACTCTTCTCCTCAGCAGAACAGGGGGGTAAAGGCAGTTTAATGAAGCAATAGCAAAAGCTCACATGTGGAAGCAAAGGAAAACACAAGATGTTATTCTCTACTTCCCATCAGCAGGCAACGTTCAGCCACTTCCAGGGAAGCAGGGTTTCAGGCTGCTGAGGGGTGTGGAGCAGAGGGGGTGTTGGAGAGACAGCCGTGATGCTGTGGGAGCGCTGCTCGGCACCAGCCAAAGCACCCTGTGTTATCAGCACCGCTCCAGCCACCAGCACAAGCTCAGCACTGTGAGGGATGGTAGGGGGCTCAGCCAGAACAAATACAACCAACTATGTCATTAAGCAGTTCCTGACTGCAAGTCAATTCAAATGAATGGAATAGTTCTTATCTGGTCTTCCTTTTCTCAATATTTTTCATGTAATTATCAAGGTAAAAGTAGTAAGGCAGATGTAAGGCAGTGCTATTGCATCATTGCAGATATTATTATTTTTTTTATTATTATTTAAACGTTTCCAGAGATAGTTGTTTTTACCACAGAAGGTAGCTATGGCTAATTGAAACAAAATATGAGAAGGGGAAGTACTCAGTATTTGTTGTCTAATAGAGAATGACATCTATGAGAAAAGGAGAAAGAGAAAGAACCCAAACGTACAGATATCCAGAAAAGCAAAAGGAGCACTTCAAGAAATAGAATGGTGATATATGCTGACCTCCACCATATGTAAAATCAGCAGTTTTGATGTTCAGATGTTACCCCTATCATTGGGGATGAGGGTGAGGGAGAAGAAGGAATCAGAGGTCCTTCTGCTGTTCAGCTAGCTCAATGGGGAGCGAAATCCTACACCCTAACACATCCCTTTCCTCTCTCAAATACCTCAGTGAGGGCAGACATCATCCATTTTACCTTTTTTTTTTTCCTTTTTTCCAAAAAGTCCAGCCTGCATTGTTAATTTCTGTTCATTCAAGTCTCTGCAAAAGATTCACATCCTTTGAGATTTTCTATTTCCACACAGAAATCTTATTTCTTCATAAAAGAATACATTAAGCTCAGATACTTCTGAAAGTAGAAAGGAAAACTCCTTTGAAATACACCGGGAAAGGCTTGGCCAGATCAGTTCCACTGGGTCACCAAAACAAACTAGCAGTTGTTGGATACCTCACTTTTGGGATCTTGTGCCAGAAAAATGAGTTAATTTTTGACATATACTACATCCACAGTCAAGCAACACCTAAATATAGTACAGAAACGGGGGGGGTGGGGGAGTGGGGGGGTGTTATAAGACTGTATCATAAAAGGCATTAATTTTACATTGCCTATATGAATAACCTTTCAGAAAACTTTCCAAATTAAGTCTCAACTTGAAATTCAATCATACCTTAGGTAATGTGACAACAACAAATTCATACGTTAAACAATTAAACCATTTGCTCTTCAAAATCACCTGTTCATATATGACAATTTTTTTTCTCCTGTATGTAAAAGAGCTGAGTGACGTGACAGAACGGTATGATAAGTGCTAACTAGATTTAAGTTACACTAAGCATATTATTGTACCATGAATTATTTCAATAGTTGATAAAATTATTTCAAAGTACATAAACCACATCATATAAGATTGGAGAAACATTTAGAGATTTGATTCCAGTATTTCTTAAATGATGTTTTCTATCCTGAGAAGTCATATGCCTTCCAAAAAATGTGTAAGGAGAAGACCAAATATTTTGTTTGTGTTTGGTTGGTGGGGGTTTTTTTTTGTTTGGTTGGGGTTTTTTGGTGTGAATGTTTATTTAGGGGGTTTTTGTTTGGTTGGTTTGGGTTTTGTTTTGTTCTTTTTAACTGGAATTGAAAATTACCAAGGCAAACACTTCAATGTTTTTTCATGGAGAACTTTTATAGAAAAGTATTTAAATTCTATCCAAGATGCATTAAGAACGAAATCTGAATGGTTACCATTTCACCAAAGTAATGCACAAAGAACAGACAAAAAATTTTCAAAAATAATTAAAGAAGGAAACAAATGTAATACATATACTATAGGACTCCATGCACACTTATTCTAGCCACTTTGTGCCTTAAAGAGCAGATGGTGTAGGAATGTAAGGATTCAGAATCAAAAGCCTCAAATATTCAAGTTTCAGCTAGTTTTATTTATATTACAGAAAGCTTTTATCCAATCTGTCTTTCAACTTCTTGCAAACAAGAGGGAGAGAGAAATTCCTCAAAAACATTCAAATTTCCAGTTTCACCCAGTTCTTCAGCCATTCAAACTACTGGAAGAGTATACAAAGCCTATTACATGCTAATATGGGTTCCCAGGGCCTCTGTCCTACCCCTTTGACACTCCTTCAGTATTAAGAAGATTATAATTAAATATAGTTTTGTGTGACAACTTACATAGGCAGAGCATTCAATGTGGTTAAAAAAATAGTGTTAGTGTCATTTTTTTCCCCTCAAGTTTAAGTGAAGTAACACTGGTCTTTTTTGAAGATCTAAGATTCAACTTTCAGAAGGTTCAAAAAAAGCTAGTCTTTACTCCCAATAAATATCAGTTCAATGTTAATTTATATTAGGAACCTACTTTAGAAGTCTTCATGGCCTTCTGATTTAGCAGATCAAACTAGAAACCAGATATGTCCTACTTCCATGCAATTTTAGTCGTGAATGCATATTTTTAGAGGGAACATGAGGCTAAGGGAGAAAAAGCCATTTTTCCCTTTTAGGATATCACAGGAATAAATGTATTTAATAGTGGGGTTGTTAAGTATTTTTTGTTAGATTTTATAAATTTCTTTAACTGCATTTAAATGAACCAAGGCTACCCTGTTTCACATAATCAAATATGTTCAAATGGAATATGTAAAGGAGATGACGTGAAAAGGAAAAAGCATTCATTCTTTTCAACAAACCCTGAATCTCTTGCAGTAACATTTTTAATTAATAAGTATTACAGTATATTGCCACCTATAGGATGGGACCTAAACACAGCTTCCAAAAATAAAGCCATAATTATTTTCTTTAGAATACTTTGTGATTTGCACACAGTGAAAAAATGGTAGCCTGTGGATACCGTGCTAATATTTCTACGTAAATAGTTGATGGATATTTCATCATGTTAGCACAACCACTGCACAAACAACTGCCAAATGCTAATTAGATAATCACGAGTAGAAAAAAAAGATAATTCCAGTTATTGTGAACAGAGGAGACAGCACACACAGACCAACACATCACTACAATCACCAGAGGTCTTTGAAGTCAAGTACCATCTAGAGAATATTATATGTTCAACCGTAGTTGCAGTGTGTACCTGTTCCATGGCAGTCAAACAAGTTTTATTTCTTGATCTGGATACACTACATACTAAACCTGGAAGTCCTCCAGGTTTTGCTATGAGGCTTCAGATTATCTTGAAATAATTTTACGTGGTACTTTCCTCCCTAGTGGCTTTAATCTGCACCTAGTACAATATGCATTGATAAATCTTATACTAAGGCCTGGTGATGAATCATCACAATTACAGCCATAATTTTCATAGTTTCTACCCTAAATATCTTTGTTGTTCATCTTCTATATTTCCCCTTTGCCTTAGGATTTTCTGCTTTTCAGTGATTCTGACTGGGAAATTCTACGAATTACTGAGTTTCCCATTTTGCAGGGTGTCATTCATCATCTTTTGCAGTCAGATTTGCCTAGATAGGCAATTATTCACAGTGCAGACATGCTGTTATTTGAGTGCTTGTGTCTCAGTTCAGTTTCTGTGGATCATGGTGGAAGCATAGTACAGCAAACAGTAATGGTATGAAGTTGCTTAACACTGTTATTGTGGTGATATTGGCTGAATTTCCTAAACCGTGTTGCAAATTCCAGTCTTTCTCTGTGACACTTTTTATGTTTTTCTTCCTGTTTCCATAAAAAATTAGTTAATTTCATTTAAAATCTTGTTACAAAGCAGAACTCAACCTGAAAAGGTATTACAGAAAAAAAAAAAAATACATGTTGGAGTGGTGTGTCTGCAAAACTACCTCTACTGATCTTCAGTAGATTTGCTTCTGCACATTGCTTGAAAAAGAACACTGGACTGCATGTGGCATTATATTTAGCCAAGGAGACATTTTTATGTTTCTGTAGTAAGAACACAGATTTCTCTGTATTCAGAGACATGGAAGTCAGAAAAAAAAAAAAAAATTAGAAACCAAGTCTTATAAAAACTAGAAGGAACTTCTATTCTGGTTTCACTGCAGAAACAAAATAATTTGCAGTAAGTCTTCATTATTTTCTATTTGTCTTTTATGATATTGAAGTTCACATTTTGTGTATTCCATGGTTGTTCTCACTGCTCCAGATCCACAGGTTTTAACTTTTAGCAATAGAAGCTCTAGAAGGCACTTGAAAGAACAATATCCAAGCAGTGGCCATCAATATTGTACTGTTAATAGTAGCAGAGAAACTGTCTTAAGAAGACAAATTTAATTTCAAATTTTGGTTGAAAAAGACCTTTGAGATCATCAAGTCCAACCCAACTTAACACACCCTGACTGGGCCTGATCCTCCAGTTGTCCTTTACGTGCTGTGTGATGGCACTCAGGATGATCTGCTCCAGAACCTTCCGCAGCACTGAGGTCAGGCTGACAGGCCTGGAGTTCCCTGGGTTCTCATTCCTGCCTTCTTGTAGACGGGGTATCACACTGGCTAACCTCCAGTCTGCTGGGACCTCTCCAGTTCACCAAAAGCATGTCTGCTGGAGTAGCACATCTCCGCTGTATGAGACTTCATATCATATGTATGAGACATAATGAGACTTCACTGAAATTTCTTGCAGAATAAATACTTTTAGGAATGACAGCAACAGAAACTGAGAAAATCCATGGTGGTATATCTTTGTTGAAGATCCACAAGGGACCTGAGATCAGCCAAACGATAATATGTAATCTCAGCATTGTTTTTGCCTCTTGTCCTGTGGTCTGATAGGTGTAATTTTAGTTAATGTAAACAAATGTCTTGTTCTAAGCATTAAGATATATTGACAATAATGCAAAGTTCCTCAGCTAGCCTCTCATCACAACTTCAAGATACATGAGTTCACCATACTTCAGAGATCAAGCTGGCTACTTTCAAATGAAAGGGGGGGTGGGGAAGAAAAATCTACATGGATAGGACAGGCATTGCTTAATAATTATTTTATCATTTAAGGATTTAGCAATTAAAGGAAAATACCTTCCATAATGATGACTGGTAAATGTACAGCAAAATTTTCTAGTTATTCCATGACTGAATGTGACTCAGTTAAGATGAAATATCTGCACGTCCACAATGGAATGCCAATCTTTCAGGCTTATTCTGCAGTTCCTACAATGGCATAGCTGATCTTTTAAAGACTCTCAGCAAAATGTATAAAATGCAATTACATGTGATGAGATGCTATAGATTACACAGTGACCTACTTTTTTCTTCTAACAACATTCAGTAATAGGGGGACATCTTTTACCTCTGACTGAACAAGAAAGATACTGCCTCTCCTTCCAAGGCCTTGCTTCACTGAATTTACAGTAGTTTTCAATGACAGTATTGTTATATGAATCCAGGTGCTTAACATATACATATCTTCTAACCACATTAACATACTTCCAGCACACCCACTTGTGAAGCTATCACAAATTCATGCTAAGAAATGCACTGCCTATACTGCTTGTTACAACATCACATCATTCCCTAGCTCTGAAGCAGTTTAGATCATTCCTAAATGTATAGCATATTGGAAAAACACCCTGATGAACAGGTGGGGAAGCTTTCTTGTCCAATCAAGATAATTGGGTTTTCACTTTAGCAAAATTATAAATGGAAAAATCAAATAGTTTGTTCTAACTTCTAAACATACATGCCAACTTTTGTGATAGGAGTTAACATTCTCTTTATTAAAGTATTTAGAGCAATGTCCATAAGGAATCTTAAAGTATGTTCTAGAACAAGTGGTACAATACCTGTGCATCCATCAGTGCCTAGGGACATATAAAAAAATAATGAAATATTACATTTTCCATCAATGATCACATCATTGTAAGCACACAGTGTGGAAGAGGGGTTTGTATAACTCAAAATGGTCAATAATGCAATAAAGAAGACTTAAATTCCTCACTACTTCAGCACCTAAGAAAAGTTAACAGCACTTCTGTGCTTGTTTCTCTGTCTGATGTCAGGGAAATGAACATATTGCCAGGCTCCCACAAACAGGTATTTTCAAGTTTGTATAGCTTTGCTATTTCAAAACCAATTGCTTCAAACAAGGCAAAGCACAGATTACTCATACTCATACCTCCTGCTGAGCTTGATGCTTTAAAAGAGAAGCTTTTAGACTTACGTAATGCAAAAAAGTGCCAACGTTTTCTAAATAGCAGAAAATACACTTTTCCTCGCATTCTTATGCTGTAAGTCATGGATCTAGCTGAATGTTTCTTATGGAACTTCCTGAAGCAAAGTTTAGACCAAACAAATGAAAGTTCAGTAAACCAATATACAGTAAAAATAGGGTATTTGGAGGGACATATCTTAGAAACTGAGCACTGATATTGCTGAAGCAGGCACTCCAGGATATTTTGATTCTGTACTGAATTACCAATCTGCATAAATCTGTACTTAGCACAAAAAACTGAACTGAAAATGTTATTTTTCTGACAATACCACAGTCCATCAGGAAGAATGTATCGAAAAGGATTGCCCAAAATAATGCAATTTTATGAGATGAAGTTTGTCTGTGCATGTAAGACTTACATGCTTAGCATCCACAAAATGGAGACCAGAAAGGAAAGACCGAATAAACCCCAAATACATGCTTTGGATTACACCTCTGCAGCTTAAGTTAGATGCTGAGCAGCATTAGAACAGTTTAGAAGATCAAAACATCCATTTCATTGCCTTTGCTTTTCACTTGAATCTTAACAAAAAAACCCAAAACAAAACACAACCCACCCCATCAACCCCCCACCCCCCAACAATCTTTATTAACAAATGCTACTGAAACTTATGTTAAGAAATTATTACATTTTATACAGAGGAGACAGTGTTGTGTGTTGGGCTGAAAGGCAGCTTGAAAACACCAACTTAAAGCAAATGAACACTGATTTTCTCATCTTCCACTTTACTATTTTTTATCTTAGGGCAAATTCAGCATGAAAAAACTACCAAAAGCTAAATTACTACTTGAAGTTTACACAAACTTTCTAAAGAAATTATAAAGTGACAGTGAATTTGGCCAGCTAAAATTTTGGTTCCCTCCGAGTAACCTCACTTTATGATGACATCATTCAGAAGCCAAAGCAGTAAACACATGCTAAACACCCTGAATTCCTTTTAAATTAAAAAGCCAGGCAGGCTGTTTTCTGGATTTGGCTTCCTAAGCGTTTACTTTAGATTTTAACATTCCATTTTATGAAATCAATAGTTACAGCTAGTTTAAGTATTTTAGTTAAATCATTAATGAAGGTATTGCTGCTATGTCATAGCAGTTCAAAAGCATTTCTAACAGAGGTTCTAGCCTGTGGCAGTTGCAGAAAACTTCATCTGCTGGCCTTCTTTCTCAATTACCCCACCAGAAACATCAAAAATTATTCTGCTTCTTCATTTGGTCATGCAGCCATGGCCATTGACCATTTTACTAGCCAGGTGTGCTACCTAGGAAAACTAGAAACCTAAGTCTGAAACCCACTGGGCAGTTTGGTGGAATGAGAATGACCACCCTCTAAGCACTTCAGTAATACAGCCAAGATTAGTAGCATGAATCATCAAGCACATACCTGTGCTTAGTCAGTTAACAACATAATTGTTATTTTTTATGCAACGAAGTCAGCATGATTTTTGAGTTTGGTGATTTTTATTTTGACAATACCACAGTCCATCAGGAAGAATGTATCAAAAAAGATTGTCCAAAATAATGCAATTTTATGTTTGGATGATTCTAGTTATATTTATATTACCTATAGTTATGCAAGAACTATATAAACATATAAATATCTTTACGCTTTCTTTAGAGAACTTAAAAAATAAAGAGCAAGAAACATGCACAACTTTTCAGACTTCTGGGTAAATTTACACCACTAAAGAAAAAAGAAGTCCAGGCAGAATGTTAATCATGAGATTGGGTGAAACTCATCGTCATGTTTTCCTCAGTTTCTAGAGAATATTCACTTATGTGTTTCGTTCATCAAGCCTGAATGATGAAGCTCTTCCAACATCTGGGATAAACAAGGATTAGTAGAACCTGAATGAAACGCTGCCCAAAAAGCATAGATAGTATTTGGACAGAACAGAGCTCTTACTAAGGGGAGGAAAAAAACCAACAAACCATGAACTCATTTCAAGAAATATTGTTATCCTACTAAAATCAAAGAAGTTGCACATAAATTTAGGAATGTTCTTTAATTGTAAATTACTAATATCAATGTCCTTTTGCTGATTTACAAGGTCTGAAGTAGATAAATCTTTTCAAGTAATATTTGGACCAAAATACCTTGGCACTGTGTTGTTAAGAGATTTTGATGTTGGGTATGCAGTAGCAGCAATTTGCTTCTTTAGATTCTCTTTTCTAAAAAAAAAAAAAAAAAAAAAAAAAAAAAGCAGAACTTTGGCAACTACCCGAGATGAGACTCTTCCCCACAGTCTCAACTTGCTTCTGGCTTAATACAAACAAACTCCCAGGCCCTTTCCCCCTCAAAAAAAACCTCCAAGCTCAAAACTCACAAACTTTTATCCTTCCAAGTTGTAGTCATTCTTGTATTTGGCTGACACGCTACAGCATGCCATAGTGAAAGAGTAGCATCTTCCTAATTGACTTGGCAGTACAGAAGTGCAGAAGCTAGGAGTGCTTTGTCATCTAAATCATGCTGTTTAGGCAGAATCTCTATTGCCACTTTGAAACATCTGGCCCAATTAAAGCAGGACAGTGTCCTAACTCATCTGAAAGGCAGAGGAAGGTTAATGTTACATGCCCCAAAGGCAAAAATCTGTTACATGCAGTATCCAGGATGTTCTCACCTATTACACAAATTTTGGCTGACTGAGGGAAGTTTGTCAAACCAGGCAGGAAATCAAAAGTAGAAAAATAAAGGCTGGTTTCTAGTTCAGCACCAATAAAAATGTTTGCATAGATCAACTTCTACCAGAGCAAACAATACTTAGGACTGCAGGCACATTTTCTTGGTTATTTGTATGCACAAATGCACATAAATGTAGCTTCTGCACATATAAAATGGATGTCAGGTTAAAACCATTTCCAACAAGAGGCACTGCATAAGAGGCTGGGTTTCTTGCACTCCCACAGAAACCCACCCATACCTTTAACATATATGAATTTTCAGTTGGCATCAATATAAGGTCTCCTAGTGAGCCTATTTAGCATGCTTTATAGGTTTTGAGCAATGGTTTTCCAATAATTCACATCTTCGTCACAATGGTAACAATGTGGTGAACTTTTTAAGGGATAGAAATTAAAAATATTTATTGTATTAATTAGCATCTTCTCTATTACTCTGAGATACTTGTTCCAAGTAATCTAGCAACTGAATTGAGGAGATCATTGATTTTAATTAATATTTTTTTTCTTATGAGAAAGGCTTTTACTACTGGATGGTGCTGGAAATGAACAGTAGCAAGGGAATAAAAGAAAACCCAGACTATATCAGTGATGGGACTTTCTCATTAATCAAAATGGAGTCTATGTGTATAACATCACATTAATTTGTCTATATTCAGACCCAGAAAAAACTGTTTCCTTGCAACTGTTTCCTTCCATTGACTAGTTTTTCAGTTTTTGAAAACCTGATACTGAGCTTGACCCTTGGATTGAAATGATTTCTTACTCCATCTGTTCAATGTAAGGAAAAGATTTTTGTCTTAACAAAGCTACTTAAAAGTATGTCGTTTATTTTTATTTTAAAAACAGTCCCAAATTTGTTGGATAGAAGCCATTAGGTCTGAAAAAAAGAATTGTATTTCTAAATCTAAAATAAACCTCAAATTTGAAGGGGCAGGAAGTCTCTTTCAGGTTTTGTAACAGAACGATATATTGACCAAATCCAAGACGGCAAGAGCAGATCGCTTTATAAATTCTTTCCCTCAGTTCTTTGACATAGCCTTTCCATTTGTCTCAGGCTCAAAGATAATACAGATGCATCTTTGTGCAGATATCACATTCTGGAAAAGCAAAGCAACATTCTTCTTTATAAACACTAAAACATTTTAAAAACAGAACACAATAATTCAATAGTGATTTGTCAAGCACAAAGAGCAGTTCCACTTCAAAGGAGAGCAAAAAACCCACTGCCATTACCAGATGAATCAGAACCAGCTCACTAAACACTCATAGGCAAACACTTTTTTCCTATTCATTACACAACCAGGAGATCTGAGAAACACTCAAAAAATACAGTCTTCACACATATAGTATTATTCTTGTAGGGTTTGCAAGAAGAATATCTAAAAGCATTCAGGAAGGACAACTAGAAGACCTCCTCGATTGTTTAATTTCAATTTAACCACGTTCTTAATTTATCTCTCTCTTCAATATCTTCATACAGTCATGGCTATTTGCCATTTTGTACTTGCATCCTACACAACTGAAATCAATGAAGAAATTTTTACTAAGTTTGTTCCAAGCACATATTGTCCCTATTCATGGGCAGAGACCCACAGCTCCAATTAGATTTAGACAGCAGATGTAAATATTCAGCACTTGTTCTTGTCCAAAATTAATTATAATAATAAAAAAGTTAAAGCAGTTATTTGCAGTAATAATTATTGACAGCAGGTTCCCCTGTATATCACCCAAAGCCAGCTCAATGCCCTTGAGTTATTTTAATCTGTCTTTGTGAATGAAAGACATCAGGTCAGAGTCTGTATTTAAAGGTGGGGAAAGAAACTCTTTGGGGCATTTGAGATTTCAGATGGCATGCAGAAGCTCTACGGTGTCTCATTCTAGTTACTGTGCAGAAAAAGACTAACTAAAGCTGAAAGCTTTCGAATAACATTCCACTTCCACCTTGTCCCTCAGTTCCTCCTTCTACCAAACATTGGAAAATCATTGGAAAAAAACTGAAGGATTTTCTTTCACTTCCATGCTATCCACAGTGACAAATTTTGAGTATTTATCTCTTGCTTTTAAAACACCAGACTCAAGACATAGCACTCTACAATGCTTCACAGTTGTTGTTTTTTGCAGGTAGACTGCTGAATTATTGTCATAACATTGATTATTTTGCTGTTAACTAAGGTTATTGTTCTCTTTAAAGGACATTGTCAAAGAATGTAACAGAGGGCTCATTTCATCTTAATTATGCATGAAAGTAAGAGTGTGACAAACCTCACCAGACTACTTGATTGCTTGAAGTTATAAACCAGTTTAAAAGTTTTTCTGGACTGGTGCGTACATGAAGTTATGGTAAATTATTCAGCCATTAAGAAGCCAGCAAGGTTTAAGGAATATCCCATAGCTACTTTATACAGTGAAGCATTGTCGATCTGAACCAGAAATACATCGTGGGCCAAAACTTAAGCTTTCATTAAACCTACTGAGAACTTACACCTACAACTGCTTTATTTGAATTCATAGCATGTTGAGAGATCAGAACACTTGCAACATCTCTCATGACTGCCACAAATTCAGGATTTTAGAGATCAGTGCACATACACAACAGAAACCCTGCTGAAAAACAAACCAGTACAATCATTCAGTTCAAGAAATATGCTTGATTGTAAGGTCTGCTGTTGTTCCTGAGAAAATTAGCCAGTGTAAGAAAAACTTACATGATATTTATATGAACATACATAATTGCGTGGTTTACTGTGCAGTAAAATTACGTATTTCACTTTTAGAATCCATCAGTAATTTTAAAAAAAGAGAGAATATAGGTAGCAAGACATTGGTCTCCTTCGCTCCCTGTACCTGTGAAAATAACTCTTGTTCAACTTTTTTTACTTTTAGTTCACATAATACTCCTTTCAACAAACTAACATATATTAAAATTCTATATAAGCTGTGAAAGGAGCAGATCCAGAATTGTACATTCACTGTGCCAGAGTACTAAGCCTAGTATGTGGCACAGTGAAATTATCCCACCAGTTATAAACTGTGCATAAAGAAAGTCTTTACTGAGCCTGAAATTAGTAATATACCTAAGAACCAAATTTGGACTGACAAATGTGGTCTTAGACAAATCAGTAAAATTCCTAGAGCGTTTTAACTCAAGAGGCCATTATACTTGTAGACTGTGGAAGCTTAAATCAGATTTAAACTAGGCCAAACGAGAACATCCACTTACAAGTTAACCCACTTATCTTTAGTAAAATACTTGCATTTACTGCACAGTAACAGTACGCAAACAGGCAGTCACCCCATCACAGCTGAGGTGCTCTCTGGCTGTGTTGCCATAGTAGGATCCCTTCAGCAGCACCTCCAGTTTAAGAGGTGTTATCTCCCATAGACACTCATCGCTTGCCCTTGTTATAATGCCCTCAAATACGTAAGGCTCTTTTCCATATGCATCTGTTAATTTCAATCTTAAAACTGTACAGAATCACAGAATGGTCAGGGCTGGAAGGGACCTCTGGAGATCATCTAGCCCGACCTTCTGCTAAAGCATTTGTGAAGACAATGTCTAAAAGCAAGCCTTGCTGTGATCACTGCTCCACCACCTGTGTTAAAAAGTTATCACCAGCGCTCTGCAGGAACCTCCTGGACTGCATGAACCTATCTGTGTTGTCCTTCCAGCAGACATCACGGAGGCTGAAGTCCCCCATGAGAGCCTGTGACCTTGAGGCTACCTCCACCTGTCTGTAGAACCTCACTGACTACCTCTACCTAATCAGTTGGTCTGTAGCCAACAGCCTTGTCCTCAGTGTTGGCCTGCCCCTTAATCTTTACCCATAATCATTTACTAGTACGATTGAAGAAACAGAAACACAAACATTTCACTAAGATTATGGGACCTTCTGTCATGGGACAAACAGGGAGTGCAAAACACATTTACCTTCTAGTGAATTAGATTCTAGTGAATCTAGAGATCCTCAAAGTATTCTCTTTGTGATACTCCAGAAATCTGACTTTTATTTTGAAATAATAATTAAAATATATTTTTCTTTAGAAAAACAAAGATCAGTTTTAAAATAAAATGTTTCTGTGGATAGCCAGGTAACCTCCCCTCTGCCTTAGGATTAGCACAAACACAAAATAGGCAGATTAGAAGCAAATTCCAGTGATGTCAGCCAATTTACAGTTGCACTCAGATCTCAAAATTACACAACATCCTGCAAAAGAGGAATTTACTAATAAACTCTTTGTAAAAAATTGTAACTTTTGGGGGAACCACTCTGTCAACTGTTGAACACTTCCATGATCTGTTTCTGCTGTAAATGAAGGGAAACAGTATATCGAACATAATCAACTGAGGGACTAATTAACAGTGTCCATGAGAAATTAATCCCTGTTGAGAAATATGCTGCATCTCCAAGAAGTGAATCAATATATTATTTGTATTAGTAGTCACAGATCTGTGAGGCTCCATATAAAAAAAATTCAAAACATTTTGCAACCAATTTCAGACTGCACTCCCAGTCCTGTGTTTAATTCTGCTACTGTGAGAACTGCAGTTGCAGGAATTGCACACAGACATTCATGGGATATGGGTCAGCATTTACATGTTACAGCAACCATTTAGACCTACAATGTACTTTTTTAATTTATTTTTTTAAGCTTAAATAAAAGCAAACAGGAAAACCTCCCATTAAAAAAGAAAAACATAAGTAAGCTATGCAAGAAGAGTAAACTCCAGTTCCCCAAGGCAGGTAAAAGCCAGCTCCACTGCAAGGCTGAGTCAGCAGCAACCGATGATAGAATTCAGCAGAACCAGGAACATCTCAAACACCAAAACTGTGCAGCAGGGTTTCACATTTTTTCAGTTGCACCAACAGCTTACGATTCTGCCTCCTCCTCCATGGAGTCCCACATCCCTCAGAACAAGGCATGCCACAAAACTACAATGGCCACCTGCCTCTTCTCCATTACACATTCCCAAAGCTGGAATAACCTCAATAAGGTTTTGCAGAGATGTTCTGAAAAGAGTATTCACACAAAATCTAGCAATGTTACACATTCGATTTCATGATGCACAATAATTGTTTAGCCTTTCTGACATTAAACAAGGGGAACCCTCTGAAAGTCACAGCAAGAAAACATGAGATTTGAAAGCATACAACCCAGAGATGACCTCTCTGGGATTAAGTGGTGAAGCAATTTAAACTGATGATCAATTCTAATGAGCTTAATTCTAATATCACCACTACATCAGACGGGAAACAGATTATATCCTGTAGCAAAGGGTTTTAATTTGGCTTTCTGAATAGATCTGGAAATATTTCATTATTTGGTTCCACAACATGTAGGATAAAGAAAGTTGGATCTTAAGCTTGATTCAGTTCTCAGTAAGACCATTAGCATTCTGTGTATTTCTAAACAAGCTTTCCAAGCTTCATAACTTCACCTGTAAAACAGAGATACGTTCATTTTCCCATCATTTTACCCATCTTTTCTACTTACTTTCTGCTTAGCCCTGTAATGGGAATTTTCTCTTATTCATTGTCTACAATACAGTGTAGCTCAGAACTTGTCTGTAAGGCACAGATCAGAAACAAAACCAACAAAAAAATGCAATATATCAAGATGCCAAATTTAGTTTGAATCATCACCTATGAGTAGATATCTGTATTCAGAGCACTCTCCATACCAATTTCCCAGCTCTACCTGTGGCTACAAGAGATTTTCTTCACAAAAGTGCCCCTGAAACCCTGGCAGACTTGTGAAATAACATGAGTGCACCCAGGTACACTTTTAGCAGTTTGTGGGTTGTTTGTTTTGTTCAGTTTTTAAACAGAACCTATAAGCAGCTGTTCAGAAACTTCACAGCCCTGGTAAAATTCGCTTTCCTCCTGTCCTTCCTGCTAAAAGACATGAAGACTTTGTTTTTCTGTGAATATTTTGTAACACTCCAGTTCAAAGAGACAGCCACCTAAAATCACCCTGGTTAGTCCCATCCATAAGACAGATAAGATTGACATCATTGTCCAACAAAAGTATTACAGGTTAGCAGTAAACACAGCTGGGCAGACAGGACTGTACTACTCAGAAGTTATGTTTCATATTCCGCATTGTACCACAAAAAGCACCAATCCACAAAGGAGCTGGAACTACCTTGTCTTAAGATCATAGATACAAGTTCAGAAGGAAAGCCAGCAACAGAACTGAGAGTTTTAAACCCCATCTTTATTCACTAGGCTTCAGGATATGCAGATGCTCATACAAGTATTTTTTATTATGAGGCATGTCCCAATTAAAAAGATTGAAGTGAAGGGCTAAAACTGAAAAAAACCCAGCAGTTATAACCCAGATGATTAGGATTGCATCGCTGCTACAATTGAGGTTGTCTTCACGGCTTTCAAAGCAATAGCCATGTGAAGACAGCATGCTGAACTTTGACACAGATGATGCAGATGATGGAAAACTGAAGAACCATTTTTTTGGGTGAAAGGAGAAAGGTTTCAGTGAGCAACAGAAAAATCTATCCTGAAGATGTCAAACGCTGAAGACTAACCCAGTGTTTGTCCGTTTGTTTACAACTAAGAATAGTAACACATTCCTGTTGACTTCAACAGTCCTCAGTAGTTCCAACCTAGTCCCTCTGTAGGCAGGTACTTTATTTTTGGATTTGTGCCAAGCCATGCTGCATGAACAGAAGCTATTTGTGTGCCTATAATTAAGCCTATGTTTGAGTGCTTTGCTGGAGTAGATCCAGTTCCCTCTTCAGAAATGATCATTTAATATGAAATAAAGCACTTAGCATATAGGTATTTTTAAGGATGTTGCAGAGTATTACACAAGTTCTGCCATCATCCTGCAAAGAGAAGTCCCACTGCAGACAACAGGAACTCTGTATTAAAAATAATGTGTGATAGTGATACTGAGTCAAATCCTAAACCAGACCAAGGCATCCTATTGTTTGTGAGATAAGCACAGTATGTGCTAAACTGTGCAACTGAGAGTCACTCTTTCATCTACTGCAGATTTTATGAAGTTCTTGGGAGAAAACCATTAGGCAAAAGCTGTATTTGGTCTGCGGGAGCACACAGTACAGATGGCCAATGCATTACTTTCAAACGGAAAAGCTAAGCACCCTTCTGGCTACATACAAAGTTCTGGAACAAGAATATGTGAACAACATGATGATTTGGACCAGGCCGCTTTGGCCAGAAACAAACTGCTAGCAGTGATCAAGTTTTCAGAGCAGTCTCATCCCAAACTAGAACCCTGCACAGTATTTCCTGTAGTAGTTCAGTATCAGAGCATCTCAAGTTCTATGTGGTTTATTTAAAGATGAACGTTTTTTCTTAGCTGAATCTTGAGTAAGACACCATTCACTGACCTATTCCGTGCTGGTTTTCCTCTATTAGAAGCTAACATTAAACTTTGTCTAACCACTTATGACAGTTTTTCAAACATACTTAAAATGCAACCCCTTTTTCCTTGTCTGCCTTCCTGCCACCCTTCCATTCCCTCCAGCCCTCCTCCTCCCCAGGCATGAGCACTTGCATTTCTCAGCAGGGATACAAAACCAGGCTGTAATTACTGTTTGCAAGTATTTACTCACTCCCACGTCTTGATGGAACCAAACTACTGATTTTTCCACAACCGTAAAATAGGTCTCAATCCTCAGCTGAAACACATACTGATTTGCTAAACAATGAATTCTCCAAACATCCCAGTGCTATCCTGCACCACTTCTATGCCAACAAGTGAAACAAAAATATTTGAACACTTTAATACCATTTCAGCTTTTATATATGCAGGACTACAATGTATGGCAAACACTATACATAGGATGGGGTGGCAGTGCAAGGAGGAAGAATTTGAGCAGGAAGAGCTAATGCTCCATTTGAATAGCAGGCCCACCACTAAGGTTCAAATAGTATTAGACTGCTGCAAAAAACCCCAGTGTTTTCGACACGATACCATCACAAAGCTTATGTCTACGTTGCCTCTAAATTGGCCCAGTAACCTCAGTTCCTGAAATACTCAAAGCCTGATTTTGCTGTTAGAGCCATGCAGAAAACGTATCTGCACTAGCAAAACATGAATAATTCTAGATACTTTTTAGAATTTCCCCTTCAGATGTGTTCAGGCAATGTTAAGTTCTGGTTTACTCTAGATTTCAGTATATATTTTGGGTATGGTCTGTGTGTATATGTAGATAGGTGGAACATGGAGCAGAAAAGCAGTATAGGCTCCTTCTCTGGTGCAGTCAAAGTAAATTACTTTGTGCTGACAGAAGGAAAAATCACTGAAAAAAGTGGGGAGGCTGAGATACCAAAGACAACAGATAGGTACAATATTTCTGAATTAATTCAGCCTCTCTGCCTTAGAGACTCAGGAAGCAGTAGGGAAGAAAATTGTTTCCCACGTTTAGCAGAAAATCAAAGGAATCATCATTAAAACATAATGCACTTTAATGCCATTTTAAATCTACAGTTACCCAAGCAGTTGGCCATCTCACCGAACTTTTCTCATTATATACTTGCTACGCACAGTGAAAAAAGAACTAAACTGAATTCCGTACACTGGAAATAGGTTACTTTGATTTTAAGAATACATTCAGAAAATGAATATGAAACAGCTTGCAAGAAAGGAACAAGTAATCACTGAATTACTGTATAGTGTATAGAATATTCTCCAATCAGACACAGTCAATGTGCAATCAATAAACTATGGGGATGGGTGAAGCTGGTAGGCTTGCTATCTTCTATCTGCTTCTGAATCTTACCTCAGAGGTAAAACAACTGTAGACAAAGTTAAATTATTTTTATTCACATCTGCTAGACTTCCCAACATTAACCTTACAGATTTAAACACACCTAACGTAAATTCAAAGCTGCCTTTCTGTGCTTCCTTAGTCATATCATACCACTTATTACACACCCCATTACACACTATATGTGAATTGGCTCCACTGTGGGTACCATGTTCAAGAGAACTTAAGGAAGTGCTCATTCAGAAGACTTGCATTTTGAAGAAAAAAATGACAGTATATATCTAAAATGTCAAAATTGCCAATAGAAATTGGAAGAAAAAAAAAAAAAAAAAGGTTGCAGACAGATACCCTACTTCCAGATCTAGTTAATTCAGTAGAAGAAGTTGTAACACTTACCTACTAGGCATTATTTTTCAGTAGACACTCATCTAATCTGCTGGCAGATGCTGCTTGTGCAGGTGTCCCCAGATTCACCTAATTCAGTCAAGAAACTAATGAGCTAGATCAGCCCACCAATTTCAACAGCTTAAACCTATATATTTAAAGAGTTTTAGAGAGTATTAATGTGAGCAACTCTTTTAGCAAGCACCCACAGAAGGGTGATGAACATAGCTAGTTGATCATGGCAACCTCTTCCCATGACATAGATAAGCAGAGAAACCCTGTCAGTAGCCTAATCTTTCTAAGGATTAAAGTATCTTAATTTGTATCTACGGTAATGTCCTGGTTTCAGCTGGGATAAAGTTAATTTTCTCCTCAGGAGCTGGTGCAGCACTGTGTTTCAGATGTGGTGTCAGAACAACATTGATAGCACACTGATGGTTTTGGTTGTTGCTAAGTAATATTTATACTAAGTCAAGGACTTTTCTGTTTCTCAGGCCCTGCCAGCGAGAGGGCTGGAGGGGCACGGGATTCTGGGAGGGGACACAGCCAGGACAGCTGACCCAACCTGTCCACACAGATATTCTATACCGTATGAGGTCATGCTCAGTATATAAAGCTGGGGGAAGAAGAAGGAAGAGGGGGACGTTTGGAGTGATGGTGTTTGTCTTCCCAAGTAACTGTTACGCATGCTGGAGCCCTGCTCTCCTGGGGATGGCTGAACACCTGCCTGCCCATGGGAGGTGGTGAATGGATTCCTTGGTTTGCTTTGCTTGCTTGCAGGGCTTTTGCTTTACTGGTAAAGTCTCAACCCATGAGTTTTGTCATTTTTACTCTTCCGATCCTCTCCTCCATCTCACTGCAGGGGGAGTGAGTGACTAGCTGTGTGGTCATTGAGGTTAAACATTGGGTGTGCCAGCTGGGGTTAAATCACAAGTATGATTTTACACTACAACTTACAAATGAATACAGCTTTTTCTATTCAAAATAGGCCTGCTAGAAAGATCAGTTATACATAAGAACAAAGATAAAAGAACTGCTTATCTTCTTATAACTCTTCCTTAAACAAAGAAAACTGAAAAAAACACACCAGCCTTTCATCTGAGCAGAGCACACAATCAGATAACTGTGCATGTCACATTTAAGATAGTACCTTCTGTAGTGGCGGGTTATACAAGGATTAGTACTAATAGATTGCTCATGAAGAGGAAGAAAACAGCACAGATCTTTAGAGAAAGTTAACGTCCATAAGAGCATCAAAGCAAGTTCAGATTTCTGTAAGTCTGCAGGTACATCAGATATTAAGCACTTCTGATAAAGGTGTCACTTTGCATCATGCACTGCCAGCACTTCTGTCAGCAGGCCAATGGGTGGTCCAGGGCTGCTCTGCTGCCCTGTCACACAAGGAGATGGAAACAGCTGCTCAGATGATGGAGCCAGCACAAAAGCAGAAGCCTCTCCCAGCACCAGTCATCTGATGTTTGAAAACACAGGACGTGACTCCGTTCATACGAAACGAAGCTGGGGCCCTGTCTAGTGAAGTACCGCCGTAGTACAAGCAGCTGGGAGCAGCTGCTATTGCTCCTATAACACCACAGGCTGCAAGGCACTGTCCCCAGATGGGCTCCAGCTCTCAGAGGGGTGTGATCACCCTACGTGAGTTACCTATAAGGACAGAAATCTGTCGGGCAAAATGTCCAGTTGATCCCAGGAAACAGACTGAGACTTATGCTACATAGTAAAGCAAAATAAAAGCTAAAAAGTTACTACCAAGCTGACTGGGAAGAAGTTCCTTCCACACACATTTGGCAACTGATTTAGCTCTGTATAGATAAGCTTTACCAATAAAATTTATTTGTATCTAAATGAACTTCTAAAAATTCTCAGGATTGCTCTACAAAACAGATATTGCAAAGCCTCTTCGTTTCCAAGGAAAGGGGTTTTTTCTCAAAGTTGCAGACAGGCTTACTACAAAATAACTAAGACTGCAACTGTCAGCCAGACTATTCTATAAAGTCACGATATTACTTTTTAATATATGCAAGACAAGCATTTCTTTTTTTCTCCTAAACAAAATGGGTAGCTAAATTTCTTTACTTAAGCATGTAGCTCTATTAATCTCATTTTAATATTTTCGCCTTCTCTGGTTCCATTTCCTTCATCACTGCAAGAATGCATCTCATCACACACATCTAATTTTTCATTTTAGTTTGAGTCATTAATCCTTGCCTTTCCTTCAAAAGATAATCCGTATTTAATAGCTATATTATATAATCTGTATCAAGGTGCTGGAAGGACTATTTTGCAAACTTTGGGAGAACACTGTAGCTACATCAAATTTAATTACACATCCAAATATAATTTATAAGAGGCAAAAAGTTCTCTAACAGCAAGAGCTAGGAATGTAATATAAAAAAATTCTCTTTGAATATTAGGAGAAATAAGAGAACACAACGATAGAATCACAGAATAATTTAGATTGGAAAAGACCCTTAAGATCATCAGGTCCAACTGTTAACCCAGCACTGCCATGTCCATCACTAAGTGGTGTCCCTAAGCACCACATCTATGTGTTTTTGAAACGCTCCAGGGATAGGGATCCCACCACCTCCCTGGGCAGCCTGTTCCAATGCTTCACCAGCCTTTCAGGGAAGAAATTTTTCCTCATATACAATCTAACCCCCCCAGTGCAATGTGAGGACACTTCCTCTTGTCCTGTCGTTCATTACCTGGGGGAACAGACCGACCCCCCTGCCTACAGCCCCTGCCAGGGAGCTGCAGAGAGCGGTCAGGGCCCCCCTGAGCCTCCTCCTCTCCAGACCAGCCCCCCCAGTCCCCTCAGCCGCCCCCCATCAGCCTCGTGCCCCAGCCCCTGCCCGGCTCTGGACACGCTCCAGCCCCTCCACGTCCCCCTGGCAGTGAGGGGCCCAAAGCTGAACACAGGATTCGAGGGGCGGCCTCACCAGGGCCCAGCGCAGGGGGACGGGCACTGCCCTGGCCCTGCTGGCCACACTGCTCCTGACACCAGCCAGGCTGCTGCTGGCCCCCGTGGCCACCTGGGCACAGGGCTGGCTCCTGCCCAGCCGGCCCAGCCAGCCCCCCCAGCCCCTTTCCCGCCGGGCACCTTCCCAGCCCCCTGCCCCAGCCTGCAGCGCTGCCTGGGGCTGCTGTGCCCCACGGGCAGGGCCCGGCACGGAGCCGGGTTGAACCTCACACAGCCGGCCTGGGCCCCTCGCCCGGCCTGCCCAGACCCCCGGCAGGGCCTCCTGCCCCCCCGCAGGGCAGCACTGCCCCAGCCTGGTGTCCTCCGCAGACCGGCTGGGGGTGCGCTCGGTGCCCTCATCCAGGTCATTGATAAAGATATCAAACAGGGCTGGCCCCAGCGCTGAGCCCTGGGGACACCCCGTGTTCTTGACTTTCTTCCAAGTCTTTCCTCATCTCCTGATGCCACCAGCACAAGCACTCAAAGTCTTCTACCTAGCAATATCTGCACATTTTAAATGTTTTAAAACCTATAGTTTGAACATACACCATCAGCTCTCTCCATGAATTGACCGAATCCATTAAAGCTGGATAGAGACTCACAGATTCTAAGGGGAGCTTACCCTTAGCTTTGGAAAGTCTATTTTCTTTAATCAAAGGACTCTGCAGCTTCTGTAAACCCCTTAATTCAGCCTACACACCTACTGCCTAGCAGGTCTGAGCACGTAGATCTCAGCTACAGCCTTTCATTCTTCAGCAGTGAAATGAAGCATCTGTCACACATCTTCTAAACACAGGGGTTTTTTGTGACTTCAGAAAGATCATGATAAAGTTAATATCAATATACATAGTACAATTATGACTAGAACAGCTATAAAATTGTATATTGTTGGATCCTTAGCTGATATAAATGCATGCACCCATAATATCAAAGAAAATGACAAAAAGTTGTAAAAGATATAAGCATGGGTGGGGTTCTTTTTCATGATGTTACTGCATTTTGATATGATCTAACTCCCCACTAACATTATGCTTTCTATCAAACAGCATACAAGGTACAGTGACATTGTTTTTAGTAGTTCACTAAGAAATCAGTAAACACTCTACTTAATGTTGCTAATACAAATTTTCCATGACAACAGTCAGTAATACCACCCTACTGACAACCCATAATGTCATTGCAACACAACCTTAAAGCACTGTAATTACTACTGTATGCATGAAGGCATACGAGTTGGAGCGGACCTAGATTGAAGGAGCAAAGTTCTCATAAATTCATATAAACTCAAAGTTCTCATAATCTAAACTCATAAAATGACATAAAATGGGAAGCCACAAGCCTTATTTTTCAGGCACTTGTAGACCTTCTGGTGCTGTCTATAAGGGGCACAAGAAGATAGCTATACCTAAAAAGGGACAACTTTTATCAGCAATAAAGTTTGTGCAAGTTGCCTGTCCTAAGGACACACTACGCATGGCTAGAGCACTCACTGCTGCAGGACCTTGCACCTGCATTGCAAATGAGGTGCTGTGGATGGCACCCGTGCATATAGATTTGTTCCTGATTTTAGTATAAGTGAGACTGTGAGGAAAGTACCGGTTCCAGAGTCATGTGGTATACACACAAACGAGCACAAGTGGAGTCACAAGGTAAATTTATGACAGCAAACTCCTGCACCCTAAACGACTTAAGCTTTTTACATACAACAGAGCATTGAGCAGCTCAACAGCATTAAGACTGTGACACATCCAGAACTATCTAGCAAACCATGGATTTTCTAGATAAAAGCACTTATGCATTCAGCACTAGGTATAAATAAGCATGCATGTCAATGTTGATTTAAACACGAGTATTACAATCAGGTATAGAAATCCCTCGTTGTTCTAGGCCTGCTTGATTTTCATACGTCCATGCTCTGCTCAGCGCTTACAATGTACACTGCAGCTCATATCAACCTAACTGACAGAGCTTCAACTTCCTTGAACTTTATGCTGTGTTCCCTCAACAACCCCGAGTTCTTTCTGAAACATATTAAGTGTCTACTTAATTCAAAATGCCACTTACTTAGAAGTTCTTAACTTCTAAGGAAATGTGATAAAAGGCATCCATATAATGGATTAGATGATCCAAGACAGGGAAAGAAAAACAATGTATCCCATTAATACCCTGCACACCAGTGCTGCATGTGTTCTACTGATATTTAATACAGCGAACAGTACTTAATGCAATATACTGAAGAGCCTCAGGGTTTTGGAAGATTAATTTTGTGAAACAAACAAAATCTTATTAAATGCATTTGTGCTAGTAATCTCCTGATATTATATTAAAATAATCTTTAAGAAATAAGAATGCAGATTATAAGACATCCAGAACGAACTATGGGACAGAGCAGAGATACTGGAGCTGGAATTCTTACATTTAAAATGTTTTACATCTAGGGCCTCCACTTTATCAGCAGCTATCACAAAAAGCTTTGCAAATTCATACAGATTCTTAGTGAAGAATAAATGTCACATTCACAAACAAATCATATAAGAAAGGAGTTTAGACTGGGAGAAATTGGAAAAGAAGGCATATGCATTATGGTGCCTGGGGAACTTTCTGGGCTTACAAGTCACTGACATTTGTAAAAGAACTCAGTTTATTTTCTCTAAAATAATTTACCTCAAATGATTACTGGAGTGCGTTGAATCTACACAAGCAATATTCCATTTTATTCTGATACCACCTGCCAATAGATGACTTTCCATTTAGAAAAAGGCATTCAGTCTACTCAGAAAAAAACATTGCCAGGATTGTGATAAAAATCAAGTATCTCTATCCTGCTATAAATTTGATGTAATTCATTTTTAATTTCCATGAAATGGAATACTTGAAATCTGCAGAAAATTGTGTGTTTACAGTTAATGCATCCCTCAGTTGAAAGGGTATCTCAGGCTATTCAGATGTTCTTTGTGCTGCATGTTTATCTTGCAGTAACTATTTGGCAAACATACAGCTAGGAAGAAGTGATTTATTAATGATATAAAAGTAGTTCCAATGTGGATTTACTAAAAGTTCACACAAAGCTAAAGTATAATCAGTTACAAAGACAAACAACCCATTGGGGGTTTCCATTTGTTTATATTACAGCTAGTACAAGTCTACTGGTTTCTAGTGAGATAAATTCTGACAGCCTCAGTAAGAGGAAGAACTCTCCGTAACAATTGACAAAACAAACACATGATGAGGATCAGGGTAGGTCGTTCTGGTACTAAAACCTATAAACCAAACACCACAATCAACCTAAGACCAAAGTTTGGCTGCTGAAACTTCATTACTTCAGGTCACTTAAATCTCAGAATTCAGGTCATTTTATCAAGGTCATCCTTTTCCTATAGGAAAAGATTAACATTGATATCCACTAGATCTATACAATAGGTGTACTGACACTGAACAGCACAACACTCCTATGTGCACACCCAATTACTTTTCAAATCATGGGTGTATTTTTGCATGATGTACAAAATCACTGCTGCCTTTTAAAAGGTGATGTTCCCACAGGCAGACAAAAAAAGCCAGGATAGAGTTGCACACTTCTTGTAGCAGCTTCATAAATCCCCCCTCCATGGTTTTTCCTAGAATACGCTTAAATATGCGTCCAACATATTTTTAGTTGTTTTTTTTTAAATATATATCATGTTGATTAGTAATAATTAATAAATTACATTAATATTTAATATTTAAAAACTCTAAATCAGTGCCCTGCAAAAATCCCTATATTGCCTTCAAAGCCAGAAGACTTCATCTGAAGAAAAACTGTAAAGTTTCTTCCCTGCCTCCTACTATTCTAAGCCTATTAGGTGCCCTTGCTTCATGTTTTCAAGCCTTTCTCCAAACAATGGTCAGAAACAACCTCACTGAAAATGAAAACTGAGATTCTCATGAACTTTGTGGATGACAGAAAACAAAGCGTGAGGAGAAGTATCACAGAACCATGAAAAAAACTGACAGTTTTTCAGCTGTCTGCTTTTCTTCTGATTTATAATACACTTTAGTAGTAAACAGCAAATTCCTGTTTCCTGGAAATACTTCTCTTGTGTGTGTTCATTCACCTAAGTATTCCTGATGGAATTTAACATTATATTTGAGGCTAGGTTAGCTTCTTTTACTCTAAGGAGATCAGTTATTGCTTTCAGTAAAACAAGATCACCTATCAATTCTTAAGACACAGATGGAAAAGATACAAAGCCTTTATAATAAAATAATGAGACTTCATATTATCTGGTTAAGCTAGAAATGTTCCTTAACTGCCCATTCCAGAACTGTAAGCACTGTTACTTTATTTTAGAAATGGAAAAGACAGAATGTCCTGATTTTAGTAAGTGGCACTGAGGTAATCACATTCATATGGAACTATAGGATGCATACAAAAACATAGTGCAAGACATTGCACTCATGCTATACGTGCACTGCATTGGACATCGGATGAGATAGAGAGAAATGATTGAATTCTTGTCAGAATTTGGCTCCAACAGTTGCTTGTTATCTTTTGAATTTAAGAAAGATCTTTTATTAATACAGAATATATCTAACTTTTCAGCTGAACAATAATCTGTTGTTTCCTTCTAGGACAGATTATAAAGCACAGTATTTATGAACTCTGTATAATGCTAGAAGGCATTTAAAATATCTGAAAAAAAGCCATCACAATAATTTAGTAAATGCATAATAGAATACATACGACCTTTTACAATGAATGGTATAAGGAGTTAAGGTAAACAGCTGTAATAATTCATCCATTTGCAAACGCAAATAAAAAAATCAGTTACTACAATTGATTGGATTCTTAGTTGTACGTGAGTATTTTCTAACACCAATACACAAAACCAAAGAATTAAACAACATTACTTTTTTCCTCTTCATTTTTTCCCATCAGAGTCAAATGTAAGAAAAGCACAGATGTTTTCATCAGTATCTTTAGGGAAAACAAAACAAAACAAACAAAAAAAACCCCAAAACACCACACAAAAAGAGCAAAGTTTTATAATATATGTGACTAAAATGCAAGAAAAGGTACCTTTCTCTGCCTTTATGTCCTAGAGATAGGGTAGTGTGTAAGATGTAGCTTTTAATTGGATAAATGAGTATCAGCAGCTACCTATTGCAAAGACATTGCAATACCCTTATACACGCTTACGGAAGTAAGAAAACATTTTCATTTTATTTTTCATTTCATTAAATCAGTCCTAAACAACTTGGACTGCAGAAATCTCAGAGCATGCAGTGATATGAAGATTGCACCAAACACTTATTTGATGACTCTAAAACCTGGAGGTAACCACCTTTGAAACCAAATGAGTTTGCCAAGTAAAGCTCCTCACTTGAGCAACATTACAAGCATCAGATCTCAAGCATGCACTTTCTTGACTTTACATTGTTTCGCATGTTACTACTTCTAAACTATTTTTGCTAGTACTCCATGATATTTATTTTACAGCTTTTTTTTCCACTACATTTTATGTCCTGCACTGTCACTACACTTTCAGAAAGTCAGACTGTGCAGAGAGCGGAAAAAAAAAAAAATTATTACCTAGCCAAAAAGCCAATTATCAGAGGATAATACAGTCATGCAGTCAGGATGGAAGCATCATTTCCCTCTCTCCATGGGACTGAATGAGTCTTAAGAATTTCACATTTCATTGATTTGTTTAACTGGAGCTTAAAAATGAATCATCAGACACAGATTCTTTTTGCAACACCAAAAGAATCATGTTGCAGTAAGTTTAGCAGGGCTGTTACAGGATACAGCCATGATTTCCAAGAGAACTGAAAACACTTGACTTAGTACAAAACACAGTGCTTTCCCTCTGAGGACTACTTTTACTATGCTTGCCTGTGTCCTTGCACAGGAGGTGTTCAGCCTATCCACACCAAGGTTTTGCAAGATGTCCAGAATCTGCTTTGATACCTACTGAAATAACGTTAGGATCTCATTTTCATCTCCTAATAGAACACAGTTAAAAATTAAATCCCGTATTGTGCTTAAGAGGCATTGAATGAGTCAAATTTGGAAACTTTGAAAAATAGCTCTAATGATGTAATCAGACTATTTAAAAAACAAGATCCTGTTCAGTTTCAGTTTGTTAAAATGTCTTATAAACACACATCCATTCTTCTACACAAAAATGGCTGCAAGTTGTTGCAAAACACAACTTGTTAACTCATGTTACAGTTATAAAAAGATCAAATTTAAAGAAAAGAAGCAACACATAATTCACAGCTCCCCTTTAAGGATATCTTGAAAATACCCAAATAATTTTTTGGTTTTAAAGCTTTCAACAGCTTAATTAGAAACAATTTTCAGCTTTCCCAAATGGTTTGGAAAATATGCATGTTCATAGAAATAGACATAGCAAGACAGACATTCTTTTTTATAAAAAGAAAATTCCTCCTCTCTTCAGACTAAAATGTTTGTGGCATTGATTAGCTTTACGCAAATAATATTGAAATCTATCGATTAATAAATTGAATCTAATGGTACTGTAGAACATAAACATGTCTTTGCTTCAAATGGGGAAACAGTACTTAACACCAGGCCTGGAAAAGGAGAACTGAACAATCACTTTAGCCCTGTTTATTGAAGTGATCATCTTTATTCTAAACTGAACACTGGAACAATAAACTAATGGCAAAATGATTATATTTCCATTATGTAAACTGTATTACCAAATGAATCAAAACCAATGTCCTTTATTAAGATAAGGGGGGGGGGGTGTGAATCTGTCAGGTTTTTTCAAAACTACAAATTCAGAGTGACAGTCAAAACTTGAATGAACTAAAACTCAGCTGTGTAAGATTGTATTCTAATTTACACAAGTCAAAGATTGTCATAGGTTAACTGTGCTTTTTTTTTTCTGACATGAGATCAGAAATCTATTCTAATAGCACTTATAAGCTTAATATTTTGATATATCTGTACACAGCATTTCATAGATACATACATGTGTTTCACATACATATGTGAAACACTGAAATATGAAAAAGCAACCATCATCTTACCAGTCCTCCTCTTCCCTTGGTTTTTGCCACATTTTCTCTTCTAATGCCCTGAAAACAAAGAACAGAGAGCAAATAAATTCAGAAGAAAAAAAATCATTATACTCTTATGCACTACTAGATTTTCAATATCACAACCTGTTAGTGGTGTTACCTGACCTGTATTGGCATCAGAAGACCATACCTTTACTTTCTAGTTTAATGACACAATGTTTCTAGAGCAATTAAATGTCCGTGACATATATACATATGAGTGCATACAGACAACCTGTGATGTCTTCCCTATGTTTCTGTAACTGTTGACAATTTTCCTCTGTTTACTAAAACAAATATTGCTCTCTTCAACTCTATTATTTAAAGTTCAATATTATGATGTCATAAATAGGAATCCCATTAAGCATTCAAATGACATCTGACTTAACATTTACCTAGAATTTACATTCTTGATTAGAACTTGCAAATGACATTATGTGTACATTTAAATATACATTGTATTATATATTAAGTGCAATTGAATACTTCAGAGTAGTATCAAAGATACTTCTCCCCTACAAACACAGGGAGCGTGGCTGTCTTTTTCATTAAAAATGCACACATATAGGCCAGAGGCACAGTTGCGGGCTGGGTTACTGAAACTCCTCCCAAAAACCAGCTCAAAGTAACTCTTTTCTTACCTGTGCTGGTAGTCACAATGAGGAAGAACCTCTTGCATATAAAATTTTACTGTAAGCATATTACAGAAACAACCAACTGAAAAAGTGTAGCTACTGGCTAAACAACATGCATACCAACAAAGTTCCTGTTGCTTCTCCGTACTCTTCCCTTTTCTGACATTTAAGGTCCCTCCATCTTTCAACAAAGTAAATGGCAGCTACTTAAAAAGACAATTTGCTGGTTTGGGGATTCTCAGAGATTATTACAATGTATATTTGAACTGTATAACCCTTAGTTTGGCTTGATAGGCATCACAGTCTCTAGAACACAGTGTTTTAGAATCAATCACTGCTGCTTATGTGAGTCTGGCTTCAAATCAATCAGTTTGGCTTCAAATCAGCTGAGGGCTAAGACTTATAATGGTCCTGCATCAGGCTTATCTGTTGGGGTGTGTCAGCTGTCCAACAGTACTTCACAACTGTCCTCCTTTTCATCTCCATTGCAGTCCTGAGTTGACAGGTACCTCTTATGATCTGATCTACGTCTTCCCGTACATAACCTTTGTTACTGTGTTGTGTCCCAACTTAAACATTCAACCTAATCTTTCTCTCCCATCTGCAATGGCCAGGGATCCAGCCTAAATCAGGCTGCTTGTCTGAGTAGGCTTCATTCATGCACCTGTGTATTAGGTTTTAGCATTCTCCAGACTGTTAAATCTCTGAGACCTGAGAACAGAAGGGGTGGTCCAACAAGACAACAGGGCTTGCTTTCTATTTTGCCATCTTCATCAGCTGTCTGATAGCTTTTTTGACAATCTTTCTTCCCATTGTTTTGTGGGCACTCAGAATAAGTCATTTTACCGCCTTGTTAGTACTGAATCATTTGAATTCTGCTTCAGCAAACTGTAGCTCATTGTCTAAATAGTCAGTGTCAGCTCTACCTTTTATGCTGCAATACACACTTCCAGTTTTCTAATCATAGCACTTCTCTGAGTGACAATTCATCTTCCAGAAATGGGTGAAGTAATGTTCCGAAACATAGATTCCATCATTAAAAGAGAACAAAGAGGAAAAAGATTGGAGTCAGACTTAGGACAGAATTTTATGGGATCAGACAATCTCTTCCTACTATCAGTCCGTAATTTTTACATAACTCATACTGCTTTATGCATGCCCTTAGGGATTCACAGCTAGCCATAAAATATTCTCCCTGACTCGCCTTAATCCTGACCAGCTGTGAAACACATTTCTCCATGATGTGAGCTCTTAAAGCTACTAGCATTATCCACTTTACACTACATCCTATTATGCAGTCACAGATTATACATCTCTTGATATCAAGACAGAAAATATCCTGTCATTTGTTGTGGCTAGTTTTCAAGTTTGAATTATTTTACCGCTTGTAACACCCTATGCTGTTTACTGCAGTGATTGAGTAAAATGCTTTATTTAAAGACACAAATGTAGTGTATCAAGCTGATGTGTACCATCTTTGAGTTCTACCTTATATACTCTAGAAGGCATATCCAGCTCAGTTTATTCATCATTGAAAGGCAATCTTCGATCTAAGGCAATGTTTTATCCTCCCACTGTGAACCTGCAGCACCACCAGCAAGTCATTTAGCTGATACTGGAATTTTGTAGTAACTTCTTTGTCATGCTTTTTAGTAACACAATCAGACAACATGTCCCCATTACACACAAAGGTAAATGAATGTAATCATTCTAGTCCAAAAAGTGTAACAGTTTGCCTTTTACCAAGAACATCTGGTATTTTTCTGCACCTGTGACAGCTCCATTCTGCCTCTGCATCAACACTGCATCTCTGCATCCTTGCAGGATAACACCTCATTTCTCAATTTTCTATGCAGAGATAAAACATTTTAATACTAAAGCCTTACTAACAGCCTCCACCCTGCTGCCCCAGCCCCTCAATGTCTGCTTTGGGGAATTTGCCCACTTTCCCTCATTCGTCAAATGTCCATAGGTGTATGACTGGCACACAGAAATTTGAAACTTTGGAGATTTGCCTGGGCCTTTTTTTAAATGCTGTTTTGTTTCTTGGAGCGTGGTCAGAGTCCCTGTAACATTAATAAAGGCTCAGTTCTCAGGTTTTGCTTGACTACTTTCAACAAAATATGTCACTACCAGGTGGAGATGTTTTAGCTTGGATGTAGTAGTCCTGATCTGGTCTTACCCATGTGTTCTCTCAAAAAATGAGAGTATAATTAGCTAGAAGAAACATCCTCCTAAGAAAACAACAGCAGACTGAAGACAACCAGATCCAAACAACTAAATAAGATATGTTTCAGAAGTCTGTAAATAAAGAGGCAAGGGTATATTCTACACAGTACTGCTTTACAAATTGGAGCAGGGGGGGTCAGAAGTAACACAGAAGCTAGAATTATGCTGATATTTGGAATTGATCTTAAGGCTCTCCTTACATCCTTAACCAACTACAACATAAATTCCTTAGCTTCTCTCCTAGCAGAATTCCGAGTATCGAATCAATGCTTTCCTAAACAAGTGTCTCCAGAATAAGAACTCTGCTAGCTACAAACCTACTCCTGTTCTTCAGCTGTCAACTCTCCCTTTCTGTACCTATTAGCACTAAAAAAAGTTAAACGATGGACTGATTCTCAACAGGGGGCTGCTTGGTAAATGAGCACAACAATGTACAAGAACATTGTTCATAGTATCCTCAGGTGAATAAGGCCACCTCTAAATACCAGCAAAAACATTTCTGTAAGTACGGAATGAAAATAGTATCTGGGCAAGCCAGATCTACTGATCCTATTATTCCTGCATACATGGACAGTGAATTTCACCTCACTAGCTTTAGACATCTATAGTAGAAATATCTACATCTGACCTAAGAATCCAGACTCACAGTCAACACAGGGAAACAGGCAATACTACAGCCTGTGAGCTGGACTTTTTCAGTGTGCACCTCCAACAGAGGTGACTTGCACAAGAGAAATCCTTGCTTCTCTGCTGATTATTAGCTTTGTCCTGACGGTTAGCTTTTAGTGTACATTTTAACCATCTTTGGTTACACAAAACAAAACCCACCACAAGCGGCCTTGCAGTTAGTTTTACAAGGCTCAATGATACCTTTACACTGGAAAATTTATTTAATTAATAAATTCTGGCTTGATGTTAATTTCAAACATTGGTTTTGATTGCTTGGTTTAAGAGAAGACTGGTGGGTGTGTACTCAGCAAATCTCATTGCCTCCTTAGTGCCACCAACCCCGTGTTTCTAAATGGTAAAAGCCAGTCTCACAGTACACGAGTCACGCCTTTATAAAGCTACTAGGCCTAGGGCTGCGTTTAAGTGGTACTCGAAGAGAACTGTGAGACAAGAGCAAAAACCTAGTAAGCTTGTGGCAAAAAAAAGTACCAGAAAATGCAGAGTAACCTGTTAAAAAGCCAAAACAAAATACAGGTTCTTGTAACTCCTGATATAGCAAAGAGCACTACTTAGAATAAATTAAAATTTACTCTTATTTTCTCCTAACAGATTTTTTGCATACAAACACACTTAGTGAGTTTCCAAGTATCAGGGGCTGCTTTATACATTCTTCCTTTCCTCCTAGCTAATGAATTGTTCTAAATCAATAGGCAGCAACCCAGTCAGTCAAACTTTTATCTTCATTTTAGCTTCTCAAAGCAAACTGTCACTTGTTCAAGACAGAAAGCTGGTATAAGGGGAGACAAATAAAACACACCTATAGCAAGGGATGAAGGCATAGCAAAGTCATTTACTTCACGAAAAAATATTCCATGTACATTTCTGTAATTGCAAATTGCATAAAGACCCAATCCTAGCATGACACTGCACACTCCTGTACATCTTAACAAAATGTGAGTGATCAAAGATGTCTTCAAAATTAAATATATATATTTAACAGGGGTGGAATAAGGGAGGATAGAGAGTGATTCCCTTTTAAATTCCTGACATGACAGACTGTTTTGTCACTTCTTATCAGTCTACTTTGTGCAATGCCATGGCTGATTACATTTTTTGATGCAACAGAAGCTAAACCAAAACTGCTTTTCTTAAACTTTTCATAAGCAACTGGAAGTAGCACAATAGCCACTGCAACTGCAGGTCCCTGTAAGCTCCTGTGCATCAGTGCTTCCCACAGCTCTGCAGTGCTTGCGGTGGTGGTGGTGTGTTATAAAATATGCTCTGCGTCAAGTAAGAATGTTTCAAGTCATTAAATGCCAGACCTTCCAAATGCAAATAAAAGACTTCTGAATTCTCCTCCTTAGGATACTGCTATTGATATTCCTTTATGACTCTGTTTAGAGTAACAGATGTTAAACAGTGAAATCACTCTTAGGAAACATGTACATTGTTCTACAGTGCCTGATAGTACAGAAGGGTGGGTATGTACAGAAGCACCTCATTATCTCCTGCTTATTCTGGAAGGGGTTGGATGAAACTTTAAAACCCCATATTGCTCAAACTGATTCTAAATATGAACCGGTGCTGCAGGTCAGATGGGACTTCTCAATCATTACATCAGTCAGGATATGGACACGAAATCAGACTGCAGCTGGGACTTAGCGATCTACACCAAGAAATATGTAGGGTTTTTTATTATCAAGTTTGCATATATTCTTATCATAAAGTTCAACGGAGTATGCAAACTTTAAAAGTCTTTGTATCTCCACAGACTTTCACCCTTCCTATATAGAACAGATACACTTTCACTCTCATAATTGATTCCTATGAGGAGGTAACCCACTTGTTTGAGGACTTAGCTGTTTTCTCTCAATTTCCTTTTTCTGCCTCTTTCAGTCTTTTTATTCCTTGATAAAACAAGCCCCTTCTCTTATAACTCAACCGACTCTTTTCTTCTTCCCATTGCATGACAAAATTATTAATAATAAAACAACCCCCAAAAAAACCCACCAACAGTCTTGTCTGTTGTGAGTTGTAAATGTCCAGACAGGCATGTCCTCAAGCCCCTATCTGAACTTATCAATTCTAATGTTACTGGTGAATCTTAGAAAAACTGTTCTCTTCCAGTAATTCTTCTAGAAGTACTTTTATTTCAAAAAAAAAAAAAATCATAAATGCTTCCTGGGATTTGTGTAATATGTTATTTTTCTTGCTTCCATTACTCTCTGATCATTGTTACTGTTGAATCAGTATGTATCACCAGTCCTTATCTTATTCATAGAATCATTTAGGTTGGAAAAGACCTTTAAGGTCATCAAGTCCAACCATTAATCCAGCACTGCCATGTCCACCACTAAACGTGTCCCTAAGCACTCTAACTATGTGTTTTTTAAACATCTCCAGGGATGGGGATTCCATATCACCTCCTTGGGCAGCCTGTTGCAATGCTTCATCAGCCTTTCAGTGAGGGAAGTTTTCCTAACATTCAATCTAAACCCCCCATCATGCATAATCCCACGCTGGCTGGGCCTGATCCCCTGGCTGTCCTGCACATGCCGTGTGACGGCACTCAGGATGATCTGCTCCAGAACCTTCCCCAGCACCAAGGTCAGGCTGACAGGCTAGTAGTTCCCTGGATCCTCCTTCCTACCCTTCTTGTAGATGGGTGTCACCCTGGCTACCTCCCATCTTCTGGGACCTCCCTAGTTAGCCAGGACTGCTGATAAATGATGGATAGCAGCTTAGTGAGTGGCTTTGTTCTTTATAAATAACATTTGGTTAATTTGTTTATTTCCCACAAACTCCTTGTTTATTCTCTAGCTTGCTGATTCCATTAGCTGTTTCTTATCAACTTTTAAACTTTTGTCTAAATCACTATTATTAAACTGAGCTCCTAAGTCAATATTCACAGGGCCATTTACAGGGTTTAAATTATTTGAAAATTAAAAAAAAAAAAAAGTTATGAGATTGCCTTTTTCCTCAAAATAATCAAGATGTCCCACCTCACCATCATTTGTGCAGCTCTAGTTACTAGTTCCCAGAGAAGTATATGGGATTTTGTTGCAGTCTGAGAATCTACTGCCTGAAGCACCAGAAGACAAAAAAAGTGACACAAAATCAATTTTATTGTTACATGAGTTATTCTTTACAAACAAATAAAAACACACTCAGTTGAGTTGGAGCTGACATTGACTCTCCTACTTCTGGAAAATATTATTTGTTTTAGCTTCCTCTCAGGATTTTTCCTCGGCCACTGCCTGACATGGAAAGCTATCTGCAATGTCTTTGAAGTTCAGCTCCTCAGGCAAGACTTCTGCTGTGGGAAGGATATTTGCTCTAACTCACACCATCATTCCTTCTTAGAAGTCTTCCTCTCCCCCTGGACCCCTCCTGGGGAGTTCATGCGGTTCCTCAGTCAGAATGTTCATTTGGCCATGAATTTCCCTTTGGACTGAAGCTGTTTCCTTGCTAAAATCTCTGAGATTTCAAATACACTTATTCTACACTGGATGTAGTCCAAAACCTTTGATGTTTTTCTCCTGCTAATTAAAAGATAGACAGCCTGCCCCAGAATAACTATCTTCTCATAAAAAAATAAATTGATCAAAAGAGATTTTTGTCAGGTAACGGACTGACTACTTCAGAGATAGATATATTTTTTTAGATAAGAGACCTCAAATCATACAACCAAGGAGCTCTATTATCATCATTGTTATTTCAGAGAAGGAAGAAAGAATATTTTGGCACTCTGTCCTCATGACGGTATCACCAGGCACCCAGTACCTCTGCTCACCTCCTTAAAGAAAACTTCTAATCACAAAGCAAAAGCACCTGTAGGCTCTATACCACTCAAGCTATGTTTTAACAGAACATAAAGCAGCAAATGAGAGTAAGATCCATCAGATGCAACATGTGAGCCCAGATAAATAAAAGGTTTCAAAATCCTGTTGGATCTATAGATCCGAGGTGCTCATGCTGCTGCCCACCAATCAGGCTGTCCCCTAGCCCAGACTCGGGGAGGCTTCTGGAACCACAGAGGCTCTTCTAGGCTCCTGCCAAAACCTCCCTCTTCCATCAGGGTGCACAGGTTTCCCCGTGTACCTGCTTGGGCTGCTGCCCACCCGTCCCGAGGGCCCGGCCCTCCTCACTGCACCTGGGCAGCTCCCACCAAGGGAGCCGGGCTGCCCGCAGGCCCCGCCACGCCTGGCGGCCCGCTCGCTGCCCCCACCTCTCCGCTGCTCCCCCCCCCCGTGAAACATCCACAAACCAAGGATGTGGCAGCACCTTCTGCACTTCAGGAGGTGGCAGTAAGGAAAGTAGAGAGACATGAGGAGAAAGACTGAAAGTTATCACCAAGTTTGCATTTCTTTGGAGCAAACCCCAGCTTCCTCTAACGCATGTATCTTGGCCACCTGAAGTCTTCATCCCAATTCCTCTTTATCTTCAGTTAACTAGGTTAGAAACAGATCATAATACCTCCCAAGAGAAATAAATAGTTTGGAGAGCTCAGGACTGTTGTTAACAAAGTCGGAAAATCATCATGTTTTTGCTTGCTGTTGGCCCAGAGGCAGACTACTAAAATCAACCCGTCTTCAGTGGGATCCCTTTTGTGTGAACCATTTCATTACCCTAAGGACATGCTGGGAATCTTGTTTATGACACAGATCGTTAAATACATAATTAAACCCAGGGAAGCCTACAGCAAAACTCCAAAGTTTAATAACAATTCGGCGGGATGAACAGCTACATGAGGCGTGAAACCTGAGCTCATTGAAGAGTTCTGTTATCTGTAATACTCCACAGTACATAACATATGCACTGCGGCAGATTTGAGAACAGCAAATGAAGCCTTGCTGATATACCTATCTACTGTCCAACTGCCAAGAAATGGCGTGAATCATGCTTGACAACTGCCAGATTAGTGGACTAATAAAGCAAAATGTAGCAATGTCATATTACACTATCAGCTGTAAAGCAAGTTGCAAGTAAAATGTTATGAACGTATCTGGGGCAGCTCCCAGCAAAGCCAGAGGTAGATATCTCAGTGCTCCTGTATTTTACTAAGGGGAGGAAAGCAGTTTAATGATTAATTGGCTCATTAATGAACAATGGTACATTGGAAAAGTATTTTCTATTTATATGCTAAACTGCACAGCTTACTAAATAACAACAGTGGGTGTGTCAAGTCAATAGGAGACACAAGTAGAATGGTTTTGTAATGAGTCAAGCCAGAGAAAAAATTTCAAGATGTCATTTCTCTGCAAATGGCGATCACTTGCCCATAGCTACTCAGAAAAACTAAGGGAGTTGTAAAGAGAAGCTCCAGCATCTGACACCCTCTGTCACAACACCTTCTACAAAAGGATCCGGTGGAAGCTGAGTGCAGTAAAAGGAGTTAATGATCTCTGGAATTGGTCTCACTCTTCATTTTCCTGTGTTATTGAAAGTTGAATACGGGCTCTGGCATTTCTCCTGATGTCTGGTAAAAGTTGTGGCAAACATTTCAGCTTCAGGAGGATTTAAGTGAAGATGTGGAATCTGGGAGCTGTTCTAATCCCTAGTGACAGCAAAACTTGGTAGGATATCAACTTATTTAAATGAAGGGGAAGAAAGGAAGATCACTAATGAAAATACTTCCAAGGACACTTCATTTTGTCAGACAAAGGAGGATACTGGCAGCCCACTTTCAAGCTTTTTTTAAATGAAAACATTACCTCAATTTTATCCCAGGCCAAGAAAAGTATCAGAGCTAAAAAGCTACAGTTACAGGGAATAGCCAAATTTATCTTTTCCGATTTAGAATGACACACTTTGAGGAGATTATTTAGTTTCATCATAACCGGATCACAAAATATTGTCTCAGTTTGGCAAGGAGTGAAGCTCTGTGGTTTCCGGGCTACAGCATGCAGCTTGAATACAAACCTCTCTTAGAAATGCAGTTGAAGCCAGCAGGTCTATCTACTCCATCAGTTCTGGTAAAAAGCCTGTCCAGGAGTCCGAGCCTCAGTTCTCCTTTCCTGCGCATCATTTACACCCAGAAAGCTACAAAAGCAGCCAACCAAATCAAACTATAGGGCGTTTCATATGGTGAGAGAGAAGGAGAGAGATAAATGTGGAAAATAGATTTCACTACGTGTTTTATTTAAAAATGTCTGGAGGGGAAGCCTAGACTTTTAATGACACCTTACATATAGTCAAGAAGCAGGAAAGGACTGTATTTCTCATGCTCACCACAGATAATTTTGATTAAGTACTCACTGTGTCTCAGTTTATTTTACTTTGGGTATATATTTCCCTATTGTTACAGCACTTATATCAGGACTGCATGAAAATCTAACACAAAATATGTATGCTAGCCAAAGAAGTAGTGTAAATATATCACATCTTCATATTAAGATTGACCAGATTTGGTAATTAACAAATTAAGTACTTAGAACTAATTCTTAAATTGCAGTTAAATAAAATCAAGCTTTAATTAGAAATAGCTGAAAGTAATAAAAAAAGAAAACTAATTGATAAAAACAAAAACAACGTTTGATTTTAGAATATTCAGTTTGAAGTGCATAGTATATCACTGGAACACACTTATTCCTCCTTTACTGCAAAACAGGGTATCTACCTTAGACACCCTTACTTTTGGTACCCTTAGATTATTCTTTCACTGTTACAAATTAAGTTACCATAGACCCATGTTTGGTCATGTAATATTCTCTACAATGGAAGATTGTGCATTTTCTAACCACAGGTAAAACTCACGGCCCATGAAACAGTAACACTCAGAGCTGCGTGCTGGGCTAAAGAAGCAAAAGTGACAGCTACAGTAATGGGAGATCATTGAAAAAAAACAGACCCCTAACTCCACAAATCCTACCACAGGGAAAAGACAATTAATTTGTACAACTTACTAGAATTGGAATGGCATTCTAGAATTATCTCTTGATTAAAAAGAATAACTATTCCTTGAGCATCTGAAAGCTTTCTGAAAAGAACGAACAGTTTTGTGGTATACAAAACATTTTCTATGTTAGACTTACCTAAATGGTAACTCAATAAACATGCACTGTCTTACACAAGCTCTGAAGAATTACAAAAAAAGAAAATGAAAAGATGCATGTGCAAAATAAATAGTAATGAAGGATTTACATAAACCAGCTTTTCAGTCTCAAATGCTACTTAAGGGGATACTGTTCACAGTCCAACATATACTATTTGCATAGATTGGAATAGCTTTACAGAGCTCAGATACGCACCCTATATTTCAGAATACTTATGACAAAGCTATTACTTCAAGCACAGCAACGTAGGTGTCTTTAAGACTGTAAATGCCTTTCATTCAGGCTGCTTAAAATGGGGGCAGCTGGAGCTCAGTTTCTGCAGCTGTCCACACAGATACAAACCAAAGATAGTCCAATATATCATGGTGTAGAATCTTATTACAGCAATGTTTGCATCTGTACAAACCAATATTTTTCTTTTTTTCCTTCCTGTCTTGTCTTCAGTCCCTTGTCCTCTAGCACATACGCTTCTTTAAAACTTCTAATTTCAGGTTTTGTAGATATTTATCAGAAGCTTTGTGAGACAGGACACAATTTCTGTTCCTACTCTTATGGTAAGGGTAAAGATAAAAACAGACTGAGCAGTGTTTGTACTTTATTCTGTGCTGACATCATGTAATTATTTTCTGCCACAAGACTGTCAGTCAGCAGATCAGAGGTCTGGCCACAAGTTCTGCTGTACCCCAACTTAAATATTTTTGTAGGCTGGTTATCAGACAATGATAGATCTGTGAGGGTATCATTGGCCATATAATGTTTAGATATGCCAGTGTTCTTGGGAGAGCTTATAGTAGCCTTCCAGTACCTCAAGGGGGCCTACAAGAAAGAGAGAGAGGGACTAAATAGTCTGTGCTACACTACAAGAGCATGTAGTGATAGGACAAGGGGGAATGGCTTTGAACTGAAAGAGAGCGGATTTAGATTAGATATTAGGAAGAAACGATTTACTGTGAGGGTGGTGAGACACTGGCACAGGTTGCCCAGAGGAGCTGTGGATGCTCCATCCCTGACAGTGTTCAAGGCCAGGCTGGATGGGGCTTTGAGCAAGCTGGGCTAGTGGGAGATGTCCCTGCCTGTGGCAGCGGGGATGGAACTAGATGATCTTCTAACCTAAATCATTCTATGATTTATGATTCTTTTCAATCCTGATGCAAATACAATTAAGTTCGTCTTTAAGGCAAATGGAAGGGTAAAAAAGTAATCAAGGAATTTTATTCTTTTATTCACCTACTAATAACTTGATTATGCCATATCACAAACTTCATTTACTTAGTCCTCTGTAGCCAAATCACAAGCCACATGCTTTATCTGTGCAGGCTCTAACATTCAATTTTGCCATTCTCAGGAGTGCATCCAAATATGATACTTCATGCCTGGCACTGTTAATCTCATTATTCCTGTACTCAAAGTCACCATATAAGAACCTTTAATTTCATCTCCCCTAAGATAGTAATGAGATAAGGATATTTTTTAGCTTGCCCTGCTTGCGAACATGTTTCAGACATGAAAAACCTTTTACGTTAAAGACAAAACAGCCTTCGTTCAAGTTGGTAGCTCCAGTGGCTCGGAAAGAAATCCTTCCATGGAACTACCTGTGTAAGGATGTGCAGGATCTGTCGCTTAAGCTGTACACAAGCACCTGCCGTACGACGGTAATAAAATAAATAGTCAAAACACATTTATTTCTTTTTTTCTGATTCTGTACAGAACTTCCACTTTGACATCAAGTGGAATCTCACTTAAAGTACTTTTTTATAAAAAGGACATACTGACAGTATTTATCTTATAAATTAGTGATTTTATTAAAGCTTTCAAGCAGGCTGTTTCATTCTGAAGAACTTCAATTAAAGTCTAAAACCTCAGGATTATTAACCTGAAACTTGCACTTGGGGAACTATGAAAGATTTGGGACAGAGCCTCAGAAAACCACATTTCTACACAAACACATTAAATAAAATCATTATATATTTCAAGGAAATTTTGTTTTCATCAAAAGAATAATGATAATAAAAATACATTAAAATTATGCATTATCTTGTTATTTGCTAAGTATTGGTCAATGAAATCTTTTAGGATATGATATTTTCATCTCCAGTAATAACACTTCTTTATTTTTCAACAATCAATGGTAGTAAGTGATAAGCTGAGACATGATATCATCTTCTTTAGTTTGTTTTAGCTGTATTTTTGTAGTCTGAAGTATAAACAGCATTACTTATGACTATATATTAACTGATCATATACTTCAGCTGTAGTTCAAGACTTGAAGCAAAACCACAGAAAAATGGTGAAGTCACCAGCTCCAGTAATACACGTGATTTATGAAGTCAGTTACCATTCATAGCATTTGGAAGACTCATTCAGATTTGAATACTCAGTAATAACAAACATCATAGCAGCTGTTCTCCAGCCTAGTAAATATACCTGTACTGTTATGCATAAAGAAACAAATCTGATGGTAGTTCAGGTTACTGATGCAGTAGAGCTAACTCCAGGTTCTTCATTGCTTTACTGGATAGAATAGAAACTTCACTATGCTTATCTTCGCATATAAACCATGATTTTAATGTCATATTCACTAAGCTTCTGAATACCAAAGTTCTTTTTTTATTTCTCAGGTTTTGTTGAAGCAGCAAACAAAACAAAGAGTGCCTGATGAGTCATGTTTTGCAGTCTGCAAGACAGTCCACAGTCTCATTTCCATGCAACTGCTGGAGCACACTAGGAATCCAAAGCAGTTTTTAGATATTAGAATCTATTCTCCAACTTTTCCCAAGGACAAATTAGGAAATAATGTCATCAGATAAGTAAAATAATTTAAGGAGCTCATATGTCAATCCACCATAAGCAATTTAAGTCAACTGGATTAATTGACACTAAAATAAATTCCTCTTGATAAAGTCAATGACAATATGTTTTAGAATGTGAAAATAATATTCTAGATCATAAAATGAGACTGACCCTTAAACAATTAATGGTCTTAAATTAATCTATTCAGTGGATTGCTCCTATGTAAAAAGAAGCATCAGCTTAAAGGTTGAATACTAAAATTGTTCTTTCCAACAGATGAGCTATTTCAGAAAGGATCAAGTGGAAAAGTTATTTCCAGCAACCTAAAAGAGCATTTTGCACTTATCATTAGTGTTTTTTTCCTTGTATTCTCTTCACTGCTGCTTTTAAGGTTGAGTCACAGTTGTCACTTTAGTATTCTTGATGAAAAAACTATTAAGAATGGTTTTTCATGTGCAATATAATAAACATCCCTTTAGTGTGAGTCACAGGTTGTCAAAGTGCATTTCATTTGCTCATTGTAAGCTCACAGTATTTGTTTTCAAAAGCAGAATGGGAAGAAAAAGTAAAAAATTAAATTAAATTTTAACTTTGAACGTGAGAATGAATTTGAATCAGTTACTGAGATCTCTTACATTATTTTCTATTGTATTCTAATATCTAATATATTCTAGATGTATAGAATCACTTTTTAGGTTAGATGCAACACTTTAACTCTCAACAGTCCGAGTGGCACAGCCATTTCAAACTAATACTATATAACTATGTTTGATGTAGAAAGAAATTCTGTTCCTTAATGGTGGTAGGGGTGGAAGAGCTTCACTTAAATGGGTTGCATTAAAAATTCTTCCCTGTATCAATTTCTACTGATTGCCTCCACAGCAACTTCCTCTGAACTAATTATTAAAGTATAAATATTTATAGGATGACCCTAGGAACAAGCTACCTGTTATTCCAGCCCTAAGAGGAAGAGTCTTGCAATTTATCTGCACCACCTGCTTGGTCCACTGCCCAGGACTACACAGAGGCCTTCAAGCAAAACATTGCAGAGTTCAGATGCACACATAAGAACAGTTTTGTTTTATACAAAGTTACCGAATGAGAAACTTGCTGCTTCCATCGCACCAAAATCATAGCTACTGAATCCGTGCAACACAAATTCTTATGTCAGTCTTCCAGTTTGCACAGCAGAATCTGTCACAGAGCTTTGGCTCATTACCTTGTAGGAGAAATACTTGTCTTCCCCCTTGCCCTGCCCCTGCCAAAGGCAAATGTATTTGAAAAGAGAAGGCACAGTTTTAAGCTAATGGTAAACTCTCTGTAGAGTCATAGGCAACATAGACTGGCTCTTGTAAATTATTAGGTCTAATGAAGTAATAAGATACTGGAGAATGACCAAACAATAATCATTTTACTATGGCAGCTTTTTCGTGTGCTATAGTAGGGAACACAATTACCTTCTGTGATTCTTTGAGGGATGACAACAGTATATTTCTTAATAAATTTGTATCCTCAAGACAGAACTGCCACTGTTCAGCTCCATCTATCACTTTGAGACTGACATACAAAGGAAATTTTCTGACTCTGAAAACCTCAGTCATTGTGGCCCTTTCTACTTTCATACCCCTAGAAAGGTTGAGGGATTCTTTTCTCCCTCCCAAGTTCTTTTAAAAGAAGGACTTAATCTTTTCTCTGCACCAACACACACACACACACATTCACAAGCAGCATCAAAGCACAACAGGGAACCACTTCAACTTAATTTCAAGTCATCCTTTTACAGCAAAGTTATGGCAATTTAACACCGAGAATTTTCATAATTTTGTGAGCTTATGTCACACTAGGAAAATTTAAGGTAGCTTTCTTCTGAAAAACACTATACAGGTATTCATCTTACACACGTACCATACACAGAGTCTGAACCCATACCACTAAGTCAATGGAAACTTTGTCTGAATGAATGCAGAATCAGACCCATACATTATTAGATCTGTTACAGTAAGAAGAATGGCTCAGGTATATGAAGTTAGCTATAAAGGACATACACTCCAGGCTCTAAATTCCTAAAACACTTAACACTCATTAAATATTAACAGTATTATCAGCATTACTGCAATGGAATTAGCCTTCTACAAGAGGAAAAACAACCTTCTGTTCTCTCTTAATCATGTGGAAAGTTACCCAATAAAACAGAAGTCTCTCAATTCCTGAGTATTTCCCCAGATGGGAACCGTTTCAGATTACAAGGAACTGAAGTTTCAGCAATTTGACTATCAGTGATCATTTAAAAAAGATTGTCACGTAAAGAAGTGGCCAAAATTATATCTTGCCTCCACAGAAAATTACTCCGTTACTTAAGTCTGTCACATTATGATGAATAACATGAATAATGAATTTGTTACGATTTAAGAAAATAGTTTCCATCCATTGTTAATTTTGCAGCTATTGTACCTGAGTGGGGACTGAAACATCTTTTCAGCCCTCTAACCATCCTTTCAAAGACATGATGATAATTGTGATTAGCATCACAGGGGGCTAAGCGTAGTAATGTTGGTTAGTGTATCCCTTTTCCTCTAGAGATTTTTTGGCGAGAGCCCACTAGGAAAGCAGCAATGAATTTTTGTAAGAAGCTGTCAGATCTTTGTCTTCTTCCTCATTTCAATTGCTAAATTGGGAGGAGGAGGAAAAAAATTGAAAATCAGTATCAACAGAATGTCTCATACCATCTAGGAATTATGAGGACACTTAGATGGGCTCCAGATATCCAAAGTAATATCACAGATATATCTGTCGTTCTTTAGAACTATCTTGTCTCAGTAGAAACAGTGTACCATTTCCTTACTGAGCAAGCTCGTAAACTGTTCTTTTGTTTTCTGAAAATGGAACAAAGAACTAAGAAGGCTACACATATAATGCATAAAATCTATAGATGATTTAATTTTCTTAACATGTTTATGAACCTATAGTAAAAATTGATTACTTTATTAAAAACAAAACAGAACAAACACAAAACCACACAAACTTTCTGCTCAGGGTCATCCAGACATCTAAAGAAAGGGATATGTTTGCTGGTGGAAACGTTCATAGAACTCATCCAAGATGTATTTATTAGCCAGACTTGGAGTTGGAGGGTTGAACATATTCATTGTATCTAAATCCATTTCATATTTGATAGAACAGAAATGCATCCTCAGGTACTTAGACTTTGCAGTGTAAGTATCTGTATCAGCATAACAAGTAAAGGGCTATTGAATGAATACATTTAGAAGTATATTTTTTATTTACATGGATCTGTTATGTTTTTAAATTCCAAGAGCTTATTAATAGTCTTTACTCAATTTTTATTGCTTCATCATGCAACAGAAAAACTGGAACTAATATCAAAATGAAGTTAATTGCATGTAACAGAATAATGATTTTAGCACTTCTACATCAAAACAATTGTTTCTTATTTTGTGTTTGAACAGTTATGGAAGAATAAAATATTCAGCAATTCACTGTAGCCTGCACTGTCTCAAATGCAGCATAGCTCCCATTGAAGTGTTTGTGCATTGACACACGATCTGCATTCATACAAAGTATTCTATGTAATCAAGAAATCTCCATTTTTAAATGCTTGTGGGAGGGGTATATATGAAAGTCTTCCAGTTCCATTACAGGAGTAAGTGATTCTCTACTTAAAATTAAATCATCCTTACTTTGTATTCAAATACTCGTATTCTTTGTGTTCTGAGTATTCCCTGTTCCATACAAGCAGCAACATAGGCTTCTTCAAGGTCAGCCTCTTTAGTCAGCTTTAGTTGTCATCAGTCTGAAAGCTATTTTAGAAAAAGTAAATGGACTGAACAAACTTTAAGGATAAGGCTACACTGTAGGTAGTGAAAGCATTTCCTGGCTCCAAGTGTCTGCTGGAGCTACTTTTCTTTTTTTTTTTTTTTTCCAATGTGGGAAGCAAAAGTAAGGAGTACACTGTGCACATGCCTTTATTATTATACAACGGCAGCTCAGATATTTGAGCCAGAAGGAACTTGTGGGTGATAGCATGAAAGCTATGAGACAATTTGCAGGGATCAGCGGCCCCATAGCATAGTTGTGGCCTACACAAAGCCAGACAACTGTCAGCTTGAAGTCAATAAATTCAAACAAATTTATACCCATGATAGGACTGGATATCTTCTATAGAGTTATTCTCTGACTGGTGAGTGGGGAATAGACATTCATTTCCTTCAACTGTCAGTTCATCAAAAAATCAGGACTCAAAAACCTGAACAGATATCACCTAACTTAATAAATACATTCTATTGGGAGATATATAATTGTTACGTTAATTTTCTTTCATTTCAACCATTTATCACATTACCAACCTGCATTACTAGTCAGCTCTTCCCTTTATAATAAGTCTTAACTATATAAAAATGTAAAGTTGGGGAGAACAATATTAAGCTAAGAGCTAAGGTCAGGTACTACTGGAATAAAAAAAAAAATAGGGAGGGGAAAAGAAATAAGGGACCTTCCTAAACAGTGAGGTGACTAGTTTGGCAAGATTATCAGGTAACCACAGTTCATTGCTTTTCTTGATAAAACAAGTTAAATAATATTGGTGCCCCCAGAATGAATTAATTTTTAATTATTAAGGCTTTCATAATCTAGTACAATGCTTATTAGTGCAAATTGCTCTGCCCAAAGGTTGAAACTATTTTATTCCCGGTTCCTATGATGAGTGCCATACGGAGTGTTTGATGCTTGCTGACTGAACTCATTCTGTCAGCAGAACAGTTGATATTTCACACTAGAATGCTAACTGTACTTCAAGGACAAGTCATCTGATCAAAGGGTACCACAAATCTTCACAGAGGATGACAGATGGGAAATGGTAAAGTGTTATTTATGTGTATGACTATTATGAATTTAAGATGCTCTTCTAAGTAATTTCACCATTATTCATTCACCTTTTAAATAACCCCTAATTCTTGCATTGCAATTATTATTCAACTCTATAATATTATAGCTGAATAGTCTGTTTATGTGACAGCAGCATAAGCTACTGTATACACACAAATACAAATTCACACATATACATATGTTTGGAAGCAATTTTTTTGCTTTATATTTAGATGTTATAAATACTCAGCGATCCAAGAGAAAAAAAGAATGACCTGACAGTTAAAAAACATGAGGCAGTCGAATATCAAAACCAGTCCATCTTCCCTGTTTAAACAATTCTTATTTGGCATGAAGGAATATACTCAGAAATGACAAATAGTCTTCTATTAATGGACTTTATCAGCTGGTATAGACTTCAGAAGACCACTGGCTGACTCAGCTGACGCAGGTTCATGATCTCCAAAAGAAGACATTTCATTGTTGAATGAGGGAGAGAAATGAGATAGAACTGTCAAAGAGGACAATAAGTCCCTCACTAAGGCCTGTTCTGTGGATCCAAAGCTTGTGTCCTTGGCATAGAACATGCCACTGATCAAGAAAACTATGACCAGTATATGTCCTGCAGCTAAACAACATGCTGTTTAACTGCTTGAGCAGTGAACCCAAACTTGAGGTACCGAGCATGAAATCCTGGTCTCATTAATATTCCATATATCCTCTGAAATTGAAAGCAGTGATCTCTTAGCCAAGAAGGAATGTGTCACCTTTCATACGTCTGGAAGTTCTGTAAGTATTCTCAATGTAAACACATTATCCCTCTGAATGAAGGTGGTGAAGATGCAACACAAAAATTCTTTTCAGCCTAGCTTTCCTATTTATTAAGGGATAATATTCAGCGGCTGCAGAACATGAGAGGCTGTCAAAGATCCATGAATCATATTGTCTGGAAGAAAAATTCTAGTATTTTTGCCACACAATCCTTACAGACACAGAGGTAGCAGAATGTCTGCTGTTTAAGGAAGCAACAAGATTTTCCTGCCAGCTCTCTATCACCCTAATCCGTGACATGGATTTACAAAGAGGTGGGGGAAAATTGTTTTCTATATATATAAAAAAAATGTACAATCAAATAGAATAATTGGAAGAATTTGTGTTTGTCTTAATACTATTCCTAGAAAACTTCCATGTGTCTAACAACCTGATCCCTAATCACCTTCCTTACAAACTCCAGACTGTTTTATCTTTACTCTAATATCTAGTACCATCTAGGTATTAAACATCTGGAACATACTACTGAATGATATGATACTATGAACTAGATATGAACTAGACATTGGAGATCATGACACAAGTTTTTGTGTGCGTAACATCATCACAGCAGAATTTCCATGCTTTAAAAACATATCAAATTAGGAAAGTGTAGAGGGTTTAAAAACTTCTGCCAATAATGTCATTTGCTAAAACATTCAATACAGCAATGAGAATAACATTTATATTAATTTTATATTTATTTAAGGAGACTCATCCAATTAACTAAGTGAAGGAACTGGGTTATTTTTAATTATAGTGGAATACACAGCAAGCTTGACCTAAAATAACACATGTACCGGTGTAAACTAGCAGTTTACATTATTCAGTTGCCATACAAATAATATGCTCAAATCTAGAGAAATTATGAAGGTTATTCTTTCAATTTCAGGCCCAAATCTGAATGTCATTGGAAGGATTACTAGTGTTCTTAGTGACAGTTGGATCAGACCGGCAGAGGTTAATAGAGAAAATAGCCTGCCACATGTGGCTTGTTTTAGAAAGAGACGACATCTTTTGCTTGGAAACATTCCAACCATACAGCAGCCAGCTAGAGGCCCCTTGATTTATATACCATGACTTTCCTCTTATCAGAGCGAGACTATATATCAGAATATAACTGAGATCAGGAAGAAGTCAAGGCAAATTTTCTAAGTGATCCCACTGGATTAATATCTCTGTCACCATTCCGCAAATTAATATCCATGAGAAATCACCGGGAGATTTGTTTACACTGACTCTTCAAAATTAAGGATTTAAAAAACTAATCCAACATGAAGAGGCAAATGCCTTTCCTGAAACAATTCTGAAGCGGTATTGATATAAGTAGAAGTGAGAACAATAAGCGATCCTTCAGTTTTCACTTCATTTAGAGTCTCTCCAGTCTGGGAGAAAAAAATCTTTTCCATCTACAAAACCCTGGAAGTGATTAAGAACCTGCATATTTTAAAATAGCTGTGAGGACATTCAAGCTAATGGCATCACATTGACTGGTGTATCAACATCAAGCAAGTTTCTAGTTCATAACATGACCAAACAGAAACTGAATCAAGTTAAAGACGGACACAAACCAGCTGACAAACCACTGCAATAAGACATCTACCTGACCAAACTAGCTTTGATTGGACCGTTTTACCTATGAATCTTTCATTTTTTAATCTTAGCAGAGGAAAATATCAGTAATTATCAATAAGAGGCACATTTTGTAATACAGAAAAGCACATCAAGTGCAAAAATTTTTGAACAGATCCAAATAGAAAGGAATAATATCTTTAGACTTCAAGCAGCAAGAGTGAAGAATATGTTCATACATCAAAGTCAAGGGGAAAAGAGAACAAGGGAACAGCTCAGATGCTGAGGCTGTGGAATAGAGTTAGTGGGAAAAGGCTCTGTGGAAGAGCTGCAGATTAGTCTCAAAGTCTGCAGGTTGCTAGCTACCATATCAGATCCCTGTGCCAGATATGCACAGATGTAAACAACTGCTGATTAATTTCCATTTCTGAATACATTATAAACTAGGAGGGTTGAGAAGGGTGCCTTTCAAGTTTACCCTACAAATAAGGAACCATGTTTTTGTCCCATTCTTACATCTTCCTTTTCATCTTTGTTGTTTCTCATGTTTCTGTAGTTATTTTCATCTTTCTCCCATTATAGCGGTTTAATGCTAATGAGATAACACTTGATTCAACCCTAGGTAAGTCAGTGTGCTTTCTTTTGTGTGAATATCAAATACCTGGAGTCACACTTCTATGGTAATACACAGCCCAGGTAACTATGAAAAGACACCTAACTCTTTGATAGTAAATGTAACTTACATTTTAACTTACATTTTAACTACTTGTCACCCCAGAAAAGCATTATGAAAAAGGAGAAGGTTACAGAATCCAGGACAAAAATTCTTTTGCTATGGAATGACAGAGCCAAGTGGGAAGGAAAGGATGTAAATACTCAATGGAACAGAATCATTGTCAGGGTATAATTACCCAGACTCACAGATAGACCAGTGCATGCCTTTTTATGCGGCATAACTTTCTGCATTTAATTCAAAGTCAGCTGAGGTCAATGGAGAAAGTCTTACCGACTTTGCTAGCTTTCAGAGAAAGCTGTAAATCTGGAGACAACAACTGTGCAAATGGTTTGTATTTTTTTATGATAGGTTCGTGGGGGATATGCATGTATTACATAGAACATCTGTCAGAATCTGACAACTAAATGGTCGTATCAGCACATTGCACAGTCTGAACCAGCTCATACAGAAACCAATGATCAAAATCACACTGCCTTTGGGGCTGAGGGACTCAGAATGAGACTGTTTTGGCTCCTGAATTGGTCCTGTAATTTACAGGTATGGATATTCTTCTGAGCAAGAGTGGAATACCCTGATGTGAAGCTGAACTCACAAATTCATTTACAGTAAAAGCTCAAAAGGGATTTAAGGCCATGAAAGAATCCTGACCTGTTCTTGATTCATGGTATCAGCTCTCTTGATGACTGACTTCTTAAAGTTTGGTATTTCAGTTAGAGCTGTATAAAGTACTTATCTCCAGTCTGAACCACAGGCAAAAGTAGAATTGTTTCCAACTTGACCTGACTTTCTGAATTAGTAGTGGACTGCTTGATATCCTTTTTATGTCTGCAAACTATTCACTTGCACTGGAGAGGAACGGTCTTGGTCGACTAGCTTATCATGAAATGTTCTGAACCTGCCATGCATTTAGAGTTCAAATTAAGGTCATTTGAGAAGCCCACAAGTTACTTCAGCCCCCACAAGGTTCACTCTACTTTGTAGACATGAAACTGAGTTCAATTATCTGAGTCCCTAGGTATTTCACATACTGGTATATCTGATGATGCTTAGAAGGAGGGTACCATTTTTCATTTGTAATGTATCTATATATTGCTTTCTATCGGGTCAGAGAATTAAGCTCAGGCCAAACAGATTTGTGCTGTAGAGCTGGGTGCAGTGAACAGGAAGAACAGTTCCTTCAGCCTCCAGGATGCAGAGATATTAAGAAGCTGACTGAATCTATTGTCTGAATTGTTTTGGGGTTCCCCCCTACCCACCCAGTGTGAGCCATGAAAAGGCCACTTTTTCAATAGCATGCAAAAGAGCAAGAAGTTTTATCCACAGCACCCAGCAGAGATGGCCTGAAATACAAACATGTTCTCTACCAGAAGTGCTTCACTTCAATAGTATGACATTAAGACTAGAAACCAAACAGTCTGCAGTGCACGGCTATATTCCGCTGGCCCCAAGAATCTTTTTTCCCCAGTGCTTGGGTTCATCATTCTGGCTCACACTATCTAAGGGATACAAGTGCTTCTAGAAGAACACTGTAGAATTTGATTTGTGAATCAAATGGTAGAAATAAAAATACAAATATCATGTCACACTAAGGACACTAAACGATAATCAATTCGGTTTGGTTTCCATTATTATTTGCTTAATTCTGAAATGTGGTATGCAGGCTGACCACAAACAGATCCTCTGTCATCTGTGCTTTTCAAAGACAAACACCGAAAACTCTCACTCAGCTTTCTGTCAATAGAATTTTCTTAACCACCTTCCAGCTGCTTTCTAATTAATAGATTTAAATTTAGTTCAGAAAAATTTTCCTACTTCACGGAACCTTATACAAGCATTTAGCTTGAAAAGCTTCCACTTTCAAACCATAGACCACCATGCAAATGAGAAAAATGACATTTTTCTCAGATTCTTGGGGAATACTTGTCTCCTCAAAATATCATCCTAAGTATGAAAAAATAACGATCATACTTGTAACAGACATAGAGAAAAAAAAAGTATCAACCTGATCATGGCTTCTCCGAGATAAATGAAAGCTACCTCCATAGTAGGATGTTCAAGGGACCCAGCTTGTCAGAAGGACAGACATTTTCAATTCTACAAGGTGTTAGGTCTCCTAGTAAAGCAGGAGAGTAAGAGGAAGTCATACAGGCCAAATCACCAAAACAAAAACCCATTAAGATTTTTGTCATCTTTCAGTTAGACTCTGCTCTGAGCTTCCTTGTGAGGGAATCTTTCTCTTTCACCCCCTCTTTTGGGTCTATCATAATCCCAGGGAGTGTGTATCTCCTAACTAAATTAGGCAGTGTGTATTCTCCATGCCTCCCCCAATTTTTCGCAGTTATATTGACTGTTCATTTATTAGATCCTTTGACTCACTTAGAGCTTTTCACTGTAATACTACTTATGTCTCAACATTGAAAAAAAAAAACTTTCATCTGCATTTGGAGTGTAGAGAGGGAAAGGAATGAAGTGTGGTTGATTTTATTGTCTATACACATATTTGACTGGTACTAAGCAATAAACTTGCCTTTTAGTTTGCAGCACTCAGGAATACCGTGTGTAACTATAACAAGTGGCAAAAAGAAACACAGAAAAGTGGCATTATTTCTGAAGTGGAAGGTGTGATGAGATGAAATTGGATTCATCAGACTATTTGTGACAAGCTACCACATGCCTATTACCACTAAGTGGCATTTGAGTATTTCTTTCACATCTGCTCAAATACTGAAAACCGACATGTGCGGTAGGTCAAGAAAATGGCTTGTTAAAGCAGCTATTTGAAATGACCTAGAGGGGAAGGGGGGTGGGGTGGTGGTGGTGTAGGTGGGGAAGAATCTACAAAGCACATATGTGAGTTACAACTCCATCGTGAAAAGTATGGACAAGTAGTTATAATTGAACTGCTTTATGATTTTTAAGTCAATTCAGGCACACGGTTTGCAGTAGATAACTCATTAACTTTGTCTCTGCATGTTACTTCCTACCATAAAACATGAGTTTAAGAAATCATGACAGAAATAACTGACTTTCAATATCAGTTTTCTTGCAAGTGAAATCAGAAGATGAAGAATGTCAAAAAAAAAAAAAAAAAAGGAAAAACCTTCTAAATAGCTGAGTTACATTTCTCTTTAGCAAATAAAGATAAAATCCCTAACTACAAAATTATCTACACTAAAGCCTACAGGGAAAATAAACCAAATTTGCAGAAGAGGATGTAGGGTACGGCTGTGGCACTTATCCTCGTTGTTATGATAGCAATGGCACAGTTTTTATATTGTGATTATTTCTTTTCATCTGTTGAGTTTAAAGCATTTTTAACATATTTCAGGAATGAAGAAGTGAGATGCTGGTATGTTACACTGAAAGTTAAAAACATCTCTCAAACTGTCCTTAGGTCCCAAATAATTTCACATATGAACAAGAAAAACCCAGGAACACGTTCAGGCATGGCTGAAGGTCACTGGAGCATATAGGAACTGCAAATGTGTAACCATTAATCATTGTAGCTAGATCAAAATTTCTTTGGAACTTAAGAAGTTCACCTGTCTCTGGATAAGGTGGGTAGACCTTCCTTTCTTACACCATATTAAAACTCTGTGTTAGAATAACATTGAAGAGAAAAAGAGTAATAAAGGTCCTTCAGTGCAATGAGAGGAATAAACTGAGTTAAAAGGAGTTATCATTATGCTGGATATAATAGATATTAATACCATTATTTGTTTCACAGCAGCATCAAGAGAACAGAACGCAGCATAAAATATTCTCCACAGAGCATAAAAAGACCCTCAAGAATTTCTGCTAGGTGCACTAAATATGACAAGCAACTATTTTGGTATGTACTGAAAGAGATTACTGCAATTCATGACTTCAGCATGAATTGCCTAACGGGCTAAAACATGTAGTACCAGCACAGTAAAGGTGCAGAGAAGGTTGGGGATACTTAACACAGGTTATTATGTGATCTGGGAAACTGATTATGAGAGATGTTTGGGTTTTTTTCCTATGACCTTTATAATTTTTGAGTGTAAGTGACAGAAAGACTTTACCCAGCAGAATCATAAAAAATTTGACAGCAGAACGGGATGACTAAATTAAAATACCAAAGACAGACCAGAAAGCAGAAGAAATCTCACAGGGAAAAATACTACTCTACCACAGTTTTCTTCTTCCTCGATTAAAACAGCCATTAAAATAAATAAAAAAAATAATTAAAAAAAACATTGCACTTGCAGAATAGACTTGCACTGGTAAACAGGAATAAACAGTCACCCAGTTAAGCAGGACTTCAGGATGCAACAATAATGTGTAACTTTTGTTAGAAACTGAATATTTTGTGCAGTCAAATTTAGGTCACCAGTCCCCCAGGATCAAAGACAAGATCTCTAATTTGATCCCAGAGTAACATGCTGGTATGCCACCCTTCCTTCAGAGAGGAAAAAAAAGACTAACTTGTTGACTTTAGTGAAACGAGGGGAGGATCCTAAACACTTAGTGTTTATTTGGAACTTTCTGGTTGGGCAGCAAACAAAATAAATACAGCTTTGTTATTATGACAGTAACCTCAGCTTGTTACTTACGATCAAACCAAAAGGTTGTATTTAAATAGTGAATTTGATTACGGTCATTACTCTCTGATTCCAGGGTATATTCCTATCACTCTGCCATAATGCACTGCTGGGAGTATACTTAGTCCTGCAAAAATCACTGCTTTGTTGGGTTTTTTGGGGTTTTGACGTTCTTTTAATTTATTTATTTATTTTTAACAAGGACACCAAGTATATAGCAGGTACAATACTGTTAAATTATGCTGACCTTAGTTTAGTAACAGGTTCATTTTCTGCACATTTAAATTTTAACATAAATGGGACTGTTAAACTCTAGGGCAGGTTATTGACAAATGAGCTCCTGATTATTATTTATATTTCAGGTGCTGTTCAGAAGGCATTTCTTCAGCTTTCATCTTGTCACTTCTCATCATGTTATTTTTAAGACATGGCTCAATCTGAGGGTCATACTCATTTTCTAGAGTAAGCAGTTTACAATCCTTTCCCCCACTGTCAGGGACTGAGAAGTATAATGGGAGACACAGCTTTGGCTTTTATTATTCATGTTTCTTTGCCTTACGTTAATATTCAAGACAGATATCAAGATTTAGAAAGCCACTATACTAAGGATTACACAGGAGCCTCACAGACACAAATCCATCCTCAAAGTGGAATTCACAGTCTAGTTTCAGTTTGGATCTTCTTAACCTTTGCAGTGCTGCCAACCACCTTGCAGGCATGAAGAACAATCAGCAAGATCTGCATTCATCAGTTAAATACCTCTTGAAGAGTTTGTCAGCTTTGCTAGATCTGTCTGAGACAATGAGATTGCTAAGAATACATTTAAAAGCAACAGCAGTTTTCCCTCTGTTCCTTGTTTGAAAGAGTCAGACCAGGTCATTTTCTATTTTGTTTGATGGACACAAGACAGAAATACTTTTGTATATCACAACAACTTAATTCCATTGACTTGGTTTCAGGATATATTTAAATCGCTAAGTATCTACTATTAAGCCTAATCCCTCATTTATAGCCTTCTGAAAAACTTTATTCCTGACAAATATACAAGATACATTATTTTACTTCTTTGCTCTGTAAAAACGTAAGCCGATGGTCAGCTCTCGTGAATAGGAACAGAGCAGAAAGGCTTTTATTTTAAGAGCTGTTTTCTTACAAATCTTCAGAAGAAAGTTATCATTTGTTGCCAAGTTCTCCTGGACAGCTCAGGTTCTCATAATACAGACTCATCTTGCTGCAAAAATTGTTTTGGAAAGAAACTGAAGTAAGAGTCAGGTCTCCTCCCTGGGTTACAGCCTACTTGTTTTTCCATCTCTGCTAATCTAGGGAAAAATCAGAGCACAGTTCAGGAGCCCATATGCCAGGTACTGATACTCCAGGAATCTCCTCTCCTACTTGGTTCCCTGGCGCAGGTTCCTCTCTTTTCAAAAATGAAAAAAGGTTTTGGTAGATACTTACAGCACAGTCTTCATGCAGAGAAGATGAGTGTTCCTATGTGAGACATCATAAAGCTACAAGGTATTTAAATATTAGGAAGTGTTACACTCTATGCTTACAGACAGGAAGATCCAAGTAAAATCATTGTAAGGATGTGGGCAGAGGCTGCTAGGTACAACAACTCTGAGATTCTCTTAGTAACTTGAATAAACATTAAGTCATTTATTAGCCATTGATTTTGTAGATAGTACAACAAATTATTTCCTGCATAGCTCTGTTAAGAGCAGGTGCCACTCAGCTGCCTTATGATACTGAGCTTCTCAAATAAAACACCTGGGAGGGGGCAAGGTGGGTGTGGAGACAGAAACAAACATCAGAGTCCTGATATCTTTCTTAACACAGCTTTAGTTTCTGCACGCATACATAGAAACCAGCCACAGAAAATAAAGTTTATCTCTATTAAATCTGGAAATAAAATCTTGGCTTCTCAAATCCTCTTAACACATCTTTTGTCATAGCTAAAGATTCGTTATAGATGGAGAAGAAAATGGACCAAAGGCTGTAAGTTTTGTAGGTAAACCGAGCAGCCTTCTACTTTTATTTTCTCTCAGATAATAGCTAACTCGTGCTTAAGGGAAGAGCATAAGAAGTAAAGATAAATATAAGGTGATCCTTTTTTAAGTATAGCCTTCATCCTGAGAAAGCAGTGCCTTAACATCACCATGAAGTAAAGGCAGCATCAAGACCATTGTGCTTGATGATCACTGATGGACCTTGTACCCATAAATTTGTCTAATCTTCCTCTAACCTCTTGCAATTATAGCCCCTAATTTAATTTACTCTATGTAAAACAGCTCTGCATTTCATTTATTTTAAACCTGCTGCTAATCATTTCATTGCCAGCAAGTTACTCAAAATTCAGTGTATGAATTCAGTATTTATACAGTGGCTAAGAAGAGCTGTCGTGCTTCTTCTCTACTCCCTTCTAATAATTTCCAACATTCTGGGGGCTATAAGCTTAGTCCTCAGCTGCTTTACAAACATATTGTAGGAACCTGAACAAATAAGAGAACAAAACCTCATTAGGATGGATACATTAGTATAATAAGAACAAATTGAAATGAGTCTTTACTCTGTATAGAGGAATGTTGCAGAGGGAGTGGTGCACTTCATTCGCAAGACAAGCGACAATATATTTTATAGACATAAGACAGTGAAATAAAGTTCCATGGTAAACATGAGAGTGGTTTAACGAGGTTTGAAGGCAAGGTACGCTTAAGTATTTACTGCATACAGGGTCAGACAAAATTGTCAGGGAGATCCTCCTGTTGAGTCACGAGGACTCAACGAGTTCAGGGAGGACCCTTTTTCTTTCTAAATTCCTTCTCAGAGAGGATTTTATGTGCAGCTGCATCCAGAATTAGACAACAGTTTATATATACTTTTATATACAGATTATATACTCATAATCAATCCTTCATATCACTTAGCTCAGATTTCAAAGTTTCAGCGCACTTATTCCCAATTTGTTTACCAAGTATCTGACACAATAAGGATTCTCTCAACCTCAAGGAGTAACCTTGAGACACATCCTCACCGAAGGGGAGATCCTGACGTGCAGCCCACCACTATGCAGCAAAACTCAACAAGCCCCGGGCCCACTATTTATGGAGTACGATGGCTGATGTTAACGTCTGCAGCTGGTATGTGTTTCTTCCACATTTGGTTTGAGCTGGACATTGACCAGATATACTGTGGCTGGGTGGGCACATTGCTGAAATTAGTCCTCAGCTATTGTATCATTATCTACCTCCCCAAAATCCACTTTTAGCCAGTTGCAGCCATCACAACCAGGTGCATCCATTATGACTGCCACTGGTGGTTATCACTTGAGCAGGATTATGGGAAATAAAGTTCAGGTTAGGGGTGGGGAGTGGGCAAGGAGCATACCATTAAAGAGTTTATGAAAGGTCACTAGCAAACCATGAGTTAGACCAGAGGTTTGGATTTTTAAAAAATATTTTTTATATTGTAACCCACGGGGATCTCAGAGACTGGACAGCAGGTCTGCTTAGTCTGCTCTTGTGTGGCTGCTATTGCACAGCTCTTCTCATTGTATCCGGTGTCCTGGTTCAAGGTCACATATCTAGATCATTCTAGAAATCCAATTTTTGTTCTTTCCAGGAATAAAGTTTATCTTGTGTCTAAATTACTGGTTGTATACTCTTTTAAAGTTTTTCATCCTTTCAGATACTTTTTCCTCTTGTCTTTTTCATGCAGAATTTCAGAACTAGCTTGGAAAGATTATGCAAGATCTGCCATTAAGTTCACAGTATGAAAATAAAATAATTTATTTGTCTGATTGATGGTTACAGTGCTCTCCCAAGATGTGACTAATGCAAGCTAAAGAGCAATGGGGGAAGGTCATTAAGGCTTATATTGATTTGCTCTGAATTCTGGATAATACATCAACAATCTTTGCTACTTCCACTTGAAAATTTTAAATTAAATAACCAGAACCAAGCAGTCAATCATTTGCTTCCCTTAGAGCTGAAGCCATTTTGCACTGATATTTCAGATGGAATAGAAACCATAACACTACTTTGTGTTATTCATGTTATTAGTAACATTAAGACAGTGATATTTTGGTGCACATAAATGAGCAAATGATAGACTACATGGAAGGTTTTCTATGGTTCTGCTGTTGTCTGACAGATCAAGAAACCAGGTAAACGCAATTCTTTTCATGAAGCAGCAAGATGCAGGAAGCAATATGTACGCATACAAAAGAGAGGGAAGTCGTCAGGCAGTCTATGTATGTGCAGGCTTTGCTAAAATACTACTGTGAAAACATAAGCAAAGCTGTCTTTGAGTTAGAAATCTGATTTGGACTAGAAGAGCTGAAAAGAATGAATGTATTGTGGGACCAAACCCACCCAGGAATTATGAAAGCTGAATTTCATTTTTCTGAATACTGTACTTGCTTTCCAAAGCTACAACTTTCACATTAAGACATATAAATAAATAAATAAGCAGTGTTGTACCCATTTATAACTGTCTCCAAGACACAGAAGTTCTAAAACTAAATGATACTTCTTTTTCTGTGTCTTTTCCAAAAATTATATATTTTCATCCTCTGCCTTGGTTTAGAAGGATTCACATATCATCTTATGTCAAGAGATACAACTAAACTGATTTATTTGTTACTCAGACTGATTGTCTGAAGGTGTACACATATCTTTGACAGGTATTTTGGTGTGGTATGCTGCTATTTGCAAGATATTATGTGCAAGCGCACATAGTGCTCATGCTCAAGGATGGGTGTTCTTATTGGCTTCAAACTACTTACAAATTGTAGATGTTTTCTTTATTAGTTCATTCAAACCAACTTGAACAGGCTGCTGGAGGACATCCTACAGCAAAACAACCAGTATCCTTTGAAACATTGACAGTTTCTTTCCTGTGATACACTCTTCCCATGATTCGCATTGAATGCATCTTAACAACACTCCTGACTTTCTTGTCTCCTTCCTAGTAAGTCAACTACTAATTAATCAAATACTGATTTTAATTAGAAACATTTTCTCATTAATTTGAAAGATGATTGAAAGACCTGTAACTCAAGCGTCACCTTCTGTTCTTCCAAATAAGACCATGTGCCAGAACACCCATTTCAAAAAAAGTACCATATTAAGCTCAGACATACTAATGTAGAAAAAAAAACCCAAAACCAAACTCACGAGCAGTATTTTTCCAACACTTCACAAAATCAACAGGAATGTGTAAAATCTGCAGTTTCAAGAGCATTCAAACATAAGAGTTTCTTGCCAACTTTAATTCATCATGTTTTGCTGGCTTTCTCACAAGTCTAATGCAAGCATACGATCACCCTGACACCATTCACCAACATGCAAAGTGCAAAATAACCTCAGCATTATCACATTATGCTACTAGATGTGGAGCATTTTAAAAAAAAAATTTCTGCATGATGAATTGGATTAGTCTGACACTCAAGGAATGTCTAGTCTTTGTTTCAGTTTTAAGCAGAAGCTTAAAAAATTTGTTGCTGTTGTACCCAACCTAGGCAAAGGCTCTTGCTAGCCCAAAGTTAGAGCTGACTGTCATTGCACATGAAGCATCCTTAAAGCATTTAAGGACTGGCGGTCAAATTGACAATAATTCCCCCCTCCTTGCAAAGAAAGTGCATTAAAAACATTTAGGGATGAAAATTTCAGGTTTCCTCGTAACAAGCAAGCAAAATCCAAAACCTCAGCAGCAAGTCCATTCAGCTTCAGAAAATGCTGAACTAGGTCATTGAGGCCAAAAGATAAGACTCATATTTAGATCATTGTTAGAATCAGACCAATTTGTTTTGATACCAAGTAGCCACCATTTCTTCCCTTTTCCCATCTTCCTGCAGTACCAGACAAAACCTATACGATCAAGTTTGCTGAACATCATCCCACATTTTGAAATGCTGATCTACAAAACACCTACAAATGCTGAACTGAGCAGACTCCCTCTGACCTCCCATGAGACTTACAACCTTTAAGTTTTAGGACCTACATGTGCTGAACTTCAACACCTAAATGTGTGGGTCACCCCTGTGACCTACATAGATGTTGATTAACAGTTGTTGACAGCTACCCCTTAGAAAGATTTCCAGCTTGAAAACCTATTAGAAGGGTTTGTTTTACTGCAAACTTCCAACGTTCTTATGAATCTTTTTCAGACTATGCAGGTCATCAGCGTAACTGAAAGACCTAATTGAAGTTCTGATTTATGTTGATATGTTTTTGGTAGAACAGATGTTAAGAGCTTTATTTTTGCATTATGTTTACTTTAGTCAAAGGCACTGAGTTTGTCTTAAAACTGTGTTTTATTTTTGTGCTCCAGAGTATATTCCAAGAGCCAAACCGATTTGTTGAACATGTCCCAGTTCTTAAAACTTATGTCCTTCTGCAACTGAAAGTGGTGAACTTGGCAGTGCTAGGTTAATGGTTGGACTTGATCTTCACAGTCTTCTCCAACTTAAATGATTCTATAACAGTTACCTGGAGGAATGAACACTGTTAGACTACAATAAACGCAACAGGGTGGTGGTGTTCTGGAGTGTCATATTTTCCCCCCTTCAATGGTCATAATTCAAAATTTTTTCAGCACTTGGGATATTCAGGCATAATAGAGTAATGGCAACATCATTTTGAGAGATCAGACTGAACCCTATGGATTGAACTAGAAAACTGCAAAAGCTTTCAATAATGCAATTTTACCTTCAAAATAAGGTCTTAGAACTACATCGTTCTCCTGGTTACTGGATTCAAGTTAAAGCTATGGTTTTTTAAATGTCCCTTATCTTCTTTGCATGTCTGGCTGTTTTCTAGTCAAGCATGCTGACTGCAGCATAAAGCACACTTTATTAAAATGTCAAAAGCTATTCTTTCCTAAATTTCCCTGAACAAAGTAGGTTTTGGAAGAAGTATCTGGCCATCAGTTGGATTTCCAACCACTAAATAAGTAAATTGATAGAATAAAACAGTGAGGTGAAGAGGGCTACTGCACTGCATTGCAGTTTTTTTTCCCTTTCCTAAAACTACTCAATGGTCATAAAATAGCATCCACAGAAAAAAAGCCACCAATTCCATTTAATGCATATTTATTGAAATAGTAGAATTATCTCAACCAAAGGCAATATTATTATTAAAATGAGACAATATACAGTTCTGTAGCTCCATAACTTCATGCAGTACTTTGCCAAGCCTAAAACAGAACAGACACCTATCCCACAACCTAAATGCAAGCAATGAAACATGATGAAATCCAAAACAAGATAAGTGAAAATAAAAATTCTAGGCAAAAATAAATAAATAAAAAGGAAGGGATTAAATCACAATGTCATCAATATTCATATAAAAAACTCCCAGCACAGTAGGTTAGGCCGGGATATTTGCCTTCAATAAACGGAAAACAGAGGGTTTTTTCTTTTGTTTGATCTCAAAATATTTTCCTGACCTAATACATGTCAGAAGATGGGACCATACAGGAAAGATCCAGTAGAAGGAACTACATACTACAGAGTACCTTGACTATAATGTCTCTGGTGTGTACAATGAATCCTTTCCATGCAATGAGGAAAGCTTTGCAATCTGAGTGACAGATCTATTCCCATGACACAAGATGGGCATGGAGAAGACCATGGAGAAAGGAGGCACGCATGTTCCTTTTAATTGCCACATGAATGCACAGATGTACAGGAAAAAGGAAAAGAACACCTTCTCACCTAAACCCTGACAATTTTCTCCAGAAAATTTATTTTTATTTCAGAAGGTATATCATCGTGTACCACAACAGTACTTCAGAGATAAGCATGCTTCCACTATAGCTGGACCATGTTGCCTTTGCATCAGCTGGGACTGTGATGACTAAGAACATAGGTGAAGAATCTGCCCCATAAATTTGAGTACAGAAGGATGAACCAGATTTCTCCACTGACCTTTTCTGCCAAAAATTTTCAGATGAAGACCAATAAAATCCATATTTGAGGGCAGCCCATTTTTTTTTTAAAGGAATGTAGAACTCTTCTGTTGAAAGAGCCCAACACCTAGCAACCAAAAGATAATACACCAGCAAACTGCCCAATCAGTTAGAAATTATTTTTTCTTTCCTACAAATGTTAGTGCCCTCAGTGTTCACTAACACATTAAAATAGAAGGAAAAAAGAAAAATCCATGGGTGATGGAAGTTTATTTTATTTTCAGAATTCATGATAGACAAAATAGATTCAGTAGCATTCATATTTTGCTTAACTAAAGTTATAAAGGACCATCTATCTTGTCAATCTGGTGTACGTCAACATTTTCCCACTGACTATGCCAAACTAATTTATGCTGAGAAGGGAGCTCAGTGCAGCTCATCATTATACTCTGTGCCATGCAATTCAAAGATAAATACACACATTTTTATCTCTGAGTAGAATAAATCTGGAATAAGCCTTCTGAAATTAATTGGGGTTACTGCATTCTTACTCTGATGTCACTCAGATCTGTGTGTGGTCTAGAATAAAAACAGACTATTTGCACAGAAGTAAATGGATTCTACTGCAGGAAGGGATTCAGGTATTTGTGAACAGTATGGCAGTTTATCACCTGAGAAAGAGATTAAGCAATCACCACCTAAGAAGTGGGGCCATTATTTCTCCCTACAGAGGGGTGACTTGGCTGAGTATGGGTCTCCACAGTTTGTATTGTATGCCAGCAAAATAAGGCTGACTTTGAATCAGCATCTCAGCCCTCCTAGAAAAGTCACAACTGGAATTTCTAGACCTTGAACTTATGAAAGTGAAAAATTTGGTTATCCCAGTCTTACACATTAGTCCACAATGGGCTGCATTCTCCACTTCTACAGCACTATACAGCACTACCAACAGTCAAAGCTTTTAAATGCATAGAATTAAAACTGGTTTTGCAAGTCTTATGTACACTAAATAGCACATAATTTAGGCTACAGGTGAAGAGAAATTGTTTGAGCTATTGTCTTAAAGGAAAATAAAGAGAAAAAAAAGTCATTTAGTATGAATTAAAAGAAACCAAAACAACTGATTAGAAATATGGAGAAAAGCTTATAATGCAGTATGTATTCTATGTAAATGTTAGAGTAACAATTTCTCTTCCTGTTCTGTTCAGCTGTGTATTACATAGAATTAAATTAGTAGTCCTGGCAGGAGACATCCCTCTTGATATTTAGGGGATTTCACAAGCATGAGTTTACACAGAGTCTGCTCAGCAAGACACGTGATACACCAGAGGAGGACCCAAATAACACGCAGTAGGGATCAGTGCAGGTTCCATTGGTGCTGATAGAATTTTGGTTGTTCTTTTTCTTGAGGCTGCCAATTTTAATAAAAATGACAAAATCCCAAACCGAATGTAACTTTATCATTCAATATAACTGACACTGCAGGAAGTGCAATATGCAGTTAGAAAGAAAATAACTGTATTCTATGTAGCATATCCATTATGTGCTAGCAATATAACAACTTTGGATAATCACAACTGCTTTTTTCCTTTAGCTAAAAATAAATATTGAAAACGGAAGGTAATCATCCATACTGTGAAAAAAAAAAAATTCTTTCCGTCTTAAATCATACCGACATCCATCCAATTATCAAGATGCTCATGAGCAAGTCTCCCCACTAAGGGACAAAAGATGGAAGACTGCTACTTTCCCAAAAGAGCAAGTCATTATAGGAAGGAGACACTTTTATAGTTTCTCTGTGTTCTGGCTTGCTAGGAGATAAATAATTTACATCTGATACAATCTTAACACACAATCATTCAGCTACGTATAATGTACTTGTGAGACACTAACCCTATCTATGCACGCTAACACTTCTGCTTCCCCACTATATAATTGCATCCATGTCCATGAGACATTTATTCCTATCAACCTCATAGGGTTCTGTGCACCCAGTATGGACCCACGCAAAGACATGATACTCCTGATATGCAAAATCCATTTCCTAACTGAACTGACACCAGGAATTACATCCATGCCTCAGAGTAACAGCAGGAACAAAGAGCATGGGAAGATTATTTGCATTTCTAAATTTATCAGTTACTATGCCTCAGTTTCCAGAATAGAATGTAATAGAACAACCTCTGGCATTCACTTCCACATACTGAGACAACAGAATAAAAAGGTATTTTTTTCAGTCAGCTTTTACCAAAGTAATATATTGGAAAACATTGCTTGCATGTAATGAAAAACTAACTAGAAACAACAGACACAAGTCAAAAGCTCCAGCAATTACACTCTAGAGACAGCACCACTGTATGTTGCAGAAAACTAATAGTTCTTTGGACAGAGAATTCATTTTTACATCAGACACTCATTAAATCAATGAAGAGTTCACCATAACATCTGATAAAAACAGCATAAGACTTTATAGTGAACTAAGATTAGAATTACAGGTTACCCTGGTTACAGCTACTGATGAATTTCAAAAGCAGCCAGAATTAGCTTGAATCATTCATTGCATGCATTAGCGAGCATATGAAGGAAAAAAGCTTGACAATGAATTATCACTTGGGAAGGTAATTTTGATCTGAACTGCTGTTTCAATAAATGTAAACAATTTTTTAATTAGTTTTTTCAATGACTTCAGGTTGTTCTCTTATTGATAGTACCCCAATTGTTATTTGCAAATAAACAGAGGCTTTTCTAAATAAGTTATAGAAGACTTCATAATTAATTTTAGTCTGATCTACTCTTCTTGATAAATCCTCTGGGAAATTAACTCAGATAGATACTAACACAATTATTTATATTAAACTCTCTCTAATCTTCTACAGATAAGTTTACTTTGATAAAATATATGGACTTGGAAGATTTCACAAAACTGGATTTCAAATAACCATTTCAAAATTCAATGAAATACTATGAAACCTGCCAAAAGAACTTTATTAATACATAAACAATTGTAAGATAATTTATCATTTGTACAGTTATTAAAAAAACCCAACAAGATAGGAATGGTGGCTTTCCTAGCACCATGAGTATGTGCTGAAGGAAAAAAAAAAACAAAAAAAACAAAAAAACCACAACCACACACACACTAAAAAGACTAAAAAAGTTGCATGGGAAAGTTTACATAACGTTAGTGTTTGGTGTGCCCTAAGCTCAAACTACTCTGAGGATCAAGCTGTCTTAGCTTCACAGGCTATTTCATCCATCATTCATGAGCTATCATCATAAATGACCCTCTTTGGCAAGAAGGCAAAAAATGGAACTGGGCTGCACCAAAATAAGTGTGAGCAGGAGGTAGAGGGAGGCGATTGTCTCCCTCTACCCTCATGAGACCCTACCTGGAGCACTGAGTTCGGCTCTGGAGCACCCAACAAAAGGACACGGATCTGTTGGAGTTCTGGATGCCCCATCCCCTGTTCAAGGGCAGGTTGGACAGGGATTTGAGCAACCTGGGCTAGTGGGAGATGTCCCTGCCCATGGGACACATTCCTGTGAAAGTTACTCTTGTCAAGACAATATGCTTTTCTGTAACTGCAGTAGAATAATACTATTGATGCCAGTTAACCCTATCCTGCAATACTCATTTTGCCTCTTGCAATTCTCCTAACAAAATCATAGTGTCATAAGTATTGACAAACCAAATTTTAAAATCCAGAATATAGTGGATTTTGAACATTCACAAGTAACTTCATAATCATGAAAACTATGTAATTAAACCTGTCATCTTAAAATAGAAAAAGAGGTAATTCTATAATCACTAAACAAAACACTAGCAAACTTAAGACTGAGAGTTTTTAATTACCTTTCCACACAATATCAACAGCATTGTTTGGATACAGATTCCTGTCTAACAAAGGCAGCATTTCAGGCTTACATCTTACAAATGGAATCAAGATGAAGCTGTAAAGCTTCTCTTTCAATGTCACAGTTTGTAGAAAAGGGTATATAAATGAATCACTTCTCTAATTTATGCTTCCAATGGCAATGAATACAAACCAATGTCAAAAAACTTTTTAGACAGAACAACTGTCATTCTACGTAACAGAATAGAAATACACTTATCTCACAGTAGACATTAAAAAAAAAACCACACATACACTGCAAAAATATTGTTATCTTAATTCTTTGTAATACATACTAAGAAACTGAACATCAACAGGAACAAATGAAAAAGATCCATTTACTGCCATGCTAATACAGTAATTTCAGCCAGTTCAGAATCTAACACACACAGCAAAGATTATCACCCTTAAAATATGCATGGTAAATATTTATCCAGATAATCAATGTCTTTTCTTCCAGAGCTAACTAATCTTCAGTTGTAGTTATGTCCCTATGGTACGGGAGAGCTCCTGTCAGAGAGATTTAATGCCGGAGAAGAAAGATTAAGCAAGACATTTAAAAAGACTAAAAAAGTTGCATAGGAAAGTTTACATAGCGCCAGCATTTGGTGTGCCCTAAGCTCAAACTATTCTGAGGATCAAGCTGTCTTAGCTTCACAGGCTTTTGGCCATCATTCATGAGCTATCATTATAAGTGACCCTCCTTAGCAAAAAGGTAAAAAATGGAACTAAACAATGTTCTTTGTAGGTGGAAGTCCCATAACGAAAGCAATCTGAAGATCAGTCACTGCCAATTCTAGCTCCTACTGAAAGTCAGCAGTTTTATGAATAGCAACATTTTCTAAGCCAAGACTTAACAGGGAAAATGCCTCCTATCATGTAGTCTTGCAACTGTCTGTTATCGTTTCCTCTACTGTCCCTATCATCCTCCAAGAAAGAAAGAAACAACCATAGGTTTACTTGTAATTGATGCCGGATTTGGATACATTTGCATTTTTCTCTAGTGGTCGATAACTCATTAAATGTAACCACTTCACAATCAAGACATGGAAATAAAATATCTAAATCAAGGCAGTTTAATATTTAAGTGTGCATTAAAAGTCTTTGGGTTATCTAAAGGCCACAGGTTTTCCAGAGTAACAAAGGTGAATGATTATCAGTCCAGTTTCCGAAAGTGACATGGCAGGTTTAACATGTATGTGCCAGAATCTACACAATGCTAAAGTTCCTTGAGTTTTCCATGAGAACCTGGGGCTCATAACTTGTAGACACAAGTTAAAAGCTTAGCAAGTGTGTGGTTCCTTCTAAAGACTGTTATATCTAGGCCTATCTATAATCAGAAGACCCATTTATGATGTTTTCTTGCTCTTCTTCAAGCTCCTATTTCCTGTTTTCCTAGATATGCGACATTCAATGGATTAAGACAGATGAAACTGTTCACCTTTTCTTTTGAAGCAGGGCTAATACGAACTCAGTGTAAGATTCTGAGTTAGTGAAAATAAAGAAAAATAGCGTAAGTTTGTATGACAGCTACCAGGCGAGCTCTAAGAGGGCACGGCCTGGGTCTCTCTTTCTGACTTCAGGAATTATATTTCAATAACCAATTGTCCAATGACTCTTTATGATAACATACCGTTGTTTTTCACATAAATGCTTCCACTTCAGCAACACTTTTCTACTGCTTCCCAGCCTTGTCTTCACAGTTAGCTCTAGACTGCAGTTATAGGTTTTACTCTGCATCTCTCATTTAGAGAGATGATCTGCATTCCTCATTTAGTCCCTTCTGACTTCATTATATTTACACATAAACCCTTCTTTTCACCTCTATCCTGGCAATTAGAATTTGGAGCTACCCTATGCTCGCTCCCCTAAAAGATTCATTCTTCCCACTCAGATGGGTGGATGAAAACTGTCTATGTAGTTTTATACCAAACAAACAAACAGGAACAAAGGGTCAACAGAGCAGCCTGTACTTTCTAAATGTAAACTATCCAACAACCTGAAACATAGCGGCAAAGCATCCCCTGAATTGTTTAGCAAATGCAAAATTCATTCCTTAAGAGGAAAATCAGTAACTAGGCTCACCCAGTACGCTCTTAGAAGTGAGACAGGCCCACTCGCACCTGGTATGCACTTTGCAGTTCGGAGAAGATAACACTTTATGCTCAGCAAGGGATGCAAGAGGTTGTCTTCCTCCCACTGGAAATGCAATTTGAAAGCAGCTGACAGGCAGCAGAACCAGAGCTACTCCACAAGGTTAGGCAGACCAAGAGCTAAGGTTGACTACAGCACAACAGGAGCAGCAATCTTACCTACCAGGGTGAAGCGCCATAGTATCCAAGCAGGGCTAGGCTGCTGAGAGTAACGTGCTGGTGGCCACCCAGCAATTTCAGACAAGACCAGGTAACAAAGCAAGTCCAAGGCAAATTCTGGAATCCCATTCATCAAGCCAGGATAGCAGGACACAGTGCTAGCTACTACACAGCTCATGAAAGATGTAGGAGCCATGGCCACAGCTTAAGTGTAGCTCCTAAAGAGCAGAGAGTGTGTGGGCGGTGGCCCCAGGTGAGCCTGTTCCTCCAATCAAGGCTCCTTGGTGCACTCAGGGCCCTGGAAAAATGTTCTCCTGCAGAGAGCAGTCTCCTTCACTAGCAAATGGTGTCAGCTCCACACTGGCAGGCACCAAGAGGATGAAAAGAGGATGATTTTTGTCTTGGAGATTGTGCCTGTGTCACTGCACACACAGCTTCATCCCATGGCAATTACGTATGGGGCCCCTCAGCTTTCTTCACACCCCATGAGAAAAAAATGCTGGTGCTGAAGCCAGGAGCTGCCAGCACCTTCTTAAAGATGCTTAGTAGCAGGCAGGGATTTAAAAGCTGACGCTGTTGAACTTGACCATGTATTTGCTATACACCTTTACTTTCTGAGCAAATTTTATGGATTCTTTAATAGAGTCTTTTAAACTTTAGGTTTAAAACTTATCTAAATCTTTTAAACTAATGGGTTAAGATGCACAGTCTTCCTAGACAAATAGCTTATACATACAAAATCATATGTTGGCAACAATTCAGCTTTCTTTTCCCCATTCAAAACATTCTTTGTCTGGTACCTGGTTGAAATAACCTAACCTGTCAATTCTGTGGCTCTAAAAAAGATTGATATCAGCTGAAATCTGCCTGTAGTCCACATTTTAAATCCTAAAACAATCCAAATGTAGTGCTGTACTGGAGGTTTCTTCATCAGAGACAGATATTTTTTTTACAGGAAAATAAAACCTCCCAAAAATAAAGTTCTAATGAATACAACTTGGCTTGATAAATCTAGGCACAGAAAGAAATTTGCTAATATTCTGCACCATAGCTAAGTGAACAAGGAGTCGGGAGCAAAAGTTTACTTGCTATTATATGTTTAATTTGCATTTTATTTTGTTCCGGGGTGAAAAAAGAAATGCCAAGAGAAAATAGCAGAAGTGGGAGAAAATGGAACATAAACTTTTGGTGGAAGGGTATAATAATTCTCATCAGAAATACATTTATAGTGAAATGTAAGTTTTTAGAAGTTATTACTTCTGTCTGCAACGCAGTCTTGATAGTGTATGATTTATGTTTTCTATTTTCTAAGCAAGCATGTTAAAAGTTATTAGATGAAATAGAAAGCAAATCATAGAACACTAAAGTATTTTTCTAGTCAATTTTCAAAGTAAAGACACCAAAAACAGTCATTTAGTCCTAGGCTTTTATGATTTCCTAACAAAAGTATCATTAATATGATTTGTTTGAAAAAAATCTGCTTGCAATTATGAATAGTTCACTTGATTTATGCCAGTAAAGCTACAAAAAGGTGAATCTGCAAAAAGAAATTTCTATAAACAAGCTTTTAACCTACAGTTTTGAGGGTTCAGGATTTATAGGTAAAAAATTATAGACATAAATGGTTTCATGAGCAAATTCATGCTCTTAAATATTTGAGAAAAAGATAAGTACTTATCAAGTTTCTGAGACTATTCCCTGACCTAAAAAAATTGATGGTCAGGCTTCTACTTTCATTTCACAGTGCTTACACACCAGAGATGTTCAGCCTTGCTTGATTCACAAGAGGTTTTCATTGGCCCCTGTCCTTAGGGTACCCCATCAGTTAAATAAGGTGCATCCCCAGAAAGGCTACTGAGTGTTAGGGACACCTGCCTAAGTTACATAAATCTTTCCATGTGTTGCGTAAAGTGTGTAGGTCTTCAGTTCTGCCTCTGCACCAGGGACACCTACAGCTGACTGCCACGATGGCCTGTATTGTGGCAGCTGTATGTCCTTTGGGACCGCTGACCGCTGTTGTGGTCACAGTTCTAGGATGGGGCATGTCCCACACTGAAGCCATAGGCATATATTAAACAGAGGTGCCTGGCAATGTCCAGTGCCTCCAAGTTTAAGTGGCAAATGATAAAATTGGAAGCATCTGTTTTCCTAGCACCTAACTGGCATCCAGATCCAATTTTTGTTAACAAAGTTTACTTAGGGAATTAGCTATTGTTAACCTATGAATACCACACAAAAAGTTTATAATTTCATTTCCATATTTTAATATTTCATGCTTATGTCTTCTTCTCCCGCCCCCCAGTTTGCTGTGGTTTAACCCCAGCCAGCAACTAAGCCCCACACAGCCACTCACTCACTCACCCCTGCATTGGGATCTGGGAGATAATCAGAAAAGTGAGAAAACTCATGGGCTGAGAGAAAGACAGCTTAACAAGTAAAGCAAAAGCCCTGCAAGCAAGCAAAGCAAACCAAGGAATCCATTCACCACCTCCATGGGCAGGCAGGTGTTCAGCCATCCCCAGGAGAGCAGGGCTCCAGCATGCGTAACAGTTACTTGGGAAGACAAACACCATCACTCCAAACGTCCCCCTCTTCCTTCTTCTTCCCCCAGCTTTATATACTGAGCATGACCTCATACGGTATAGAATATCTGTGTGGACAGGTTGGGTCAGCTGTCCTGGCTGTGTCCCCTCCCAGAATCCCGTGCCCCTCCAGCCCTCTCGCTGGCAGGGCCTGAGAAACAGAAAAGTCCTTGACTTAGTATAAATATTACTTAGCAACAACCAAAACCATCAGTGTGCTATCAATGTTGTTCTGACACCACATCTGAAACGCAGCGCTGCACCAGCTCCTGAGGAGAAAATTAACTTTATCCCAGCTGAAACCAGGAGACTGTTGAAATTCTCTTAGCTACACTTACTCCTACTGCAAAAAGAATTCACCAACTTTCATCAAAGCTCTGGCCTTTAAAGGCAACTTGATATGTTGACAAAGAAGTATTATTATTTTTCTGAAAAGAGAGAAAACTCTGCCCTCTAAAAGAAACAAAGAAGGAGAGGAAATTGTTTGAAGTATTAAAATCTGTCTGCAGTGAACCATTCAAAAGACAATAGCAGGAGAGACCTTTACTGAAAGGATAATGAGAAAATCACTTAGCAGGCAGTACAAAGGGTATTTATATGTGAAGCCTTTCCCTTGTAGCTTTTTGGTTTTTAAAAATAAACAGAGGAAAGAAACTAACAAGAAACTAAGTTGTTGCAATTTAAGGTGCCACCAGTGTCATTGGCCATGCCTTCTGGATGCCTGAGTGTGAAAAAAAATGTGTCAACATTTGTTTTAAGAATTTTTCTTCTCATATGCGTTGAGCTAAATAACAGCATATATACCAGTAGCATTAATTTGATGGGGTCCTACATTCAATTTTGTGTAAACAAAAATAATAAAAGCTAAGAAACAAAGTTTGGGATTAAATGGAATAAATTTGGGGAAAATAGTTTTCGTAACAGAATAAATACACTGCTCTTCAGACTCAAATTGATGTAGTGTTTTGCTGATATTGCTACTCTCTCAGTCTTTTTGAAGTAAGGAAATGGCATTTCTTCTATTTTATAGAGGAAGAATTGCAGCACTACATGGAAAAATTACTTGGAAGCAACAGTATCACTCTGGAGTGCTGAGTTGAACCCATGACTCCAAAGATAAAGTAAACGATAGAAGTTAAAATCACAGCTATTTCCTTTCAGCTTCCCTTCTGCTGATTGAGTAATTTGAAAGATTGCAGTCTATTCCAAATCAACAGAAGTCCCCTCTCCTCTTATAATATTCCTTTGTCTTTTTCTCAGGGCAGACGAGGTGCGGCAGCTGCACCAAAAATCTGCTTATGAAGTTGGTCTGCCAGGCCAGAAGCGATAAAAATCCTTGCTATAGCACTACCGTGGAATGACAGAGCATGTGAGTTCATAGAGGTATCTTCTGAGCACTTTTCGTGACCATTAAATTCACTTCTCAAATAGAAAAGAAATTCAATGGGGTAAAATAGCCTCTGCTGACTAACATTTTCATTACATAGCACCACACAGCTCAGAAAAGAATGGTCTGTTACTGCTGTTTTCTAATGAGTGTTTATTATCCCCAGGCATGCTGCAGTGTGAGAGTACTGCCCGTGATTAATGATTTTACCTGCTGCAAAAAAGCAATTGGAGAAATGTCCATTTCATTTATTACCTGAGAAACACTACTAAAGTGTAACTATTTGAGTACTTATAGAGGAAGACACTTTGTAATCAATAATGAATAGATTCAGTCACCTTAAAAGCCATATAATCTAGAGTTTAGAAGTAACACCTTTTATGAATTGACAGACTTCCCCTGCTGGTGATTGAGTTACAGAAAAGCTTAATCTTTCAGATGAAGATGTTTTGGAAACTTCTTGTCACAGAAGGAACTATGCTATCTATGCTGAAAACAGACCACCAAGTCTGGGGATGAGCAGGTCACACACATTATAAATTTTGGTCCTTCTAGTCCTGCAATAACTCCAGCTTTAGAGTCACACTGGTTGTAAATTGGTTCTGCAGCGGTGACAGTGTTCACGTCTACATGATTCAGTGTATTTATTAGCGAGGTCAAACATCTCTGCAGATCTCAGTGTGGTCTGACTTCCTCTTTCATACCTGCCAATGTTTTTGTACCTGCAAAGTGAACTGCAGCTGCCTACGAGTTTCCACTCTGCTAGCAACTTAATGCATGTTGAAGATAGATTTCTCATCTCTAATGGAGGAGATAAAGAATAACTACAAACCTCAGAGCTCAGACATTATGGCATTCATCTAGCACATTAAAAGTACAGGTTCAAGCTATTCATTTTAAGCAGTAATTAAAATCTGAGCCTACTATATGATGGATTCTAAGTATTTCAAGTGCCTGGTGCCTGCCTATCCTGAGGTAGGTGGTTTTCTGTCTCATCTTGTGTATGTCTGTCTTCATCTCTCATTTTGACCAGACCTTCCATTCTGCATCTATTCAATGTTTAGGATCAGCAAAGATATAGTTTAGGGGAATCAGCACTTTTCAAACAGAAAACCTCTAAATCTTTTACAGAACATACCCAGCTGATTCCAGTTGTGAATATTTATTACCCTGAGGTCTTCCACCCTACTGAATTTCAAAGGTCTTTTGCAAGCAGTTGAGGTGTTGAAAATGTTCAGAGAAAGGTTACAAGAACCCTCTATAATAAGAAGTGCCAGGCAGCCTAAGTATAAAAATTGCTACTAGTTCCTCCAGCAAAAATTAGCTAGGATAGCACTGCAATAATGATGGCAATAGAAAATACGAATGTCTCTAATTCCCAGATGGGCTGTTGTCCTGTAACCTACAGATCTGTCTGGGGTAATTTTCTCTTTCATTGACATTCATATCCAAGTGCCCTAGCAGCTATCCATGCAGCCCCAAGAATGTCAGAGATGACATTCTGAAGAACAGCAGCTCCAGTGATTATACAGCCTCCCTGCTCCAGCTACTGTCTCACTGCAGAGCATATACCAGTATCGGTAAATCTTGCATAACTCCCAAAGCATAACCTGATTAATTATCAATACCACGCATAATGGTTTCATGGCAGCTTTTAGGTCATCATGAAAATAATAGGAAAAAGGATATTGTATAGCCATGTGTCAATATGCCTGCAGTATCCACAGTACTATTTGTAAGTGTGAGCCATCGCTGCTGTTTAAACTCACTTCCAGGAATTTAGATTTGAGTCAGGACACTTATTTTCAACCAGGAGATGAAAGGTTTAAGTCCCACCCCGGTTTTAAGCTGTGCAGTTCCTCTGACTCCTGTGGAACAGCTTCAGTCATATGCTGATATGAACAGTATCAGAATTAGACAAAACGTCTCTAAATAGTCATGTTCTGGCATGTATCATGGCCACTACTGCTGTCACAGTGTCTCCAGGTCTTGCTGACACACTGCCTGAGCTTCCCTTTCAGCCACAGAAGATACTGCAAATGTCTGTTTCTTTGACATCACATTTCTTCCTACGTTGTCCTTCTTTAATGGAATCGTTCCCATTTCCTTTTCCTGAAATGACTTTTTCAGTATTAAAAAATGAACGTAAAAAACCCTGTAAAATGAATCTTCCAGCCCTCCCTCCTCATTTCACCAATCGCAGATTGTTCAGAGCTGCGTTCTCTTAAGCAGCAAGTTCTTATGTAAACCAAACCATCACTGTGTTTGTGTCCCTCTTTCCTCTCAGAAAGTTTTTAATATATCCCCCATATATGTCCCTGTATTTCCTCTCATCCCTTTTCCAAACAACGGCTCTTAAATCGACCACTGGATCTCAATCTCTCTTTTTAAACTCCTGAGTATCTATTTGTTCCCTCCCAGGCCTGACCTTCCAACCAACATCTGGTCTATGAAAAGATGCAGGGGCAAATGGAAGTTAACCTGGATTTTCATCTCTCTGGATACTCAGGTGTCTCAGCAAAAGCAAAGCAAGTTTTTGGCAAAAGAATTGACAAACCCACAACATCCTGAGAGTATTTTTTCTACATGTTCCTAAAATATTGTAATAAAACATTTTTGCTTTGCATTTTTGCTTGCTGAGAGAAACTATTTGTACAGCTTTTCCTTTCATCTCAACCAAAGAAGATCATGCGTCTGGTACCTGTCATATGTACATGGCCATAGTGGCAGGAAACTTGCATAAAACACATTTCTTGTTTTACCTAAATAATCCCATTACCTGCCACCAAATAGTGTAAACAATGCAATGCACAGAGACAGATATCAAACTGGATTTGAGTCAGAAAGCTAGGGAGGAAAACATTAATTTCTATTTCAGAGTATGGAAAATACTCCTAGCAAGTACATTTGAGTCTTGCTTTGTTCACATCAAAACCAGGTTGCAGGGGCAGCTCATTTCATTTCTATGTGAATAAATCGAAGGATGGAATATTCACAGAAAACCAGGTGGCTGAAGACAGCAAGCAGAGACTAAATACTTACCTTTAAGGCAACTTAAGCATAATGATATGAATCTTCCAGTTTCTCACTTTGCAGTTTTCTTTTTATCAAACACTTTAAAATGTAGCATTCCATAGGGCCGGGAGAGGCAGGTTAGAAGTGTGATGTGTCTCTAAACCACTAATACCTACTCAATTGATCAAACATCTAAAGGAAACCACTCAGTTTTCCAGTCTTGTCGAAATCTGTCCTACGTTTGGATTCTCATCCCACATCCTCACAAGCTGGTCTTAAAGACAAATGGGGAGGGGGGGGGGGAGTTGCCTCACAGTCTGGGGAGGAAATAATTGCTCATTTGAAAGCATGATGAATCAGAGGTACCAGGAATCTGTACACACTGCAGAGTGAAAGGCAATGTCAAAAGAAAAGAACAGTGAAACAAGAGGATGAGTAGAGTAGAGCATAAAGAACAAAGGAAGGATGGGGAAGGGAGAACAAATGGAGGCCTTCGGTAAATGCATAGAAACTGAGGAGAGCCACGAAGACTGGAAGTTAGTCTAGTGAAAACTAACCTGGAAATATTGTGCCACTTCCTAAACTACTTACTACCTAGTCTTTCCTTGCATAGCATGTGTGTGGAACTGGGTTTTGGTCCAGTTCAGCACTTAGTGCCAACAGATTTAAGTGACAAGCTTACACTGAGACACACGGGAGAGACACAAATATATACACAAGACAAATTTCAATGACAGGATTATATCTCTGCTGAAGGATGTAATATGTGGCAATGAAAGAATCAATCCCCCTGGCCAAACAGCTTTCAGTGAAGCTCTGCTAAAGATCTTTGTGCTTCTGAAGGGTTAAACTTAAAGAAAAAAGAAGTGATACATAAACTGCAGAGCAGTATTTGACATACTGTAAACCCAGAACTCTGTAAACAAGGACGGTTAGGTAGCTCACAATGTACACAAAGTTTTTATTATATTTAAATTCTGAACATTATTAATAAGGCAAATAACAATATAATGACTCTGTCACAGGGCAGTGAAAAAAAAAAAAATCAGTCCCCAAGCAACGAACAATCTAAATGTGAGGCTGAGACAATAAGAGCAACATGCACTTAGCTCATCAACCTTTTATGGGTTTCAAACCTCAAACACTTTCATCTATCCCATCAGACTACTATGAATGAAAACAAACATTAAGATACTCATTCCCCTTCTGTAGTCTTATTCAGGCCAAGCATGAGTTGAATATGAAAATGTGAAGGCCCATTTTCAACTTGTGCCGTGGGTGTGAATTGTGCTGCTTCCTGAAAAATATTTTGTTGTGAAAGGCCCTGTCCCTGCAGAAAAACTGTGAAATAGAGAGTGAATGCATAGGTGAATGAGTAGTAGAAATGCTTTTGAGAGAACAAAGGATGAACAAAAGGGGCTAATATTCTGTAAGTAGCATCTTAGGTTTTTGCATATTTCAAATGGAAGCAGGAAGTTTCAAAAATTTAAAACTTGACTTCTGTGTAGTCCTTGCTATCATTCCCCAGTTCTTTCCTACCTTTGAAGTTATATCACTGCAGGTACAATAAAATATACCCAAGACAGAACTGTTTTACATGTCTTTCCAAGGAACCATACCTAAAGTCACTTCAGAAAGATGTGCACCACTAAACGTACTGGGAATGTTGCTGTTAGCCTTAACAAGCAGAGTGTTAAAGCTTTAGTGCATAATAAAGCAGCCCAGTGACTTAATGGTGCTTCTCATTGAAAGCATATTGTATCTGTGGTCTGTGATCTGTGCATATTCCCAAGTGATTTGGCATGCTGAAGGTTTTATCATCAAATGGTTTAAAACTTTCTTATACTAGTCAGGAATGTAAAACTCCAAAAGACAGCTATAATTCCTTCTCTCCTGCAATCTCACTTAACTGTAATGAGTTTCATTCAATAGGATTGAAAAAAACAAAAGGAAACTCTGCCAGCTGTTAGGCAAATGGAATTTTAAGGCTCCCGGACCTGTCAGAGGCGGGGAACAAGCCCTGTTATGGTAGTGAAGGGAGGACAGACAGAAAGGGATGAACAGGGAAGAGGCTCACTGACGCTCTTTAAGGCCACATATGATAGGTGGGAAACATTGAGGAGCAAGGGAAATGGATCCCTACTTTTCTCCATATCCTAGAGAAAAAGTTATCAAGCTTTTTTGTCATATACTAACCAAATTATAATCTGCTATTATTTCACAACACAATTTGAGAAACACTTCCACATCAGTTCTCAAACAATGCAGAGGAGGAAGATATTAATGGGAATAGAGATGTCAAGAGGAAATCCCTAGGCATTGCAGCAAGGTGGGACTGCCTTTTATCAGTTTATCTGGTTAATCCAATTTTTCTGGTTATTCCTGCAGAAGTAATCCAATTTATCTAGTTATTCCTGGGAAAAAAAAAAAAAAACAAACAAACATATTCTATAATACAGTCAGCATCCCAAAAAGTTCCACAGCAGTCATTTTCTTAAACTACTTTCCAGAGTAGCACCTATTTACACAGCAACTTTTGAGATAAATTGAGATAAATTCAATCTTTTTTAACAGACATGTAAATCATGACTTCCCAGTGTGGGAGACAGTAACTGCTACAGGGGAAATTAGTGTCAGAATTTTTATAACTTTTCAGGAGTTAAATTTTCAGTGCACAGATCCAGTTGACCTTGAAAGCAGATTAATTACATACTCCTCTGACCAAAACAAATTTGTGATTTTTTTTTTAATTTTCTTTCAAAATGTACCGCAGCTGTTTAACAGATTTTGTCAACAATAAAAAGCTTTTTGACTGCTTGCTCATTTTTCATACCAAAAAGCTAATTGTTTTCATGTAATTCCTGTGTTCTCAAAGAGCCATTTTGCATTTTAAAAATTTTAGAAATGCAGGGAGAGGGGTCTTCCCCCCCCCCCCCCCCCCTTTTCTCTGCTATTTCATTAAAAGCACATAGTATTTACTTGTTAAATAAGTTTGGCTACTGGAAGTGATGCCTCCCTGTTAGCAGGGAGCTGTGTCTCAGTTCGTTAGCTCTGGTGAGATAGCTGGTAAATCAGCATCGGTAGAGGGATGCTAAAATGGCTCTACAGCTTTCTAGTACCCAAGCTGGTATATCTTTTGCAGATCAAGCCAGAGTATCCCCTCTGCACTGGGCTTGTTTAAACACATCTGTTTTAATGCAGAGAAGAAGCAAATACCAGTAATTGCTTCCTCCTTATTCTCATTACTGTGGTCATAATACTTAATTCTAAAAAGGAGAAAATAGCTTCCAGATAATTTGGTCCATCCCATCCCCCCCAAAGTCTGTTCTTAAAATACACACATACAGAAACAGACAGGAAGAAAGGAAAATTAGAAAATAGTATCTGGAAAATATGAGCATTCTGTCTTTATATCTGGGGGGTGGGGGTGGGGGTGGGGGTGTGCGGAGGGAAAGGATGGGGTGGCTCCAATCATAATCACATTGTATTAAAAGCTGAAAAATAGCCAACATTTTTATTTTAAATCTTCAAAGTGTACTGGTTTCTTCTCTTGAAGAATGCCTTTTTGAAGGTCACAAGGACTGTGCAAGAATTTTTACTTTCTTTTAAGAGAAATATGTTTGACTCTTAAAAGACAGTGGTTAAAAACTTAAATTCTGATTAATCAAACAGCTACCCTCAAAGGCAGTTAAGTAGACCACAAAAGTTTTAAACTATAATTTTTGAAAGACAACACTTGACAGTAGAATAATAAATTCACAATGTCTGTACCCTTAAGAATCTGAGTTAAATTTATTGTAAAATCTAGAAAACCCAGGGGAAGTTAAGGAGGCTGAAGACTTGCTCTTCTTTGAAAGAGAAAAAAATTCTGAAAATTCTCAGGACCCTCTCAAGGCTACTTGTTAAGGACTTAATGCAGATCTCAAACAGTGAAAACACTTTGTAAACTTCATTTTACTTCACTTTTCATCACTGATATCTGTAACAAAATGTATCCTTGTAATACATCACAAATGAGGTTGGGCCTCATTTATTGTCAGCTTTTTAAGAGCTAAGGTGAAATTCAGCTCTTGAGCCATTTCCATCTTTTATTCACAAGCAAATGAAACCCACCCTATACAGCCTCTCCCTTAGCATTAGAAGTTATTCTGAAGAGCCTTGCAGCACCTGTTCAACCAAGCTAAGTATTATCTTGCCTAAAATTTAGCACACAACTTTTACAGTCTGTACACATGAAATCTTCAGAAGTTAATATACATAAGCATGGATCACTTTTGGCTTTTGAACTAGACAACTACATGTAGATATTTTTCGGTGTCTGAAATCTGGTTTAGATTATTAAAATTATACCAAAACACACAAAATGTTTCCCTACAGGTTTTGTTGACAGATTTATATGTTAGCCAGAATCTTCTCTGCAAGGATTAGCCTCCGCCCATCTCATCAGGATGGAAGTTACTGAATATTTCTGGCAGACAAAATACATGTAAGATGTGACAGTTCTCAAACATTTGTAAAAATGCTCTATCTAATCTTGAACAAGCACTGAAGGCAGGCCAGCAGTGTCTGGTCATACAGGTTGCAATGTCAACATCCAGACTGATAGACACGGTGTTTTATGGGGGAGAGTCTGCAGCTGGTGGCTACCGTGATATACACTGATTGCTGTGCTGTTAAAGTATGTGTCTGCTCCCCTCGATCCCCTCTAAGGGACAAGAAACAGTAAAAACAGCCACATCAGCTGTGTACAATTCACAATATACAGAAACATTAGGATACAGGCTAAGTAAAATCCAGGCACCTGTGAAAGCGTAGGAAAAATCTTCCTCCATACTTTTATACCTTTATTCATTTAGTCCTTTACCATGAAGTGTTAGATGGACCCATTAAAATTCAGTGGCAGGCTACAGAGTGCTGAAGTGTGAATTTGCATACTAATTAACAACGCAAAGTTTTGCAATCAGAAATATCAAAGACACATTGGACTAATCTCTGAAGGGAAAAAGTTCTGATTCTGCTTGATATTTGCTAAAAAATATGAACCAGCTACCAATTATAAAGTATCCCTGACTGACAGATAAAATCAGTATGGTTGTAAGTAATTTAAGCGTGTCTAAGCTCAAATCATATCTTCAGGAGCAACTTGTATGACATAAGATTTCATTGCATGAACTAAGTGAAGAACGAAAGACTTTCCAAATTTTCCAACCTGATTCTGTGCTGAGAAGAAATGAGAAATCAAGGCAGACTTTCCATACTTTAGTGTCCTCCACCAGCTAGGCAATCACATGTGATTGTATTCGGAATATAGTGAAAGGCAGAGATAATCTCCTTTCTTTTTGAGTGACAAGGTATAAGAGTCTTGTCCTGAGAGTTGACTAGCCTGTCTCCTGTTTTGATAGCTCATATGGCTCATGGGTACTGTATTTTTCACCTATTCTGGGGTGAGTTTTCTCCAGACTGTTTCCTTAGTCCATTTATCCTTCCCCTTTCCACTCTTTATTAATATTTTAATTTATTAAAATATTACATTCACCACTCCAGTTAGAGAGCCTGTCTTTGTCTAACATCTTGCTGTTGCAGTTTCTGTATCATTTAAACCTTTCAGATGCTTTGGATCAGGTGGCAGCATCAACTGGGCAATAGCACCACCACAAGCAGTCCCACAAAAGTACTTCTTAGGCAGACATTGAACTGTTTCTTTTATGCTTCCATGAAAAACTCACAGGATATGCAATGTGCAATGACAACAGGAACTGGCTTTTGTGTTTAAATTCCCAATTACAGCCTCGTGGAGAGGCCCTTACAAAACAGCTTGTGCAACCCACCTCAATGGCACGGAGAGCAGACCCATGTTTATGCAAATCCCACCATCCCCAGTACTCAGCACCGAGGGCTCTGAGCCAGCAACATCAGCACAGCAGTTGCAAAATGTTGTGGAAGGCTCACTTGTAGCTGCCTGCTCTCCTCGGGGTTGTTCAGGCTTAGTCTAAGCTCTCCCCAGAACAGCTCTCCTCACCTGTGCTGCCCAGCACGGTGGGTTCAAAACCTCCAACAGTCAGCTCCCCAAAGGCCAAAACCAGGCACTGGAAAATGAGGATATGAAAACTATCCTATTTTGAAACTCTAGGTCTCAGTGGCTGGTTGGCTGGTGGCCCTTTGCAAAAGAGAAAGCCTCACAGGCTTAGGGAGGTTGGACAGGTATGGAATCGTTAAGGGTGCAGGAATAAAAGCCCCAGATTCAGAAACAAATGCATTGCTTTTCTTTGTAGTCATTTATGGCACATAGTTCCTCAGTAATATCTGGAGTCCGTGTCTGATGTTACATGTATGCTTAGAATATTCTGCAAGCTCAAAGCTTAGCAGACAAATGTAGTGCCACAAAGTCACCATTGTATCAAATAAAAGCAAGCTAAAAATAAACATGACATCACCACCTCAATCAGAAAAGTTCAGCATCATTTATGCATGTAGAAATATTGAACTAAATTTTTCCATGATTTAGTTTTCTCTCCTGTTCATACTAGTTCTTCTTCTAGCACTGTAAAGTCATCAGTAATATCCCTTACATTTGGTGTTTTGTTTTATTTCCTCTTGTCTGAGCATTGCACTTTCAGGTATTCCAATTATATATGAAAGATGGGTCCCTTTTGCTTCACCGTAGATGTTTTGCATTTCTCATTTGAACTTTGTAAATGAGTGTTGCCAACTTTACTTAACTTCAAAAGCTATCCTTCTGATCTGTCTTACCAGAGCTTTTGATTTTTAATGTCTAATTTTTTTAGGTTTTAGCTATACAGCTCTTAATTCTATGCTTACAGAAGGAAAGCATACAATAAAGTGTACAATGCAGCTGTTATTAAAGAAGCCACTTTACAATAATGAACATGGAATATCAAACTTCCTGAATTAGACTAAAAGAGAAAAATACAGAAAAGAGAAGATACTAAGAAACTACAAAGACAATGAATTAAAAGGAAAAAAGAGTCTGTCACAAAAATGGCAATTGACCCAAGAAATTTTCAAAATTATACCAGTATCATAGGGTTTCTGAATGACATTTTTTTCTGTCAAACAGAAATCAATATGCTAGAAGATTTCATCAGAGTCCGATAATGCTCTGACAGCTGGCACATGTTATGATCAGTTGTGGTAACTTTTGAGAAAGGGCAGTGTGGCTGCTGGCATCGCTAACTATGCACACAGGTAAGTTTTTAGGTTCAGCCTCAGTGACTTTTTTTTTTTTTTTTTATCTTTAAAGTGTCAAGGAATCCATCATATAATAAACTAAAAATTTCAGTGCAGTTGGCAGCATCATACCATCCCTTAAATGTCAAATATATTCTTTAATAATTTTCTCTCAATATTGTATAACTTTGTACAGCTCCACACCAATGCAGAATGGCCTGATTCTGCTATTTCTGTAACCAATGGTATAGCATTGCTGCTGCCCGTATGGTGTTCTTTACCACCACTGAGTATCTCCAGTGGGAACCAGGTCAGCCCGTGTTTAGCAATATTTACATCCCTTACCATGTTTGAGAATTAAATTTTAGCAACATGGCAACTTTTCAAAAATTTATAAGCACCAGCCATGGTCTTGCAGTGTAGGCAAAGATTGCTGTCCCTTCACTGTCAATGTAGAAACAGTCACAGAAAGGCTGGAGGTGTCCCTCGGCCATCAGGAAGCTGGTTACACCATACTGATCTCCAGAACTGCTGCAGAAGATTTTAGGTTTATACTCCAGATTTTTTTTTTGTTTGTTTGTTTGAGATGTTTACAGCTGTTTGGTAGTAGCTGTCAGAGAGTAGCAATGTGGACTTTAATTTTCCTTTTCTCAACTTTCATAGCTAACCATTTTATCCGGTTCCTGCTTCCTTCCTTGCATCGCCTCTGCTGGGTTTCTAGTCAAAAGTCTTGCATTTTGCATTGGAAACAATCCAGAATTAGAGCTTGGGTAGTGTGACTTTTCTGGGTTGGTTGAACACTTGTTAGACATTTGTGAATCTAGCATAAATTGTATGCCGTTCTATAGTGGCCTGTTAGATTAATTTGCCATACTGATTTTTAAATGGTTTACCAAAGAAGTTGTTTTATTGATAGTTTTATTTATAGTTGTTTAAGTTGTATTATTTGTTAGTGTTTGTGCTGACATTAGTCTGCTTTGGACATTTAATTTAGGACTCCATGGACCACAGTTAAAAGCTTATGTTCCATCCATGGTGTGAAGTAGGGACCTCCAGGACTGTGATTTAAAACACCTAATGAGATACCCCAAGTAGGCATTATGTATCTCTCCATAGGTTTTTGTCTATCCCTTTTTCATCTATCCAAATTAGCACATTGCTGAGTAAGCTCTTATGTGCATTTCTTACATATCCTTAATCAGTTGCATGTGAAGAGCAAAACTTCCACTCACTGAGCAAATTCTATTTTTCTTTAAAATTCACCAACTGTTTCTTTAGTTTCAATTTACAGAGTTTTCAACTCTTTATGTTTGTCCAGCATTTATTCCTGTTTCGAAATTTTGTCACAAATATTTTTGTCTCGGTATCTTTGTGGTAAATATGTCCCTGTCATATTCTGGTACCCAGATTACTGGATAAAAGACTCTGCACCATTTCTGGGTATGTATTTTTCAGAAGCCCGCCCCTCCACGCATACTAACACTTCTGTGACTAGGCACAAGCAGGAGTACTACGTGCATGTATTCTCAGTAAGAAGTAACAGAACACCAGCAATCATGACCATTCAGCTCCACTAGAGCTGAAGCATTAAGAGGTTCATCTCTATTTTGCTTGTCAGTATATTCCTTCTATCATAACAACACCTGCCTTACTACTTTTATGAAGTGTATGCTCTGTATTTCACTCTTTTCATTACCCTTTGAATGCTCTACTCTGCCCTTTATCTGTTTCATTACCACAGTGCCTATCACAAGAGGCTGATGACATCTGAAACTGCACGGCAAATCCTGACACATAAATGTGTACTTGGAGGTAATTCACCGCAGCAGGTGACAGTCATAATGTGCCTGGTTGAAAACCGGCATGATGCCCGGGGCATGGTGGAGGTGGACTGTTCGGTGTGATACCGCTTGTGTTAAGTACTGCTAAAAGAGAGTATAACCAAAGGAAAGAGCTACAGGACTCGGTGCTACTGTGTTCATTCTCACCTCCAACACTAAAAAGGAGCGTTATAAACCTGTCATCTCCAAGGTGTTAAATACAGTGCTCTGTGTGCTTACTGTTCACGTTGTCTCCATGAGAGCTGACCAACACACAGCTCCCAACACTGCTCAGCACCTAAGGACAAAGACAGACACAGTGATGAGTTGTCAGCATCCTCAAGAGGAGATAGTAGGACTTCCACTAGGAGATAGTGGAACTTTCTGTACTGGGGATAGGCTGTGTTCAGGTGTTTTCTCTGGCTGTCAGTGAATGATTTATAGATGTAGTGAAGTTCACATATTTTTACAGCCATTTGGGGCTGGGAATAAGATGGGTGAAATGACACCCAGACCGATTCATATCCTACTCCTACAAAAAAACAGGGTGATACTGATACATTAGGAGTAGAACTGAAAGGTATAACAGGCAGCAGTAACAGAATGATGAAGATCAGTGGACTTAAATCCAGAGAATAAAGCAATATAATGTGGGAAAAGGATATTCACGAGGGCAAATAGTGGGTTTTAAATGAAACTTGACTGAGTCCTGTCTTCAAACAGAGATGGGGAGGTGAAGTGAAGCAGGAATATCTGGTGAAAAGGGAATGAATATAAGGAGTAGGAAACCCCCTTCTGGCATTTGTTTTAAACAATATGACATGTAAAAGAATAAGCACGTGAGAGAGATACATGAATGTTACACATGTGAGAGACAGGAAAATAGTTCTTGATTTTAATTTTTGCATTGGTTTTGAGCTTTGCAACTGAAGTAAGATAGCATTGCTATTTTTCTATTATTTTATTTTTTAAATCATGTTTGGCAATCAAGCAGTTCATGTTATATTACTTTGCAATTCGGTTCTTTTAAAAGGTATATATAAATCAAGCAGAAGAGCTAGTTAACCTTGAATAGGTTACTGTGCATGTACTATTGCTCTTGAAGACTTTTAATACCTTGCTGCTTTGGAAAAGGCCACATTTCTCCCAGGCTTGTGATGTAATCAGAATTCTTCTTCTCTTGGGTATCTGCTCCTATGGAATGAGCTAAGTGAGAGTTTAGCTGTGAAAAGCATCTCATTCATCCATGATGCACACTGAACCTTGAACAGGCAATATAGTTGAGTAGCCCTGTTACGTCTTGTGGTTTTGACAGATAAGATTATTTCTGGTGTAGAACACTGGCCATATACCAATAGCTGGTTTGTGTTCAATTTTTCCTAATGGATTTCTAAAGGAGTGTAATGTTGCCACTTGGGTAGGTTAAAATAGATTTCTAGATTTTCTGACACCACCTCATGGACCTTCATTAATTCCCTTTCCCAGAATCCATTGCTATATCCATATTTCTAGGCATTATTTTCCTTTAGCACAGTACTAATTTCAGACTTCACAGCTATACAGCTACAGAGGTGGGCTCTAACTCAGGGTCATAAGGTTATGCACAACCCTGAGTACTTCATCATATACTAAGGTGTTGAGGGCTTTCCAGCCATCCTTGAACATCTATAGATTCTGTATCATAGCACCCAGGTACCCTTATAGACACAGCTGTAAAGAAAGATTTTGAGGTGGAGCCTCCATCCTTCACCTTAGGTGCTAATCAAAGGCCACCCAAAGAGGTAACAGCACACACACAATGTGGACATCCCGGTTCTATCTGAAGCCCCTTCAGAGCAAACTGCACCAGCTCCCACACATGCTACAGCTCTAAGCTCTTCAGTGAATAAATAGAGATAAGTTCATATTTTCAGCTGGGCGCTACACCTTCTGAAGTATAATAATAATAGGGTGATGATGAAATGTTGCATTAAAAACAAATTCTGTTTGATATGAAAAATGCATTTTCCCCTTGAGAGAAAATGTAATACTGTGGCCATAAATCTGCAGCTGTTGCTGAGTGAAAATAAGCAACTTCAGGTCAGGGAACTGCACAGAGGTGGAGGTGGTATAGATCATCTTATAATTTAGAGGCAATGGTTGCAAAGTGCTTAGATCGGATGGGGAGAATTATTTACAGCAAGGGCAGAGAATAATCTAATGATATGTGAGGTTCCACAGTTACATAAAAGAGAGAGATTACCCTTTGATCCAAATATCTGTGCCCTCTTATAGCCCTTGTTACAGACGTTGATCAACCAAGCCTTCTGCATTGCTGTCAGATAAAAAGAGATGAGAGTGATATTCTCTGTCCTGCTCAGAAACTTATGTATGGGAGTTGTGGAATTATTTGAATGATGGGACATAGGGCTGTAAAAAAATGGAGGCTGCAGTGATCACTGCTCCTTGGTGACTTCACCTTGGAGAATGAACGCAGTGAGTTCTGCCACACAAAACCACATTGACTGTAGAGCAAACAATTTTCATCCTGAAATAAGCAACTTCTCATGTGAGTACCAACATACAGATGTACTTTTCACTTATTGCATTATGGTTATTGTGTTCACAAAGTATTATTATTAGTCAAATGCTTTTCTTAAAGGGAACACTTTCCTACCACAAGTATAGCCAAAAAGTCATGTACAACAATCTGTGTAACAAAATCACGATCGACTCACTCCTCTCACTCATGAGAAACTTATATTTACATAACTGAGATCTAAACATTAAGCTTGAGGATCCTGCATGACAAAGAAGACGAAAGAAGCCACTTACATCTAAATCTGAGGATGTGACTCTACAGAACAAACATATTCTATCAGAGCAGGCTGTATTCACTGATCATTCTAAAGATCCTGTTGTACTAAAAGCTGTTTCACTCCCAGAGTTTAGCCAATGCCATTCAAGCATTTTGGGTTTGAACAGCCTGGTGCTGGACCTCATACCTCTTTCTAAACAAACAGAAGGAGGCACCAAGTGAGGTGGAGGTTTTTAATGTAATTTTCCTCCATAGTAAATAACATCAGGTTTCTTGGGAGGTCTCACTTCTACTATATTGTTAGACTGAATAAACTAAACCCCTCAATCAGTCCATATTGTGGTTGATAATCTCTGAGATTTATGTGCTTTTAATTAAAACAACAAAGCTTTTCTGAAACTTGCTATTAATGTAGTAATGAGATTTTTATGATGACAGGCCAACGATTCAGTAGAACTAAATAGGAAATAGCTGGGTAGGGAGAGCCGTCCTTTGGAACACTCTCAGGATTTCCTAATTGTGTTGATTCAGATACTGCTCATATACAAAAAAAAGAGGAACACACTTAATTCTCAGTATGAGGATGGAGAGCTACTGAGGGGTTTTTTTAAGGGAACTGCAGCCGCAGAGAAAATTGCCATCGATAAAATGATATATGATCATTTATGCAGCAGAAATAACTAACAGAGCTGAGATGGCACAAAAGTGCAATGTTCATCTTACACAAAGCATTTTTCAATGAGACTATATGCAAATCATGTTTTGTGCTGTTGAAGATTCTGATTAAACTTATAATTTAGGTTTTAAATTGAACTTTTTTATTGGATTTTTCACAATAATCCTGCCTCATTTATATGAATAATTAAGTGCTGTAAAATAAGTGGTCAAAATAAATTCATAAATTCAATGATGATTTTTTTTTTTTAATTCTGGCAAATTCCTGCAGCATAAAAACTCTGAGCATCCTATGCCCAGATTTTACTGTGTTCCATACAGATGAGCCAAACAAATCTGTATGCAAGGATAGAATTCAAACAATGTACATCTTTAATGGTGCAAACTAATTATTTTTTTAAAAAGACATACAGATACATACATAAAATAAATAATAGAGTAAGAATGATAAAATCAGTCATAAAGGTGACTGTTGTCCTGCAGAATAGCTTGCTTTGATACTAAGGTATATATGTTACATACGTTGGATTGTTATTTTAACCTTAATAATCTTCGCAATAAGAACAGATGAAGTAAGGACACATTAGCATCACTACTCCTGGATTTAGCACTGGTATCTCACTGGCTTACAAATTAATATCTGTCAGCTGAGCTCAATGAGGCGGCAACATTATAGCGCTAACCAGGGTGATGCACTGCTTGAAAATCCAACAAGGTAAAGGAAAAGAAAGTAAAGCACACTGGACATGAACATTCATGAATGAAATCTGGGAGAGAAGCTCAATGATCTTACTCTTCAATTAAATTAAACCACTAGATTTTAAACATTTAAAGTTAAAATCCAAGATTCTCCAGACAGATAAAAATAAAATTATATGTAAACACAACACTAACATGTCAGACTGAAAGGGGGGAAAAAAAATTCCTGCTTTGTTTGTACATAATAAAGCATAATATAGTAATATCTCATATTCAAAGAACATGTCATTTGGAGGTTTAGTAGAGGATTAATAGCTGATAACATGTCATGCAAAATTTAACTGCTATGAATTTTTGAAGATTATAAATACAGACTCAGAGCATGCTAAAGATGGTCAACGTTTGTCTGCCACCCAGTAGCCCTTACAGCAATCTATAACAATTTATCACCCATTTATTATCCACAGGGAGTTGATCTAGTGGAGCAGCTTGAGAGAGAGGGAATGTAAAATAGACACTGCTGGAACCTCAGTGCTGGCTACTGTGTAATGACTGCATTACTGTCCAATCTCTAAGTATACAGAGATATCTCAGGTTTGCAGGAACACCTAGGAATAAACCTCTGACATAAATGAAGTTTGTCTGACACTTCAACTACTATCAGCAGCTACAAAGGACCTATTCAAAGTCCTGTAATGACTAAACTGAAGGGGCATCCATCTGAGCATGGGTATGCCATGCTAGCAACAAATGAGAGCAATGCTTTTAGAGTCCCTTGGCTGAACTGAGATTGCAAAGTTGGTTCCCCTTTTTATGAGGCCTTGGAAAGAAAAAGTGTAGCACTGCAGTGCCTTAGACTTCTTTTTTTTTTTATTTTAAGAAAATGTCTCCAAGTTAACTGCCTACCTAGAAATACTGAATTCATTTGGAGTAGTACAACTCCAGAAAAGCCCGTTAGCTTTGATGAAATCACTCCACTTTTATGCTGGCATACTTGAGGTCAAATTCTGAATGACTAACTTGGAAATTCCAGTTTTAAGGAATTCAATGTTTCTTTATATCCAGCAAAATCCTGCTTTACTCCCTACTGTACGCAACATTTTCACAGATCTGGGTGACAAGAAATCTGTGAATTATGTTACGTAGGATTCCTAATGCTGTATGCCCTTTCTGTAGTAAGACATATTTAGCAGCTTGTTCATAACTTACTTACATTAGCAAAATGTAAATTGCTAAATCAAATTTTTAATAAATCTGTAATAAAATCACTATGGATCAGCTAGTGAAAGACATCCCAGAATGCAGAGGAGAGTTAGTAGGCTCAATGCCGTATCTCCTGTAAGATGTGAAATGTCTTTGGATTCCAACAATGTCAGCGTTTTCTATGAGGAGGCATACACTATGCAACTCAGTGTTGCATACTAATCAGTTTACCAACTCTGTAAAAACAAACCACTATTTGCAAGCAGCCCCTCATTCCACGGTGGAAAATCTGATTGTTCTGGACGATGGAGGCAGGTTTGGAATCAGTTGTCCAAACCAGTCAGCCAACCTTCTTGTCAGAATCAAATCCTGTTTGACCTCTTTTCCCTTTACAGAGAGAAAGCTACTCCTGCTTGCTGCTGCTCTTGCTCTAATCACTTGCTACTAAGAAGCCTGGGAAGATTTCCAGCAAATACAACTGACGTAAACACTCTCTTGGAGCTCTACCAGTGCTGCCAATGGAAGCAGGCACAGAGCAGAGCTAAGAGGAGGGGGAAAAAGTATCCCAAACCAAAAGGAAGTTTTTCTTTTCCATTAACTGTATTAAGCCTCCTGGGTGACTTTGTGGAGTCACTACAGTAAGTTGTGAATGATGTAGGAAATGGAAATCCTCCCCCAGCCAGCTGAAAAAGAATTTAGAGACAGTGCTTTGAAATCATTTATATGCTCTGATGTTTGACGTAGTATTTAGCCATGTTAAAAACACAAAAGCCTGGCAACCACTGAGATAGCAGCTTTTTTACAAAAATGGGAAAAAAGTCTTTTTCAGCCCTGGATATGTGGAAGCAAAGTCTATGCTGCAGTCTGTAGGGGGAGTACACAAGTTCAAAATTTAATCTGCATTTGTACAAAACAAAATTGATAAGCAATGTATGTTTAATCTAAGACTAGATCAATATTTTTACCATTTGAGTTACACTATTTAAAGTTAATAAATGTAGAAGAGTTTATGTTTCATTTCATTTTTAATCTGATTATATTACATTTATTTTTTCTATGTAAACAAATGCTTTCTTTGAGATACAACAAATGGAGACAGTATAATTTAGGAATATGAAAAAAATCAGTATTTACAGACGGTATGTGTTTTCCTTAATTGCTCTAGTCTTTTATTCATAAAGATGCTGTTCAGTAAGCACACAACTGACTTTCTTTTGACTAAGAGACTTTTAATTTAAAACTTATTTCAAGCCTGCTTCAAGGTTTTCTCACTGAACTGTTTCAGAAGTTGTGAGGATCAGAAACCTGTTATATAAACCTTAACAATTTCAAATAAACATGTTCTTTTCATTTTTAATTTGATTCAAAACATAAGAAAAGTGGGTTTATTTAAAAACATTATAATTCAACAAAAATACTAATAAAAGATGTATGAAAGAGATATTATGACTATGCAACATTATTAAAAATTAACCATGTCACAAGTTTAGTTTTGTCTGAATTCGTTCTAAGTGGAAACTGCTTACAAGTAAGCAAGCATTTTTGACTTAGGAGCCTTTTGCTCCTCAAATCAAAAACACAATACTCAATCTTTTCTGAAATACAAAGGGCAGACTGAAAGCCCTTTCCCTATTTAAATGAAAGAACAGTTTGCTATTGGTTCAAATATGGCAAGAGTTTTTAATGGTAGATAACTATTCAAAAACCTGGTCCTAAACCACTTAAGTTAACCTACTGTTTAATGATGCCAGAAAAGTTTTAGTTGACTTTGGGGTAAGGCTGATATTATGAATGAAGGCATATTTATACATATATTAATAGCTAACCCCTATATAGTTTTTATCTGTAAGAAGGACTAAGAATTAGACCCCAGTAATTATGTTACATTCTTTCATATGGAAGAGTTATTTAAAAAGAACAGACGTTCTGCTGTTTAGGTTCTTCTCTACCTAACAGGGCTTAAGCAGAAAAAATACATCTAAAACTATAAAGAACCCCAAATACTATATTCACAGAAACTATATCATTATCTAATGTCATCAGACAGTAAATAAATTTCCACAGATCATTCTAACAATGGTCAAGACCACCATAAGAACTAGACGTGTGCTCAGCCCTAGCAGTAGCTGCCTTGACTGCTCCTACTACTTGCAGGGTGGAGTCTCACTTTCACTGGTAGCTTTGCTACTGACTTGGCTGTGACCATGATTCCAATTGCCATCTATGAAGTCAAAACCATGGCTTAATAGCTGAAGGCTCACAGTCTAGTTTCTAAGATGTATAGTAAATACCGGAATTAAAACTGCACAAATTGACTGGCCTTCAGGTTATTCTTTCTATGGGAGACAAAATAAATTGCATCCAAAAATTCTGTCTTAGGAATATTTTTTAATTAATATTAGAGTTATTATTTGTATATTTTTTTAAATACAGCAAAGATTATTTTATTATTATTATTTGTTTGCCAGAAACTGGTAAATCTGAAATTAGCACTTTTCCCATGAGATTTGAGCTCCATCCATGTAGGTTCCACTTTAAAAAAAAAAAATAAGTCTCAAATTTCCGCCAGAAGATATTAAATAATATCCAGACTATTCAGATCAGCTATTTATTGTATTTGTATTTAGCAGGTCATAAATGAGATGAACTGAAAGGGCAGCTAGTGTTAAACTGGTTCTTGTATCAACTACCTAAAAATTTTTATTGTTTTCAACTGATATTACAGTTACGGAATTATTTCCTCTTCTCCTCCCTTGACCTTCTGCACATTGAAGTGCAATAATCTTTCAAATAACTGTAGTTACATATTAAAAAGACAAAGCTGCCCGACATTAGAAGAACTCAGTAGAGTTACATAAACAGTTTCAGAAACCTTCCTTTCACAATCTCACAGTCATCAGAAATGCTTAGCTATAATAATTAAAAAATGTTTAATGAACATTTTGGTTGTATGGGACTTGGTGAAATGGGGCTATGTTCAAAATGACAGTGGATTACAGCAAGGTAAGCAAAATATTTGGAAAAATGTTCCCTAGGACCCCTAGGAAATCCACTGCAGTCCACGTGGTTTAAAAATGAGTGTCACTTATTCAAAATGTCATCTGTACAATCAAATTGCCTTAAACTCCGGATTAGCAGCTGATTCATTCATTGTAATTTCTATAAATGCCAGAAGCAGTTCATGATCTTTGATGTCCAAATATATTTTGTCATAGCAAATCCCAGTAAATAGCTAATATTTTATCTTCTATTTGATGGGGGGTTATTTTCATGTTAATGTACCTGATTTTAATCTCTATTAATTGCTCTAGTATCAATTCTTTAGTTAATAAAAGGGGCCATATTTCAGGAGTATATTTGGAAAAGTATTTATTTCTTCATTCTTTTCAAACTGCTTCCAGATTAAAAACCCTTGGAGTTAAAAGAATTCCTCTGGACCTCTACACAAAATCCCTCTTCTCAAGTTCTGAGCAAAATTATGAAGAATACATGTGTCAGGTAATATAACTACTATTATTGAGATATACTGGCACTTAAATGCATTCTGAATTTATGCCACATCTTTATTAAGAACTCAGAATTATGAAACAATACTTTAAATCTGCACTGTGCTGGTAGTGTGGATATTAGATCCAGACTGAATTTGCTTTCTGCTACAGGGAGCATTTCCAGCCATTCAGCAAGAGAACATGCTCTATGCAGCCATGAACTGATTTGGCCCAGAGCTACTGTGCCAGAGGAAAGTGAATGCAGCCTGTCAGCAAGAATCAGAATTACTTTAGGATGGAAAAACAAAAGATATCTATTTTCCAGAGACCCCAGCTAAGTGAGATGAAATGGGGCAACATCTATTCAACATTTTAACTTTCTACAATGTTGACAGCTGTCTGAAAATGAGTAAGAATAATATGCACAACATGTTTACCTTCCTATCTCTCTCTAAGTGAAGAATCTCAGGTCCAGGTGTGACAAAATAAGTTAAATCTGCTGGCACTTGTATCTGAGGACAGAGGTCTGAAACTCAGATTAGCACTAGGTGTTCAGAGTTTGAGCATTGCTCCTGTTTCATTTCTCAGTAATATCAAGACATTTTATGAGCTGGTCAGGATTTAAGTGAATAAAAACAGGAACAAAGATTCCAAGCTAGCATTTAGTTTTCAAAAATTCAAGCAATTTTAACATTTTTTTTTCTGAATCTTAGAAACTTTGGCTCAGATGCCTCAAAAATAAAAAAGATATGTCCTGAGAAATTTACTGTGAAAAACGTTAACCACTTAAGAACTGCCTGCAACAGAAATTAGAGTCTCCCCCCAGAAAAATCATCTGAATTGTAACAACTGACAACAGCAACTGAATTGTAGAACTAGAAGGTGACTGTACAGAATCTAACTTCTTGTCTGAGACTGATCACAAAGTATTTGCAGCTTTACTTACTCACCAGCAATGGCAGAACCTTGGAGCACAGCACAGCATCCCCACAGGCAAGAACAACAACAACATTGTTGAATTCTGGCTACCAGTTTACACCAACTGCTGCTCTTACAAAGCATCAGGCCAGAGACAAGCAGCAGTGTATGCTGCAACCACACAACCACCACCTGGCCAGGAAGGACATCGTTAACATTCTTTGATCTGAGTACAGTCACATGCAAATGTGACTCAAGACAAAGCATCTTTGTTCCTTTCTGTAAAACTAGTTTGCTCTCCTCTGATTATCATCTGAAATTGATTGAGCCTTTCCAAGAACACAAACCACACATAGCTCTACTTGAAAGCTATCATACCACACAAATCCCAAAAACATGAAGGATGGCTTAAATTGAAAGGTACTCCTAGAACTGGAAAATATCACTTAGTCCAAAGACTTTTTTCTGGCAATTCAACAGAATCTGCTGTTGTTCGGAGGGTGTAGCACCAAAACACAAATTATCTCTGCTGAAAGGAGCTGATAAAGTCAGTGATGTTCAATTGTCTGTAACTGAAGAAAGGGAAGCCAGAAAAAGTGAGACAGGCACACAGATATGTGGGCTTGTCAAGAAAAACAAGCAACTCATGCTTTATGTTGGATTTCTAATTCTTCGGTCCTTTCTGATAAATTATGACCCAAATGCTCTTATTTATCTTATTTGAGAATAAACTATATCTCTCACTGTATGAATCATCTTAGAAAAACTTTGGGAAAGCATTCTGGTTCATTTCAGCACTGACATCCATCTATACAGTCTAGTTTTAAAGCAGAAACTTTTCCAAACGTTGTGCAGGGTATACAGAAGACACCTCTGAAACAATTCTGGTGAGAATATGCAATTGTTCATCAAAGAATGATTATTCTTACTGAGTTCTAGGCACAGTATAATCCTTTCCTGGAATGTATTATGAAAACAAATACAAATATTACATCTACATGTAAATAATATAGAAAAGCTTACGATTCAAGGAAACACCAAATACTGCAAGCATTCTGAAAAGAAACACAATTAATTTTGAAATTTTCCAGCATCTAGAAGAAAGGAATTTGTTCAGCCAGTTGTTGGCTGTTCTTTCAGATTTTTAATGAAATAATTTATTTGTTATTGATGACATGTGGACAGCTGTTATCCATATAATCCCTAACAGTTTCTCCCTACACTTCATTTACAACAAGCCCACATTCAATCTGTTGAATGCAGTAGAGCAACACCAACACATAGACCTTTCCTAGTTAGGTAATTACCGCATGGGGACACCTGCTGCAGGCGTACTAAAGTTGTTAAATTGAGGTGAGGTGAGCTAAAGGTGCTTCCAGATGACTCTTTCTAATGTGTACAGTTTCACCGTGACCCCATACAATAATTCTCCAATTCACAATACTGGCTGTTTGTGTTACAAGGACTAAGTTTTATAAAGCTCATCACAAGAAATTAAAAAACCAGTCTGGTTTAATGCACTCTCTCCACCACCCTTCTCCTTGTACTCTCTTCATGATGTGACAAACATGAAATACCCAACCTAGCTGTAGGACAGGATGTAAAGTGCTTGAGAGTAGATGGAAAACTTTCGGAGACAAATGCCCAGGCAACAACACTTCTGAACAGTGCATGCTAACATATGATTTGTATCATATAATTTGTACCTTTGATTTTTTTACTTGATACTCACTTTATTTGGACAGAAAGGATGAGGGCAACAAGCATCAGAACCAAAGGGGTAAAATGTGTGCTTTGCTTTACTATGCCAGTGAGAAAATACAGATAAATTAATCCTTGGGAATTATTTTCACCAAATTCCATGCTCCCTTATACAAGGATGATACCTAATATGACACTAGCGTGAGCCTTTTTACAAACAGGGATAATTCAACATGAAGCAACAACTCAAGATCTCGTTCCAGTCCCCCTTCACCCAACCTTCAGCCTGGTGCCCCAACTGCTTTTGCAAGCAAATGTGGAGAGGGCAACCAGCCTGGCATTTATAGGGTCATACTGTGTTCCTGATGTAGCATTGCCGTAACTCCCAGAGCCCACGCAGCTCTTGCAGCATCACAGGCAGAGAATTCTTGGTATGGCTCTGGAAGTTTTGCTTAGCATACTGTACTTTTTAATCAGAGTTACTATTTAGTCCTTAGAAAATTAATTAAATTAAAAATGCCATGCTTGAATGTGTCATGTATCAATTTTGAAGACTTAATTATAAGAGGGAATTAAGCTTTGATTAAGCTTTCCTTCTGAGAGCAGTAGCTGTCATTCCCCTTTGTCTTAAAATAAGAGAATCTTTCTGGCTCAGTCTACCAAAATGTCACCATATTATTTATTCCTGACAACAGGGTCTAGAAGTCAGCCTTGTCTGAAAGCAAAAGCTGTAAGTACAATGGTCTTTTTCTGCATTCTGCACCCACAGAGAGCCACAGCCTTGCAGCGTCCCCCCAAAAAACTAGGAGAAAAGATCTGTGTGTTTTGTTGAGGGAAACTGATGTTTGAAAAGGAAACAGTTAGTTGTGTCAATGTAAGTGCCATAAATTTCTATTGTTTTTTGAGCTCTCAAGCTTGATAAAAGTGTGGGCAAGCTGCAGACCCTTGTACTTAAATTGATACAGAAAAATCTAAGAAAATGGAGTTACTGAAAAATAAATCAGGAAATTTCAGAATCAAAGCTCTGAAAAACAAAGCACTACTACCTGAACTAACCCTACCTAGAATGAGGGGTACAGGAACAGGGACGGACTGTCAAGAGCAACCCCAGATGTTACAACTTTTAATTTGCATTTTGAGAGGACACCTTGGAAATACTGAATGGCTTGAAATCCAGCAAATGTATGAACTCTATAGGTAGCCTGCTTCACCTTTCTGATAAATTCCCATAAGAGCAAAGAATATGTAGAGTATAGTAGCAGACAATAAGTTCTCAGGCATTTAAATCTTTTGAAAGTGCTCAGCACTCGGCACCCAGTAACAAGAATTAATCTGCAGTAGGAATAGAGGTTCAGTTTGAACAGAGATAGAAAGCTACTTAACAAGAAAGGAAGCAATACCCATAGAATAGGATCACTTTCACGCAACGCACACGCCAATTACTCTCTTGGACAGATTCTTATCACCTGAAGCTCTGCCAGGGATATACATTAACTTTAGTCTGGAAATAAGGTGCTACTTTTAATTCCAAAATCCTAAATAACAGCCTCCCCTGTGTTAAAGCAAACTAGATAGCCCTATAGTTTGGGAAAGGAAATGTAATCCGACTGATGCAAAACAGAAACAGTGAGAGCTTCTGTTATTTTTTGTATTATTACAGCAATTAAAGGGCCCTACTACTGCATTTACAGAATGGAAATCAAGGCTTCATTTGTACAGACTTGTAGTGTTGCAGACAATACTTGCCTGAGAGAATAACAAGAAAGAAAAAGAAAAGAGAAAAAGCAAGCATCCTTCATTCCATAAAAAGTAGCAAAGGCAAGGAATTCACTGGTTTCATACCACCTAAAGTCAAACTAATTGAAATGCCACAGTTCAGAATACAGAAGCTTGGAGCTTTTTGTATATTCAAGGTGAAGAGACTGGTACAGCTCTGTAGAAATACCACCCTTTTTCCACTGACTATTCAGGAAGCCTTAGGCAACAGCATGACTACTTTTTGTCTCATTAAATATCAGAAGTTAGGTAGGAAAAATGCTAGCCAGAGAGGTTAGAAGACTTGCCCAGGGTCAGAAGGTGTGATTCAGCAGAACAAAGCACCGAATCCAAAACTGGGAGTCCCAGATGACTTAGAATCATAGAATAGTAGAATAATTTAGGTAGGAAAAAGACTTGTGAGATTGTCAAATTCAAGTGTTAATTCAGGACTGCCATGTACACCATGATACCATGTCCTTAAGCACCACATCTATGCATGTTTTGAACACTTCCAGGGATGGTGATTCCACTACCTCCCTGGGCAGCCTGTTCCAGTGTTTTACCACCTTTTCAGTGAAGACATTTTTCCTCCTACCCAATCTAACCCTCCCCTGGCACAACTCGAGGCCGTTTCCCCTTGTCCTGTCGCTCCTTACCTGGGAGAACAGACCGACCCCCCTGCCTACAGCCCCTGCCAGGGAGCTGCAGAGAGCGGTCAGGGCCCCCCTGAGCCTCCTCCCCTCCAGACCAGCCCCCCCAGTCCCCTCAGCTGCCCCCCATCAGCCTCGTGCCCCAGCCCCTGCCCCAGCCCCTGCCCGGCTCTGGACACGCTCCAGCCCCTCCACGTCCCCCTGGCAGTGAGGGGCCCAAAGCTGAACACAGGATTCGAGGGGCGGCCTCACCAGGGCCCAGCACAGGGGGACGGGCACTGCCCTGGCCCTGCTGGCCACACTGCTCCTGACACCAGCCAGGCTGCTGCTGGCCCCCGTGGCCACCTGGGCACAGGGCTGGCTCATGTACAGCCAACTTCCTTGGTCCCAAGTAATTTCTAACACTATTAGTGAAACTGAAGGTACATAAAACTGAATTTAGAAATATCCTTGCCTAAACGACCCCACGGGCAGTTTGGTAATACTAAGACATGCTGAGACTCCCAAGCATACAGCTCCTTCCTGAAAAACTCCCACAGGGAGCAACTGCAATGAAGCATTGCTCCTGCTAATTGCCCCCAGGAAAATGTAGAGTGCCTCAGAGCACAGACAGAGTTTCCATTCATTTTTGTGTTTATTTATTGTCATGCATAGACCCTTACAGCTCAGTTATACATACCACAGAGAGGTTACTCGCCAAGGAGGCAGGTCAGGTTGCTCAGGAAGGGAGCAAAGTGCCTATTAACTCTGTTATTTCTGCCTTTGCTTTTTTTCCCAAAGGAAACTCCATGGAAAGTGAGGAAAACAATGAGGTAACCCAAAGCATGCCATCTTTGAGGTACTTGGAATAGATGGTGGGCATCTGAAGGAATGAATTAACACTGTCTGTAATTGATGCTTGTATTAATAGTTTTAATTTCTCTTGCACTAGTTTTTCTTGGAGTAAGCATGGGGAAAGCTAACTGCAATCATACAGAGATTATGGAAACAGGAGGAAGAAGTTATAAACAAAAATAAACCACTAGTAGGTATCAAAAAGAGTCATTTAACACATCATCTGTATGCAACCTATCTAAACACTGAGGGTCCAACCTTTTTGGACTATAATCTTCTCAGGGCATGGGCAAAGTCCCAAGCTGAATCTGTACGGGAACTACTACAGGACGTTCACCGTCTCATTGGAGCCCATAGGTCCACTGAAATATATATTAATAATACAATTTCAAGTTCACGCCAGAGTTCTAATTCTAGCAGTCACCAAAATGACAGGATGCTTCATCTAAAGCCAGTAATGCAAACCCATAAACCGATTTCACTCAATAAAACAATTGTGTAAAACTTCAGAGAAAGGTGACAGACAGTTCTCATTAATGGGTTTATACTCCACAGGTGTTTGCTTGTGACTAAAGGAGGAAATTACTAGGTGAAGGTCAGGATTGTATCTAACTGGGCCAGCAACCGCAAATGACCTGTAATACCTCCAGCCAAACATTTAATATTCTAGTCAGGTAGAGGAAACTATTATAGTATAGAAAGCTGAGGACAGAAATGGCTTTGCAATATTTATATTTAACAACCCCAAATAAAAAATTACATACAAAGTACAATACATAATTTCCAATTCTATGCATATATTCCCCAGAGCAGCCTACAATAACACAGGAATGCAGGATACGCCATATCAGAGCAGATGATTGTTCTATCAGATCCAGCGTCCTACCTGCATTTCAATGACAGGGGAAAGTATGCCTTGATGTAGTGTGTATTATAATTTTTCAAGGTTATTGTGTACTTCTGAATCCTTTTGAATGAGAAGTGCTATATAAACACTGATAAGTATTTTTACTATATATATATATACACAATTGTAGTTTAGTATTAAAGTGAGATAGGCCATGCAGTGCAGTGAGCTCTTGGAGCTGAGGAGCAAATAATTGTAAATTTTTTAGCAAATAAACTGGGTGGGAGAGCCATGAGTTCATTAAATCACTCTAAAAATGTGTTTATTTAGAAATATATTATTCCTGAATGCAGGCTTTGAGGCAAACTGATTTGAATACAGTGAGTCATGTTGGTTTTCAAAATAAATAAATAAGCAGGAAATTTAAGATAACCTCAGCCATATCTGTGTTCCCTTGGTCTTCTTAGGTAATTTCCAGCTTTCTTTGATTTTTGCACATTTTCAAGCAACATTTGGGTTCTTCAACACACTACAACATATACAGCACATGCACAGTTCAAACTCTCCACACCAAAATCAGCTCTGAGCCACAAGGCACAGCCTAGATGGTAGAAAGAGGTGTGAATTGTGCACTAGTTTACCCTCATTTCTGCTTTTGGCCTTACAATTGTAAATCTATACTAAACGCACTAAATGGAACGTTTTGAAATGCCAGTTGGAACCAGATGGAGCAAGTGGTTCACCTTCTTAATCCAGGGATTCTAGCATGCTGTCCACAGAAGCCATCACTATATGCCTCGGAAGAAGATAAAAGAAACCATTCTGTGTCAAAAATATAATAGAATGTTAAGGTCCCTAGGAAGTATGGATGTGTAAAAAAGCATAACCTCAACTTCTATAAGTTGTTCTGCTCACAGATGGCCGGGGGCTGGCAAAATCTTGAAGACAAAGTCCAAGGCAGATAATAGTACCTGTGCTCCCTGCTCTTTCACTTACATTTTCAGGAGTCACAGGCAAGTCTCTTACTCTGTGACTCGGTTTCCCCATCCATTCAAACAAGCCATGGAGTGTTTTGTTGAAGACATTTTTAATCATCGCATAGCCCATTTTATATAAACATTGCAACATTCCAACAAACATTGCTGTAGTTTCAAACCCTGGTTTCCTCTGTCTGCCTTGAAAGAAATGAAACAAAACCATCCACTTTTGAGAACTCAAAATTATTTCTCTCACTTTCTTGGCTTTTTCAAGGTACTACATTATTCATTCCAGTATTTATCCTTTCTGCTTTTCCTTTTTTATACTGTTCTTTTCTGACACTGTCCTTCGTTCCCTCCGGTCACATGGGACTCATGTTTATCAGGTTCTCACATACATATTTCAATCTTAATCAAACAGGCTTTACATGCTAAATAGATCCAAATTCCTACTACGAGCATAGTTTTGTCACACAGTTTGTGTGAAACTTTAGTGTAACACTGCTCTTATTTTAACCACGAACATTTCCATTCTCCAATTCTGACTGTTTGTTATCCTGGGGAATTATAATCTCTCCCATCAGTATCCTCCCCTCACAGAGTACTTCAGTCAATCATCTTCCAACCTTTGTATGAATGTGGTAAGTCACCATATTGCAGGTAGGCATTATGTATTCCACTGGTTCCAAATTATTTTTTCTTGCTGTCAGTGAGACCTTCACTCATGCATTAAAGAGCTATGCAGAAACTAAGCCATAATAGCAAATGCAGACATGACTTTCAGATAACACGAATAAACTAACTGAAAATATCTAGTAGTTCTGACAAATTGATAACATAACCTGTCTATCCTGTTCAAGGGATTGAACTTGAAATTACTTTATCCAACATTATAACTAACTTCAGGTTTTTTCATGCAGTCAGGCACATCACACCTATACTCTTTGCAGAAGACAATTTACTGCTAATTACAACACAATGATTAGTAGTCATAAACACAGTAGTAATAGGTTCAGAGTTCATTGACATTAGCTGGAATACATGTGACATACTTTCTAATTAAATTATCTGTATGGCCCAACGTGAATTAAATGTGATAAGCCATGTAAACAGGAAGCACATACTTGTGCAATGTTGCAAAAAAAAACCAACCTCACCTTAAAATTCTCAAACAAAAGTACAAATACATCTTTGGCTGTAAGGAAAAAGTGAGGACTGATTAGCCTTTGTGGGATGTTTGGTCACTAATAGGGTACTATGACTCAAAGAAGCAGAGGTGGGTTTAGGGATCTTGGCCAGTTATGATTTTTCTCTCCTTTGAATGTCATTGCGCACTGCGAGGTGGCCATCTCCAGCATAGTGGGGTGGATTCCTGGTGACAGAACACATGACTTTTCAGGAGGTTGACATTTTGTTTATTAAAAAAGAAAACAGAATAAAAAATCCCTTACTTTTCTTACCAAATGACAATTCGTGATAATGTTTATCCCTTGTGATTTGAACTCTGGATTTTCTAAAGGGATTTGCTTTAAACATACTCATAACTTTTTCTAGTTAAAGAAAACATTCTGGGAGACAGGAAAAGTATATACAATGTTTTATTGGCCTTTGTCTTAACCTTTCTTAGCTCTATTTTCCTAACTCTTTTTCATTCTGACTCTGCAGCACTTCACCTCCCACCATTCTTGTCTTCCTCCTCTTTACCTTGTACCCTAGTAATCTTTCATTTAACAAAAACCCCTTCATATAGGAATTTAAATAAAATGAGATACAGCAACTTTTTTCAGTCTTAATGTAAAATTGGCAGATTTATCACATGAAAAACATAACACTGGATGCCAGAAAGCCTCAGCTACATTCAAAGAACCATAGCTTCATAGTACTTGGCAATTAAAAAAAAGCAATGGCACTGCAACAACATATTAATCATCTGGTACATACTAGAGAATGAGAGGTGGATTTGAATTTTCAAAACCTAAGTATGGAATGACTTCCAACAAGTTCTCCTTTCAGTTAAACTCACCAAAAAATGTCCTATCTAGAGCTCAGGAAGGATATTGGTTTAGAGGTAAATGCTTTTTATGTTATTGTATCTCTGGTAAACTCTGCCAAACCAAAGATGTTTTAAACTTTCCTACATAACAATACATTACTAGCTTATTTCAGTCTTGTTCCCTAGTTCTAAAAAAGGCATTTTCTAATATTGTTGAGGAAAAGAATAAACAAATCCCATCTCTTACTCAAGAGATTAAAACTTTAACTTACTACATTTATATATTTTAAAACTATGAAACAGGTAACAGCCCCAGCTGCCTTTCACCCTCATTTGCCAAACATATGAAAAGAAACTTGGGTTGTTGGGGTTTTTTGGGGTTTGTTTTTTGTTTGTTTGGTTTTTTTTTTAATTTAACCTTTTATCCTACAGCGTGTAAGGGTGGTATGGCTGTAGTACACAAGAAATCAGCCTGAGGTTTGCAAAGCAGTTTAGGAATTTAGAATAAACACTTACAAATTTGTCTGTATTTGTCTGGGCCAGTTATGGAAGTCTCAGCTATCTATCAACAGTCCTAGTTTGAAGATATGCCACCTTAAGTTGGGAATCTTTACTAAAACTTTTCTTCATTTTGGTTTCCCTGCAGGGTAGCATTATAATTTTTCAAATTTTGAATTGTAATTTGAATTTGAATTTTTAATTTTTCATTTTGATTACAAATGGTACTCACTGAACACCAATCTGCAGAGTTTTCATTTAGCCTGGGAACACTAGGACAGGGGTATTTCAGCAGAAGATAATTTCTGCAAGATACGATGTTACCGTAGACAGTTCTCCCAGTAGAAACACAGTAGCTCCATGTCAGCTTGACATGGGAAAGCACTCACATGATGGGAAACAGGCTTTGCTATAGAAAGCTTACAAAATGGAGAAAGGCTAGGAGGAAAACAAATTGCAGAAGAGCAGAGAACTTGGTTATCCTGCTAGGAGAGAAGGGAACAAAATTCAGATCTGTTGTCTCACAGTCCAGTTAATTTTCTAGAACCAACTTTTAGTCTATTTAGCTTAATATTTGATGTGCCCTAGCAGTTACTCTTCTCACATGTTTCTGTGTTTGGCCGTTTTCCTTTGTACCCTCCTCCCATGAGGAATATATGAAGCCAGCGACGTCTTTAAACATTATGCCTCCATATGGCTGAACACAGCCTAAACATTTTGGGTGCTGTCATAAATAAAAATAATTATTTAAGTCTTACTGATTCACAGATTAAAGTTCCTGTTGTACAGGGGTCTGGACAGATTGCACTTTTCATGGAATAAATCTGTTTGAGTCTTTGCCCTTTAGGGTCCTTTTTGTTTATCAGCACCATTTAGCAATTTCTCAGCTTTTAATACTCTGTTGTTCAGCCATGCATGACATGCTTCCAATGGTAAGTTAGCATAACAGCACATGTTTTGCCTGCTCATTTGGATTGTAAATATCTGTATTGCTTGCTATCAACAGCTTTGTGAGTCTGTATGAGGCTGCATATACAGATCTGTATATATAAAGACACTATATGTAGAACTAGACACCACATTTATGATTAAATGTATTCAAATAAACATTAGGCAAAACCAATCCATAAAGCATAAGGAATATATAATTTGCAGGAATGGGAAAGTCTTGAAATGGAAAGATTCAGGATGTTTGTGGTTAAGATACCCACATTAAAACATTAACTTTCATCCACAGTGGCAGAAGCTGGCAGATGTGATTTTGCTTGTGCTAACTCAATAAACACAGGTCAAACCCCGTTAATAAATCGGCCATCACTAAGTGTCAAGCAGTTCTGTTGCTCAGAAAGAAGGAGAGGTGAAGAACCACATTTATGCTTACCTGTCACTCAAACACGTATCCCTGCCTGTCATCCTCAGAACGCAGGGGAAAAAAGGGTTTCTTTCCTCTTTTGCTCTCACCCAGGAAGAGACTTAAGATCATTCCCTGTTGCTCACATTGCAACAGGACTGATCTGGCCCATCTCTTGTGGGATGCAGCTTGTTCAAAACACTTTGGCCACAGAGTGCCCAGGCAGCAAACTCCTCAGGCAGCATGGGGGCCTTGCACCCTTACATGAGGGCCTCCAGCAGCAACCAAATTACTATTGACAATTACTATCACAAGTAGTGATAATTTTATCTGAAATGGCTTCTTAAAACATGTAATTGGGCTAATATTTAAATCAACAACTTATTACCCAGCTCTCTGACGCCTAGTACCTATCTCCCAAAGTGGATAAGTAACAGTATTGATACAGAGGAGACCAACTGATCCACCTTTTCCCAGGTACGTTTTTTCTTATGTGACTATGCTGACTTCTGGGAATAGCAATTAGTGCAGGATCTGTGGCGACTTTTGCTGGCTTCTCAATCATACTTGCTCATTATTACTTTTTGTTTTTCCTTGACTGAAGTGATGTATGATGGAATTTTTCATAGTTAAATATGGAAACGGTGTGACCCTGACCTCACTTGTAAGATTCCAATCCAATCCCTTTCCTCCTGATTTACTGGGAATGGAATCAGACTCACATACTGGGTACCTGCTGATCACCATTCTACTGACAGCTAAGTCATGGTATGGTGGAAGTATATGCTGACTTCTGTGTTTATAGAGGACACAAGCTGTTCAGCACAGGCTTCTTTTTAGTGTGCTAATGGTGTGACAGTGGCCAAAACCAAGTTAACAGTCCATACATAAATCTGCTGGAACTAAAATACACTGCAGGGCTCATACTGCATTTTCTAAAGGTAATATTAATCACATCTGACAACAGACTATCAGTGTATTATCTGAACACACTGGGGAAGGTAGAAGGTCATGAGTCCTGTGGCTAGAATAAGCCAAGATTATGGAATTCATCTGGTAGATAAATACAACCTAAGTGAAAAAAATCAAATGTGGGCATGCTGAGCTAGGGGAAAAACATCGCATAACCAGTAAAAAACGATGGGAATTGCATAAGGAGTATGAGTTAGAGGGGAACATTCAAAAAGGAAAATTAAATAGAATAGGATCCAATGCCTCGTAGACACAAATACAGACTCCAGACTTCGTGATACACTGGAATATTGGGTTGGAAATTCTGTATGCTCTTCTTAAAAATGAATAAATATTCTGGCAAGAAATCACAGACTAATGCAGCAATCTGCTTTAGTTCAATTTTGCAGTATCAAACTGATTACAGACGTGTCTCGATTTCACTGCCTAATAATATATATATTATATGTATATTTATATATATAAATAATATATATAGTGGGCAGATTTGAGGGATGTAATCATCCCTGCAGTTACTGGGACTGCTGAGGCTCAGGCACAGAAAACAAAGGTGTCCTTTGGATGATAAAAGGAAGGTAAAAATATCAAATCAGTGCTGCTTTACAAAAAAAAAAAGCGCATCATGATGGGCTCCTAATTTTTATTTAGTCTCTTAAACAACAAAATTATTTTTAACAGACTTTAACAGTTCTTAGCAGAATTGCACATTTCCATCAACAGCTCTTCCAGCACCAGGGACAGGGACCAACACTGCTGCCTGCTGGAACTTGGCAGCGTACTGCAGCAGCAGTAGGATTAGATTCCTAATGCCTCGCTTGCTCCAGGATTGTCCTTTTTAAGCTACAAATCATTTTTTCCATTGCCTGAGGTCTCATAATTGGACTGTTAAACAGGCACTGTGGTGTCTTCCATATATAAATATATAAAAACAAATCACAAATGTCTAGATGCCACCTACAACCACAAACCTATAAGTCTTACCACTAAGTGATGAGTACACCAATGAGGGAGTGCAGTGGGCAGGGTTTGGAATTACACTAATGCACAACATAGAACATCACCTCGATGCCCATGGATAGAGAACTATACTACAGTATACCAGCTTGAAGCCATTCTACAGTAAATCATATCCCTCTGCTCTCTTTCTTATCAGTACCAAATTGTGATATGGTAGAGAGGTGCAAATCCAGCAGAGATGCTCTGCTGGATGGACTCAGTCAGGAGTAGTACTGGTTTGAGAAGACAGGTATTCAATAGTTTTCAGATGGTTCAAAATACTACTACAGCTATTTCATCCTATGTATTAAAAAAAAAAAAAAGCAAACATACCTGACTACCCATTGAAAGTATCCAGAGATCTAACTCAATATTGAAAACATTAATTTGTATATTACATTAAAAAGGCTTTGGTTTACTATAGATGGTAACAATTGATCCTCCTGTAAACTTACAGGTTTTGGCTATAACCAAAGAAGCGTCCAGGGTGTGAATATACCAGAACCATGCTGGGTTAGAGACAACCAAAAAAGCTGCCACCATTCATTGCAGCAAAATGCAGCCCTTGCAAGAGAACAGCCAGTTCCCTGAAGGCAGAATTAGCCCAGGACATGCACCATAAACCCACAGTCCTGGGGAAGCTCACTCAGAGCCAAGTGAGGTACAGCTGCACAGCGCTACACTGCACAGGACTACATGTGCTCCGAATAGCTTGGGAGTTGCCTGGATGACAAACTGTCTGAGATACTGCTGAAAAATAAGTCTGAGGTAATTAAAAGACAAATATTTTCAGAGAGTTGCAAAGAAGATTTTGTGGCAATATTGTTTTTCTGAAATGGATTTTTAAGATGGCAGTACTGTCCTTCACCTGTTATGTCTCCCTCCTTTCCTGCGCCATCCCCTGGAGCTTTGCTGGTCCCTTAAGATGGCATGGCAGGTCCTCAAATCCTGCAAATGTTGCTCGTGGCTGCCAAATGGGACTTGCTTTGTCACGGACCAAGTCTCTGAGGCTCTTTTTAAAGTTTACAATGTTTTGAGTTTATTTTGAACTATAGTCATCCCAGAGGAAAATCTTCAAATTGCTGTCAGGATAGTGACGATCCTTTGTGATGCTACAAAGCCCTGTACTTTGCCTAGCAGGGATGAGGCACTTCATATGTGCATGTTCTGTTTTTACCACATCTACCTCCTTCTGCATCAATGTAGAGAGAACATACAGTTAATGGTAACAAAATATTATTTTCCCTTCCTTCTTTTGCATATTTGCAAATAAATGTTAAGTGTAGTGCTTCTTTTTCAAGCCAAAGTGGCCTTAAAAGCTAATATCAATAAGAAAAAAAAAATTACTGAAGGAAATGCATAACACAACTGAGGAAGAAAGAAAGATGGTACTGCTAGGTATTCCTCATTCAGCATAATGCAGGTTTTACAAAATGCTGTCAGGTAGCAATAAAACTCATTCACTTTTCTTATAGCCTGATCCAGATTACTACAGCTATAATGTAGGAATATGTTAAGTATAGAAAGAGAACATATCAGCTACTGCATATGGTTATTTTAATTAGGACCTTGAAAACCCTAGTAGTGAAATTTTAAGAGTATGTACTGACATTTTAGGCATATGCATAATGAATAATTAAACAATGCTGTGAAATACCTGCCTAGAATTAGAACTACTGCCTTTATTATGACCAGTGATATTCTTATTAGCATGGGTTTAGACAATGTAATGTTTAACACTTTTATGCAATAAAATGCTGCTGCATTAGGTGCGAGTCTCATTTTACAGATGTAGAATAATAAATATCTAAGAAATTACTTCATTACAGTTATCACATCACATAAGACAGCAACCACACATTTCCTCTGTGCTCCTGAATGCACCAAAGAGGCTAGATGTTTTCAAGACTGTACATAAAAGATAGACAAACCGATAGACAGATAGATGCAAAGAGAAAGCATACATACTAAAAGGAGATTATTAAGCATATAACATTCAAATGGCATATTGACAATATCCAGGGTAAATATCTGTAATGGAAAATGCACAGCCTGCATCCCTCTTTTTGGTAAGGCTGCAGCAAATGAGGTCCTGAGGTAGGAAAGTGAATAGTGTACTATTACTACACTAATTAATATTTACTAAATTATAACTTGAAAATACTGTGCTTTCTAACTTGCACCTTGGGAAGCTCCTGGCCTTGGTTCCCAAGACTTCCTGGACTATAGGGTTGGGCCAATATACTGCAAAATGCTTTCTAATGTGAACTGTAACATTCATTATTTGCTTGGTGCCCAGCCTCTGTCACTAATTGTGTTTCTTCTGGGTGCAGAGTCTAAAATTCATAGAAAAGTTGGTCTTTTGTAGCCTTTATAGTCCACCAGAAAGACAGAATTCAGAATCAGTTTCAAGACCAGAGACAGCAGTTATAATACAGTTTTATATCATAAGAGAAATAAAATATTCTTGCTGTTAAGTACATCAGTTTATTCCCTGCATTCTCAAGGAATACTGCTTTCTTATTCTTTCTGCTCTTTAACAGGTCTAGTCAGGCTGGCACTTACTGCTTCACAGTCAGAGACTACACAGTTACAAGGTAGAAGAATATTTTTTACTTCCTTTTCCTTATATTGAAGTTTAATATGTAATACTGGGTAGTCACAGTAGCTCTTGAGCACTATACTTAAGATTTCTGGAGTATTTTTCCAAGTAAAATTACTACTTCCTCTTCTAAATATGGATTTTTTTTCTAGTGTAGTTAATTATTAGTAAAGCAGTAAACTTTCTCCAAGGACAGGTAAACAAGGCTGTGGTGAAGTCACTAATATTATATTCATTTGCACTGTGGTCTCCACATCGCTCTTACACCTCAGTTTTAAGGATTTTAAAAGATGTTTAATATCACTTTTTATCATCTCACTCTCCGATCTTAAACAAAATGGCTGAGGGAGGGCAATTCTCAGAATAAAATTAATCAGAAACGTCCACTTTATGAAAAACAAAATGCTGCTAGCCATAGTTCATCACTGGCAACTAAGTATAATTTCTGGTACTGGCAATTGGAGCAAAGAGATTTAAAGGCAGGCAGGAGAATTGCCTTCATGTCATAGATAGATATAGTACCGTTTGAAAGGTTTACAAGTTTAAAATTACAAAGTATTTGCCTGGATTGTTACCTGAGCCCAGAAACACAAATCCAGTCAAGCTTCAAAGAACTGTCCTTAACCTGTCCTTTGCTTTGAAGGTTGCTGCTTCTATGTAACACATGAAACGAAAAGTAGGTATCTGGGGTGGAAAGAAGTTAATTTCTCACAGCCACATAATTTACTCCAACAAGATCTTTTGCAAGTTACCTGTGAGTCTTGGCTGTCATATATGCTTGTCCATTAAATGCACACCAGCACTGCTACAGGAAGGTACAGTCTTTACCCATTCTGTGGAGCAGCCAGAAAGCATTAGGACTGACTGCTCTGAAATTTGAGGGTCTGATAGCTAAATAAGCAACAAAGAAAAGAGTCACATGTATAACAAATGCTCACTTGCAGAGGGATGTTAAACCCAAATACCACAGTACTACTGGCTAACCTCTATTTAGCTGCAGCAAAAATGAAATAAAGTAAAACAAAATAAAATAAATGCAGGCATAGCACATCTCTTATCACTTGCAATCAACTGGCATGTGCAATGTTCTTAGTGAAGAGCACAGAGTTTAAATGAAATCTTCTTTAACAGATACTCATACCATATCACCATCTGAGTGTTAACAAGCAGCATTCATTGCACTTTAAGTGTGCACATAACAGTAAAACATTGAAGCATGAAATAGAAGTCATAGACTGTGGGCTATCTTGCTATTTAGTACTTCTCATGCCCACTCGGAACAGATCATTTGAGAAAATGGCAAGAACTTCGGCAACTACTGAAGCAGAGAAGCTCTAGGGCTACAACCTCTGGCCCAGCTGAAAAATCTGTTCATTCTGACTACACTGTAAATGCCAGAGTGGAGGTTATCATATAAAAATAAGTATTTATCTTAATGTTTTATCAATATTCCACTAAAACCAACATGTTTATGATTTAAAAATTTTGTTGGGTATCACTGAGCATAAAGCCAATGAGGTAATGACAGAAAATACAAAGGAACAAATGACAGGAAGAGAAAAATATTCCTGTTTTTATTTATTATGTTTCAGTGTTTCCAGTCACTGAGGTTTAGTAATGGAGTCTAGCTAGCACTGGTATTCCTGACTGTGCTGTGTCACCAACAACCAATTTAGAAATATTAGGGAAAGTCAATTCATAATATACTCAAATGTATGTAATTATATTCCAAAAAGACTGGTTAGTTTTAACAGAAGCCTGGCCTTCATCTGACTTTCAGCTGATTCCCTCTAGTAAAGCCAGAGATGGTAGAACAATGGGAAACATCACTCCAAATGGACATGAGCTTGTCCTGACTTTGAGAAATTATTTTAATCAGTGTGCATATAGGCACACAAATGTTAGCATAAGCTAAAGCATGTCTAACTACATTTGAAATAACTAGCAATACTGAAAACTTTATGTACTAGTCTCAGAAACCCATATTTGCCTTCTACTTAACTATAACAACACGGAACAGAAAACCACACAAATTTAGATCACCATCTGGAAATATCCCATAAAAAATATTCTTGGATCTTAAGTCCTTAGCAAGCAATGAAAGTATTAATAAAAACCTACAGTATGGAAGCAAAAAGAGCATATTCAGAAAGACCTGTTAAAGGACAATGCATCTACTGTGACCAGGACAGAATAATTAATATAAATTGCTAGTAGGTCTAAAATTTCTGGGTTTGGTTAAAACACGGTTCTAACATAGAGCATTTCTGGTTCTTTAAGCAGCAGATAACTTACTCTCTGAGTTACCCCCAGTTCTTTGTCTCTTGCTGTTTTCCTGACATCTTCTGGACTTAAGGTATTTATTAATTCCCACCCCTGCCAACATGCCTGCATATAACAGTAGACACACTACCACACAAAACAATTAAAAAAAAAAAAAAAAAGGTAGGAGTTACTACAAAAGAACAAAGGAATGACTTCATTCCTTTAAAGCATTCTGACAGAGTTCTTTCATTTAGTTGTATTTTTTCTATTGTCCATATCCTGCCCCAGAGCTGCAATATATTCAGCATGGGTGAGAAGCCTGCAAAATAAAAGTACGTACTACTCCTACATATTTTCTTGACATGTGTCATAGAACACTCCTATGCCTACAATCTATACAAACATATGAAAGATAGCCTTCTTTCATGAAAAACATTGCTAAAATTCACAGAGTGGGTCAAATTAGCTGTTATATAAATGATGGAGGTCCATACTGATGAAAATATGTCTCATCATTCAGGGTTCACCTGTCTCAAAGGGGGGAAAGGGTATTAGGTCAGGAGTTATCAGGGCTCATAGAGAGAGCTTTAAGCTAGATTTGAAGGAGGAGGAAAGTAAAACCAAGCTCATTAGGGATGAACCTAGGTGCGGCATGCCTGTGTTGGAGGAGAGATCGATAGCACAGCTGAAACATATCTATGCCGATGCCTAAAGTCTGGGCAACAAACAGGAGGAGCTGGAAGTCACTGAGCAGCAGGAAAACTATGACATGACAGTCACCATCACAGAAACATGGTGGGATAACTAGCATGACTGGAGGGCTGAGTGGATGGCTATATACTCTTCAGAAAGAGTTTAGACTGGCTAGACCTTCTACTTAACTATATGATGTTAACAACAAGGTTGAATGTTTATGGGTAAGGATCAGGTGAAGGGCCAACAAGGCAGATATTGTGGTGGGGTCTGTTATAGACCACCCAACCAGGATGAAGAGACAGATGAAACATTCTACAAGCAGCTGGAAGAATTCTCAAGATCATCAGCCCTTGTGCTCGTGGGGGACTTCAGCCTACCAGATGTCCACCAGAAATACAACACAGTGGAGAAAAAACAGCCCAGAAGGTTCCTGTGGTGTGTGGAAGAGACCTTCCTGGCACAGCAGGTCAGTGAGCCAACCAGAGAGATGCCCCGCTGGGCCGGCTGCTTACAAACAGGGAAGGACTGCAAGAGGGACGTGGAGGGGCTGGAGCGTGTCCAGAACCGGGCAACGGAGCTGGGGAAGGGGTTGGGGCATGAGTCTGATGGGGAGCGGCTGAGGGAACTGGGGGGGGGGGGGGGGTTGGTCTGGAGAGGAGGAGGCTCACAGGGGACCTGATCACTCCCTGCAGCAAAAGGAAATAGTCTCAAGTTGCTCCAGGAGAGGATACATAGTCCGTGTCACACATAGATGCTTAGGGACATAGTTTAGTGGTGCACTGGCAGCCCTGGGTTAATGGTCGCACTTGATAATATTAAAGGTCTTTTCCAAGCTAAATGATTCTATGAATCTATGTCAAACGGACCAATTAAAATGGCATACTCAAACGACCTAGTCTTCCAAACGCGGGTAAGAAAGAAACACTAATCACCTCTTGTAATTTCCCCAAACATTTAAAAATCAGGGGATTTATGGATGTTGATATGAAAACCTCTGCTTTATGCATTTGTTTTTGATGTTTTACAGTATCTGAAAGTTGGAAAAATATGGAAATGGAACTTTTAACAAAACACTGTTTTGTTAAATATAAGCAAAAGACTATTCTTTAACCTAAAAGCATGAACAAAAGTCTTCTTTTCCAAGGAGAACAAAAGATTTAGAGGCCCAAAAACTAATGCATGCATGCGAGAGCTGTTTTTAAATGACAGTTATGAGCTGTCTATGAAAAACTTTTGGAGTTTATAAAAAAATATCTTTCAAAAAATATATTCACTAGATATCTTTATTTGTCTTCCTACCTTACGAACAGGTCTCAATTGTAAAGTATTGGTATTCATAGTACTGTAAAAGAACTTTCATCCAAACAGTGCTTCTATTGCTGGCATGCATTGAAACAGTTTTTCATTATCACGATGATAAGTACTATAAAGGATAGATAGAACTACTTCTGAAAGAAATAAGGACAGATTTTGACCTTAGTCTGAAAATGGAATTACATTGTCAAGGGCAGACAGTGACATTTGAATCTATGCAAAATCTTAAACATTTGACACATCCAGGGCTTGTTTCAAGAAAACTTGTCTCTGGATTCCTGAGGATTTGGTTAGACTCCAAAAAACTACTAAACCCAGCCATGTTTTAGTCTTGATATTTATTGTACCTTAACACTGAGGTGACTGAATTTTCTTTTATATATGTGTGTGATTGAGTGATTTATTATTTGAATATTTTTCTTTTTTTATTAATTGTTTTTCTTTTTTTTAGATGACATTCTTTTATATTTGATTGTTGGTATTGTCCATTTGGTGGATGCTTTCAAATATTTTTTTTTCTGAAAACAGAGTCATCTAAGGTAAAGGACTAGTAAGGCTATCTTGTGAGATTGCTATGGTTGTCTTGTGACGATCATAAACCATTAATAGAATACATCACAAAATAAAGTAGGTGAAATGAAAAAATGTTTAACTATCCCACACAGTGGGAATTCTTTGAAATACATGGTGTAACTCTATGGAAAATTAATATAGTTCCAGAAATTAATATGAACTAAGAACAGAGAAAAGAGCTACATTCATCAACAAATCCAGCTTCCAAGATTAATCTAGCTACCTCTCATCTCCTCTGACTTTAATTAAATCCCTCTGCCTAGTTTCATAATTTGGTAAATCTTTTAAAATGAATTCCACACTCCTGTTTGCAAGATTGTGTTTTACTTCTAAAGCTGGCTAGCGTGGCTGAGTTTGCTACCTAGTATATCTCCTCATTTGCTTCCATATTTAAATTGGCTGTTTAAAATGTTCTTCATGGCTAAGAAATGGGTTTAAACATATTTCTAAATCCAGTAATGGAGGATTGTAGTCACACCAGTTACTTTGAAAAGACCATGTCCTTTAAGCTGTTTAATTATCCTATAAGGATTCAAGTGATTTAAAATGTTCCCACCCCAGAACAATCCTTTAAATCATTCCACAATGCTTTATCACATTTAAGTACTCTCCCATTTCTCTTCAGACATGTAAACCATTCCACCCATTATTCTTCTGCCTTATGGGATGGTGCGATTTGTTTTGAAAAAGCTGGTTGAATTTCAAATTGGAGCCAACATAGATCTGTGTTTACACCAGTGGAGAAAGCATAGAAAACTCCCAGCGCAGAGGCATCCTCTGACCATATTAAATGTCAGGTCTGGCTCTACACTTTGCTTTATTCCTCCTCTCCTCTGTTTCCTGTTGTACAACACAAGAGGGAAGTTCCTATAAGCCAGGCTGCCCATGACACTTTCTTCCTGACATGCAGCAGAGCCACTGACTGCACGTGAAAATCATCAAGTTCAGAGAGGTATGGCTGAATCTCTCTCCATATATCTAACCATGACACCTGCACAAATAATGGAAACAATTAGCAGTTCTGTAGGCAGCAGCAATACGGTATGATAGGCTACAATGCATCCCCACGGCCAGATACAAGCAATGCTGGGCTATCTTTGCCATGTGAGCCTGTAGACTATCTATAGACGTCTGTAGGTGAGCAATGCACAGTACTGTAATCCACTTTCTAGCAGTTCCTTGTAAGCATTAAACAGAAGGCAGAAGCGTGTAATATGTCATTAAGAAATTGCCCTGCTTGCAGAACAGAATCACCTCTCACTGTGACTGCCTTGTTACAGCTCACTGCTATCCTCAGCTTCCCTTGATCTGTCAGGAGGAGGCACATACTGTGAGCTTTCCAAGTCTATTGATTCTGACATGCCTGCCATTTCCTTAGCAAAATAACTTGCCTGTTTTCTACATAGAACCCTGGCAAAAGAACATTTACCATCTGGCTCTTACACAAGGGTCAAGGAGCAATGCCAAGACATATTGTTCTGCTCAAACATGTCAGCAATCCCTTTATCTTCAGATGGGATTTGGTAAGTTGCCTTGACTAGCAGAACAGCATCTCTGTTGTTTCACACTCTGCCTTTCAAACAGAGAAACTGAAAGTCCTATATTGCACCCTTTTAATCAGCCAAGGTAAAGAAATATCCTATCATCTGCACCTTCCACAGGGGGGAAAAAAATTTTAAAAAAAAAGTCAACACTGACCCCTTCAAGCCTAGCATATTTCCAGCCAGTTAAAACACCGATGGCCTCAGTGAGAGGAGAGAAAGTACAGACTTCAGTGAACAAGGTTGCAAGATTGACCAGCAGTGGATGAGCAGTTTTTGATTTGGTTCTGTAAGATTCAAGAAAAAAACATTGTGCTCTGACTTTGAGTATGGCATTGCCCTGGATGGTGTTTAAATGAGTTCTTGCAGCATTTTCTGGTGAGGAAATAATTACCAAGGGCAATGGTCTCTTGAGGGTTAAGCCTAACAGGAACCAGCCACTGGGTTTATCAAGAGCTGCAGGACAGCCCCACAGCCTGCTCAAAGTGTGCTGCCACTCATATCAATCTCTGTGTGAACATGCAGCACACTGGAGACTTTCTACATGTTCCTGTATTGTCTCACCTGTGACACTGCCCTATGGAAATGTAAGAGCTCCACAGACAGTGGGTGGTGCTTATCACAAGTACTCACTTGTTCTGCAAAGTACCTGTCATAGTTGTGCCAGTGTGTGTCTGCACGCTATGTTACTCACTGAGAAATGGCACCTTTTTGATGGAACCAGAAACTGCTCGACAAAATGGAGAGGCTGATTTTTCCAAATCCCTTTTCACAGAGACAAAAATCAGCCAACAATCTGACCACATCTGGTCCCTCTTCTGATGGTCACAGCTGTACTCACATCTGCGCAGGCAGCTACTTTGTGTCAGTGTCATGATGATGTCAGAAAAGAACAGATTAGTAAAAGAAGAGGTCTTGGAATTATTTATAAGGGTTGAGATATGGCTTGAAGTAGTAGCAGTTAAAAGGCCAGAGAAGGCAATATTGCTTTCAAAGTTGTATGTGAATTTGTATGGTTATAATAATTTAAATTATGATAATTAATTATTGAGATACAATAAATATTAGAGTTTAATAATTTCCTTCCAATATTGATACCTCAAGCAAAGAAGAGTGAGCATCTTCAGAAAGAAAATCCCTGCTGAATAGCAGTACCAGATGTGAAATGAGGATGTTCTTCAATATCATTTCTCCAAAATTATAGGAGATATCCCTTGCTATGAAGAACAAAGGATATGCTACACTTCACTCAGAAAAATCAATCACAAGCTGAACTAAAATCAGCAAAATCGTGTACTCTCAACAAATAGTACAATAAAGAGCTCCACAGGGAAAACACCTTAAACAGACTACCAGAAATGTCACTTGCCCACTAAAATTAAGGAAACAAGAGTGTCTTGCAGAAATGTATGAATGGAAGAACAGCGTTAAAATTATTTAAGCAGTAACTTATTTAATTTTCTACACTTCTATAAAATTTTAAAATTCTGAAGCAAATTTGCTCTGTTTTAATTATATAGTTGGCTAGAGGACAGTAAAGGTACTGAGACATATCAGGAAACAGCACATTTACATGTGCGGCTTGTTAAAACTGAAGACAGTGGTTCATCAAATCCAAGTCACAAATATTAAAGCCAGAAAAACCCAAAGCTACAAATAAGACACAAACATTAGGTATTCCAGTCTTCGGTACACTTTGTCAGGAAGTGTATTACACACACTTTTGTTTTTCAAATTCTCACTGTCATATCAAAGAGGGAAAGATAGAAGGCTTAGGACTTAACTGGTACCATCAAAAAGAAAAATAACCTTTAAATTGTGGCTTGGATCCAGAACTGTGTGTTAATTCTGAGGCTGGAAAACGCCCCCTGGAAACCCTTTGAAAGAGAGCATGCTCTTAAATTGAAATTCTCTCTGTTTTGTTAGGGAGCTTAAGGAACAAAACGGAACTAGTCTAATTACTTCTTCTAAGATACAAAGTGGTTAAAAGAGAGAAATCAGTTTATTTCAGGTAAATGTCAGGGACACGGCTGCTTTTACTGGGAGCCCATTCTGGAAAAAATGATTCAAGGTCAATTCAGAGACAGCAGCCTTGAGCCAGAATTGGACTCCCATTTGTTTTCTACATGCACGCTTTGTGACCAGCTGGCTATTGCAGGGTGTGCTGTATACACTTGTTCCAAAAAGTGAGCAAACTCAACATTGACCTCACAGCTCTGCAGCACAACAGGAATTTCTTAGATGAGGAAATGTTCAAACCTCATGCTGAGTATGTATCGGCCACATCTATTTCCTGAGGAAAGGAACCAACTCTGATGCCAGAGAACTTAGTTAAAGCAAGGAGAAATAATAAAAAAAAAAAAAAATTAAAAAAGAAGAAACACAGACTTTCCATCTGGTTTCCCAGCTGCTTCTGCAAAAACAAATCTCTCCCTGTTGAAAATTACAAAATTGTTGTTGTAGTGCAGCTTTTTTGGAAAAAGGAACAAGAATTCTTGACTGACAAGCCCTTCCAACAATGGTACAAGTCAAGTTTTGTCTTCCACTCATTACATTATTTGCATGTGAGAGACTTTCAGAAATTACACAGTCAACAGATGAAATAAGACTGAAGGATTTGTAGAAATATGCTATAAACAAAATAATAACTTTAAATTAAAGTAAAATAATAAAGGAAGCACAGGCTGAAGAGCTGTTTCTCTAAAAAAATGTTTATATTTCCTCGAATTTTAATTATATGAGGAATTTTATCTGCCTGCTGGCCTGAACTAGGAAAAGATGAGGGAATGCAATAGTTTTGACTGGTCAGAACCAATGACTTTGAGTAGCATATTTTGACAAAAATTAGGAAAACATTTTTTGTTGGAACATCCCACAGAAATGTTGGGTTACTTGGAAAAATAAACAATAAGGAAATGGATATATATAGGAAGAGGCATTGCTGCTAAAAGCCAAATACTTCCATTCTGCAAATGCTGTCATAGGTCCCTTGACTACGAGATGATAGGTACACCCTTCCCCTCTGCAGCTCAGGCTCCTTGGTCAGCACATCCCAGCTGGAAACTGACCCCATGTGGGAGAATGGGGATATAAAGAATCCCAAATCCATCTCAAATGTGTTGCATTTAGGCTTAGCATTATTATTTTTCTTAATAATGTTATTTCATATTCTCATTTCGCTCAGCATTCAGAGGAGTTTCTTTCCTCCGTACTGCCCTGCACACAGAGAAAAGGCAAAGGAGGGTATGCCCTGTGCAAGGGTGCTTCCCGCAAGCTGCTCCCCTCGGCAGAGCTATGCAGCTCTTTATCATTTATCCACAGCCCTGGTTAACTGGGGATGTTCCCGCAGACTGGAGGTTAGCCAATGTGGCACCCATCTACAAGATGGTGTAGATCATCCCGAGTGCCATCACACGGCACGTGCAGGACAGCCAGGCGATCAGGCCCAGCCAGCACAGGGTTATGGAAAATAGGTCCTGCTTGACAAACCACATCTCCTTCTGTGACAGGGTGACCAGCCTAGCAGATGAAGGAGGGCTGTGGATGTTGTCTGTCTGGACCTTAGTAAAGCCTTTGGCACCATCTCCCACAGTATCTCCTGGAGAAACTGGCTGCTCTCTACAACTACCTGAAACGAGGTTGTAGGCAGGTGGGGGTCAGTCTCTTCTTCCATGTAACAAGTGGTAGAACAAGAGTGAACTACCTCAAGCTACGCCAGGGGTGGGGGGTGGGGGGGTAGATTGGATGTTGGGAAAACTTTCCTCACTGAAAGGCTGGTGAACCATTGGAACAGTGATGGAATCCCCATCCCTGGAGTGTTTAAAAAACATGTGGATGTGGTGTTTAGGGACATGATTTAGTGGTGGACATGGTAGTCCTTGGTTAATGGTTGGACGTGATGATCTTAAAGGTCTTTTCTAACCTAAATGGTTCTATGATTCTAAGGCTCCTTCCAAATCCTCATGGCACCACTTCCACCTCCTTTCTGGTCTCTACCCCTGAGCGCCTTCTGGCACACAGTGCCTTTCTCAACACAGAGCCATCCAGTGCTACTCTGCTTCATCTGGCACACAGACTCCACAGCCAACTGCCTGTTCAGAAAGCAGTCCCACCCCATCACTGCACAGGACCTTTGTCTCCCAAGGACTATTCCAGACCCAGAGGAGAATATGGACATCCTTCCTGCTCTCTAGTTTTAGAAGGTACACTCATATTGTCTCATTCTATCACAAGCAGATGTTGCCTTGTATGAGCAGCAATACAACCCACACTTTTCCACAGTCCCGTCAGATCTCTGCTTCTACCACATCTCGTGGTTTTCATTCAGACTCCATTACTGCTAAGCTGCCTTTTGAAATGCAGCATGACAGTCTCATTCTTCCCTTTTGGAGACAGGGTTCTTTGTAGTGACTGGCAAATCCCTGGATTAGTTAATCTGTAAATTCTACAACACCTTCCTTATTTCTAAAAGCTTATTCTTATCTAAGTGAAAGCTGCTTTGGCTATTTTTGTTTTCTTTTTTCATGTATCTCAGGCCCTTGGGAGCTGACTGCTAGCACCACAGCTCTGGGGAGGGAGGTAGTAGGGTAAAGTTCAATTACTGTGAAGCTGGACAAAAAAGTATCAATAGATCACCACATATCCATAAAACCAGACAGAGCAATATGCATATAAACTCTCCACAGAGTATTCTGAGTATTTGTACTTCTCAGATTCTTTGCTGCACCAATAGTCTCAAGGCTGATGACTTTTCACAAAGGACTGAAATTAATTAAGTATTCCTTAACACTCCCTCTTAACTTCATAAGAAATGTAAAGTAGTTCCTCCTAATTCTACTCAGCCAACTCCTTGAATTTCAAATGTAATTTGGGATTGTTTTGGTTAAAGAAGCAAGGGCTGTCAGAGAAAACCAACAGTAAATCAGTTCTGAAAACAGAACTTTGCTAAAACAGACATTCTCACTTTTCTCATTTCATAACTTCCACATGTTATTTTATTTCCCTAAATATTTCTTCCAGAAGTAATAAAGTATGGCTGTAATATTAGAGTTTTTCAGTAAAATATTTTCTTATTAACAAGTAGGAGAAGTGGAGAAATACAGGCAAGGAATCAAAAAATAGAGACAGAGATACAGAACGGGAAGACAGGAAAATGGAGACCACAGCATACAAATAAAACTGACATATTTGGATTTATGCTTCGTGGAAATTGGTGAGAATGCTGATTAGTAATATTTCTTCTAGGTCCATTGGTATCAAAGGTTCTGCAATGAAGTTATGTTAACTAACCCCACGTAAATGCATTTAAACACATTGCAACAGCTCTTGGTGTGCTAGAACACAAAGGTAAAATGAAATTTCTTTTTTCTCTTTAGAAATCTGATTTCAAATGCTACTTTTTTTCCTGTAGAGTATAAGAAGCCTTTAATTTTTTGATTGACAGTTTTGCAAAGCACATGAAAAACAGTTTCCTGGATTAATAATTTCTTATTAAATGTATTGCAAAATTATTTAAAAAAAAAAAAAAGCCCTGCAGAATTTAACAGAATTTAAACTTGTAAGATCCTCAAGATTTTCTAGTACAGTTTCTTATGAGATTCTCCAAAGGGAGAAACATGTCCTTCATATAGGTCTTTTGAATCATTATGTTAGACTCCAAAAGCAAGACTGTAATTTTCTATTAACTTTTATGTAATGTTGGAAAAAAAAACCAACAACCCAGAGAAAATTAATTTCTCATTAGCTTCCATGATCATTTCTTGAGGCATATTGTAGTATTATTATAAATAATGATAATGTATCGTTTGTATAATGCCTTTCACCTTCAAAGCACTTTACAAACATTAAGTGATATTAAATCTTTTCTGATACAGTACTAACATCAGTGCTTTGCAGAGAAACAATATGAGCTCTATCATCACCTCAGAACTGCATTTAGAATAGTGTCTGGCTTTTCTGAATGTCATCTGTCCAGTCTACTGGGGCTGAAAATACAGCAGTGAATCTAAACTTTTTGTAAAATTCAGAACTTTCAGACACGTACTATTAAAAAGATGCACCAAACTGAATATAAGTTTCTGAACCTGGACATAGTTTCCAAGCAGCTGTCAGCATGAAGAGATGGATAGATGCAGGAAAGTTACATGGCTCGCTCAAAGCCACTGATATCAGCATTGGAAGCTCTGAGTTGTTAGAATGGTGAAAATGTGAAAAAGTGATGACTAAAATTGTCTGTGCCCCATAGAGTTCCCATTTAAATCAAAAGCAAAACGGACTTCAAAGGAAGCTGGAACAGCCACAAACAGTGTATGTAAAAAATGAGGAACATTTTGCCTACGAAGACAGCTAATATTTTATAACTGTCTGTTGTGCCTGAAGCTTATTTCTCTCTGCAGAATGTATTCCCCAATATTTATATCCATTTATATTCACAAGGATTAAGAACAGTGGAGCTGTCTCAACCAGTTAGTAAAATCTCCCATGCAAAAGCTGTAATCCTGAACATTACTGGAGTTGAATTGCAGACTATGACCCTCAAAATCTGCGGACGCAGTTCTCCCAAATGAGCTTCAACACAGCCGACCTGGACTAAACCAGCTCCAACTGGAAATAACTTCTAAGTGAATGATACAAAATTCAATGGTCCAAATCAGTGTCTGGCTTACTGCCACCAACTTCCATGCAGTTACCCCAGGGATAAATTGTTCCATTTTGTCTAAATTAATTTGTTCATCTGTCTTGAGGTTACATATTTTTATGCATGCTTTTATGAAACTCTACATATAACCTTCACTAATTCAAGAAGAACTTCAAAACTATAGTATACTGAGTAAAATCCAAGTTCAAAATTCTTTCTAGTTTTAAAATGCTCTCAGATCATGAGCAAAGCATCTAAATAACCAGATTTAGACTGCATTTTCAATTTAATTCTAGATAGACCAATGCCTATTTTGCTAATAGTATTTTACTCAGTTAAACTAATTCCTGAAAGGTAATTGCATGGAAAATTGTCAGGCTACATAACAGACATGATTTAAAACCAGCTGTGACATGAGCACAAGGGAAATAAGGTGCCATTACTCTTAATGAAATGTGATTAGAAATTATGAGATAAAAATAACAGACTCTCATTTTTAACATTATTATATAATGTCATGTATTTTATATTTGTGTTTATATATTTGTTTATGTATTTGTAAATTTTGTACACAATATGCTACCATAGCTTTCTTGATCTGAGCCTAGGGAGAGGACTTTCCTTTTGAAATCAGTAGCAGTTTTGTTACAGACTTCTTTGGTAAACAGGTATCTTTCCTGTACAATTTATAACAGTTGACACACTAAAGCCCAGAAAAAGTGAGAGGGATCTGACATGATGTGCAAGTATTATTTTTGTACTCCAAAGGTGATACAAGGCTTTGAAAGGAAAATATATACCTTTGTTGCTCCAAAACCTGTTCGAAATCTTTTTAGTGTTTAGCTATGAATCTGACCAAAATTTCACTATGCCAGTCGCAGAACAAGTTGGCGTCACTAAATTTGTTGAGCTGTCATAGTGGTCAACTGGACCCATACTTTCAGCATAACATTGTAAGGAAAGGAAATAAATATTTGTGATTTTATTGTAAGTATTTGCCAGATTGTGAGCGCTCAAGACCCTGTTCCTTACATATTAGAAAATCCAAACAAGCACCATAATGCATGGGAAAGCAGGCTCCAGTGTTTCTCCTGCTTTTAGAGCTACCCGGTTCAGTCGGACGAGCCTTTGCCACTGCTGGGTGACAGGACAGGGTTGTCAGGAATAGGCCTTTAGTCAGTGGTTACCCTTTAAAGCTCACAAACTACCGATGATGGAAGAAAATTGAGTGAATCAGTTCGTTTTTTCAACTTGATAAATACCAAGTTCTCACTAGTAACACAATGCAAAGGAAAAGCAGAAGATGACAAAATTTCTGGTTCCAGGATGTTTTCTAAGGGTAATTTTCTCAGATAAAGGTCCTTCATCACCAAAAATACTCTGGGGAAATGCTGGGGGGTCTTACCCACAAAGACCTCTTCACCTTTCCAGGACAGGCTTGATGAAAGCAGCCTCTGCAGTGCACAGGTTCAGGGCATCCCTAAGCCACTTTATATAGAGAGGCAGATTTTTTTTTGTGGAAGCTCTTTTCACAGAACAGGAGAGATCGGCAGTGTTTGCCTTCCTTCAAGTGGAAGAATGTCTCTGTTCTGCATTTACATCAGTTAATCAGCTTCTCTATAATTACTACCATGTGCATATAATGCAGTGCAATCTTGTATTTTCAGTACGTGAACCTCCCATGGTTGCTCACCAGAGCTGATCAACAACATAAGTTGGAAATATGCAACAGAGAGATATGTGAGAACTTTCCTCTAATGGTCTGATGGTGGCCTTCTTTCTTGGGCAAACTTTCCTTTGCAGGCAATGGGAGCTGTGTTTCAGTAAAGACATCAGGATGAGTTCCCTAATTTTGCTGAGCTAAAAAAAGTCTATATTTGCCACCTTATCTCCAGTGTTGCAAAATAAAGCACTGGAGTACACAGGACTGCAGCAGAGCTATTACCATGGCAAGGCAGGGACATGAAGAATTAGGGAATCAAATAGCAGGACACGATGAGTTAAGTTTTCTTCTCTCCACGGGAAGTGGTTGCAGCCTATGTGAAGCACTGCTAAAGACTCCAGGTGTTCTAGAACAGTGTCTGGTGACAAGAATAAGAATGCATTTAATTCAGAGACCATCTTCTAGGAAGAGATAAAGGTCAAGTTAAGAGTCCATGTTCATAAAGGACATTAATATCAGAGGCCTTTATTGCATTATGAACTAATTCAGTTTCACACTCAGGCAATTTGAGTAAGTCTAGCTTTCTATTTTCATCAGCTGTTGTTTATTAAGTGTTTGAAGCAGAAAATGATGGCAAATCATTTTCTAATTTGTAATTTAACTCTAAGATTGTTCTGATAACCATACTGGCTTGGAAATAAACAACAATAAATGCAGATTGGCACCCACAGAAAGGATAGACAGTTCCCTAACCACTGTAATTAATATTGCTAGGCTGGGTCCTTTAAGGTCCCTGTGTTTCTCAGAGTTGTGTGCTAGCTAAAATCTGTTCAGTCAGGCTGATTTTGGCTTTCATCCACATATATTAATTTTGCCCAGAGGCATTCCAGAAACTTAATTAAGCTGGCAGGTTGCATTCTCTTATGGTCCATCTTAAACACAGTCACATTTTTAAAACTTGAATTAGAGAATAAATTCATTTGGGCTGCCTACTTAAAACTCATACAGGAAAGAAAAAAAAAACAACAAAAAAAGAAATAAACCATCTTCCTTTAAAACGTGATTATTTAATTTTCCATAAAAAAGCAGAGTTGTTTATATTGAAGTGTGGTTTTAAAGCACTCATTTTTCTGCAGTAAAGGTGCAAACATTGCAGTAAATAGCTAGTTAACACCTCACAGACTGCTACTGGTTCCCTCCTTCAGAAGTACAGTTCATTCCCTGACATTTTGTGATATACTCAGACCTTGACTATTTAGCTACTGGCTCAGCCCTCCTAACTGTTTAAATCAGCCATGAAAAGCTTTTTATTTACTGCTAAGCACAGTGAGAGATGGACCTGAACCAAGATTTCAGGTCCAGAAGATTTTCACACTGAAGACTCAGAGCTGAATCTTATTTCTATGCAGAAAAAGAAGGAGAATTTCAAATATTGGTACATATTTTTAGTTCTGTCTCCAGATTTGGAAAGCTGGCTAATTTTTATACCCATTTATGACACTCACAGAACCAGTACAGAGGTCCAGTGATACATGTGATCTGCTGGGTCTTGGGCTGCAGTCCGTGCCAGAATGGGGTCCTCTAAGGAACCATAATGAAGTTACTGCAAAAGAAAACTGATGTCCTTGGCAAGGCCTGCTAGCTAACAGAAGAAAACTCTTACTTAATCCAAGATAGAAATAATGCACTTATTTCCCCAGATGACTGAACAAAAGGATTGGAAATTTTTGCATTTGTGAAGTTTCGGCTTGGATTCTTCCAAAAAGAGAGAGAAAAAAAGTGCCAGAAATGTCCAAAGCACACCTGCTACATTGATAATGCGTTCACTGAGTTCCAAGTCAGTTTCCCTAAGTAAGAATTAATTGATCAGGGCCTGCAAATATTTGGTTTATATTTGAATCCTTCTATGTGCTGTATTTTCTGAAGGAGGATTTTTAGGCATTACTGTGGTAAATGGAAACTCCCATTGAGACAATGAGCACCAGTATTGTTTCACCTACAAGTCTATTAATAGCTGTATAATATATTTATTGAAAAAAGATTTTAAATAAGCTAATTCAGTGAGCAGTTGATAGCAATTATGTGACTTCCCCATGCTGAACACAAGCCGTCAAACAGAGACTAGATCAAAACAAGGGATCTCATTGTTTTTCTTCCCCATGAAGTCCCAAGATACCTATATTCAAATGACATATTCTCTAATCTGTCTACAGAGGACTTAATTTGATCTTTGGGTGGGGAATAACTTATTTTTGGTTAAGTCTATTCAGGAAACAAAGTTAGAAACTGAATTTCAAATAATTTAATTACATTATATAATTACTTTACAGGATCCATAAAGCATTCATTAAACAATAGTAATTCCTACCTGATTCCCACCATGACACACATTATGCCTTTGAAACATAAAAGACCTTAAAGTCTCTCTTTTACTGAGCTAATGAAAATGTTAAATTACACTAGCAAGAGCCAACTAAGCAATTGAAACAACCATTTCAAACAGATGATTTGGGATAATACAGTATGTTCCAAGGTGGGAAAACATTATTAAATAAATTGCTAGGGCATGAATGCAACACCCGGTGGTAAAACTCAGTGGGCCATAAATGATTCTAACTATGATTTCAGCATTATTAATGTGTTCATTTTTCTATCCAAAACAATCAGTGAAAACATGGATGAATTTTTGTAGACAACTGTTCTGTAACAGAAAGTCTCATGTTGTCATTTAGTTACCAATGCATTTATGGAATTACAGTTCCTATCCGTCATTTAGATAGCTACTGATTAAACCCAAAACAAAAAAAGAAAATAAATCTGCATCATCTTTAGCTGCTATTTTGTTGTTCTAGTTCATTGGGCATTTAATTAAGGTTTGGAAACACTGGCTGCATTCTGTTGTCCCAGTAGTTTCAGTGGAAATGCTGCTTGGATGTACGCTGCAGTTAATGGTCCCTTTAGTCCATCAAAGTCTCAATTCCTCTATGTGACAGTCAAGCCTGCATACTCAGAAGGAATTACAGGATAGTTTTTCTTACTGACAGTAATGACCTGTCAGCAGTGAAAAATGCACATGGGAAGTGGCTGCCACTGAGCATATTTGGAACTGGAGCCCCTCGGTGCTGAGGTTTTACCCTCCTTGCCCTGGTTTGGGGCAAAGCGCCGCAAGAACCAGCCAGGCTGCTCACAGGACCTCAGCTTGCAGCTTGCTCAGGACTGCACTGATGGCTACATGCACATCAGCCACCAGGGATAACGTAGATATACCGTGGAAAAGGTGAATCTGGCTGAGGGTCTGGGCTGCTGGCCTCCCACTTCTGGCACACATTTCTTTTGCAAACACAGCCTGCTGACTCTCACTGCTCTTCCATATCCAAGAGAGAAACCACTACTTCCATTTTTCCATTGTGTCTATATGGATTTCCAATATCCTGGGCCACCTCTTTCCTGGGCATGTTTACATTTAAAGTCAGGCCCTCAGGTTGTGGTCCTAAAGCATTTCACTGCTGTGCTGCTTTAACTACAAATTCAAGTAACCATGTCACCCCTACCTGGGGTCCTGAGATGTGCTTCTCTTGGGAGCACTGCTATATTGATACAGAAAATTGAGTTGATGGGTAAAATGGGTAATCCTAGCTGGCTTTGGAGTTACCTTCTCTCCTGCTGTGCATGCAAGAGAGGCTCACATTTTTAGCTAGTTTAATTTAATTGTAAATGTAGCTACATGATGTCTAAGCAGTGCCTGGCACAGAGAGTCCCCAGTCAGACTATGACCCTCTGGGCATTCCTGCAGCACAAATTATAAAAGCTATTACCAGTGTGATAGACCAAACTTTTCAGTAAAACCCAGATTGCCACAGAAATTGCACACAATCCCAGGGAGCCCCAGTCAAATAGATACCATGTATGAGAGCACACCAGCACGTCTCCTCTGTTACCAGTGGAATGAGAGAAACATTTAAAGCAGAAGCATTTCCAAGGATAAAACTCCTCATGTGGCTTGAGAAACTTCACGCCAAAAGTGTTAATAACCCAGAGTGTGACCATTTCAGACACTACACAGCGTTTTTTTCAAGCATTTTAGGCATCCTCTCAGACAGGACGCTGTGACTGGTAGAGGGGAGAGAGGAAAGAGCTCTTCTGAGAACCAGAGAGACGAGATTTCTTTGAGTCCAGCAGAGCGCGCTTTAGTTCTCAAAAATTCCCACAAAAGAGCAAAAAGCCCCAAAATGAGGTGTGGGGGGGTGGGTGGTGAAAAAAAAGGAAGATAAAATAAGAAAGAATGCATATAACCTGCAAAACCGCCAAAAACAGATCAAAAGACACACTAGAAAGCACACCAAAACAGTTTAAAAAAAGTGCAAAATTACAAACTCAATTAAAAATCAAGAAAACAATGCACCCAAATGCAAAGAAAGCATCAAAAATACCCAAGAAAGCACCATGATGCAAGAAGTGTGCCACAATACAAAAAAAAAAAAAGGCCATATTGCAAAAGAATCATACTACGAATGCAAAAAAACCCTCACAAAACTAAAAAAACAAAACCCCACAACACTCAAAAAATTCAAAGAAGCCAAAAATCACACCAAAAATGCCAATAAAACATGCCTAAAATGCAAGAACAGGGGGGACGGGGGGACGGGGGGGGACGACGGGGACACCAAAAAAGCTTGTCAAAAGCACAAAGAGCATGCCAAAACCAAACAAGGATAATTAAGTTTCTCCCGGTTCGCCCTGGGTCTGCTCAGCACCATGACCACCCACACGAACAAAGTTCTTGTGCCACAGAGATTTTTTTCTAATGTAGGAAAACAACCTTTACTGCTATTCTTACAACCTCTACTGCTATTCTTACACAGCCTGGGCAGCAGGAATGACTGACTCAGGGACACATATATAAATCTACAGAGTCCAAGCCCAGAAACAAACAATAACAACAATAAAAAAAATTAAACTTTCAAACTCAACAAAACTGATCATATCTCACCATGGAGTAAACTGAGAGTGCTACTGATTATTGAAGACATTGAGCCAGCCTGAGTGCAACTTTCTTGATACAACCTGTCACAGCATGGGTTGTCTATGCTTTTTTTGCAAGTTGAAAGCAACATAGTTTGTTTTCCAAGGAATGAAGGCTGGTGATGAACAAAAATAAGTGGTTACAAAATCTTATTTGCCACAAAACATTTCATTTTTCATATAATTGGAGAGTCTCCCTGGCTTCTATATTTTAGTTAGAGGTTGGACATGAAACATTCTATACATCTTTATCATTGGGCAGGCAGTAGATCTTACTGCAATATAAATGATAAATTGTAGTAACTGGAAAGACGACAGTGCCACACCGTATTCTTAAATATTCCTGTTTGCTGCAGGATGGCAATACACAAACATTTAACAAACCCCAGAAGAAAAATTTCTAGTACATAAGAAACCAGTATAAGTTCATCACATAATTTACCACAGTAAATTAACCAATCTATGAGCAGGAATATTATTTAAATCAAGATTGTTGCTTCTGCATTCTTGTTTCTTCACCTAATTTATTCTGGTTACTTCATAACTGTGCAAATGCCTTCCTAATTATGCAGATTCACAATCTGACTAAAATTGCAAAACAGAAAGTATCTATTACTAACGATGTGAAAGACTGCATTCTGTTTGTATTCATTGTTTAATTTCCTGCATGTTAGTTCTTCAGCATGTCTGGAAAGACACATCCGACCAAGTGGTTGTGCCATTACTTGCCTGCAGAGAGGTTTGCATTGCAGCAGGAGTGTTCCACAGATGTGCTGTTCTGTGTTGAAGGATCAGTTTGAAAAATGTACTTATAGTTTATGGACTGCTTAACTCTAAGATATTTTGAGCGAAATAATTCAGCATTAATACAATTATAAGCAGAGGACCACCTCTTTACATAAAAATTTCATAGTGGTAAAATACAACCATTTCCAAATAAATGAACCGTCTGAGAGTAGGAGGTCACCAGCAACAGTTTGTGGGTTTGAAGCTAAAGGATATTTTACTTTTTGGTTTGTGTTGGGACTAACAGTGTAATAGGCACTTGCTACTTGATCACAGAATCACTTACTGAGGTCAGCATCGCCCAAGACAGGGCACTCCATGGTCCACCTCCCCAGAGTATCACATGCAAGGTAAGGAGAAGCAGTTTAATCTTCATAGAGAAGGATGAGGTTAAAGCGCAGTCGCTGTAATTCCTGCAGATTGATAGCAAGCTCATGGTTGTTTAAGACAGCTGATTCACTGCAGTTTTTTAAACCAGGGTAACTTGTTTATATATCTAAGCCCCATCTCAGCTATAGTAACAGACATATAAAATGATTCAAAACCGCCACAAGGACAAGCAAACTTTCCAGAGATTGGCCATGAAATTTGCAGTGGTTGTTGCATCCACTGGCCCATCTATCTACCATCACCACCGAAACCTAGACGATGGAATCGCTTATCTGTACAAATTGCCATTATGTCCTTTTACGCGGTGTATCCAAAACCTTGATTTCTACAACACTGGCTTGGCCTAAAGTTCTTGCAGTGTCCTTCACTCACCGTCCTCCCAAATGCCTTCCTAGTAAGTCATGACACCAAACAAGAAAAGGACTTCCCCAGGCCTCCATTTCTTTTGTGAGTGAGGTAGAACTACTTTCAGCATCCCTTCAAAAGTTGTTAAAAGATCAGCAGGCAAATGCTGACATGGCCAATACTCTGCTCCTGTTTTGGAGGGGATTCAAGCAAGTCATTTGAGGGCACTCTGGTTTATATCCCACAGAGAGGCCATAGAATATCCACTACCATCAGCTGATTCCTACAGATAGGATTCAGATATCCAGGAGGCATGTAATCATGAGCTGACTAAACATTCTAGGATTTATTTTGGCTGCTGCGTCTCAGGATCAAAAATCCACGGTCTGAGTAAAGAAATCTTTAGCTGTAGCTTTTAAGCTCTAACTCCCACCACCAGCTGTGGTTCCAAAGCTTTCAGTCTCCCAGTCCCAGCTGCATACAGGCTGTCTCAATTGATTGAGGGCTCTTAGTTTAGAGACTTCCTTCTGCACAACACCAGCCAATAATCTGTCTGCCAGCATTTCAGTCATGCCTCGCTTCCTCCAGACCGTGTTGCCAGACTGCAAGCTTCTGCTCTGACAAAAAATCCTTAATTCAAACATTGGATGACTAAACACTTAAACAGCTACGAAACGCTAACGAATACACGGAAGTTTGTAACTTCAGTTTGGATAATAAACTCTTCAAGCTAGTTTGACATTTAAAATTTCCAAAGCTCTTCTACCATCATATTGTTCTGGAGAGGAATAGATTGTGCCAGAGACCTTTTAAAAAAATGTCAAGGCGACCTTCTGTCCAATTGGAAATCTTTAAACATACACATCAGCTGCGTGGGACACTCTTAACTCATAATCATGATAGTGCTGGCTTCTAAATTAAAGTGAAAATCTTGAGAAATTCAAAATAATTACAGAGAGTTTTGCTCCCTGTCATTCAACAGAGAAACCTGGTCAAGCTGCCTAACTTAGACACTCATGAGATGTTCTGAATGCTGCACAAGATTGCTCAGTTGACCTGGTAGCCAACTACTGCTAGAACCCAAAAACACTCAAAAATAGAAAACATTTCTGATAAAGGCCTATTTCCAGAAAACAGCCCTAGATGTTTATTTGAAGGGCATTCCTGTTTTTGTGTAATTTTCTATCCAGTCCCTTATCTTGCAAACCTGCAACTTTGTAAAATATACACACTGAGCAATGTGACAGCACTCTCTTTAGGGGTCTGCTGCTTAAAACATATTATCTGTTTTGAAATAAAACTGAACATAAGGAGTCCCATTTCAACCAACTTTTTCTTGTCTTACACATATTTAAATAAAACCTATCAAATTCAGCTGCTAAGGTTTGTTATGCTCTCAACCAAAGACAACATCACCTAACAGCTACTTGCACTTGTATCCTCCCCAGATTGATTTGGTCTCTGTTAGTCTATCTTATTTGACCATACTACTGGTCATAACACCTCTGCAAGGGTAGCAGCAGAATTATTTCTAACAGAATAGCCTTCCATTATTCTTATTTACTGGAGAACAACAACATCAAAGAAAAAAAACCTAGATGATACCGAGATTCAGCATCTTGAATCCATAAACTCCACGAGCGTTAGCAAAAAACAGACTCATATGCATTTAAGGGTCTGACCCAAAGTTATTTTCAAAGGACCTCAGAGCGACCAGTGAAATTCAGTTTTCCAAATCCTAATGCAGTGCACTAACCACAAGATTACAACTTTTGAATCACCTTGCATAGTCAGGGGTTTGATTTTCAGAAGGGAGCATTCACTAGCTGTACTTTTCACTGTTTTTAGCAGAAATCTGGTTCTGTCAGGTTACGTCAGTGACTAGAGATATTACAGAGTAAGAGAGACAGTATTTCAATAAAAACTTAAGGGGATCTGAGGGATGTGAGTCAGGAGAATAAACCCTTTGCCCATTCTATTATACAAACAGTCTGAGAAGGAAATCTTGAGATACCAATACAGGGGAAATGGCAGTGAAGTCTGATTCCTCCCTAAACCCTTAGTGATTTTCTTCTGTAGAAATCACTGATCTAAGTCCCTGAGATTAGCAAGAGGAGTATGCATGGGAATGGTGCTGTTCATACACATTAGGGCAGATGATCCTCCACACAATTTAAATAAGAAACTATTGCTCAAGACTTCAGGGAGAGAGGTGGAAAATTCTCAGGGTCTAAAAATCAGCTATTATACATCAGAGAAATCACTGTATAAGAATTTTCAGTGTTGCTAATTATACACTTTGAGAAATTTAATGTATACAGACAATATATGTAATATGCATATAAATACCTTTTTTAATATACACATACGCATATATGTGTATATGTATACATATAAATAAATATAAAATATACTTCACAAACAGACACAGAGTCTACTTTGAAATTAGGAACATGGTTTGGTTATATAGCAAGAGTTCAGGAAAGCTGAACTTTTTGATGATCACCAGATATTCTGCAATGTGTTACCACTATCTGCCATCTATCAAATATTTGATTTCTTTCAAAACTGACATATGAACCTACCAAAGAAGGTGTCTGATAAATACTACTTTGAATTGCCCCACATTCCAGGAAATACTGCCCTTTGCATGGTGTTTGTCCCTGGTACTTGGAACTATGTTTTTTCAAAAACAAGGTTCTGGGATGATTGCTTCCAAATTCAGAAGATTCAATTAGCTCATTATGTAAATTAAGCATCATCTGATAACTAATCCTGCTGCATCTTATTATAAAATATAATCAAAAGCAGACACAGTGTGATATTAAATACAAATTACTTTTAGAATAATATGAATGCTAAGAAATAACCTCCATATAAATAAAGATTTAAAGTTGTATAATATTAGAGGAGCCATGTCTCATACAAATACATAATTACAGTTATTTTTGTAGAATATGCATTATATTATCATCACATTATCATGTGGCAATTCAGGTCCAACATTTACAGCTGTATTGTAGAAGGGGTTCCTTCTAGCTGGTAGTGGAAAGAATAACTGAGTAAGAACACTTTGACAAAGTTTAATTGAAACCTTATTAATACTTCAGTGCATCATGGTTTGATTCATTCAATTTATAGCAGATAAAATTTAAGACATTATAATATTTAAATTAATAAAATAATCTCCAATCTCCACAGCAAGCAGACTCTTTATCTGCTACTTTTCATTTTATAAAGCTGTAGCCTCCATGGGTAGGAAGACACTGGGGAGAAGTTAGCAATCAAGACTCATCTCTCTCTAGAGATACTTATCTGATCTGTCTCATGAAATTTTTTATTATTATTAACTATGTATAGATAAATTTGGCTCACAGCAAAACCATCATAATCACAACATCCTTTTGAAAAGTTCTCTGACTTGTTTATTGACAAGGAAATAGTGAGATCTCTTTTCTTTTTTGACCTAATTATAAAAAACTATTCCCCAGGGCAGAAGGTTAGCAGCAGGCATATGTAGGAATGGCCACTTTCCCGCTGTATCCACTAACACAAAAACATACAGCTTGATTATCTTTGATGGCCAGCTTCCTGCAGTATTTCACATCATGACCATATCTGGATTAAAACGATTTTGCCCTTGGGAAACATACAGTTGTCGAAATTATATATTATTTTTCAAAAATATATAAAGCAAGTAGCAAGAGTCTATGTAGAGACTGATTTTTACTTTTACGTTTTTTCAGGGGTCAGATGAGCTCCACAGCTCTAGATCACTCATGCTCCTTGGGCAGTGGGTGGGAACAGTCACCTGCAGGCTGGGCCAGCATGTGTATGTGCAATGTAAGAGCTCGTTGAGGTGCCTTATCGCTGTCTTAGGTGCACAGTAAGACTCGATACAAGCCTGGCTGCACATGGTACAATTGACATCAAAATGCAAAGTAGCAGAAAAAGACGTTGGAGAGAGTGGGAAGAGTTCTCTGCCCTAGCAGCTCCTTTTGGGGATCACAAGGACTGGTCATGTGGCTTTGTCAGCATGATCCTAACAGACAGGCCCATCTAAATGAAACTAGTTGAAAGTGACTGAAGGTGACAACAAGCAAGTCCAAATGGACTTTTGCTCTTATACCTGCTAGCAACTTTAAACGTATTTTGAACACTTGGTAAGGATCGCAGTGCAGCAGCGAGTGCCTCATCTAGCCTATAATCTTTTCTAACCTATCAGTCTACAACCTGCAATTATGAAGCTGAAACATGAAAATCTTATTTTGAAAGATTTGGTGTCTCCAGGGATCTCCTGCCTTTCAAATGAAATTCTTTGGATGAATTTTATGTTACAGTCGACAGCATCTACCCTATCTGGAGGGCAGAAAGAACTGGAAAGCTTTGTAACTAACATATATACTCTCCTTACCCTTCCCAATAGGAGTGAAAGAACAAGGAATAACAAACACAACCAGAGCCATGGGAAAAGTATGTCAGTAAAAGCCTTTGGCAACATAGTTGTATGTCATGATTCCGGAAAAATTCCAGGTCACCTAGAGACCTTTAGAAAGATGGAGCATGCAGACCCTCCAGAGTGCCTAATTTAGCTTTTCTGCATTGACTAACCAGGTGCAGCAGGCTATCCACAGCTTTCACAAATTCCTTGAATTTGGATAGTTACAGGTGCCTAAGTCCATTGTAGTGAGTGGTTTGAGAATGGCCCAGAGCGACTGGAACCGTGCAAGGAGTGGGCAAGGATTAATCTTTCAGGCAAGCAAGATTCACCTGCCTTCATGAATTAATGTCATGCTCTGTGTTGGTTGAAAAATGCTTGGCATCCACAGTTAAACGTACTTAGCATCAAGCACAATTTTCTGTATTATTTACATACACTTTTTGTGCTAGCAAATTTGTATTTCTACCCTCAGACAGGCTAGCACTGCAGCCAAGGGAGCAAGGGCAAGAAAGGAAGCAGAGGTACAACTGACTTAAGTGTTTGGAGGTTTAGGTGTGCATAAGAATAAATCTCAAGATAATATTTTCATAAGTCAGTGTACATTTGACTTTTCATTTCTAGGGCACATAGAAAAGCCCCCTGCAGAAGCTGAGGACTATCACTGCCAGGGTTTGGACAAGAAGGGTGGGACAGACATGACTCCCTAATCCTACAGTGCAATGTCAGCCACTCAAACCACCTTACCTGCAGTTTTGATTGAGACAGCCATACACCAGAGTGTGAATAGGACTCATTCAATCCATTCCCTGGCTGCACACCAGTCCTGCAGGCAGTAACTACTAGCTGACAGAAGGGTGGGGCATGTAAAATATGCTCTAGCCATTTGCAATCAACAATAGGAATATGTCTGTCCCCCAAACATCTACTTAAAATCAGTTAAAAAAAAAAAAAAAAAAGCATTTCTGAAAATTTCATGTGAAGCTTGGACAGCACTGAAACAACCTCTAAATAGAACTACTTTAACTACTTTAACTATCAAATGTACCTTAAACTGAAGAGCCCTGGTAAAATGAGTCTTCATTCTATTTCTTTGGTACTGTAAATCTGTCATGTCAGGGTCCAAAAAAAGGTCTTATCAGAGTATCATTTGCTTGATAACTCATCATGGGAGCGTCAGTCCACTGAGGTCCAGCGTGCCAAAGCTTATGGAAAGAACATTTTTATTTCATGGCTCATTGAGTCAATGGATGGAGCCGTTTCAGTCTGCTGGGTTAATGTGAGTGCTGCTGATACATAGCAAATGCATTTACAGTATTAAACAGCCTTACTTATTTTTTCATCAAAAAGCACATACTCTATATTCAGAGTAATGTCTTTTCAAATTGAAAGAAGTCAATTATTAAGATTTGTTTTTAAAAAATGAAAAGCAATTCAATCATACTGTAAATTGTTAGCTTTGCCACCTAGATTAAAAGGGAAAAATACTCTGTTTTCTTAAGTTATGATAGCCCAGAGAGCATGTTTTAAAGGTTGTTCTTGCATATTTATACTCACATGAGGGATAATTACACACATAAACAGCTCTGCTTTTATAATTGAGACTATTTGTGTCAGTAAAGTTTTGCAAGGTCAAGTTTTTGCTAGATGAGCCTGAACAATTTTAAGTTTCCAAAGAAGCAAGCAGATTTTGCAGTAACAGCAAAGACAGAATTCACAGCCATCCTTTGTGCAAAAGCAGTTGCACTATTAAAACGAGGTTTGGGGAATTAAAGTGATGCACAGACTTCTAGCACTGGTGGCACAAATGGTGCTGCTTTAATGTTAGCCCTCCTTCAGAGTCCTGGTACTCATCCTATTTAATTCATGGAGCATGTGAAAGCCTTGAAGGGCTGGCAGCCTCACAAGAGACACTTCATTGACGTTTGTTATCTGCTGTTTTGCTGACTCTTACCTTAGGAAACTTTAGAACAATACGATAGACACACTGACAGAAGTTCCCCTGACTTTCCCCATGGAAGAAAGTAAACGGAAAGCCAAATAGCAGCTCTCCAGACTTGCATTAATAAAAATAACATTCCTTCATGAAGGAAGGCTCATCATCTGCATGGGAACAAAGGAACAAATTCAGAGAAATTTATATGTATTTGGGAAAGTCTCATTTGGTTATTTATGTTTTAAGCATAAAAAATTGGAAATATATTTAAACTTTGTCCACTGATAGAGGTATTTCTTTATGACATTACTCAAAGAAAGTCTCAACCATCTCAGAATAAAATGGAAAATCTTCACATCACATGTCTTAATGTAACTTTCTTTATGTCCATTACAGATCCTTCTTACATTCTTACAATAGAGAAAGCTTTAAAATAAAACAAAACTTTCCAAGAAGCATATTAGAGATCCTCTAATATTTTTAACTTTGATCATGACAATTTTTGCTCAAAATACCTAATGGTTACTCAAGGACAAAGGTATCTCTTTCTGCACAATCAAGGTTAACATTCCAAAAGAGCCAAAGCTTGCTTTGTAGGACAGCTAAAAGAAACATGGGTAAGAAAGATGAATAGGGGTCATAAAATAACCCCCCTTTCATTTTACAATCCCACTAAAAGTTGAAAAAGGGAGTTGACCTGTTTTCTGATGAGCTTTTCCCCAAGCTCAAGATGTTTTTATTGGCTGTTGATTTTCTTTAGTGTGATTCTACTGTCTCCTGGTCTCAAAACTGCTTAGAAAATAGCACAGCTATATTTTATTTTCAATTTTTGAGTTGCATCAGGGCAGATATTCTACTGTTTGTAAATTTACCCTTTCTATGATTAGTATTATAGCAATTCCTGGGACCCAAGATCATGGAACAAAACCTTAACTGTATCTCAAACATGGAGTTTCAGCCTTTCATCTTCCCAACCTCTGACACACAATTCTTTCCAAAATCATCAGTGCAACCAACTATTGAATCAAACATCCATAAACATGACTTGAGTAAAAAATTATTTGTCTAAGAGGCTGGAAGTGGTGGTTGTAGTGCACCACACATTATCACATAAGATAGGTATGACTCTACATTTATAGAAAAAAGGGTTAGCTATGCATTTTGAGCTTCCAATGAGAACAAGGATGGTAGAGAGGCTGTGTATATTAATTGTCTTATTACACCTCTTAACATTAATTCAGAATAGTTTTACTTGCTGTGTTTTATTTTTGCTTTTGGTGGATGAGAAGAGGGTCAATAGTCCAGGGGAATTATAGTTTTTAAAAGTAAATCAGTATCTAAAATAAGAAAATAACTGCATAAGCCTTAGCTGTTCCATTTTGGAAAACATAAAAATGTCTTAATGTGAAAATGAAAGCCAATCTTCAGGGTAAAAATATTCAGAACAAAATGTAACTGTGTTCAAAATGTGCAAATTACTTTCTATTCACTTAAACCGGTTTAAATCTATAATAATGCAATGACTAATTATGCCCTGAGTAGGCAGAAGCGTGCCTGACTAAAAAGATTGGAAATGGCAGTTAAATAATTAATGTTAAAATATGTTGATGATCCTAAATAAGAAAATGTGAGATATCTGAAATGAAATAGCTGGCATCAAGTAATTTACTTACTGCATAAGAGGCACTAGAAATATCCATTAACTACGTACGCCATAAATAAACAAACCTATGAAAGACAGCGATAACTTTTTTCCACTTAGGGGAATATACCACAACAAAGCTAGTTTTTCAACAACTAGATAAAGAACCCCAGCCCATATGTATCTAAATACAATATTAAGGTACCAATACAAACCTCACAGTTTGAGAGTGAAGTTAAGATATGGTTTTAAAATAATTTTTTGGGGGGTGATGGAAGAACCAGATTTTACACACTTATTTGATATTAAATGAAGATTGGTATTAATGATACATATGCCTATTAAAAAAAAAGTTTAATTAAAAGTTATATTCAAAGAGAAAGCCAAAAAAGAAGACTAGTGCCAACCTGGAGCTGTAAGGTAGCTGTAGCTATCTTCTGAAGGTCTTTGAGAGCATGGTAGACAAGCACCTGCCCAATGCAGAGACAAATGTCTGCCCTGAAGCACAGGAAAAAAATAAACAGTATTTTGAAGTCTTCTTGAGGCTAATTTTCCTAGGAGTGTGTGCTTGTGGTTCCTCTTCAGCAGATCAGTAGCATTACTCAGAATAAGAAGTGGATCAGAGAAAGCCGAGGAGAAACACCTGAGCCCAACTACACAACGAGATAACTTTCTCAGAGTCAGAGTTAACATTAAGATTGTGAAACAGCCTATGCAGCTGGGAGATCCCTGCCTTGGAAAGCTAATGAGGCATTGCAGTAAGTAACAGTTTCAGCATCACTAAAAAAAGAAATCATTTAGCTTCCTCTGCCTGCATATTCTCCCTTTTCCATTTTCTTCTTGAGCAGATAGCTTAGAGCTTGGGCTTTTATTGTTGCTGTTGCTGAGTTTTATTATTGATTCCAGCGATGTATTTGTAATTTTAGATATATTTTGAAAGCCAGCCTGCTGTTACAGTACAATTTAGGCCTGCAAAACTTCTACCTATGTTTAAATGTGAACTCTTGAGGCTGAGCTTACAGCAGCCTGTTAGAGGAGTGAGTGCTCTAAATGATGCTATTCATCTTCTGGCCATGCATTTTGCAGACGAAAAGAAGGATAAATGATTTTAGCCTAATCTAGTACCTGCCTAGCTAGGCCTTAACAATACTTTCATCACCATGGTAACCCTGAAGGAGAAACACACAACTAACCTTTAAGTGTTAGGAATAAGGAAAATAGGTTTTATTGTTTTCTTTGGGTTTTGTTGCTGGTTTTTTGTGTTGGTTTGTTGGTGGTGGTAGGGGGTGGTGATGGTTGGGTTTTTTTTTTTTCAAACAGGTAAATAATGCAAAAGATTCAAACCTAAGGACTAAATTTACTCCCCAAACTTTGAGAGGTGAATCTGGTATACTCCTTTTGCATTTGTAAATTTGCTCTGTGCATCAGCAGAGAAATTCTCTTGACAAAATTGCAAGTCAGGAATAATTGCAAATGTAGGCTGATGTAAAACTGACATAAGCAGCTGTATAGTCAAGTTTCTGTGACCTTGGCGTCATCTGGATGAATAATACACAGGATTTTTACTTCATTCAGTTTAGGACTCAAATTAAAAACTATGCTTAGTACCTTCAGAAAATTATGTGCATATAGCCATACATAAAACCAAAGGAAACCCTGGCCACCATAAAATGAGCCCTATAAGACTAAAATAAGATGATATCTGCCTTTAAAAATGAGCTTTCTACATGTAAGCATCAACTGCTTTGCCACAGACAGTTCACATAAAATTCATAGGCATCTTTGGGCTGGGGGGCTTCAGAGAAAGCCTTTCCCCTTACAGGTGTCAGAAGTCATGCCAAAGTAGCTCTGACTTCCACAGAACTTGCCAGAATCCCATACGTATAGTGGGAAAACTGACAATAATTCCCAGCACATAGTACTGCTTGACATATCACAGCGGGAAACAGGCTGGAGAATCATTGATAGGATTAAGGTCCATTTCTGAGTCCTGTGGTGGTATCCCAAGTTTGCAATGTCCCTGTGCCAAGCAAAGGTTGTGTTGCTAAGCACAGGCTCTGAGGACTCTTGTTATGTTTTCCACACCAAACACTGCTCTGGCCTTGCAAAAAAGAGCCCCTGGGCAAGCTGCACAGCTGTCCAGATGTTTCCTGCCCTTTGACTGGAGCAGGTTGTAGAGTAAACAGGACTCCACAGCTCCTCACTGCCTGCTCCAGGCAGACATCTGTGTCTTGCTGTTAGTCATCATCTGACAGTCTTAACACGAGCACAGTCAGCATTTGTGAACAGTGGTTTGCAATATCATCAGAGTCTGTAAACATATTTCTCTTCTCTGTTGCATCTACTGTTTGTAGCAGCAAATCAAACAACAGATGTATAGTATCTAAAGTCAGACAATGTGTTATGTTCCAAAAATATATACTCTGGAAATACTGGAAGATATTTTCAGTAGCTAATATTATAATTTCTCCAATTTTCTTATGAAACAATCAGAAGATGGTAATAAAAGTAGCTATGTAGCTTACATAAATAAATATTTGTCTCTTTAGAAAAAAGGAAATATAACTTGGGAAAAAAGCACTAGATGCCACAGAATCATGTATCTGTTCTGTGTTGTGTCTCTGAATAATCAAGATCAGTTCTCTTCATTTATTTGCAAATGCAGGCATTTTTTCTAACACATTCATTTAGGAGGGATTGTACTAGCATTTTCATATAGTTAAGGTGAGGGCAATACATGATGACTGTTTAAAATTATTGTTTTCCCTTGTAAGTTTCCTTTTACATTATAATTGTAATTTTCTGATTTCAGATTTGCCTAATAGTCCTACAGGAATACATCTGTGGAATGTGCTAAAAAGAAGTACTAATAAAACTACCTCTTAAGCTTAGGCTCTCTACACTTCGAAAAGGAAAATTCTCATTCAAATGGTCAAGTTAAATGATATGTAACACAAAAGAGAAATTAAAAGAGAGAAAGTAAGAGCCAGAAGTCTGATCTTATTAATGTAGTACCACCCATAAACAAAGCTGTTGCCACACTAGGTCACTCAGCTTCACAATAAATGAAGATTTATGCTGGGCAAAAAAATGTCATGTTTCAAAAATCAGAACAGGTATTGGTCAAATTTTAGCCAAAAACAGTTGTTGCATGTGTAATAATCCCTGATATTTGAAAGATGTTTAGTTAACACTCACTAAAAAGTATAACACACGCGTTTCAAATGCACTTAAAAAGCTGTACTAAGTCAATGGTTTAACAAAAGCACAAATGCAACCTCTCTCCATGCAGTCTGCTGTTTGGTGGTTGCATTAGGAAATGCAATTTAGCTAATGATTCAGTTAATCTTTTTCTAACCACTCACATAAATCTTGAATAGATCTTATGAAAGTTCAAGCATTGTTTTAAATTGCTCCTATTTACTGTCACGTCCAAACAAAAACATAAGACTATAGGCAATAACAATTTAACAAATGTATATCCATAAAGAATTCTTCACATCCACATCCTTCTTCTGTCATTTTACATCTGATGTGTTTCTTATTTATTTCCCTTTTCCCTTCTTTATTTCCCTTTTTTTGTACAAAACTGATCTCCAAAAGACAAAAATGGGCAACAAACCTTCAGATGTTTTGTAGTTAAAGTCTATCTATTTGTCTTTTATGGTAAGCAATGCAAATTTTGGCTTGTAGAAATAACCTTCTTAGCTACGTAGGCTTTTCTTTAGAAACACTATCATAAAAACCACAGCTAAGTCATTAATCTTTTCAAAAAGCTTGTTGGGATCCCCACAGGCATTTAAATGGATCATAACAGCCTCACATATGAAATGTAGAACTGCAGCCAAGAGTCTGACAGAAGTGCAAATTTGGACAAATAAGATCATCAAAGCTTCAGCTGAAGAGATTTCTGTCCTCTCCACAGGACAAGGGGTTGATAAGACCCATCATGGAGGATGAAACTATAAGTAAAGGGATAAAAATGCCAAATTCATGCCAGCAACACATGGAATGTTAAAAGCCTACCTGCTTGAAGACAGCAGCTAATAAATTATTATATCATTGCAAAGAGACTGGCACCATAGGAAAAATGACGGAGTATTTGCCCAGAGATTAGTATCTGTTTGTCTTGGTGGATAATTACATTATACACACAGGAGTAAGCTGAACACTTGGTGTATTAAACCAACCAAATTATGACAGCCTCTTGCACAAACAGAGGAAAAGCCAAAAAAAGAACATTTTCTGGGATAAATCCCACAAATCAGCAGTTATTAATATCCATGGACAAAGAAAATTCGACCAAACAGTTTACAAATAAAACAGCCCTCAGAAAGAAGAGGCACAGATTTCACTATTCACTTCTGTACTAGCTCCAGGCTACTTCCCAGATTAGGTATGTTTGCTCCAGGTTATTTTTCAATACTAGTATTTCACAGAGATCCAGACCCAAATCTACTGTACTCTAAAACTGAGGTGGTCAGACTCATTTATCAAAATTATTCAGGCAGGACTCTGAGCTGAATCAGAGTTAAGATGCTGAGAAATTCACAGCGACTGTACAATGCGACTGAAAAAGTTTTCCCAAACCCTGGGAAAAACATGGATTTGGCCAGAAACCAACACTTTGAAATTTAGGGGGTTTGTTTAATGGGAAGTAGGGAGGAAAAAGAATTGTTGTCCAGGTGAGGTAGACAGGAGGTGTGAGAAAAATTAAATGAAAGGTTGCAAAATGAACCTCACAGCTACAGTAGAAGCAGTAACTGAAATGGCATAATCTGAGTATGTGTCTTCTCAGTATCAGCCAGGTAAATATGGAGGACTTTTAAAGTTTAGTGTTAATCTAAAGTACAAAGTACCACCATTTTTCCTGCTTCCCCAGCATTAATGGAAATGCTTAATGCTGTGTAGGTAAATAAGCAACACATTATCTGCCATTTTAAAAGTTACACAGCAATGAGACACAGAAGGATGTGAATGCGTGTTTGCATTCAGGGAAGATAAATACGAAGGCTTTGCGATAAATTATACTTTCTTACACAGGTATCTTTTCTGAGATTTGTACAACCTCAGTAGTCAAAAATCTCCTTTTTCTTTTTGAACAGGGTGTAAAACAACTTGGAATTCTTAAGCCAGCTACATGGAGAATTATTTCCCGTTACAGTTAGCTTAATGTGTAAATGAAGCATCACTCTAGCATCTAATTGTGCCTCACCTTGTTATGAAAGGTCTGAGGAACTCATCTGCTGTAAGCACGTGCAGAATTTTGGAGCAACACTTCATAATATGAATAAAACTATTAGTAATCATATAAACAGACAGGATTAATAAGAGAAAAGCAACTGTAGTCTTTCCATTCTTCTGCAAATCAGCTAAAAAATCTAGTGACAGTAAAGTGGCCCGGGCCCTTCATTCCTAAAGCATGTTCAACTCCTGCCTTGCTGTATTATCCTTGACAGTTTTGTACCGTACAGCCTTGATTTCTCTACTTGAAAGTGCTGCCTCTATCTACATTACTATGTCTGGCCAGGGAAGAGGATAAATAGAGTCTAGACTGGCCCTATCCACCCTCAAACACTTCACCAAGGTTGCAAATTGGAGTTTAGTATCCCAAAACACTCTCTGTAAGTACTTCAAATGGACAATGCAGTTCAAAGTTACAGCAGATGAACCTTGGGCTGTTCCCACTGCCGAATTAATTAGCAAATGAGGAGCTCTTCCTCTTCTGAAATAGGCTGAAAAACTATTTGACTTAGGAGAGTTTTTCAGCTTTCTCAATTTTTTCCTATCTCAAAGTGGAAAGAAAAAATAAAATGTTAAAAATATTTCATAGGCTGAAAATAGAAAAAAGAAAATCTGCTCTGACTCACCTGGATTTTACCATTTCAATAATGTTATTTCTTCCTATTTTCCCACGAGGAATCACCTTAGCTTTCTAAAAGAAAATCGGTTTCAAACAAAATCCTAGAACTCTTCAACCCTGAAAATGTCAAAACAGAAAAGTGACAGCTCTAAAGCCATTTGCAAAATAGAAACTTAATCAGAATTCCTTTTTCCCCATGAAAATGATGAATTTGTGTTTTACATACCTCTGTTACTGCTCAGTCATGTTGCTCTGTGAGCTGCAAGCGTTCATCCACCCTCCTGTTCAGAGAGAAGTCAGCTGTCAGAAATGGAGTCTGGAATGGGAAACTCTGGATTTCCCACCCAAGACAAAACTTAAGTCAGCTTTCCTGCTCCCTGCAACATCTAATGTTGTATAGTAGCTCATGTTTTTTCTGAGACATGGCAAGGAAATAATAGAATAAAAATCCAAGCAAAAGACCTCAACCCAGATTAGCCTTATTAAAGAAATGGCCGTTTCTATTAAAGAAATGCTTTCTACTGTCTTTTTTCTAAAAGCCTGTTTTCTCATTCATTCTTTCTTCAAGCTGTTCACTACCAAAAGCAGTCAATATAATTTGCGTAAAGACCATTCATAGGCTACAGAAAAATCACAAATAATTCCTCAGTCTGCTTTGGAACATTGTTCCTCTGCTGTTTCCATTTTTAACAGGTTGTCATGTATTCTGTTGTTCCTCAAACTGTCTTGTCTTTGATTTTGTAAATTTACATCAGGAATACAGAACCAAGAAACCAAAGTTACAGATGCTTTACAGCTGATCAAAAATGAACTGCAGATACTCTTTTCCTCTTCTTTTATTTGCCTGTGATCTTTTTTAGAGATTTCATATCGGTTTTAATTTACATTTAGGTAATCAGACTACTTTTCAATGCAACAAAAACTTCCTACTTAGAATACAATTATTTAACAAGAAAATGCTGATTTATTCAAACCAAACTGCTTAGTCATGGCTGCCTGCCTCTGCTTAAATTAATATTTAATTATTTATTCAAATGAAAGCAGCTTCTATGGGAGTGTGCCAGCCCAGAATAGCCAAGGAACCAGAGAGCAGAATTGTCATTTGCAGGAGCCCAAAGTTCAAACCCCTATCCTGATTTCACTTTTGGCTTGGGGAGTCAGGACAGTAACTGTCTCCCCTGTGATGAGAAGAATGACATATGATCTGATTTAAATTGCTCCTGAACAGTATCAAGATCAAAGATCAGTTGCCTTATATGTAAAGTGGGGACACTACTAAACTACAGAGATGTGCTGAATAATTTGTGGTTGCAGTGTTTTGAGATTGAATCTTTCTTAGTTGGAGGAGGCAATGAAAGGATGTTGTTAATAGAATTTCATAACAACTATTCATGTGACCTACTCATGGCAAATCTCATTTGGATTTTTCCAAATAATCAAAAAATCAGAATTTGGACCAGGAAGAAGCAGAAAAAGCTTCTAGGTACATAAAGATACAATTAATGAACAACAAAAATTGCACATTCACATTATTTAGCCATCTGACAGGTGATTTTTGAGTCTGATTTTAACAAATCCACATGAAGGTACAGAGAAATAATCCATTTGCACCTGTCTGGAATTTTTTATGTTTATATTGTTTTCATATTCCAGTTTTACTATACCTCACATGCAATGAAATCATAAAGTTCAGTGAACTTTTGAACACAAGCAGGAATTATAAATACAAAATTTTAGTTATTAATTTTTTTCCTAGAAATATTTTATATAGTGTCCATTTTATATATACTTTATCTAAAGTCCATAAAAGTCCATATTCATGAACTTTTAGTTTAGTTAGGCCCAAAATAAAATCTTTCTTCTGTACTAGTAAAAGTACCTCACCGCTTTACCCAAATAATGTCCTGAATTATAAAATTTCTTCAAAATTTCTTTGTCAGCTTCAGCTGCCGTAAGAGTACTAAGGCAGGCTGAAAAAAGCACATTAAAAAGTGCCACATCTGTAACATAACTATGAGATGACACGACTTTCCCCCCCCCCCCCCCCCCCCCCCGGAGTCATTTCCTAATCAAAGCCCAGAAGCTGTTGAGCTTATGAAAATGTCACCTGCAATTTGATGGAGATAGTGTTGATTGCCTAGCTGTCATCACGTATACTGCAGTATTTTCTCAGTTGCTGCAGAATATCTCACTTCCCTCCCTTGAGCACGGGGTCATTGATAACCAGAGGAATCACGCAGGGAAACAGGAGGTGGCTAGTGGGCAACAACCCCTTCCAAGCACACGCTGCACCAGACCCTGAACACATCAACACATTTATCAGAACAAATGAAAACTGGTTACTGGCTATTCAGTGCTAAATGAGTTAATTGCTAATCATACACCTATAGGTGTAAAACCATGACCAGAAACAAGCCTGATGCACACAGTGAGTTTGTGAAGGACTGATCCAAAGTCTGATGCATTGCAATCAGTACTAGTAGCACACAAGGGCTGAACAGTTTGCTTCATTTTTTGCTAAGGGAAATGCATATTCGGTAATACTTACATCTTTAACACACTCCAGTCAAATTCACCAGGCCCTGAGCTTAGAAACAAACAAGCCACAAGACCATTTTTCTATATTCAAAAATAAAATATTTGTCATACGACACATAGCATGATTTTTCTCTGAATTTTCCTTCAACATCCTGCTAGAAGAAATAAGCTTTAAAATATTCAGAATAGAAAGGAAGTAATTTTTTGTGTTTCAAAGCTTGAATCTGTTTTTTCAGTTGGTTTTAAATGCTCAGATTATTATAACTTCTTGTTAAGAACACTAATTAACAAAAATGCCCACAAACTATCTATTGTTTGATTAGTTCTATAAGTTATATAGCTTTTCAGGGTTTGAAGGTACCACTTGCAGTTTGATGAATTACATTACATACCCTCATGCTTCAATTTATTCAAGCACCAACTAGTAGTAAATACTTCGCGTGTTCATTAATTTCCAATTCACTAGAAGCTGAGTATCTAAGTCTCTTGCATATATATATATAAATCTTATTTTTCCAAAACCACCATTATAAAACTTATATGCAGACATGTTCAGGGTAGTTTAGTATATTTTTTTTTTATTTGAAAAATAATATTTCATTAAAAAGGTCTGTAAACGTAGTGAAGGTGTTCTTTTCAGCATTTTAAGTCTCTGACTCAAAGTGAGAATAAGACTTGTACCTCCAGCTCCTAAATCCTATGCAGCTGCCTTAGGGAAGTAAGTAAAATTTTGAACTACAACATGCTTCCAAAAATTACTATTAAGGATTTACCATAAACAAAGGAGTTTGCAGATGAATACCACAGCATTTATCCATACAAGTTGTTCAGACAAGTAATTCCCTTCCATTTTGTCAATGATAAATGAGACGAAATGTGTAAATTTTGATCTTGTGAAGGGGAAAAAAAAAAAAAAAAAAAAAAAGTGAAATCACTCAGATGAACTGCAGTTCTGTTGAAGATCACAGAAGGTTTACCCCAGCATTAGCACTGATGAATCAGCAAGTAACCTCACAAGCCCTTCAGAAGGACTGGACACAAAAATAATTATTTGTTAGAAAAGTACCCAACAAGATTGTTGTTTGTTTTGATGAATTGGCACACATGGAACTCGGAGATGATGAATTGCACTGACATTAATTCTATTAAAAGATGCCTAATATGCACATAATTTGATTTATGATTTTTTCAGCACAGAAGAGCACCCTCATCTCATATAAAGCAAAACACTCAGATTACTAAAACATAGCAAATAGTACATGCACTAGATATTACATAAGATCTTCCGGTCTATAGCTTTTTACATTCTCAGCAAATCTGATTGTGGGATATGGCAATCAATACATGTATCTGCCTAATTGTGAAGCTGGAACTGACTTGTCTATCATCAGAGAGAGAATGGTGAAGACACCTAGAGTTCTTCATAGTCAGCACTATCCAGCTTAAGTTACTATTTGCTAAGTAGACAAAATAAATGTCTGTGAGGTGTTTCTATCTCAATACACTAGGATACACCATTTTTTAGGTTCTTAGTCATGCAGTTCTATGATTCTCTGATCTGTAATACTCCTAACAAAGCTAAACACAATGGAATAGAATAATTCATAAAAACTAAAATGCTGCATGTTTATACATATTTGATTTATATCCCTCTCCAGAGTCTTGTACTAGCACCACAGACAAGCTTACATAAACATCTCTTCCTATGAATTTAACTCTAAAACCTTATATGATGCTATTTTTAGTACTGAAAAATGAAGAGGGGAAAGAAAATAAACAATTTATTTTATAAAGAGAAAAAACGTTTTTTCCCCTTCTTCAAGGGTAACCCTGGCCATGAATAAGTGGATAACACAAGTTACCTCAGAACAAGCTGAAAATCACCTGAGGAAATGAAGAACTTCCAAGATGAGCCAAATACCACAGATGTCAGCATATTTGCTTTTGAGGACTCATCAGAAACTAGAGCAAAAAGCTTTAAAATGTACACAGTTAAAATACTCAGGCAGAAGTAATTTCATTCCAGCCAAGTACACTAGTAAACTAAACCTCATGCAGAAAACGTGTATGTATGCTTGTAGGCAGTTTTTCCTGCCTTGTGCAGGTTGTCTTTATTCAGAAGACCATATACTGATCTTCTAAGAATATTTCAAAGTCATAAGGAATGAACCTAAATCCATACAGACTTTGAATAAAATTGGGGACCCATTAAAATTGTCCTTTACATTCAGCAGTATTTTGAAACACATTCTTTCAACTCCTTTAATTTCCTTTATAACTGTGAGACAACAGGGGAGGGACCGTACTTGGAAATTCCCCAGCTAGAGGAATTTCCAGTAACAATACAGTAGTGACTACTGATGAAGTTATACTGCCAGTTCTCCAAAGCCACATTCCTCTAGCACTGCTGTGACAACATCTCAGTAGGTTTCAGCTGCCAGCCAGAAGTTGTTTTATGATGATACAGGCAAAATTTCAAACATAGCCAAACCAAGCACGTAAGAACACCAGAGAGGTCACAGGAACCCTAAAGCAAATGAATGGCTCAATCTGAAGTCCAGCGAAGAGCAACATATAAAATTCTTAGAGGAGTAGTTACATTTTTACCCAGAGGTCAAGAAGGATTTGATTTAGTGGAAAATGTTAGAGTTGGTTTTGTGTTGTCAGGCCTGTTTTGTCCATCCATAGGTGTTAACCATGAACAGTTCTTCCAGCTGCATAGTCTAGTGGCTTCCAGTTTCTATCCAAACTCTAAAAATTATGCAGAAAACTCACTATTCTTTGCCTCCTTGGCAACTCATCAACCTTAATTATAATTGTGCCGGAAAAACATAGCACTCTTTACAGAACTTTTTAAAGCCATTATAAGAAAATGAAATAGCTGAGTAGTTTAATTTTTTAGGTATGTTTTCTAAACAAAAGCCATAGGTCTTCTACGTTTGAAACATCTGAAATACTGATTACAGTACACTTTGTTTTGAGATTAAAATGGATTAAACTAGTTATTTTTGTAATTCAACAAAAGCCATAATTAAGTATGGGTGCCTAGAACTTGTCTATATATTTTGTCACATTAAAACTGAAGTAAAATAGAATATTTTGGGATAAGTAAACATTTCCACTGGCAAAAGGAAGTTTGTTTGCCCACAGAGAACCTGTGCTCATAGCTGCGAACTCCCTTGATATTTTTACTGGTAGGAAGGGTTTGATGAAAAGAAGGTGATTGTGTGAGTCATGGTAGCCTGTGCAGTTTCTTGTTTGAAGGTGGGTTTATTAGACTCCTGAGGACTTTTTTTTCTTTTTGTCTGATCAAAGTCTTCTCTTGCTTAAAGTCAATTATTTTTTTTTCCATGTAGATTAAAGGGGAGTTTTCAGCCCCTTCCACACTGGTGGAGTTGCTCTTTATGTAAGGGAGCTTTCCACGGGGGTGGATGCAGAATGAGTCAAGAGCTTATGGGTAAAGATTAAGGGACAGGCCAACATGGGGGACACCGTTGTGGGCATTTGCTACAGGTCACCTGATCAGGAAGAGGAAGTCAATGAGGCCTTCTGGACTTTCACCAAGGGGAAAGAATTCCTGACCAACCCGACAGTCTTCTGTGATGGAATGACCAGCTGGGTAGATAAGAGAAGAGTGGTGACTGTTGTCACCTTGACCTCAGCAAGGCTTTTGACACTGTCTCCTATAACATCCTTGTATATAAGCTCAGGAAGTGTGGGTTCGATGAGTGGACAGTGAGGTGGGTTGAGAACTGGCTGAGTGGCAGAGCTCAGCGGGTTGTGAACAATGCTGCAGAGTCTGGCTGGAGGTTGTAGCTTGTCGTGTTCCCCAGGGGTCAGCGCTGGGTCCAGTCCTGTTCCATTTATCCACCAATGACTGGGATGAAGGGATGGTGTGCACCCTCAGCAGGTTTGGTGCTGATACAAAACTGGAAGGAGTGGCTGATACACCAGAAGGCTGAAGTGTCATTCAGCCACCATTCAGAGACACCTGGAGAGGCTGAAGAGCTAGGCAGAGAGGAATCTAATGAAGTTCAACAGAAGCAAGTGTAAGGTCCTGCACCCAGGGAGGATCAACCCCACACACCAGTACAGGCTGGGGCTGACCTGCTGGGAGGCAGCTCCATGGAGAAGGACCTGGGAGTGCTGGTGGGCAAGTTGCCCATGGCCAGCAGTGTGCCCGGGGGGCCAAGTAGGCCGATGGGAACCTGGGGTTCACTGGGAGGAGCGTAGCCAGCAGGTCAAGGGAGGTTATCTTCCCCCTCTATTCTGCCCTGGTGAGACCTCATCTGAAGTGCTGTGTCCAGTTCTGGGGTCTTCAAGAGAGACAGGGAACTGCTGGAGAGGGTCCAGCAGAGGGCTACAGAGATGATGAGAGGACCGGAGCATCTCCCTTATGAGGAAAGGCTGAGAGAGATGGGCCTGTTCAGCCTGGAGAAGAGAAGAATCAGAGGGGATCTTACCAATGTCTGCTAATACCTTAAGGGCATTGTCAAGAGGACAGGGCCAGGCTCTTTTCAGTGCTGCCCAGTGACAGGACAAGGTCAACAGGCACAAACTGCAACGTGGGAAGTTCCATCTGAATATGAAGAAGTTCTTTACCTTGAGGGTGAAGAGCCCTGGAATAGGCTGCCCAGAAGGGTTGCGGAGTCTCCTCTGGAGACGTTCAAAAACAACCTTGCAGTGATTATGTGCAATCTGTTCTAGGGGAACCTGCTTTATCAGTGGGTTGGACTAGATGATCTCCAGAGGTCCCTGTG